>NC_064449.1:11500777-12100777 GCF_023343835.1 Lagopus muta | reverse complement strand
GAGACTTTTTTCCTCCACTGTAATGTCTGTTGCCAAAACAACAACAAAAGAAGCACTAAAACTTCTATCTGCAGAAGTTTGCGTTGGCTTCAAAGTCCAGTTGTAATGTTAGTAGTTGTGAAGACGCTTATGTGAAGTTTGTGCATCTTTGAGCTTCTTGTATTTCCTGGCTGCAGGCTTGCTGAAGTACACTGGACTGAAGGCAAAAAATAGCTGCTTTTCAGTAGAGAGTTGAAATTAGAGGAAGTATGTAAAGTATTAAAGATTTTTCTCTATAAAATCGGGGGTTGGCTCTCTTAGTTAATCCTGTCTGTAGTACAGTCCGATTCTTATTTAGAAATTCAACCTCTTTCTTCAGTGCATTGTTTATATTTTAGACTGGACTTTTTCACCAAAACCTTAATTAACTTTGATGCCAAAGGTTGAGACTTGATCGAGTGCTTTTAGCACATAGAGCTTCACACTACTGGCATGAAGAGTTAATGAAATAAATGTGACTTTTGTGGCTTTTAAGAGAACCAAACAAAGCAGTGTTCTTCTTGGTCTTTTAAGAGTGGATGCTTAGGAGTAGAACTAACACAGAATTGCTATTTCATGCTGCCGTGTAACGGTCGGTTGGATTCATTCTATTGAGAGAACATGTGAATTTTTCTTCTTGTGTTGCTTGGGCAATGTCAATGATTATTTTCTCCCCTGGTAAAGATGTAGAGTGTTCTTGTTATTGGTTTTGGTGAAAGTAGAATCCAGATAGCGATGGCTGCTGGCTGATGTGAAGAGGTCAGTCTGGTCACTGAACCCTCCAGCAGTCATTTGACAGAAAAATAAACTTACTTGAAAAAACATTTTACTAAAGCATTTCCCCTCTAACCAATTTTTGTAATATATTAAAGATTATATTTAAAGTTTGTATGTGTTTGCTCTCAGCAAGTTTACTTCCCCTCCAACTTGAGCACTTTTGTTACTTGTACTGGTTATTTTTATTGTTGGTCTTAACATTTATTTTGTATTTTGTTTTTTACAAACTGTAACAAAAAGCTTTTGTGAACCTTTGACTCTTGCTGGCTCTTTCTTGGACCAAATGAACTGACTATGAGCTGGCTTAGAAGAAATGTTCATTGGGATGCATAGGAATTTGCTAGCAGAAATGTACACGTATTGAAAGCTTTCTTCCTCTGAAATGCTCAAGCTGCGTCAGTCAGAAAGTAATTAATCACATGGCTGTGATGTGACCACGCTTCCAGTCTTGGTCCAAAATAATGGCTGGAACAAAGGTGTTCCAGGACTGACTGCGAGCACCAGAATGCTCTCTGGTCCCCCTGACCACCTTTTTGATTAAGGAGGGGCGGAAATTTCAGTTCAATTGCAAGTTTGCTGTGACTTAAGCTGCAGAACTTAGTGAGGGATTGCCAACCCATCAGTCTAACCACTATTGCTGCGTGCTCTTAGCAATTTACTCATCTAAATTGTATCTGCCAGTTCAAATGGCTCTTCTCCTTTGGTGGTTGCAAGCTGTACAATGACAAACTGTATCAACTGTGCTGTCATTCAGTCTTAGCTTCACACTAGCAAGGCCTACAGGTGTCAGTGTGAGCAGTGCACCCCTTGTGCTTGCAGTCTCTGGGAATCTGCAGGAGCAGAGAGGGAATACAGTTGATGAAATTCTTTAAACTTAGATCTGATCTCAGAAGTGCTGACGAAGTCATCGCTGTGCCCATAAACCAAACTCATCTGTAGCTCTTCCCAGTGTACCAGGAGTGCAGGAGCTCCTCAGTGCTGTGTCCCATCTCGGTGCACGTGATGCTTCCTCTGAGCAGTGCCTGTACAGAGCTGTTTCTGCACGTCATCTCAGCAGTCAGATGGCAACAGCAGCGCCCTGGAGAGTCACAGACCAAACGTCTGACATCTCCATTCTTTGCTAATGGAGATGAGTGGAAGAAGCTGACAAATTGTTGTTAAACTTTTTGGACGTTCTGTTGTACTTCATTTAGACTCGCGTTAAGCCAACAAGCGGTCTGAACACTTCTGTGAAAGGAGCGGAGGCTGCAGAGCTTCCTTCCAAAAGGACTGCTGGAAATGGTTTCAGCCCTCAAGCACGAGTCATCGGACGGCGCTGAGCTGTGCCTCATTGTTCCTCAAACTCCTTACAGTGCTTTCTTTTACAGGTGACATGGCTGTGTTGCTGTTTTGTCCTAGCAATACTGTACATCATTTGTTGTTTCACTATATTGTATCTTGAGGTATCACAATAAAAGCTTTCAATTGTTTTGTTGAGTTGCTTGCTGTTTTTTGTGCTCTTATTTTTTTGGTTTAGGTTCTTGGTTTTTTTTCTTTTTTTCCCCCCACTGATAATACCAGAGATGAAAGCCAGTGCTCTTAGTAGCTCAAAAAACTTGTGGGCATGGGTTGAATCTGATTAAGTACATACTTGTAAGATTGTCACTAAACGTGTGTTTTGTTTTTTTTCCTTTTGCTAATCTTTCCAGAGTTAAGATGCTTTCCTACTTGAGAGCTCCAGCGCAGTTAAAGCTAATCCGTGAACCTCATGAAAACAAAGCTTTTAAAGGGAGAATCAGCCTGCACACTCCAACAGCAACCCTCCGAAGTTGGAGGAGGGGTGGCTGTGCTGTTTGGTTACCTTGGTCACCTGGAGAGCAGAGCGGAACTCTGAGCACAGGCATTCGGTCTGTTCTTCCCTGCTTGGGCTGGGAGGAACTTCTCCAGTTGATGCAATTACAGGAACAGTTTTCTCATGTGTTTGTGGAAGACCCACTCTTGAGTAGGCAGGTAGGACGTGCTGTTGACTGGTCGTTAACAGGGCTTTTAAACAACAGGCTCTGCACTGATCTTGAAGGTGCTGTGCTTGTCACCAGCTGCTTGTTGGACATGGAGCTGTCAATTACTACAGAAGCCTCCTCAGTTCTCAGTCCAGCAATCCGCTTATCCAACTGTAATGTTCTGTGGAATGCTTTGGAAAGTATCCACAGTCTCACTAAAACTGAAGTGTATTGCATCAACCACTCACCGAGGCAGTTGGTCCATCGCCACAGCAGTGAGTTGGTCAGGTGTGGTCCTTCCTTAAGGCAGTGTGGATGACTCCTGCTTACCTTCCTGTCCTCCACGTGCTTTGAGACAAATCCCACAAGGACAGCGTGCTCTGAAATTCTCTGCCCATCCCCGCAGTGCATCCCCAGTGATCACTCTTCTCCCTACCTTGAGCATCCCATTAAGGAAGTCCAGTCTGTGGCACTCATGGGTTCAGCGAATGGTAACACCAAGTAAAGCAATGTTTTCTTCTAAAGATGAATCAGATGGCTGTATTTATCTTCACACTTGTCTTCGTTGATTTGGAAGACTAATTTTAAAAACTTCTCAATATTGTAGCAAAGGGCTATTGCAGTGATTTGGTTACTTTCCTGTATAATGCAGGTGTAGGATCGTCCTTAGACCAGCTAAATATAAATGACTTCAAAGGAAATGCTTTGCGTTAGACTTGCCTACTTTCACGAGTCGTATGTGTGTGTTAAGCACTGAAGTGTTAATGAAATGTTCCTGGGAGTTCTGTGAACTCCAAGGCAGGCCAAATGGTGTGGCTGTGATCCATGGATTATTTTAGGGTGGTTCATCAGTGGAGTCCATAGAATGTAAATAGAAAACGGTGGTTTGAATTTGAATGCTTTCAATGAAGTCAGAACTCGTTAGCCAAGAGGTGTGGGATGCGGAGGGGGAGTCAGGTTTTTATTTGGTTAGCTGAGTGTGCGGCGCTGCTGAGCGCTGGCGAGACGGCATAAATGTGAGCCCTGTAGACTGAGGTGGGGAATGAAGTAATTCAGTGTGTGCTTATTCAGTGACTGCAGTAATCCACTGCTTCATCTCACAAGTAAAAGGGGATGCTCCACATGAGAGATCAAACGTGCTATTTCCATCGTGAGGAAAATTGCCTGACCGCAATTAGATTGCAGGAAGAATTCTGAAATTGTGAACTCCCGTTTTGTCTCTTGCCAGCTGGAAAACATCTTGAGATGGATAGAAGTGAGCAGATGCCTTGTCTAGGGGTTGGGAATCTTCCATAAGAAGATCTTTTTGTCTGCTGAAAGTAGGTAAGTGAATACCTGTCCTGGTTGAGGGCTCTCAGTTGCGCTGTATTTTTAAGCACTGTAGCACTGCAGTGTGACATGCATGGCCTCGCTGCCAATCGTGGTTAGCTGACAAGGGAAGGTCACAGGTGGAGCTCAGCTTAATCTCTAAGTAGGGCCCTGGTGAGACAGCTCTGTCCACATGGGGCTCCTTCCTTTTTTGTCCCTTTCTCCACCTCTCCTTGGCTGTCCCAGCTGGTGCAGCATTGAGGACCTGAGCACAGCCAGTGGCTGCTGTTAGCTGGTGCTGCACCACGCGGTTTCCTGGCTATGATGAAGCTCTGCTGAGCCATATGACTGATGAGCCTTCACTAGTAAAGGCTGAGCTAGTCTGAGGTTCTGCCTTACTCATTTCTGTGCACTGACAGCAGCTAGTCCTTCATTCAGAATGGAGTTTGCATGCAGTCATTTATATATATGTATGCAAATTCCATCACAGCACGGCTCCTCACCTTTTACCATAAAGAAGGGTGCAAATATGCTTTAACATTCACTTAACATTTTAACTTTGTGACTCACTTAGAAATGATCCTTCTGCTTTGCTTTACAACTGAAGAAAGTTAACTTAGTTTTCTGAAATTATGTCTGAACAAAACCTCCCAGGTTGGGCCCAGGAGCTGATGGCAGTCCAGTGTTGTTGGATGAGCTTCTGGAAAGAAAACGTTTTCCTTGTCTGAATGGTCTGTGTGGCACAGACACAACACTTTGGTGGTTGGATGGCTATTTATTCTGCTAGCCCTTCTGTTCAGTGCAATATACGTGAAGATGCCGGCAGCCTTGTCTCTTACTGCAGAACACAGCCCGTTGTGGTTCTAGGAGAAGATTACAACAAAAGCATCTTTGAGTTTGGCTGTGCCCATTACTCAGCGCACAGTGGCTTGCTTTAAGTCATCCTGTTGGTTCTTTGTCCCTAGGAGCAGGAGTGCACCTGCACACAGTGCTGCTGCTGTGCTGCCAGGATGAAAGCGCATCCTTTCAGTGGGAGAACAATGGAGGTGTGTTTCTGGCTGCTGAATGCTTCTGGTTTTGTGCTTTGCGCTGGGGAGTGAAAGGCATTAATAGCCAGCTCTGCTAGAATTGTGGTTCAAGTTGTGTTTGCTTAAAAGAGAAGTCAAACAAGCTGTATTCTGCAGTAAAGGTGATTTAAAACTTACTGCTGTATCACAAAAAAGCAATACTCGCCCAGGGTGCAGCACTTAGAGTGAAAATTAAGAGCAGAGGTTCTGTGCACCGGCTGTGCAAACACCGCTTTTCAAAATGAAAACCCAGTAAAGCCAGGGATCTTGTGACACGGAGTGGGGCTGCCAAGGGTGAGATGATCTGATTTTGCAATAGGGCCCGGGCAGATTGCTACATCTGGAAAATGGGTTGCAGATGTAAACCATGTGCTGCTGAGAGCTGGGGGTGAGTGCAGAGCTCTGTGCTTCTCCTGCAGCTGTCCTGCTGATTGAGTGCAAGCACAGATCAGTTAGAAAGAAGTCTCATGAGGATTAGCACCCCACAATCCATCCGTCTCCATGCACTGCTTTATGGTGCCTGGTGTGGGGCTGCCAGCCAGGGGCTATGCTGGGAGGAGCAGTGCTTTCCCTGAGGTCACTGTGCTCTTTCTTATACTGCCCTGGCCCAAGCTGCCCAAGAAAATCACAGCCCAGCTTGCCCCTGCTCTGCTTCACTGTTTGTGTCCTTACAGGCCTGAACTAGTTATCTGTTTCCCACTGATGGTTAAGTGAGCACTGTTTTGATGGGCGTGTGGCATGCTCCACTTCTTCACTAGGTAGAACAGATACAACTGTAAATCTGCTTCTGCTTGCATTTTCCTTCCCTTTCTTCCTCTTTAAAAAAAATCTTCCTCCTTCCTGAATTCCCCACGTGATGTGAGATCCAAAGCAGCACAAGGTTGCTGTGCCTGCCTGTTGTCGCCCTGCCCTGAGCTGCTGGCAGTGCAGGCGGTTCTTGCTGCTCCCCTGGTGCTGAACTGCTGCCTCCATTCAGGTCTAAATACGGTGCTTTGTGACAGAAGGTTTGTGTGTGTGAACTGCAGCCCTGCAGTGAGGCCGTGCTCTGTGCTCCACACTGACACACCAGATGCAGTTTGTGTCACTGTAACTTTCCCTCCCTGTCTTCTGGTTCTTGCAGCACAGAGGTTGCAGACACAAATTAATGCCCTGTAATTGCCTACCCATAACACAGAAACAAAAATGTTTTGCAGCATTCTTTCAGTGTTTACTAAAAAGCAGACTTTGCTCTGGCAGTGCTCCCTGGCAGCCCAGCCCTCGCTGAAGGTTAACAGCTCCTCCAGTTAATGATTATCTCCATGTGCGCAGTGTTTCACAGCTCAAACATGTAATATGTGGCCGTGCGATGGCTGCGGCACCTGGCACAGAGCCTAGAGCACACAGACACAGCCATAGTGGGCCAGGGCCTGTCTGGAGTGAGCTAGGATCCCTGCCAGCTGGGATGTGGGGCTGTAGGGGACCAGAGGAGGACACGGGGATGCTCAGAGGTTGGAGCAACTCTGCTAGGGAAACGGGCTGAGAGCTGCAGGTGTTCAGCCCAGAGAAGAGATAGAAGTTGCTGATAATAACACAGCTCCTGGCCCCACAGCCCTGTCCGGCTGCTGCTGGAGTGCCAGGAGAGATTCCAACAGCAGCTATGGGGACCAGGGCTGAGATTGCAGTGGGTGCCAGGAGACAGCCGTCCCCCCGATGGAAATGCCACAGAGAAATGCAAAGCAGCACAGCTGGGGCACACACACTGCTCCTCAGGACGGGAATTTTACAGGCATTGTTTACCCTGGGCGCTGTGCTGGTTCCCAGCCTCCGACACAAGGCAGCGGTGCCAGCCCTGTGCCAGGCAGCTCTGTCTCCCTCATAGGGAACCTGCAGCTCCCAGCGCAACCCTCACCTTTGCCTCCCTGGCCCAGAAACCCATCTGTGAGGGCTGAGCCTCCAGGCCCGCGCCAGGGACTTGATCACAGCCACAACCTCCTGCACAGGACAACACTCCAGAGGCACACAGCCTGAAGGGTGCTGGGGCGGCTGACCCCCCTGCACAGCTCTGGGAGGGGGCTCTGTGGGGTGGGGGCCTGCAGCCAACACGCCTGTGCCCAGCAAACAGTGCGGACAGGATCCGGGCAGCAGACACCCTGGTTTATGCGCTCACCCATTGCTTTACTCCTGAGGCCAGGGCCATGGAGCATGGAAAAGCTGAAAAAGCCTTCTGTGGAACAGGGAGGGTTTTCTCCTACACACACACACATGCACACACACAAACAAAATCCTAACCCAAAATGTGTTCTGAAGGAGAAGCAAAGATCAGAAACACTGTAAGCAGTTGGAGATGAAGCACCAAAAATAGCATCCGAAGTTCCCTCTGCGCTCCCTGTAGGCAGCCGGCTCTATATTTGTCTTCACTTGCCCTTCTGCTGCAATCAATTTGTAGTTGCCGCTGGCGAGGAACCCATCTATTAAAAGCCTGGCTGGGATCTGCAGAGAATGCCTGCAATAAAATATTTGGCCATTTTCATAGGAAAACCCAAGTGTCTCTTGCAGATCCCCCAGCTGCAGCCATGCAGCAGCCCAATGCATGGGGCCATCGTGCAGCTCCGGCCGTGCCCCACAGCACTGCTGGCACCTCACCTGTGCCCCACCACGCTTTGGTGCTGGAGCCTCCAGCCAAGGTGCAGCACGTGACAAAGTCTAGGGAGAAAGATTTGCTCTGCAGCTGCTTGGAGGTCTGTGTGCATTTGGCATTTTCTGTCTGCTGGCACCTTACCTATCTTGGAGATTTGCTGCCAGCAGCGCTGGGGAGGCAACCTCCTCAGGGGTCCGTTGCACTTGTGGTCAAAACAAATGTTTTCTATCATCCCTTTCATCACGGGATGAAAGCACAGACAGAAATCACACAGCTGCTCCCTTGGTGGGCTGCTGGGAAGCCACTCTCACTGCCCCAGAATGCCTCCACCTGGGGATGTGGAGATTGGCAAAATGAAGCAACAGCACCATTAGCAGAGGGCTGTGCTTCCTGGAGGCCAGCAGCAACCCCAACCCTGCTGAGTGTGGATGGGGGCTCTCACACATGGGGATACTGCACGCAGAAACCTTCATCCCAAGGGTTCCACAGTACAGGATGGAGCCACCTCACTGTCTCCAAATCCAGCACAGAGCTCTTGGAGCACAGGCAGGGCGGGAGGCACGCAGCATGGGCAGCCAAACACGGCAGCAGAGAGGGGACCAATCCCACCTATGAACAGTGCAGGGAAGCAAGCATCAGGAGGGAGGGTGGCCATGCGAGCTATGGGACAATGCTGGCAGAAAAGCAAATAGATATAATTAACCATTAATAAATGGAGGCCGAAGATTAGAGAACATATCTACTATCAGAAAAGGGAGACCTTGGGAGGCTTTCCAGGGCAAGGGCTGACGACAGCTGGCTCTATGTTCCATGTGGACTGTGGCTGCTTTTCAGGAGCTATGAAGCTGCACGCTGCCAGCTCCAGCTGCTGTGAGTGCTCATGAGCCCTTTTCTGTGTGAAAGGGAAAATTCAGCTGCTCCGTGACGTCAGGAACACTGAAAGCTCACGTGGGATTGGGAAGCTGCCCTGGCACAGTGGGGCACAACGCAGACCCCAGGGCCTCAGCCTGCAGCCCAGCCTGGGCTCCTCAGCCCCAGACATGACCTGCAGCTGTTATCTGCTTGGCTGTTCTGAAGAGGGGTTGTGGTACACACACGAGTGCTGCTGCCACTGCTGGGGTTTGCAGGGGCACAGCAACAGTGGGAAACACTTCACTCCCCTCTGCTTTGCCAGAGGTTGAGGTCAGAGAACTGCACGTGCCCATCTCAGGGTATCCAGTGCTGGCCTCGCAGCACTGAGCCTTGCAGCAGCAGCAGCAGAATCCCTGCGGGTGCATCCCCACCTCTGGTCCCTGCCCCACAGCCCGATCAATTCCCCACTGCAATAAATCTGATTTACAAAGAAAGTGGAAACAAAAGATCCCAGCTATTGCACAAAGCCAAGGGGCCGGCAGCTGCCAGTCTCCTTCCTGCACAGCCCATGGCCCATGTTATCCAAAGCAAACAGTGCTAAGAAGGTGGGGGGTGTTGACAAAAGCCATGCTAAAATCTCTCCTCTAACAAGCATCAAAAGCAAAGAGAGCAAAAATCTGCTTGCAAACAGCACCCAGCACTGGAGTTCTGCACTAAGGCTGCCCAATTCCTGCCAGTCTTTTGGGGCACAGCAAGGACCGGCGCAGGTGCCCCCTGCAGCACGGTCCTGGCTGCAGAACCCTGGGAGCTGCAGGGCAGAAAAGGCTCAGAGAAACCTCTTCTCTGCTTTCTCTCAACTCAGGTAGTGGAAACTCTGCAAATGGCCCTGCAGTGAGCCGTGAGCACGAAGGCTGCACTGCCCTGCCCTGCACACCACCTCGTGTCCTGCCTGTCCGGCCAAACATTCTGACTTGTACTTTTAAGGAGAGCTTTGTCTCTTTGACCCTGCAATTTTGCTTATCAGTAGAAAAGCTGAAGTAAAAAACAAAACTCAACAAACCGACCAGCTACGCATACATCCAGGTGATGGAGGGAGCAGGCAGGTGGGGGTCAGGACAGAGGCCCAGGGCTGCAGTGCCCCACACTGGCCCACACTGCAGCCCCACGGGCGGGTAGAGCCAACAGCCACCGAGGGCAGGAGTTTGGGCAGGAACAGCTGGGAAAGCAGAGCCCTGAGCCATGGAGCTTCCACTGCTTAGAGCAAAGCTCCAAGGTTACTCTGCCTTCCCGGAATGCAGGAAGTGGTGGCTGCTCCTGCCTGTTGGCAACGGTGGGAAACTGTAATGAAATGGGCAGTGCAAGGCCGGCAGCCCCACAGCGATCAGAGACTTCTGCCAGAAACCTCCAGCAGAACGGGAAAGCGAGCACTTCTCTTTGCAGCCTGCTGCTGCAAAAGGAGCCCGTCTTTGTAGCACCTGCAGCACAGCCCCAGCAGGGCAGCAGTCCTCACCACACCACTTCCTTGTAATCAAAAGCTCCTTGCTTTCATAATAATCTCCATTCTAATCTATTATGGAAAACCATTTCACTCTTACGGAGTTCATTAAACTGCAACAGCTCCAGCAACACTGTAAATTTTGCAACTTTAGAATGCACTGAAGCAGATGGTGCATAAAAGGGATCGATACCCCTTTGTGAGGCAGAGGCCAGCCCAGGAGAAGCAGCAAGCTGCAGCTCAGCTGCAGGAAAGCACCACACAGCTCCTGGAATTGTGTCTGGCTTTGTACCCTGCAAACGCTGCAGAAAACCCCTGCTATTCTTTAAATGAATTTCAACTTCCTATAGTTTAACAAGGATGGAATCATATCCGCAAAGATCCCTGAGTTCCTCACAAGCATCTTAAAACATAGGAATGAATCATTTCCTTGCACAACAATTGATGCTGTAATGCTGTGATCCTGGAAATCACAGCTGAGGGTAAAACACAAGCATTCAAAAGAAAATAAAAGCATTTAATTGCAAAACTTGTTACCAAAACTTTTGTACAGCTATTTCATATAAGGGGAGACTTTAATCTCTTAAACCACTGATATCAATGTATTGGTTACAAAGATGACTACAAAACCACCTCCTCTGCCAGGAAGGGGAGGGTACTGCTCTGAAAACACCCGAGGTGAACTGAGAAGTCACGTTCAGGATCTACTGCGCCACCTGTAAGTGACAGTAACACAGGTTACATTTCCCAGGCTGGCATTTCTGCACTCAGTAAGGCCTTTTGTAAGCATCCTAACAGTGTGGCTATGTAAGGAAATATTTGAGATGCCTATGCAGGGAGCAGCCCTAGGGGATGGCTAAAAAAATGCTGTGATGCTGTTTCTGTTCCCACTCAACTGCTCCAGGCTGTCAGTTCTGGACCCAGAGGGCAGCTCTGAGGCAGGGCAGCCCGGCCCCCCAGCTGCCCAGGGGCTCCAACGAGGCCAGCTGCCAGAGGAACACACGGTGCAGCTGCAGCAGGCACACTGCTCGCTGCTCAGCCTCACTGCTTTGCAGGCTGCTGGAGATCACATGGGTGCAGACACAGCTCATTTCAGAGTGAGCGAGGCCCTGTGGAGACGGACAGCAGTCAGTCCAGCCAGGAGGCAAGAGGAAAAGATGGAATTAGTCCTTGCTGAGAACAAGCACAAGGCAGCTGGAAAGGAGAGGCAGGAGGCTGCAGCCCTCTTCCCTCTGCAGAGCCTTCCAGCAGCTCGGGCACTTCCCCAGCACACCAATCCATCTGGCAGACCCGGCTTGCCTGGAAACGGTTACCTGCAAATGAAGCTCTTTCACAATGTAGCTGTTGCAAGGCTGGGTTCTGCCTGAGCTGCTGCTGGCTGCCCAGAGAAAGGCTCCAGCTAATCCCCAGCAGAGCTGTGGTGTCTGCTCCCTGCTCAGCTGAACAACAACAAAAAGGCCTTCGAGAAAGATGCAGTTGTGGGAACGCAGATCTCCAGAAAACAAAGCCTATTAACCAGCCTTAACAAAGCAACAGTTTTCTTCGCAGTGAATGCTGGTGCCTTCCCTCTCCCCAGGACAGATTGTCTTTCGGGCTCTTCAGGGACACGTGGGAGGCCTCCTTTTTGCCGTGCTGCTCCAGTGCTGGGCTCTCCGCGCTGCTACCAGGAGCTGAAGTCCCCAAAGCCTGCACTCTTTTTCTCTTTCTTCGCAGCTGTGCTTGTCGAGGGCCCGTCATCTTCCATGCTGCGCTTCCTGGAGCCAAAATGAAAACACCCCTTAGGGACTGTTTGCTGCGCGGTGGGAGCGGGGCAGCTGGCTGCCTTGCCCTCCCTTAACAGCTACACCGGAGCCAGCTATGAATCAGAGAGGAGCGTGCGCCCTGGGCTGGCACAGCAGGGCTGGGGCTTCTGGCTGTCTGCAGGGATGGCTTGTGTCAGGCTTGGAACGCTTCCAAAAATGTGTTCAAAGCCTAGCAAGTTCTCCAGGTCAGAGCAGACTATTCAACAGCAGCACTTCTTTAGCACTGAAAGTTTGAGCCATAAGTGCTCCCCACACTTCTTACCCATGCTTGTGGTAGCAGAAGGATTTATGGGGAACTGGGTGTAAAGCAGCTGAGTCTGCTCCTTGTGCGTGGCATGCTGCACTCACCACTGCTATTCGCAGCTCACCTTCAGCAGAGCTTACAGCCCCATGGAAATTTTACACGGCCAGGTTCTGTGGTTTCATTGTCAGATAGCAGCAGGGAGAAGCCTGAGCCAAAGGGCTGCTGTGCCCTCCTGAAGGCAGGCTGCAGTGAGTGAAGGACCAGGAAAGAGATGTCCCTTCTGTACAGCTGGTAACAGTGAATGACAGTTTTATGCTGAACGTAATATTTTAAGGTCCAAGCAATATTCTGTAACCAAAACGTTTTACTGAGATGCACATGGAGCTGACCTACATGGACTGCCATATTTTTGTTCTCACAGTTACGCAAATGCCTGTAAGTCACACAGGCACAAAGAAGCTGACTCAATTGCTGTCCAAATCTGTGTACACACAAATACATGTCTGCCTTTATGCAGTAGGCAGACAGCAGTATTTTTGCAAATGCTGTTACAGAAGTCTGCTAAAAATCAAGCGGAAGGCATTCATTGTAATTTATCCAAAGCTGATGCTAGGCTGCAGCTGAGGCAGCATTCTGTGCTGTCTTTAGGTAAGCAAGAGATGCTGTCAACTCCGGTGGATGCACAAAGGGTATCTGGGAGCGGGTGCTTTGGGACAAGCCTGTGCAACCTGCCAGGTACCCTGAAGCTCCCACAGCGAGCCTGGGAACCTGCTGGCTGCACAGGAATCAGATCAGAAGACTGATGCAGGCTTAAGGCAGCTTCTTTGTGCTCAAGAAAAGCTGCTAAAGGAAAAGATATCCATGGGACAGTGGCCTTAAGAAATAGCTGGAGAAGGGGAAGAGACCAGAACAAAAGGTGGAGGAGGAAGTGACTTTTACAGTTCCTGCTTAAGAACTTCTGCATTGTAGACACATATCTACAATTGTGAAGTCTGCAAACACTGCTGAGGACCAACTCAGCCACGTTCAAGTGCTGGAAAAAAAAAAGCTCACAACTTTCGACTTTGAAAAATAACAACTAGAGGGATCTCCAACTCCTGCATAACAGAGTCTTTGCAAAGCTTGCTGGCACTAAGCAAACATCTGGCCTGTTCCAGAGCTCTAGCAGGTAGCACTGAGAAACAGCAATGGACAGGGTCAGCATCCAGCCGGAAAGGCAACTAAAACTGAACAAAGATCAGCTGGGCAGGGAACTTACGCTGCAGCCATGTTAATGTATTTTCCAATCCCCTGACGGTAAGTTTTAGGAGTCTGAACATCTTTCTTCAGTGGGACCACCTCAGCTTTTGTTTTGGCTGCTTCTTCTTCCAGCTGAACCTTCTCTCTTTCTGCAGCAACCTATGGGAAGCAGAGTGCAATCTGTTACAACAGCTCATCCAGAGAAAGGAGACCATGACTATAGTTCTTTGAAACTCTACAGCACTCTAAGACAGCAATCTGCACTGCAACAACAGGGTTGGCTTTAGGAAAAGGACCTCAACCTGCTGTCTGCAGCCAGTACAATAAAACTTCTCTTTGTCACCTCCACCCATAGTGGGCATTTGGAAAGGAAGCTATTGCTAAGGGTGAGGAGGGGAGCCATGCCAGACTGAGCTCCAAAGACCTCTCAGCTGAAACAGCAGCTGTGCTCCCTGTGCACAATGCAACCTAAGGAGCAGCTGTGCTACCTCACCTTGTGCTTGTGTGGGCCAGGGACTTCCACATGCAGGGGGAGGTGAAAAGAGGCACGGGAGAAGTATATGGTCTCCACAAGGGATCAACTGGGGCAAAAACTGAAGTCACTGAGCTTCAAAGTTCTCCAGCCTATCAGATGAGAGAAAGCCATACTCACCTGTGCATCTGCCTCCTCATACGGGTCTACAAAAACGGTTGTTGCCTGGATTCGTATTTCTTCCTGTGAGCAGAAGAGGAGAACGTTGACTCTCTGGTTGAATTGCAATGTCTGCCCCAGGTTCTGCTTCGGGGAAGCAGCAGCAGGGTGATCATGCTGTGCAGGGCCAGAGATGCTCGCTATCCCCACACAGCTCCCGTCACTTCCCACCTACCTTGGGACGGTCTGTCTTCGGGTCACTTTCCACGTTCTCCATAGCAGTCAGAGTCTCAAAGCCACCAACCACTCTAAGAGAGAAAGACAACTTCCAGCTGTCACAGCATCACTGGAATATTCCCACACTCTCACATCCAATATCATCACTGCCCACCCACTCTACCAGATTTTTATACCAACTGTGTTTAGTGGAAGGGCAATCAGCAACTGTATTTGGAAGACTTAAGATAACGTCATTCAGGGTGGAAGGTAAGAATTTTTTTTCCTCAAATCTGGGATTTAAGTTTAAACACAATAAGGAGAAGTCAAATATTCAGAGAGAATGCAAAGACATCTCCCCCCAGTGCGGCAGCCTTTTGGTGCACATAAACCAGCCAGATGGAGAAGGAGCAACTGTGGGCAGCTGCCTGTGCAAGAAAAAACAAATCCAATGCAAAACGGGTTCATTTGCTAGCTTTACATCCATAAATTTGTATCTCATTTGTTACTACTATGAGCTTTGAAAACTAAACCAGACTGGGTCAAGAAAGCAGATGTTTTCATTAACTTCCCATTTTTTGCTTGCAGCAATGAACCTGGGGGAGGCTTTGGGAAAACAGCAGAGCATCACATTGTGGACACCCCTCATCGTAGGTTGTCCTTAAGAGGATCCTTGGATGCTTGTTTTTCAAGACAACGTATCCAAACATTTGCTTTGAAACATTAAAAAAAGGCTGAAGACTTCTGGACGGTTGTTGGTGCTTTTTTCCTACCCTTCCTCACCCAAAAAAGAAGCATGGAACAATGGGAAAATTCCAGAAAAGGATATTTAGAAAGGATAAATGGGGTGATCCAGGTAATTATAAGCCTGTCTTCCTGGCATCTATCCCAGCAAAATAATGGAATAGTGGAGACAGGACATGATTGAGAAAGAAAGGAAATAAGTAACGGCAATCAACAAGGTTTTGTGGAAAACAGTCTGCCAGACAGCCTTCTATCTCTCAGCCACCAGATGTGGTTAATAGGGATAACAGCGTCAGCGGAACGGACTTCTGGAGGGTGCTGACATTTTGATGGAGAAACCAGAAGGATGCGAACACGGCATGCGTTAAATCAAAAACCCGCTGGCAGGTGTGAAAATCTACCTTCAAATAGGAACCACTGGGTCAGTGTTTTTCCAAGGGGTCCTGCAGGGATCACCTCTCAGTCCCAAGATATTTACTGGCTTAATCCATATCCCTGTCCCCAGTTAAATGTGAAAATGGCTATATTTAGAACAGCAGTAAATAAAGCCCGCTGATGCCGGGGGATCCAGAGCCTTTACAAATGCAGGCTGTAGGTGGACAACATCTGCGTTAACACAGCCAGGAACCAAAGCCACAGCCCATACGAACGTCTGTGGGACAATGAGGAGCAGCCCTAATCCTAAACAGCGCTGCTCCCGGAGCCAGAGGAGCTCAGGAGCTGCACAGTGAGAGGGCAGGGCCTGCTGCCCAGGGAGCCCAGGGCTGCTCCTCACTGCACCGCCTGGCTAACGGGCACTAAAGATGTCCAACAGAAAGATCCAGCTGCAGAAAGCCCTGCTGAGTTCCAGAGGCTGCTGCTAAGCACCTGCCTGAACAGACGCGGTTCCTGCAAACACTTTGTTGTTGTTTGAGCATTCCAAACTTCTCCCTGTTACCCAAGGGTGTGTCAATATTCTGTAATCAGGCCGTAACTTCTAAAAAAACACGTATGCAGGCTAGAACAGATGCATTCGTTTGCAGCTGGAGATATCGCATGGGGGAGCTTTGAGAGCAGAGGGGGTCTGACAGCCCTGCATCGGCTCCAGCAACTTTGTAATGAAAACTCAATTTCAAAACTCTCCTCGGGCCAATATCAGATCCACTTTTAATACCAGTGATTAACACACAGCCTAAGATACATTCACTGTATTTTAATTGCCCCTAAAGGAAACTTCTGATTTAATATTGGAGGATTTTCTAGCCAACAGCTCCATTCATTATCTGCCTGTGTGTTTCCATTTAATTAGGTTCTGATAATTTAAAATAGTCAGATCAGCTGTGCACAAGCAATTTAATCGAGTAATCCCTTAGCCTGTAGCTAGACTTCCCACAGTATTACCCCTAATGCATTTTGGCAATGCTCATGAATCTCCACTCGCCGTGCTAATTAAACATTACTGGGAATTCTTTGTCACTTGTACATTTTACATCAGTGGTAGATGTGGCACTCACAGGTCAGCAGTGAAAGAACGAGATACCACCTGCTTGACATGATTAGAAAGTGTTAGAAGACAAGGATATCATCCTCGGGATGGCTTGGTGGCTTTTAGATCCACTGTTCAGATGTCAACAATAATCCACCAGAAATTGCTAGTCAGCACTTCTCATAGGACCTTTGTTGTTTTACTGCCTCCTGTCACTTTTCCAGTTAGCAGTAAAGACTGCATTGAAATAAAAGAATCTGTATGACACTGCAAAGTTCAGACCCCAAATCAACTGCACTCACAACTGTGGATGTGTCCTGCAGGGAGGCAGCTGCCAGCACTTCCCTTCATCTGCAGCACCAGCAGCCAGCTAAACATGCCGGCATTTGGTGCTTTGGTGTTGGCACCCCCAGTGACAGGCTGGTCCTTTTATGCCAACCGATGCAAACAAAAGTCAGTCCTGGTTCCAGACAGCAGCTTCCCTTCATTTCATGTTCCACTTCTAGCAAGGGTGCTCCTCATTCACAAGCGCTGGCACAACGTTGTTCTCACCTTGCTGCAGCTGTGGGCCTGCACAGCAGGTCATTCACTTTCCTCCTTCAGCTTCTTTTCCCCAAACTGTGACAGAACTGTGTTCTTTCACACTCCTACCTCTAACGCTTTCCACAGAAAGTACATCCATGCACGTTGCAGCGTCAGCACGGTGAGCTCTCAATGTTGCTTTGTGTCTTTCCATACTGTGATAAAACTGCTCATAGAAATTAATTTGAATACAAGCCAGGAGCTGAGATGAGACAGCCCTGACCAGAAGAACTGGAAATAATTCCCAGGGTGAGTTTTGGTCAGGAACCCACGCCAAGGATCGGGCCCTGCTGAGGTGCTTCCAGAAAGGACGAGATCTGACCACACCGCACAGCCACTGAGAACTGGGCTACGCATCCGTCAGGAAACTTGTGGCTAGCTGCAAACAGTTCTGCAGAACTTTCTTTGATTTATCAAATGGAATGCTGGCACACACGTTGGCTCTCAAAATACGACAAGTCGTTACTGTCAAACCTCATGACGTTACTCTGCAGTGCTGAAAGCAGAGCGGCAGAATGCAGTGTGTCTCAGGGAGCACACCGCCATCGCTGCAGCAATTACCCCACAGCCAACAACCAAACCAGCACACCGAGGCACTTCTGGGGATTCTCTCCAGCCCCACAACACATGCCCTGGGACGTGGCCAAAAAAAAAAGCCTACGTAAGTTACATGTAGGAAAGACCATCAGATCAGTACATTAAAGCACTAAAAAACCTTCTAAAATGAGAGCAACTACTTAGCATTACTCAAATAACCCACTAACTTTGAAGAGATAAAACCTGCAGCATGAATAACTGTGAGTCTCAGCATGAAGAGCCCTGCAGACAGTTTTCATTAAGACAGAAGGTAAAGGCCGTGGGCTCAGCTGTACGTGCAGCAGTCATGGAGCACTGAGCACCGCTGCCAGCCGGCGGGTCAGCAGACAGGGGAGGCAGAAGGGCAGAACCGACTTTCCCTGCTGCACCGTTTGTGGCTCAGTTTGCCCTGCTGCACCGTGCGGCTCCGTTCCTCAGACAAGGCCACGCATGCTTTGTCCTAAACAGACCGTGCAAGTTTCTGTGAGGTTTAAACAGCAGTTCAGATGACAGCCCACAATGGAAAAGGTGACACCTTCAAGACACCATCCACATGAGAACAAGCAGCGAGACTGAGGGTTCGCTGTCTGTCTCCAGCAGATGCTGAACAGAGGAATGATGATCTCAGCAGTATATTTAGCTCAGTGTCCCCGTGACAGCTAGCTGTGCTTTTGGAGGAGCTTGACAAATGTTGCATTGCATTCACACGTGGGGGATAAGGTAGGTACATTTACATTTTTTCTGTTAAAAAAGTAATGAAAAACACGGTCTTATCTACGCGACACTGTTTTACTGACTACTGAGCTAAGCTAGCACTGGAAATCTTTGCATCTCAAATTTAGAGATGCTATTTAAAATCCCACTTCATGTTATGGCTGTTTTATTATGCAAACCAGTAACTTTGTCTGGCAGTCACTGCCAAAACCTCTGCATGAAGTGCAAGAGAAACACGTGGAGAAAGCTCCATTCATTTGCAATATGCCAAGGAACTCTCACAGCTACACCAGCATTGTTCCTACAGAGCACTGCAGCTCCCAAGCAGCCCCACAGCCATTCACACACGGACTTGCTTGTTCTCAAACTCTTTAAGGTACAGTTCCTGTGCCTTATGCAGTGCTGGGGTGGCAGTCCTCCAGGACGATGGGGTTTCCTGACCAGAGGACGAAACAGGAACAATGTCTGGGCTTTCTCAAAAAAATGAAACACCAAAGCTTTAAACCAGGAACAGAAGCCACAAAGAAACTCTGTTTTGTAAATACATTCTGTACTCAAGCTTATTTTTATATTAAAACAAAAGAGTACATGCATTTATATAGACAGAGAACAATATATACAGTCACAAACACACACACTCTCAGGACAAAATGTTTTCTATGTATACACCCAACCCAAAACGGAGTGAGCAATTCCAACCAGCCACAAGGATGTAATCAAAATACCTCCATCTCTCCTAAGGGATTAGGATGGGAAATGGGACACAATAATGGAAAGCAACGAAACAGTAAAGCAACCTGGAGAAGAGCATTTGGAAACCAAACTCAGCAGATGAACCTGGCGCTTCCCAGCTCAGCAGCTGTGGGGTGCACTGATCCATAGCACACAGAAACAAACACTGCACCACCAAACCATTCCTGGGTACCTCAGTGCACTGTAGCAGCTTTACATGGTTATCGCTTTAGAGGACAAGAGCACTAAGCAGGTTAGGGGATATTAAATGCAGTGATGCTTATCCAAGGGGAGTAAACTTTCTGCCACAAAAGCATCTGACAAGGGAAGCAGGAAAGGAAGAGAAGGCTGAGCTGAGCATGTCAGCTACTGACAGGTGACACTTCTTCCTTTGCTCCCTCTTTTGGCCTTCCTTTAATCTTGCTGCATACCTGCAGCCTGCGCTCACTGCCCCCCTTGTCCTTTGTTTCACCCAGTTTGGACAGCAAACATTTCTCCCCTCCTGCTGATCACAACAGTTCAATCACTTTTCACTATCATTCCAAACATGGACTTTCCCTTTGGTTTTGGAATGGGCTCCCCAGGATACCAGGAGGCATTTCATTTTATTCAGGGCATTCTTCTTCCTTGGTTCAAAAGAAAGTGCAAACTGTTGGTGAAAGGTAAGCTGAAAGGGCTTGGTGCAGTAACACCCTGCACCTGCGTGCACTCCGTTATCTCTCATGCAGCCAGCTGTCTGGCACAGATCATGTTTCTATTTCTACTTACAAAGGTCAGATGAACTTGGTGTCTGATCCACGGGAATTACGAGCCACTGGAGTAACAGAAAATAAAAATAACGCAGATATGATGCGCTCACATTGAGATTTTATAAGGCACGTCAGACACATTGTAAGGAATGCAAGTCTACGCCGGTGTTCCAGCAGTAGCGCATGCAGCTCACGCAGGTTGAACTGACCGCAGCACGGGCTGGGGAGCTCCCTCACACAGCAGCACAGAAGTGCAGCAAGGAGGACCTTCCCTTTGCAGCAATCACCTGGAAATACTTACTGTCCTTTCTCTGGATGATACACAAGAGCAAGCTCAAGACAGCTGCTCTACATTATCTGAGTTCCTAAACCTCTTACTAGCCAGCTAGAAACCAACAAAAGCCACCAGTTAGATTTCAAGTTAATTACAGCACTCTCTAAATTGGGAGAAATGGTAATTACTAGAAGTGGTAATTACTAAGTTAATTGAGGCAGCTCTGCTGGAGCAGGAAGTCCACGCAGCCTGTAGTGCACCTCCTAGGGAAGGCTTCCTTCTCTTACTCAGCATTTGGTTTTACTCCTCATCTATGCCAAATGATCTCCTTCAGTTTCAGTAACAACTGCCCTCATTACTGCCACGGCGGGCAGCACTCGTGTGACAAGATGCTCCCCAGTCCTCCAGCCCCAGAACTGAACAACCCCTGTGCGTGGGGCCAGGCCGTGCCTACAGAACTACAGCACTACCTACAGAACCTCGCTGCTGCAGCTGGCATGTTTGAGAAACACGTTGACAGCCAAACATCCAACTCCTAACAGCTGCTGCTGTGCAAACACTGTGCTTCAAACCAGTGGGGGCATGAACAACAGGCAGCTCTCAAGAGAAAGAACGTCAATGCTCCATCCCACATAAAAGAAAAAAAAAAGGGTAAGTATGAAATTCCTGCTGGAAAGTTCTACACAAATTACAAACAGGTCAAATTCTGCTCTCAGAGATTTGTATGTGATACTTATTAACACGAACCAAAGATGTACAGAAATGGTTGAGGTGACAGCTGAGTTCTGGGTATTTAGGTTTTACATTAACTGAAATAAGTAATCCTCAAGTCTATGTGAAAGTCACAACAGGCCAGTAAACAACCAGTTGAGACAGTCCAACGTAGCATTATGGAAACAAAGACTTCTGATTTCATGGGTTCTTTCTATTCTTATCCTTACATATCATTCCTAGATATGCTTTCCAGATATTATTGTACTCTACAGTCTAAGATCAGATACAGTCACCAAATCCTGGAAACACCCAGGATCTAAAATAGCAACTTCCACTAGAGATACAATCGCTTCGATCTTTTGGCTTTGATGGTTTTTCAAACAACAAATGAAGGTAAAAACAGCTGAAGGAATTTGATGACAGAATACAGACCTTAAAAGCTGCATACATCAGGCTCTTTTATTACATTTGTATGCCAATTCAATTGTTCAGGTGTTCAATCTGTAGATAAATAAGGGGAGAGTGGAATGCATCTAACCTGGCATCCTTACCTTTGTCATTCTTCAAATTAATCATTTTTTAGATGAAAGAGAATCCAGAGTAAAATTCACCCACCCTGTGTTCAGATGAAAGTGCCACTCTTTTCTTAAGTGGGCAGAGAAATGATTCTAAATCAACATCAGTGCAAAGGTGTTTCATTTGTATTTCAGCTGAGAATATCTGCAGCGCTCTGAAATTCTGGTAAAACCAGAGCATGCTGAGGAGACACTGCCTGAGACACGAAGGGCACACAGGATGCTCTCTGAAGCCATGCTGCATCCCAGACCGAGCAACAGCCACGTTTTCTGCAGAGCTCTACTAACCCACACAGACCTGGGGAAGTGGTGAGCTCAGGTTAACAGCATTATTATATCAGACTGAAGGGGATTTCTGCAAGGAGGACTCATACTGTAGCTTTAGTGTACCGATTTTAAGATATAGGTAACACAAATCTACCAATATATCCACTTTCAGAATTAGAATTTGCTTTATTTATCAGCTTTCACCAAAGGAAAGCTTGTCTAGGACAGACTTGAGAAAGGAAAAAGAATATATTCCAAAGGGTGCCATTTCTGCAGAATCAGTATCAGAACTAATGGCACTAACATAATTGTTTAAAATGAAGCCAGCTTCTGGCTCAAGAACTCCTGGCAGAGAAGATGGATTTAACTTTTACTACAGAGCACTACTGTGTAACATTCAACCGAAGCAAACTGTACATGCTCTGACTTTCAGTTGCTGCCTTTCACAAAGATAAAACCAGGAAAAGAATGCAACAATTCTTGATTATAAAGAGACTGTAAAATCCTTGGGAACTACCACCAAAGCAAACCAGAACAATTCCCCTTCCTGCCATTTGTAGCAGGGCATTTGTTAGAATAGCTGCGGCGACTTCGTAAATAGCATGTACCTGCAGCAGAGAAAGCAAGGAACGAACAAACACACTCATCTCTTTGTGAAATGCCACATGTCCTATCATCTATACCCCCACTTTTATCATGCGATGGCTCAAATGGAAAAGATTTTTGGAAAAGGCTTCTTCAAGAATGAAGCTCCCTCGCTATATTAGCATTGCTAGTATCTCATTTGTCTGTGTATACAGATACACACACACACATAGAAGTTACACCAATGATCACTGTCAAACATAACATAGTAAGAGTGAAAATGTTACATGAAGGTGATTATTTTTTCTTGACTCCCTAGACAACTACCCACAGAAAGGAAATAAGGTAATATGTAGTGATGGAAGGAGGGAAAAAAAGCAGAGTCTGATGGCTGGCACTGAATTGATACTGGCCACCTAATCACAACCAAGGGAACTGGATTGAGAGCAAGGATTTTGCTGCAGTTCAATTGCAAGAGTCAGCAGATTCCTCTCTCTAGATTTTGGACACACTGGAAAATACATCTGTTACACTGCTTCTCATGGTATCTTCCACTTACCTTCCAAACACTGTATGCTTCTTGTCCAAATAAGCACAAGAGCGGAATGTGATAAAGCTGGAAAGAATAAAAACAGGGGTTAGCATGTTATCTCATTGAGACTCAGCGATAGCCAGCTTAAAAACAGAAGGTGTATGGAACAGTCCTCTACAGAGACAGGGATCTCGCTTGCTGGGAGTCCCACTGGGTAAACACCCCTTAATTCCTCCGTTCTGTGGGTTTTGTCTTGGATTTGTGAGTTTGGATTTCTCAATTTGGTACCTCACCAACATTCCCAAACAGTACTCAAAACACACTGGTTTGCACAGTGTCCAAAAATAATGTGAGCATCTGCCTCCCTGGCCAGGCAGGCTTCAGAACGTTCACAGCAGGACAGTGACACATGGCTGCAGCTCAGTGAGGATATTTCTTGTACATGACTGGGAGTTTGTACCAGCAAATTCAGTCATTTAACACAGCAATCTTCTGCCAGTGTAAACTTTTACCTTTTTGAACACCTAATATTTGCAATTTCTTTTCCGTTGCATTGCCCTGTCTGTGATCCACTTCTCCTCTAGATGGAGCAGATTTGTGCTTCAGGTACAAACATGGCACTTAAAAGTGTCAAAAGTGAGGAAAACCTGTAAAACTTGGGTTTTTAATTTATTGGATTTTTTAACCAGGCAAAAGGGCATTTTTGAACATAAACTCAGTAACTGAAATACCAAATCCAAAACAATTCATACTACAAAAGCCTTTCTCTACAGTTTGATGCTTTGTTAGAAGACTTAGACTACAGGAGTATGAGACAGAGGTTTCCACTTCATGCTCTGCAGACCATAATAGCCCATGCTGGCCGGGCATGCAGCACTGGCTCTCCTTTCTGTCTCCATCTGTTACACTACATTAGAGACAGCTAAAAATACATAAACATCCCAAAAGTACTTTTCCATATAAGTGACTGCCTCAGGAAGTTATATGATTGCATGCAGGAGGGGCTGCAATCTGCTAGATAATCTATTAAAACATAGCTTGCCCAGAGGAAAGCTTTGAGATGCTGTACAAATGCAAACTCCCACATGGGGTGTATGTTACAACTTAGCTTTGTGCAAAGGTTCTTTGTCTCACTTTGTTCTCAGATATTCAATATGTAGACCATCAGTTGGTCAGTTAGATGCACTACAGTAATAGGAATTGTAATAAAAGAAACACCTGAGCAGCAGTAAATATGCAGAGAAAGCTTTGTGAATGTCACTGCAGTTAAGATAAAATTAAGGACAATGGAATTAACACCGGGTGCCAGAAGTCTCTAAACACTGCTTAGGAAGCTTTAAAAATATGGGCAGCTGGAGTCTTGCAAGGACTTTATGGGAACTTCATATTTCATATGCAAATTTTATGGAAACATACAATCACCTCTACAGCTGTGGATGATGAGACTCAATCCGGCACCTCATTCATGTGGTCTCTCTTGTATCTTGATCCCCCGCCTCTCCTTGTTAATATTCTTTTAAGGCCTCTGCTCTTCCCTAATTTAGCACCTGAGTGCTGGCAGCAACATTCAAATCCAAAATAAGCTTCACAGCAACTGGACCCTGCACACGTGCTCAGGCTTCAGCACGTGAGTAAAGCCTATTAAGGGCCTCGAGACAAGCACCTGTGCTTAGTTAAATTTAACCACGCTGCTGCATGGCGTACCGACCATACTCGTGCAGACCAACAGCAAGGCTCCCCCCCACCACCCCCAGCCCCAGCACGCAGAACTGCACACGCACACTTTCCTCTGAGGTTCCCAACAGAGGTACAAGTTTTTCTTAGAGAGCGAGGCGCAGTTGGCTCCAAGTGACGTGGGACATTTTCTAAAGACTGCAGGCAAACCTCTGTAACTCTGTCACGCTTAAAGTACGTTACTACAACTTCAATGTTTTTAAATCTCATTTGTTGTTCTTTCTCCTTCTTTCCTTCATTCATTTTGTCCCTCATTTTAGCCCTCCCTTTGTTTGGTACGCTGAACACCAAGTCCTTTCCCCAGACTCTGCGCTCCACCATTTTGAATTCCACACATAAGAGCAGTGCAGAACTGTTCTTATTTAGAAACGGGCCAGCAAAAAAAGAAGCATTGTTTCTAAGGTGTTATTGGTTCATTTCATTAAAGCCTTTCACAAAGTCCATATGGGACTAGATTTAAATAGAGTGGAAAAGTACAGTGATTTCACAGGAATAAGAATGGGGCTGCATAAGAAAAGATGAAAACTGCAAACCATGAAACAGAGAAGGCAAACTGATGATGCCACGAGCCGACAAGTTCACGCTGCTCTTAGAGTAACGGCAGCTGCAGCCACCCTGACTGCACTGTGCAACACCTAACAATATTTCACTTGACTGAACTTTAAGGAGCAGCCCAAAAATGTCATTTATTTTCTTCACAGCACAAGGCACAATATCTGGAGGGAAACAATAAAATACAAAGTGCAAGCGACTACTTACAACTGTGATTTGTTTGTGTTAGGTCCTGAATTGGCCATACTAAGAATACCACGCCCGGTATGGGACAAGTTGGGCTTGAATTCATCTTTAAATGGCTTCCCCCAATAAGATTCTCCTCCTGAAAAAAAAAGATGATAGATAGATGAAATATTTGTTTTCATCAGCTTCCCAATACATCCTACATCAGACACTAGCAGTAAATTCCAAGTTTCTGGGGCTTCTGATAGCTGTGTTTGTAATATATCCCCACCTCATCCCTAGGACTAGGCCAGGATCTGAGCACGCCCTTGAAATCAGATGTCTGTAACTGGCAACACAATTCTGTGCCTCCACACCACTATCATCTGCAACAGATGAGACTGTTTATCAGCAGCATTATATATCATGTGGCAAAGAAATGCCGAGCATTCATTTATTTTTACTGCTCATCCATCATAGTTTTTCTTTTTTGAGACATTAAATCTTCAAATGTGGCTGACTGAAAAAACACAGGGAGCAAAGAATTACTAATTTAACTGCACTCTGGATACAGCAATGCTTCCAAAAATATAACATCAGGGAGAGGAAATATGTTTACAGCATCAACTAAGAATAGGAACTACAAGCTCAAAAGCTTAATTCCCGGATGAACAATGAAAAATGATGATATATATTCCTTCAAAATAAATAGATATCTTGGTCTAGATACACGGATGATGTAAACACTTAAATACAGTTTAGTCCACGGATGACAAAACTTTGCACCAACCACAGACCCAGCCCTCCAAGACTGATTTCGGGGTCTGTGAGGGTCTCTCCTCCTGGCTGTCAGTTTTACATTATTTATGTCAGACCTGACATTTTCATTTGCGCTTTCCTCCAGAATCATTTTTAATAAGAAAAACGAAGGCTGAGATGAGTCACAGTTCTACAGTCAAATCCACAATCTTGTTTGACAAGCCATGAAAAATGTATCACCTTAGGACAGGATTAAAAATAAAACAAACAAAAGTACCCAGACAGGCAGCAAAGACTGGTCCATCCGCAGAACCACGCAGAGTCCTCTTGAGTAACTGCATCGCTTACAAAGCAGAGCTCAGTAAAAGACCTGCAGCGTGCAATGGCTACTTGCACAGGTAACACAAAAGCTATTTGATGACACAGCTGCATGGACAAGCAGCAAATTAAATGAGAGCATAACACAAATTCCTACTGAAAACCATATGTGGAAAATCACAAGTGTGCATCAAACAAGAGCAGAGTTTCAGATGATACTACGAGAACAACGAATCACAGGTGGACAGCTGCAAGTGGAATTAACTGACCCAGCAATTTTGGAAGAAACTGACCCACTTAAAAATCCAATTAATCATGTTCCAAAGAACTATTAATAGAGCAGAGCGCTGCCTGCTCTGCAGTTTTACAAGAGGCAGCCAAATGGAAAAACCCTGCAGGACTTTCTATAATCAGGAGAGAAGGAGATTACTTCAGTTCAGCTCATTACATCAGCGTGATTCCGTACGACAACCTGCTCCCACGGCGGCTGGATGGGGCACGGTGACGCCGTCACAAAGATGGTGCCCAGCACAGGCTCTTCTGGCCAAATTGTATTCAGCCTACTACAAACTGCCAACATTCCTCTTTGATAGCCAACATCCCTGTGTGTTCCTGTGGGACATTACTCGTGTCGTGCCCATTACCTGCCTCGCTCTGTAGTTGTACACAAACAAGCAGGGATAAGAATGCAGCAAGCTCCATGTGCTGCTCCAAACCAGCAGCATACTTGCACAGTGTGCCGGCCCCACCAGCTGCACTGAGCATTGTGCACTGCATTCTGCTCCCACTTTCCCTTCCTCAGCTCCACCCGGCCCACTGCAGCCATCCAGACACATCCTGCAGCCCTGCAGCCCCATTCCTCACCAGCACTGCACATCTCACAAACCTGCACCCCCGGACATGCTCATGTCTCCCTTCTATAAATAGGTAACATTGCTTCAAAGGATCTCCTGAAGGAACTCGTCATTATTTGCAAAGTAGATGCACTATCAGTCCTAACCCAGAGGAGTGTTTGTTGCCTAGAAATTCTCAGATAACATACAAACATAAGCAGATGCAATGGAGATGGCACGTAGCAGCAAGTGGCCAAAGCCCTGAGCCTGCTGCACCCCTAGCAGGCTTTCAGCAGACGCTGGAATGCCAGCCTCATCAGGATGCTGGAAGTGGGTGGAATGGACCCTGCAGCCTCACTGGTGAGAAAATAGTTCAGAAAGCATGAGAAAAACAGTGCATGACACAACAAGCAACCAGACTCCAGTGCTCACAAACAGGAGCAATGAACCATCATCTTTTGGTCTTGGAATACTTATTTTTGCACGATTTGGTTTCAGATCATACTCTGAGGGTCAGAACTAACCTCGTGCATACGATGGCTAACTTTGGTTCACTCCAGTTCTCCAGAAACAAATGCTAATATTTCAGCAGACAGTTCCAGACCCAAGGCCTGCGTGCTCAGCAGCTGCAGGAAGAGCAGAGGACAGAAGCACAGGTACCCTGCAGGGCAGGGCTGTGTGCACGAGGCCTGCGGCACGGGCTGGCACAGGGAGGAGGGGATGCAGTGAAGATGCTGGGAGAACAATGGAATAGATGGAATTGGAATGATTTTATTTTATTCTTCAAACACAAAAACAAATGTTTTCCCTTTAAATTAAAAATAGCCAATTAGAAACTGCTGCTTGTCAAACTGTTCCCGACCTCTGGAATTGTTCCAAGCTTCAAACATCTGCATGAAGAAGCAGGCTAGAAGATGGTGAGTTAAAAGGACGATGTTTTTAATTACTGAAACCCAGAATCACTGTCTTTCTCTCTGAAGATTAAGCACAAATCCCTCATTAGCCTATTGGCACGGCAGCACAGTGCCTAATGCTCAGCCAGCACAGCCTGGAACAGGAATTTTAGACCTTTGCATTTTGCTTTGTATAGGAGAGCTCAATGTAAACTTGGGAAAACAGCTCACAGGCCGCAAGCCGACTACTAATAAAGATGAGGCATTCTGAAGTATCAAACAGATTTTACTGTGTTTATTCTCAGCACAGTTGGGAAGTGTGGATGTGCCACCTCCACTGCATCTGAAAGCAGAATGGCTGCAGCCAGAGCAGGAGGAGGTGGAACCATGTGGTCATTCCCTGCACATGCCATAAGGAGAGCAGGCTCCTCCTTTATCCCCCAGATTTTCCTCCGAGGGAGGAATCAGGAATCACAGATCACCAGTGACTATATATGGAATCACTATGATGCAAAATCCGAACCCAAAGCCAACTTCCCAGGGCGCAGGCAAAGCCTGTGGAAAACAAGAGTCGTGTCTGGGTGTTCCATTCACATTGGGCAGTGCTGCCTGGCACTCACCTGGCTCCTGCTTTTCACCCAGTGAAGATAATCTTCTGTCAAGAGTGGAATCCAGTGCCTACTGCACTTGAAAAGTTATTGAGCTGCTATTACAAGAAGTGCTGTAAAATATTCTGGGGACTTCTGTGCTAAAATCAAAGGGGTTCACAAGGGAGCAGACAGGGTCTCACTCTGGCACTTTCTGGACTGGGATTGGAAATGTGAAATGGAGCAGTGCTGACAACTGCAGATGTGGGTCCTTTGCACAAAGCTGGGAATGGGCCTGGGATCAGCTACCACAGGAGAATGGCCTTCCAACAGCAGCACGCAGCCAAGCTGTGACTGTGCCCTGGAGCATGGTTAGTTATCCAGCCTCATTTCCACATCTTGTGCTATAGGAAAGGTGAACAGATATCATCTGACAACTGCAGCGAGCACACCTCAGCAAGTACAAAGAAAGAAGTCATATTTTCAGATTGTATTTCAAACTAAAAACAGCTTTGGTAGTTTTTCTCCTTTCAAACAACTTCTTCAGTAATCATCTATTTCATTATTATTTTTGATGAGTGTACAGAACTTGTGTAACTTTTATGCAAAGAGCTGAGGGATGCACCTAGGGCTTCAGAAATGTAACATTCCAGAAGCCAGGTGTGGGCTGGGAATCATCATTCATGAAAGCTGTGATTTTAAGTAAATCCTTCCTTTTTCTGGCATAAAGATTGCTAAGCAGTGGTAAGGAAGTGGGAGGGCTCTGATTCAAAAAAATGACGGCTTACTCTCTGTAATGTTCTTGTCATTTGGAACAGCGAGGTACATAATAACATCTGACACTTCCATAGAGCTTTCCAAGAGAGATTCTTGAATCATTGTGCAAATACGAAAGCCTGAGTTCATCCAGTAAGTGCTTCTCTCCTTCCAGACAAGAAGACACAGTACTTTTAACCCTCATATCTGAGGGGCTGCAATCGAAATGGAGGCACTGCTCCAGTTAAGAAGGCCCCACTCTTATCCTTTGCTAAACTTCAGGCATGCAAGAAAAGAGTTCTACAACTGGTGACATTTTAATATCTTTCCCTGCTAGGAAACCACACTGCAGAACTGACCAAGATTGACCACAGTCTCTGTGCTACTGACAGTTCAGAGGAGGGGAAAAAAGTGCTTTGCTCTGTTCCACACAAAATGCACTACTACACTGTTCCACTACCAAAATGCACTACGAACCTCCTTTGTGCCTTCTTGGATTCAGCAATGGACAGAGGCAAACTCAACCTGATTCATTACATCTTCCAACAATGTGAGTAGCTGAAAAATGCCTGTGCTGCTTTAAAAATGGAATGTCCTGGATATAGTTCTCCCCTTTTCATACAAGGGGTTTGGGATATTAAACCTGTTTTTCCTACATGCAAATTTTCTTCTATTATTTGGAACACTGAAACACCGAGCAGCTGTTCCATTTGCACTACTGCGAGCTAGACCGAATTACTCACTGAGTTCAACCACTTTGTTGTTAAGAACAGCAGGGAAAGATACATCACAAATGTAAAATTCGTTTTCAAATAATTAATCACTACAAAGAATGACCATGACTCAGCTTATTGCTTTGAATGCAATAATGAATAATGAAATTGCTTTATGGATGGTTTGTCGCTTTTTATTGTTAAAGAAAAAGAAAGAAGCCACTGCAGCACAACACAATTTCTCCCAGTAGTCTTATGAAACGTGAAGTTTATGGCTGCAGAAAATTAGTTTGGTCCTCTAAGTCAGTATCAAACTTACAGGATAGTGCATCTAATGCTTTGGCAATGCTGCTGAGTAACCTAAATTAAAATTCAACTCCTCACTCTTTCTAACATGGTATCAACTTCCAGATGTCCCAAGGTTCTTCCATCCCAAGGTTAACTACTGAGTACCAGCGATCAGCCCCTGACATGCCAACCAAGTTGGGACCATTCTTTTGTGACAGCTGAATAAGAGATTCAAGGGCACACCATGTGATGCACAAAAAAAAACCACGAAAAGGCTCAGTGCTGCTTCCAGCCTGGGGAGCTGTAGGGACAGCTGGTGACAGCCCTTCCGCAGGGTGTTTTGCTAAACTAAAGCACAGTTACCCAGGAGAGCCGAGCACAGCTTGTGCATGGCTGAAGTCTTTCTATAAAAGGCTCTGATGGAAACAGCTCAGCAGTTTAAAATAAAATTTCAAGGATAACTTTTGAATAGTCTTCACTATTTCCAGTTGAAATACCTGAGAAGAAAGCCCTGTTCTACAGAAATGCTTCCCTGATACTACAGAAGTCAAATTATTTACTCTCTTTCCTCTTGTTTACTTTAAGTGTTCACATTGTTGTAAGTCACTCGTCCTAAGCAAAGCGTTAATTTACAGAGGGGCACAGAGAATGGTAAGGGAGATGTCTTCTCTCCTTTTCTCCATTCTATAGTTAAAAATAAGTACTTCATTTAATTTACAGGGTTTAAAGAATTGATACCAAATTAAACGGCAAAATTCCAGCACACAACTGGAGATGTTACAGTGGATCCCAGCACAGAATACTGGCTAACTGAGGTACACACATCTGTACGTGAAGTTAGTGCTGGCTTGTAGACACCTCACAGTGTGCAAGGTATGCCAAGTAACGTGGAGCAAAGCCTGACCGACTGCCTACACTGCGAGCCGCCTAAGCTGCTCATGTAAGCACTAAGCACACAGGCACAGGAGTTCAAGAGAAGTCAGGTAGCTCACCAGACTGCCTGTTTAGTACATTTTCTTGCGACGCTACTATTATCACATTAGATAAATAATTAATAAGGTTATTTAAAGTGCAGTTATGTTCAAAACATCAAAACCATTTAGTGACCATAGCGTCAACAACTGTGCAACGCTGTCATATTTATTTGAGTATAAACTGTTTGCTTTATTGGAACTTTAATAGCCTTGACAGTTGTTTGCAAGACACCTTGTCTACAGCATACTCATATTTAATTAAGAATGACAAGGAGAAAAACAAGATGGAGAAGTCTAGAGGTCATTATACTCCTTTTTAAAAATAACTCACAGATGAGTTGTTTCTCCTATGGTCTTCATTGGCTTTCTTCCCCCTTTGGTCTTACACTTCCTACTCCCTTTGCCAGTAGAGCTGAGCCTTGACCTTCAGAACAGCGGCCCTGCCAGCCTCCTGCCAACCATTACTCGTGCTGCCTTACAGTACTTCTGCCATTTGCACAGCGACAAGAATGACACCAACAAGTTCATTTTTTCACAGCAAGAGCTGAACCCACCCTACAAAAAGGCAAAAGCTGCCTGCATCAATCCATTACGTTTCTCTGGTCTCCCGACATCTCTTTAATTTCTCGTTTTAGAAGATGTTCCTAATTATGCCTTTTGGGATTTGAACTGAAACTTTCCCTCTAACAAAATCAAACCACAATTCTTTTGACAGTCCATGCAAATACAGCAACAAAGCCTGTTAACAGGCTTTTGCCATCAAGACTCAGAACATTTAATTCCTGTCTCAGAGCATGCAACTGTTGAGGATTATGTGTTGGGCAACTCACACTAACATTATTTACAAAGTAAGCAGTGGTAAAGAATTACAAAGACATGCTATTTTCAGATGGTCTGTGAACATGCATAGAAGAATTCAGTGCTTGCATATACAAGTGACCTATGTGTGAACTAGAATAAAAAGGCACAAAACTCCACAAGGGCGTACAAGGACCTGTGGAGGCTGGTGACATCTACAAGCACATAGGTAAAATGTACAAGTGGATAACGAGTAAAAGTGCAGCACTAAGTGGAATTACTAGATGACACCAATTAAACAACACAGTGCCTTAAGTGAAAACAGCTTACTTAACTCAAACACAGCTTACCTGTTCCCGTTCCAGTTGGATCACCTCCCTGAATCTGCAGAATTACAATAAAACCAACAGGTTACATGTATATCTGCACAAAAGACATTAAATACAAGCTATAAAAGTCAATTCTGCTTCACTTTTTTGTCCTGCACTAAGTAAGGTTACAAGTTCCACCGTCTCCTCATCACCACTGCCCCCACCAGCCCTAAACCACATCACGCAGCTCCTCATCCGGACGCCTCCTGAACACTGAGCGCTCTTGGGAAAGGATGATGTGAGAGCATCCAAGCACCACAACCTGAATCAGAAATTCAGCTTTTTCATGCTTCATCTGAATGAGATTTCAACAGGATGCAGAATTACATATGCAAATTAGCATCTCCCTCCCTTTCTGTTCATTAACCACTCACCTGCAGCTTGAGGAACAACAAGAGCCTTGCCAAGGCAATGACTCTCAAAGTCTTTGCCTGGATGCCAGTGATGTTCTCTGATAGTATTAGTCAGAAACAGTTGTTAGTAAGACTTGTTAGATTTGTAACTACAAATTTAGTAAGCTGGGACAATCCCAGCTCTGGACGTATATTTTAATATATTTCTAATGCAAAGAAGATACTAAAACTCAAGCTCAGTATTTTGAGAGCACTGTATACTGTGTATTAAAAAGGATTTGGTCAGTACTCACCACAAAATTACGAATTGACCTGTGAAAAATTGTCCCATCATAATAGTTCTTTTTGCACAATTTGATAAAATTTTCACAGGTTCGAGGTGTCTGAAAGACAAACAGAAGTTTTAATTAAGCCACACATTTAGACAATGAAATTGGTCATCACACTGTTTATGAGAGTCGCCCTCATTCGAGCCTTACAAAGAAACATGCAGGACTCCTGAAGAACGAGTCTGTCTCTACAGAAAATAAATACAATATATTCTTTTTGTTTTTTAAGGATAACAGGCACACAGTACTTAGAATAAATTAAACCCAGGCTTTCCAACTAACACAAAGAACTGTTGAACACTAACTCAGATAACACGGACTCCCAGCAGACATCATGACAGTGAAAGCAGGCATGCTCAGACTTTCAAGTAACTTAGTTCCATGGTAATCCTGGTTCCAGTGGGCACTAATCTCTCAAACTAAGAAAGTACCTGGCTTCTCTGCTTCACTACTGCAAATGAGTGCATTAAAGTTAACTGGAAGAGAAGCATTGTGTGCTCCTCACAACTTAGGACTAAGAATGGGACTGATCCCAGAAGACACCACTTTGAACACTGGTCTACCCACAGGAAAAATAATTTAAAGGAGAAAAATCTTTGAAAATCTGGAAAAAAATGTTGAATATCTTGCTCACTTCTAATTTCCTTTTACAGTGTAGATTAGAGCATCCAAACATACCTTCTGAAAAGCCCTCCTGTACACCAATTATCCTCCCTCTGTAATCGTACAGATGCTCTTCTCTGCAGGATTAAAATACCTTCACACATACAAACAAGTGCAAACTACATACATAGGAACAACCTGTTTCCTATACTTGGAGGTTTTTTTTTAGCTCCACAATGGAGTACGTTCATAAACACGTCCCAGCTTTATCAAGTAAAGCCCTAACATCTAACTAATGTGAGTTGTTACAGACTTTGAATATGTACTTATTGTATGTGCTTGCAATAAAAGCCCTCACGAGTCATGACATCTGCAAACAAACATATTCAAGACTTGAAGTCTTGTTTTGAAATACACTGATTCATTTTGCATTGATATGAGACTACTCTTGGTCTTACCACTAGTCTGAAACCTGTACAAAGACAGAGACTCAGACATACAATGTGAAGTGGCTTAAAAGCAAAAAAAGAAAGCCCAGGATACATTTTTAAAATAAGGCAAGTCTAATCACAGTCTTTTAAGAGCAAAACAATCTCCATCTTCTTAGAACTAGATCCATATGGTCATTCATCCTGAATCATCCATAACTTTCTTATCTAGAGCACAGTCATTCTAACCCCTCTATACACAGAAACATCCCTTAATTATCCAAACTGTACCTCTCACAGCATTAGGAATTCTTTAACAACTTCTTCTTAATTATTCTGCAAATAGATAGGTAGTTCTCAGGTAACATAACTGGACAAACAAACAAGTTCTAATCTTACACCAACTATAATCTCAGATTTCTTATGTACTTCATTACTGGGTTGCAATGGCAATGCTTTATAGCAGACTGACACCAAGACACACATTCTGGTAGTATCCCAGCAGCAACTTGTGAGTAGAGATATTCCATTACAATTGTTTCAAATAACAACATGTTTTCCCATAGTCGCAATGTTTATGCAGCAAAAGACTGAATTTAAAAGCTTTTATTTGAACTGGACACACACACACTGGAAAATCCACTTTGTCCATAATCTTCCAAGTCATGTTCAACCCCAGAAGAATCATTTCTGCTGCATTTGCTTTCCTCACAAAATAATATTGCAACAAGCTCGAAACTACAGCAGTGCTACTAGTGATCACTCACAAAAAATGTCAGAAGGGATAAAAATAAGACTAAAACTGCTCTTTTTGAATTAGAAATGGGAAGCAGCAGCTTTTAGCCCAGGGCACTTTACCTGATGAGAACCGAGTGTTCCTTGGAGAGAAAGACACAGTTAGTAAGTTCTCTAGGGGGAATACAGCAACTTGTAATTAATTTTTTAAGAGAAATGAGATCAGGCATCAGACTAAGTCCCTTGCTGATCAGTATCAAACAGCTTTAAATGCATACAAAGTTGATAACCTAAAACAGTACTGCTGTTTATTTTCAAACGCGATCTGCAAAGCATACAATAAAAAGCATTCACCACGGTGATGTGCTTTTCAGGCAGTACCTGTGCTGACCCTTCTCTTTAAATTGCTTTCCAGTTACATCTTTTTCTCAGAAATGGGCTTTTCAAATGCAACTACAGAAATACTTAGTGTACATGCAATGCAATATCATTTCACTGCAAGGTTTTCTTTAAATAATTCCCAAATTGGTTCCCATGGTCACCACAGCCATCATCCAGATACACTTGGCAGGTAAGCAGCTCCTTAGCAACATCACCATCATCTTTTGTGGTGCTCTTTCATAGAGGAGTGTATGTGCTTTTTGTTGGTTTTTTTTTGTTGAGTATGTAAATAGACCAAAGCAAAACAAAAATTGCCTAAGGAGATCTATGTTAAAAAAAAGAGAAAAACCTACACTTAGCTTGAAGCCTTCAAAATTTCTGTCACTAGTTCACGCCTCTTAATAGCAGGATTCTGGCATTTGTATGATAAGATTTTAATTCATGAGGAATTGGCTTTTCATTATTTCAGATTATTTCTGCTTTGACACATAGGATTAATGGAAAAAGCTCCGTATTTTAGTGCAACTACAACAGTTCTTCCAATTTAGAGAGACAAAAAGAAATAAAAGGGAAATGGCATTAGTGCAGGGAAATTATACAGATGTGCAAATGACAGCTTCTGAACGCTCAGTGTGAAATTTCTCCTCCAAGGTTCATGCAGATCCTCGAGGGATGAAGCAGTTTGAAATGATTAGCTCTTCACATGGCAAAGCCTTCTTCCTTGCAGCCATAGCAACAACTCAGTGGCTCCTCTTTTCCCCATCTCGTCTACCTTGGCAACAGGGATGTCGCAGGTCTTCAGTCTCCCGGTTGGCTCTCAGCTGTCCAATACCAACTGTGAGTTAAGCTGACTTTTACAAACGGAGTGACCCATTTTAACTGATGAGAGAGGAGACCTGCAAAGTGAGAATCATTTCAGTATAAGCGTTCTTTTCCTTAGTGTTTGCCACTTGGAGAGAGTAGAAGTGTCTTTAATTCGAAGGACGCGATGCAGAGGCAGATTGGCTTTTGTTCTCCTGTTAGGACAAGAGGAAGGGAGGGTTTCCCAGCTCCGTCCTGCCACACTCTTTGGAGAGAAAAGCATTCAGCAATTTTTCAGTTTGGCTTGTTGAGAATATCATTATGGATTTACGAGAAACCATTGGAGGTTATGAAGAAAACATAACCGTTTTCCTGTTGCTGACTTTCAAATCAATGAGATTACAAAAGAAGGTGATGTTTTTGCCATGACTTTCATACATGTATATCTAGATCACAGCAGGATAAAATAATGTAAATAATAATGCAAAAAGAACAAAAAGGGAGACGTTAACTGTTGCTTTTGATGTTGAGACAAGAATGGCCAGAAGTGGGAAGAGCTGGAGTCTGTTGTCAGTAATGAGCCAACAAGAAAGCAGCTGTGCCTGCAGAACTTTGCGCGATCCCGAGTGCCATCCTTCTGCCTTCAGCAACGGGCTGAGGGATGCAGCAGGGAGGAGCTTCTGAACAGGTGGGCACACTGGGAGCCCACGACTGAGAGACTCGCATTTTCCACAAGATCTCACACTCAGGTATCAAAGCTGGGTTTGTTTACACACATTTTTCACCAGTCTTTGTAGCTGGAACAAAGGCTTCAAAGTCCAGTTATGTTTGTGTGGTTGGTGCAGAATGCAACTTTGTTCTGCACAGTCCCACAAACCTCGAGCCCTTTTCTTCTCCTTTGGACAGGATACTGCTTACAAGAGCTGCTGAGACGCACTTGGTGTGGGAGATTTGGCATTGACTGCTTTGGATAAATTCGATAATCTGAGCCTGATATGAAGACAACTGTATGACTGAGTCTGAGATTTACTGCTGACCGAATGCAAAACTTTCTGCTTGTGCCTCTAAGAAAAAGCACCACAAAAGATAACGGTGATCCTGTGGTGACAGGTTATACCAACAAACAACAACTGCCTGCTGTGGTTCAATTCAGAGATGATGCAGTTTGTGTAAGGGAGACCAACTTCAATTTGGTCGTTGGGTCACGTTGTGTTCTGTGATCAGAAGAGATCGGCTCCAAAGAGGTAGGAAAGGTAAAAGCATCACGGCACTGTGGAGTAAAACCATTGGCAAGACTCTCACGGATATTTCAGGAATCAGAACAAGCAAACTCGTCTCAGATAAAAGACTGCTGACTTGACAGCAAACATTTACCTATTTTGCTACCTCAAAACATCAAAGTTTTCTTAGAACAAACAGTAGAATGATAGCATTCTCATCACACTGAAACCTACTGTAATTTAACGAGCTGTTTAGCAAAGGTTATAGCAGATTGCTAAATTTCACTTTTAAGAGGCACTTTTCGGTTCTGACATTAACAATGCTACTGAAAACTTTTTCAAATCTGATATGCTTAGCTTAGACAAGTTGCCAATAAGAAATGACATGCTCCAGTTTCAGTTTTCACAATTTTGCAAGTACAGGGACAATCAATCAGTTTAGCAGAGAACAATTCAAGCTAAACAGGGTACCGAATTCACTCATCTAATTTGTCAATGTTAACTGCTAGCTCTCTGGAGGCAGTCGTCATTCCTAGCTGCAGTTATTACTTTTCCTCTAACTTTAATTTATCATAGAAGAAAACGGCCCTTCCCCCTTCCAATCCGTAAGCCACAAGAGTGGAGGAGCTTGCCAGACAAAGCAGAAGCAGGCTGGGAGCCAGCAAATAAGACACAGAATCACTAGGTACAGTTTCAATACAGATCCAATTTAAATTGCTTAAGTAGCCTCCAGCAGCTGTAAAGTCTGGAGCATCACAAGTCCTGCAGCAGCTCCCTGGCATTTCTTCAGTCTGCAAATAGCACAAAAATTCTACCTTCTAAGAAAATGCACCCTGTAATCACTTGCATGCTACACAGTAAAGCTCTGGTAGCTGTCAGCCTCTCAAGGTCACCCTGCTCTCATCAGTGCCAAGGTACAAACAAGAAACGTGTCAGAAAGAGATGAAGAGCAGCAGCTGTGTAACTCCAAACTGCCTGCCTCATCCTCAGGTTTGGGATCACCAAGTGGCAGACACAGCTGGTATGGGATTCCTGCACCGTCAATTGTCCAAAAGCAGAAGAGAATCCAACAGCAACCAATTCCCTCTGCCAGATCCCACTTGCCAAGGGTGCTAGAGGGCCAGAAAGGTCCAAATGTGAAAAATGCATTCCCAGTTACCTAAAGCCAGAGGATATCAGGAAACTGGGCGTAAAAAGCCACGGGCAGCAAGGTCCACAGTGCAGGGATAGGCATGCAGGAAGCTGGCTGAGCACTTCCCACCCCCACTTCTGCTACTGGAAAAGAATGGTTTGAATGATTTGTTTTCAGTTTCTGTTAACCAGAACTTTCAAAGCTAAAACTTGCAGCTCTTTCTACAATTACATAATTTGATGAAAATAGGCCAAGCTATTTACAACCACTATACTTCACCCCGACAAGTTACTTAGGGGAACTACTGAGAGAACAAGTAAACTGGTAAAACATCAGCCATATATTTGCCATACAGTTGGCAGAAAGTGAGTAGAACAGGTTTTAACAGTTTAATTTGGAAAGAAAATGAGACATTCAGGAAGCCTGGAGGACCTGGTCATGCAAGGAGGTCAAAGGATTTTCTAAGCAACTCACTTCTTTCCCATTGGAAATGGATAAGAAGTTCATAAGCTTCTGATCTTTGGAATAGTCCCTCACACAAAAGGAAAGATGATTTCAAAGAATAGGGGCTAGATTACACAGTTATAGATCACAGGCATATTTAATAGGTCAGAGGGCCTTGAAAGATTAAAACATCGCTATCTGTAGAATAATGGCTTCTTCAGATAGCTATGCCAAGACATCATCATTAAGTAGAGTTTGTCAAGTCCTAAAACCTCAAAAAGCATTTGTGGAGTGCTGGATGGGGCTTTGAAATCCATCTCACATTCTTCTTTGTTACGCCAACTTGCCCTTAAAGCTTAACGTATTACATCAAAGAGACACAAGGGAATTAACAAAACCTGACGTGGCAGTTACAGATTACCATTCAATTACTACAGTGAGCATGTGTTTAGCCACCAGCTCTCTAGTGACAACTTGCACAAAAGAGAAAAGGGAGACAGCACACCAAACCACCTGCTCATCATTCTGACAGGACCTTCTGGAGTGCTTTTTAAAAAAATCTACATATATTTCCATGGTACAATGAAAATTAAAAAAACCACAAGCCTCAAAGCAACCTGTAGGCAAAGGTATCTGTATTCCCTTTCACAGGTACAGAGACTAGGAGTCCAATACGACCTGTTGTCATGAAGGACTGCTGGTCTGAACTGGCAGGCTGTCCATGTTGCTGCACTCGTGCAATCAGGCATCTATGATTGCTTATTCTGGAAATTCTGAATAAGAAGAAGGGAAAAAACAAACAGCAACAAAGAGCAACAGGCACACCACCACAGTGCAAAGAGAAGGCAGAACAGCTGAGGCACAAACTCAAATGGGTGAAAAAGGTCCAATTTATCTTCCAAAATCTCAGTTGCCTTTTCTCAGGTCACTGACTTACACCACACATCACTGTTCCGGAACATAAGCGGCTTTGAACAGACACAGAAAGTACCTGGATTCCAGCCCTGTTTCATGCTCTCTTTCTGTATCCTGTCACTAAGTAGCTGAAGATGACTTCAATCATACCGCAGAACTGACTTCCTGCCTTGGATCAGTACAAAACATTTCATGATTAGGCTTTTGGAGCTTGGAAGATTCTCATCACTACCAACCTTACTGACTGGCACCTTTAAGTACTACTGTATGAAGATGCCTCAATTTATTTTACAGCAAAAGTTTCCACACTCGTGTGAACTGAACTCCAAGCAATCCACACTGCCAGTTCACTCACAAAACCAGGGAAAACTATTTCTCATCCAAAGAGAACTGGAATCACAAGAACTGAGGGCAGAGAGAAAGAATCCAAGGTTGGGGGGAGAGTGTTAAAAACAAAAATGATACCCAGTGGACTTGAGCAGCAGTGCAGACTGCTCTGTTTAGAGATGCAAGAATATATATTTTTTAAATAGGGAGCCCATAGCCATGAAAATGCAACCAAAGACTCCAAAGTAGAGACACACTCTATGACAGCAAGTATGTCATTTGTGGTTCTCTATTTTGGCAAAAAGACTTCACCTCAAAATGTATATTTAAGTCTTGTCCATAAGACTATTTCAAAAAGCAATTTGAATGTTCTAAATCCTACCTCTAGACACAGGTACTCATTTATCATACTTATATAGCAACTTAAGAATTAAGCTTCCTAAAGCATTTCACAATCACATGCTTGCAGTACCCTACAATTTCAAGCACTGCTAGCATGTCTTCCGTAATAATCCGAGCACAGGATATCACCCAGCAGTTACAAAAAGGAACCTGTGGTCAGGTCAAGGGAACAACCAGCCAGATAATGCCCAGTTTTTTAAAAGAGAAGCTAAGTAGCACTGTAATATAGCTCAGAAATCATATGTTTGTTCCCGCAGTTGCACTGCTTGAGAGAGAGAGCAGATAAACGAATTCCCCAAATTATACACATTTTGGCTGAATTCAAACAGCACTGACAGCCTAATACTGTTATCAACTCTCCCATTCACTCAGGCAGCACAGAACTGTGTGATGAACCCAGAGGCCCCAAATCTGCTGGCGTTATCGGTGGGTATCAATACAGTGCTTTGAGCTGAAAATTGTTTCTCACTCCATTCTTTCTGAATAGCTGTTGCTACCCACACCAGCTACACTGTGAGATCATGAAGGCTGAGAAGTCAATCACCAAAAAGCCCATGCAACATTATTTGGGCAGGCATTATGATTCACTCCAACTCCCTCAGACTGCATTCAGGGGAGTCAGCCCCTGGGTCACAGAGTGCCTTACCCACATTCTACATGTCTGCAGAGAAACAAAATCCTGCATACAAACTGATTCACTATACAGTTCTAAATACATCTCAGAACTGATTCAGCTCATGTACTGAACCAGAAGAGAGGATTAACAAAAACATCATGTGATGAAATACTGTTACTGTTATTACCGTGCATATTCACCAGCAGAGTGAACAGAGTGTTTAAGGCCTTGATTTTGGCATTTCCCCATTTTCTGTTATCTGCCTTTGCAATCTCAATAGATCCACTGTAGCCGATCCACATATAAATGTGCAATCTATTTATGTATTACGTGTCTGTAAGATAATTGCTCTGCACTGAGCTACCTTATGTGCCTAAGTTCAGAGCGCGTCAGGAAAATAGAAGTTAAGGGCAAAAGCTCCTTATACAGTAAGGGGAGAAAAATAAGCATCTCCCGGAGGAACTGATTTAATAGACGTTGGACAATGACCTAAAGTGAACATTGTGAAAACCTCCCTACAGCAGTCAGCTCTTCTAACTATTCTAAATAGATGTATCTTCCACAAATAAGCCAAAGGTCTGCTTAATTCATACAGATATGTTTGACAGAGAAAAGAAAGAAACAGATGGCCAGTGTTCATGCAGGTCTGGTTGTGCAGAACGGTACACAGCGTGTACATAATGAAGCAGTGTGTGAAAGGGAGATAAACAGGGATTCATCCAGAAAAAAAGGAAACAATGGATATCACACAGGAAGTTTATAATGGGCGATTGAGCCTGAGTCCTCAGTACTGAGTGATACTGGTCACACGTGTGGCCAAAGAAACCATGCTGACAAGAATAGCTGCAGTCAGTCTGCATTAGCCAGGAGCCAGTTTCAGAACATACGGCAAAACAAATGATTCAAGGCAATCTGCTTGTTCTGCTGCTTCCCCCAAATATTGCTGTAGTAACATCCTCTGCTTTTTGCCTTACCACATAATGTTACTATTTCAGAGCATGGAAAACACCTGCACGGATGACAGAGGCCTACAGAATTACTAGCACCATAAGCTGTTGTTGGGGAGATTCTCATACTCTTTGTATAGATCAGCTTGAAAAGTTTGCACATATCTTGCTCCTTGCTTGTGAGAAAGGAAGAGAAGGGAAAGCTGGCAGGAAAGCTTGCTCATTTTCGTATCTCCCAGCTGTTCACAAAGTTAGGCAAAAAAGCATTCATTCTCCCAGTGCATCTCTGGATTCTATACCAGGCACCCCAAATCACAGCCAGCATCACTGTCGTTAGCTCTCAGAGCATCCTGACAAGGACATACTTGTTTTACCATTTAAACCCCAAAAGATCTACTTTCAGACCTCTGATTTCCCAAGCTAAAAATCTCAGCGTGCAATGGATGGTTTGGGCTTTTTGTAGTAAAAATATTTTCCTTATACAGATACGCCTCTATAAATGAAAAAACAAGCACAGTGGCACACAGTGTCATCTGAGACGTCAGTGTTGCCATCATTTGTCTAGGATAAGTCTTACCACATTTATCATTTTAAAAGCCACAGATTTCCTGCAGAACCAAGCTGGACTGACTATTAAAAAAACTCCAGCCCACTGACTTTTAAATGAATGTGTGCCTACCTGTTTAGGTTTGTTCTGTAAAGCCCAGGATTTAGAAACGAATCTAACAGTTCCTGGGGAACTTAATCAGGTGTATTCAGATTGCTCTTTTTCATCAAGGTTCTTGTCCTGGTTCTTCCAGTTACCTGCTGAGCAATCTTGTCTCCCTTCTCTGTGCTCTTTCTTCTTTTTTATGTCTGCCTTTCTTATCCAGTCACTACTTGGGTCACCGTACCCTCAACCCTTTGAAGCTCTAAACACACAGTTTGACATATTTGAAGTTGCCCTGCTAAAATGTGTGACATTTCTCAAGAGCACATTGATACACACAGTAGTACAACATATAAAATAAAAGACATAAATATTACAGCAGATCACCCTGTCTGGAACCATAATGGATACAACACAGCTATTACATGCAATTCATGTGTTTGAATACATTTGACACTGAAAAAAAGCTTTCTCTTTGAATCACCTTTAATATTTTGCTTGAAAGATGAAATTCCATGCAGGAGACACAACAAAATCACCAAGAGCTGATTACTTACCTGTTTCTATTACAACTACACACTACTCTTCATCTCTGGACACTTCCATTGCCAGCTCCTGATGCATTTGTTACCTAGAGATAAGTTAGAAGTTGCATCCTACAGGGCATACAGTACCATGTCACAGTGCAGCTCCAAATTTAAGTCTCCTTTGTTAGTGTGAAGTCGTACATAGCCCTTCTTCTTCACATACTGGTATCTTACAACATCATCTTCAATAGCAGCTGTAACAAAGCAAAAAAGCAGTAAATAGATCTCTAGAATTTTATTCATTGATCAGCAAACAAATTACTAGATTCTGCTGTCTGGCTTGTTCCTCCGGAGTACGCCAGGTCTTCAGGGACTGTACTTGGTAATTTATCTCTGATAGCCCCACGTTAACCTCTTTGAGCAAAACGCTTTGTACTACAGCAAGCTAACTCCTTGAGAGCCAACAATATAATATAGATACTGTATATCTGTATTTCTAAATCACAGGAACATTCAATGTTATATACTATAATTTTCAAGTAATGTCTACCAATCACAAACATTACTTTGAAATGAAATAAATTCTTACTAAATTTGGAAGTTGAACAGGTTGTCATCAGCCAACCACAAACTGCTGACATATGAGGATCTCTACAGTTCTGAAAACAAATGAAGCCAAACTGCTGGAAACATTACCAGAAAGTCAAACCAAGGGATCAATCTACAATATTTCCACTTCTATTGTGTTGAAACATCCAGTTAGTCAAACACTTTCAGTGCTCAAAGATTCACGTGTAAATCACTGTAATTCAGGAACAGAACCTAGTAACCATGTCACCTCAGTACTGCGTTCAATCTTTGTCCAGAACTTGAACATTTAAGAGCCAAAGGCCAGACATCTCTCCACACAGACACAGTAACTGCTCAGCTATTTAATCAATGTTCACATTTAGTAAGGCCTACAAATTTATACTGAGGCTAGAAAATGAAAATCTTCATATTATTGAAAGGTACTTTTGGATAGAGTATAACTTTGAAAAGCAGTAAATCACAAGTCATCATCAAAAAAATTGCTGTTAATCTAACCAAACTAGGTTAGACCAAAAGGGTGGTAAAGATTTTCTTGCAATACGAGGACAGATTGCACTTCACAGCTAACTTATGTAAGCAGATACCCCATTTTGTGGGTCCCAGGCATAGAAACACATCAAACTGAAATTAATGATGTCAGTAACTGCCATTCAGAGATTAATTCATAACTGCTCCATTATTTCCAGAATGAGATCACTGGAAATACATAAATATCTGCTTGAGGGATACATTTGCAAGGCATCATCACTGAACACTTAGCAACGCATTCCTTATGCCAGTGGAAGTGCATGTCCAAAGGAGCACACCTTAAAGCTGCAAGGTAAGCAAACAGCTCGTAAGGACAGAGTTCTGGTACCTGCTTCATGGGTAGTTTCAGGTACCATCGCAGTGGAGGTGAAGGAGGCACTTACTGCTCCAGTAGAATAATGAGCCTGAAGAAAAAGCAAGGGAAAAGACATTAGATCTTAGAATGTATCTATTTTAAACGCCATTTAAGTTCTGCATACTGTACAAGCAGTACAAACACACAAATAGCATTTACATCATAGACTTCCTGCTCTAGCTCCTATAGAAAGGGACACATACGTGACGCAGTGGTATTTCTCCATCTGTTCCCTATAACATTTCTCCTCCAGTTAAGGCTGCCCAGGCACTGAGCTGAAGGGGTTTATTCCTTCCACAGTAATTTATTACACTATTACCCAAAGATTTTATTGTCAGAATTTACTTGTTTGTCCACAGGTGGAGGTATGAAAGGAGGACTGCTGGCAAGACATCTGTAAAATTCTGCAACACTGCTGAGTGGAAGGAAAATCCAGTGAACCACAGAGACAAACCAACCCCTCACATCCATTGGCTCTTCCTGTCCCATGGCTCTGATTTAAGCTTCATAACTCTTAAACGTGAAAGGAAATGTGAGCATCACACATGGATGTTAGAGTAAATTAGAAAGGCTAAGAAACAAAGAGGTACTTTCAGTGATGCTGGGGCAACGCTGATAGAATATAGGCCAATGCTCTGTCCATCAGGTTATGCTGCCTACTATGCATGTTCATAATTAGCTCATTTACATGATGATCTGACTCTCCAAGCAGAGTTCATCATTATCTCTTACCTCTTTTTTTCTTCTCTAAATCTTTAACTTTTCTATAATGCTATGACACTCTAAAAATGGGACACATATGATACATCACATATACTCATTAAGAAGCTACCTCCAAGCCTCCTCATAAAAGGCCATATGCTGCATTACTACTCTTTTTTGTCTAAGTATAGTCAAAGCACGAAGACACAGACATCCCAGAATTATAAAAGGAAAGAAAAATACTCTGCCTGGCTGGAGGAAATCTACATGCAGATGAACGTTCCTTTGGATAACCATGAACACACAGCAACATGCACCTGGAAGAACTTCCTTTAAATATTCCACAGAAAATCCTGCATTACAGTGGAAAAAATGGGGAAGCAACTAAAGTTGATTTATGTATTTGCCCACACCAGAAATGACTCACTTGTACTGCCCTTAAGGTGTGTTCCTTCTGCCAGTAACTGCAGGAAGCAATGATAAACAAATTCAAAGCAGGAGATTGCAAACTGGGAAAAAAAGATTTTCCCAGCACATATGTCATGACCACATAAGAAAGATTCCTCCTCCTTGCTCTATTTCTAAAGTGTTTAGGTTCATTCATAATGAGTCAACAAAGAAATTCACTGACACACACAATGTATTCCTATGGAATCTCAGTATGATTTTCATATTCTCAACTATGATAAACTTCCGTGTAACTGAAAACACAAGGGATGGTATCTGTTTATCCTGCAATATTCTTTCTTCAAGAACTATACTGGTGCCAAAGTACATATTGCATCAACTTACAGCATTCAGCTTATCCACTTTCTTCTTTTCAGGAGCCTTCATAGTGGCTGCTAGAATCTCATCACCTTTGAATTCCTTATAAAGCTCCAGCAAAGTCTCTCGGGTCTCTGTATTTGTATTTTTCAAGTAATAAGATGGATCCAATTTTGCTTTTTCTTCATCTAGATAAGACAAAGTTAAATTCCAAATTAAATTAAAATACGTTCCAAATTAAAAGAAAAACTCTGTTGTTGTCATTCAGCTTACTACATTCCTTGTTACACCAATATGTTCCAGATATTTCTACTTCTTTAAACAAGTCCAGTGACTACATCTATTCCTGCAGAAGCAATAACAAGTAGCAATGCGGAACACTAAAGACATGGTAACCTGAAATACGACACAATTAATGCTGATATGACTGTGTATAAGAAAAATCAACGTGAAATCAATCGCTGCAGAAATCTCTTTGAAACCACTAGAAATGATCCAAGTTCATGCAGGTCTCATCAAGTTACTTCTACAGAACGATAAAGACAACGGCCTGCTGGGTACAACATCAAACCCTGCCCCCTGGCCGCTGAATGACCGGGTCTGCAATGCAGAACTCCCAAGATCAGATCTTTACTGTGACACCAGGAGGAGGAAGCTGATGGGGTAGACTGGAGAATTTCGTTTTTTTAAAGCAAGTTTTATTCATGTTGGCACGCCTTCTATTCACTGAAAATTAAATATTCCATCCTTCAGATATTACCCTCTAAAAACAAGTAGGTAACAGAGAAAGATGCTTGCTTGAAGAGTTAGCATTAAGGAGCTGAGCACAGTTAAGACTCAGAAAAACACACCATGCTCAGAATCAGCAAACAGACCTCAGCAGAAACAGTTCTAGTGGAAACCCCACGGACACAGGAGAGACTTTTCCCTCCAGTTATGTGATATTAGCAGATGTATCAGTAAGCATTTACCTACCAAAGAATCACAAAATAAATAAATAAATAAAATTGCAAAGCAAATTCCTCAGCTGTAATATCCACAAAGAACAAAAAAGGATATTTTATTTTTTAATGAAATAATTTTAGGAGTATTTTAGAAAAACAAATCAATTTCAGTTTGGAAGGTATCTACTGCCATCCCGACAGAAGGATGAACAGCACACCGTCAGTGCAGTTCCATGCATGAAAGTGCCCAGCACACCGCAGGTGGGAGCAACCTGCGACAGGACGTAGGTCTGCTGCTCTTAGCTCTGGTACGAGGCTACTGGCCAATTATTTTTCCTCCTCTTTTCAATTCTCTCTCTCCACATTCTCTTAAAGGACATGGAGAACTTTCTGTGTCTGCACAGCACTCAGAGACAGTTCACGATTTCCATACAAACCACACCTTTGTTTCAAAATTTGTCAACATTTTTGATGTGAAAGGGCCAGTTCCAAATTCGGGCTGCTGTTTTCTCAGCCTACCTTCAGTTCAGCCTTACCTGGATCAACCACTTTTATGTTGTTCTTAACATGAAAGAAGTTAGAGACATTGAATTTATCCAGGTTTGTTGGATCCTGAAAATAAAAATTAAGAAAAATATCAGAGAGCTCCACAGGCACCCATTTCATGCAACAGATCAGCCGGAAGGGCAGACACCCCTGCAACAAACTAACATGAAAAGACAATAAGTATCACACTTCCCAGATCAGATTGATTGAAAAAAAATACACAATTTCTTACACTAATCCAACCCAATAGGTAACAATCAGCCTGCTTAGTAGGCTCCCTGGGGAGCCTGGAATTCAGTCCCCAACATAGCAGCACACACATTGTGCCCACAGAAGCTGCTAACAGACCTAAGCAGAGCCTACCTTATACAAGGGAGAAGGGTTGAGCAGCTGCAGCCCCATCCACTTATCCCATGGTTTTGTTTAACACCTAAGCACATCACATCAGCTCTCTCCCCCATTTGTAACACTGTGCTTGATTTACTTGTGTTCTGTGAACCTTTGTAATGTGTTTCAGAAACACAAATAAGCTTCAAAGCAAGTTTCTGCAGTCAGAACTGTGCTGGTTTTCATAGTGAAATCTGGGCTTACAGAATGACTTCAAACATATATATAAAATACTAAAAAGGGCAATGTGAAGTGGCCTTGTGAAAACTGTTCAAAGACCACTCAAGAAAAAAAGCAAAAATAAACAGTCCATAATTGTAAGTCTTTATACCATCCCTTGTCAAGTGTCAGCACGACTCTGACCTTCTCTTAGAGAGAAGGACCAGGAATGCCCCCAGTAATCTGGGGTACCCTATACTGTTACTGAACAGTTCTTAGCCTCCCTTCTACAGCCATCTTAGGGTTTTCTCTTCAAGCTCCTCTACAACAAAGAAAGTCAAAGCATCGGCCCAGGACAGTCCAGGAATTTCTGGAAATTCCATCTTTCAGAAGATAATTTAAAATCCATAACACCTTAATATACTACAGTTGTACGTTCAGAACAACACTGCAACTTGCTAAGCACAGGCCCATAGCACTGACACAAACAGCATTATCCCAAATAAATTTAACAGAACCTCTCAATCCGGCTCTGTTGTTAAGAAATTCCGACAATTCCATTTTTGCTAAATGTAATGGTTAACACAGACAGAGTTGGTAGCTCCATCCCTTGCTAAATAATCCAGCTATGCCTTCCATTTATAAAATCAAGCTATGCCAGTCTGCACCCTAACGATGCCCTCCTGGCTTTCTTGTGCTCCCTTCAGCAGTCACACAGTCATTTTCTACTGCCTGCTGCCCGCCCTGCTATACCAACTCTGACAGATTTTCATCTGAAATGGACAGACAAAAAAATACATATCTTATCTTTAACGTATTGCATTAGAAGCTGATCATCCTTAAATGAACCTCGTGAGGAACAGAAGCCAGGGCTGCCCTTTGGTGCCCATCGCAGCACTCAGCTGAGCTCAGCGGTGGGGCTGTGAGCGCCGATGGGCTGCGGGGTCCCGGTGTGCTGCAGGGGTTTGGAGCAGGCAGCCTTTACAGCTCCCTTCCCAGCTCTAATGATTCTATGATTCTATGGTTCTTTATCCATTCTTGTATCCTCTGACTCCTGCGCTCACGTATATTTTTTGCTTTGTGTGAGTAAAAATATGATCACCCTCACATACATTTATTTCCATGTGTATACAGAGATAATTCCAGCCTTGCACTCCAACAGTCAGTGCGATACATGGAGAAACCCAGACAAAGGGCTCAGCATGCTTCCAGAAGACACAGCTTGCCTGCTCCCTCCCAGACATTCTTCACTTATCACAAGCTGCAGCTTTTCCTGACAGGAATCACTGCCTTGCATATCAATGTGCCACCACGAGGAATGAGGTAAGGAAGACAGCTTACCCTTTCCAGGAAAGGAGGAAAATAATCTGCATATTAATATTAATGCAGACAAATGGATTTATAGCAATCCACATTTCTGCCATTGGTGGCAAAGCTGAAGGGCAAGACTGAACCCAAAACAGACTTCTCACGAGGTACAGATGGGAGGGGGGAAGAGGTCAGGAGACAGCAGGGAAGACGAAGCAGATAGCTTCACTGCGTTCTAAATAAAGCTTCTAGATTTACTGATCTGTACATTGTTCAAAAGCAACCAGCAGCACACTGTAATTATTGCTGCCTTAAGAAACCCAGTGCATTGTGCTCAGGGTAGCATGACTCAGATTAGCTCAAACTGTTCTGCAGCCACAATTCATTCAGATGTTCACCAGCTTAACTAGCCTAATTGCTGGCACAGAGCAACTCCACAAAACTGTTTGTTCTCTGCCTCCATGCACAGCACTGGCTGGGGCATTAACCCACAGACAGCTCACCCACTGCAGTACCAGGGCTGCTGGAGTGCACCCACAGCTGTGACAGCCAGCACAGCCCCACTCCCCAGCATGGAACGAGGGCCCCATGCTGTGTTCTGCACTACGTTTGGCTGGGCTGCCCTGATAAAAGGTTTGATGCGTAGTGTTTTCTTTTGGGACTCCACTCATCAGGAGTCTCACCATGCACTGTGAGGCAGAAAATCCATGTCTACTCCAAAACCAGGAACTGAGCGCTGCACAGAGACCAGAGCTGAGCCGAAAGCTGAGACAAGGAGATCGGCCTACTTACACACCAGTGTGTTTAGAAGTATGTACTCCAACTGCCACGGCAGCAGTCTCGGGGTCTCTTATTGAGGCTGTGAACTGTGAACTGAAGTTCAGCACTTTACTAACACAGACACAGGCTTCAAAGGGTTGCCAACTATAATGCTCATTTGATGTTTTCCTGAAAGCTGAGCTCTGAAAACAACAAATCTCAAGTTTTATTCCTCTTTCTTTTGAATCCTACCCTTTTTCTGCTTCACCTGCTTAGGGAAACAGCTTAAAGCCCATCAGTGTGAAGCACCATCTGCACAGCCTTCTGAAGCACTGCTGAAGCAGCACTGCCCCACGATGCTGACCGCTCAGACGCCCAGTGCCCCTCTGACAGTTCAGCTGTGCACAACATTTACCTGGTTATCTCCAGGAACATTACCTTCAAATGACAAAATTTAGAAGCCCACAACCCACATTACCTTCCTTGACAAAGCACGATTCCAAGCACGTTAAACTTCATGGGAGCTTTCCACATGTTTTAATGAAACGGTACGAATGCTTTCCAAACAATTCCCAGGCGTCATTTAAGTTCTGAAAATCGTATTTATGGATAAGGGCATTCACCCCACACTGGCAGCCTCTCAATGGCCACAAGAAGCCTTGGATGGGTGGATGGGTCAACTCGATGGCTGTGTGTGGACTGGAGAATGATGGCAGAACAACAGCACTAGCTTCCCTCTCCAGATGGGGCCATACTTGCCCTCCTATCCACTAAGTTGAGAACACGCAGTTTGCACAGGACAGTCTGCTGGGCCACAATCCTCTCAGCCACTCTGCTAGTGCATTCGTGCAGGATCTGCCCTCAAAGAGCCCTCAGCCACAACTGAGAGAAAGGCTGCTCTGCCCTTCTGCCACACCAAGAGCAAAGGAGAAAAGAGATGAGGGAGTATCAGTGAACAGTGTGCAGCTCAGCTGCCTCCAAGTTAGTTGGTTAGTTCTGCTTCCTGCCACAAATGCCGATGGTGTTTAACAGCTCGGCAAGAACTACATCTTGACCAGGGCTGCTTAGGTTGTACAGAAACTGTAAAACTGACACAAAAAATAGCAATACCCCACATGAAAGAGGTACAGACCTGAACAGTTGAGAGAAAAAAAAATATCAGAAATACTGATACTAAAGAGAGAACTTGAGGAAACAATAACACCTGCACTGCAGAAAAATGGAAATTTGAGTGCAGTTTGTGGCAAGATCACACCACTAAGAAAAGGCAAATACAGCTTGGAGGTAAAGAGCTGCAGTCTAAAATAAACAGCAATGCTATGACTGACAGAGTACAGGAAGGGGTTCAAGCACCACGTGTTCTGACATCGTCAGCAAGATACAAAACCAGAACAGGTGCCATCTTTTCCCTGAATAACTACATCAAAGTTTATGTCAATGCCATGTTTGGTAATTATCTCACACACAAGGACATGGTTTTATACTTTACATCCTGCCCTGAGTGGCTGGAAAACATTGCATAGGTTGGTGAAAAGCTGCCCCAGGACCTCTGCATTTCAGCAGGGAGCAGGGCAGTTCTGCCCGTGTCAGTGCAGGAAGCACCGCAGACTTGCTCACAATGAGAAGCGTGACAGAGACCCAGACAGTGCTATTAACCATTGAAGAAGTGCTGTTGTTGCTTTGGGCTTTTTTTAGTTCCAGATCCAAAATAAGTTGTCATTTTTAAAAAGCACACTAAAAAGCAAAAGGACACAAATAACTGTCACTAAAAATGAGGTGGTGCTCACCAAAAAAGGCAGCAGGGAAGGGCTGTGATTGCTGTTTGAACAGCGGTTAGCACTGAGAATGGAACAAAAAGAATTTTATGCAATTATCTCTCTCGTGAAAAGAGCAATTTTTTTTTTTTTAATTACATGCATTAGGAGACAGAGGTCAACTCTGAGGTCACACGCTGTTCTGCTAGCAGAACATCCCTAGCAGCTGCAGCTTTGCCCTTTCCATATCAATAAGGAAAAATGTGACGGCACAATCCGCGATCGTACATTACTTGGATTTTCACCCACCATCTACTGCACTCCCTAGCACAGGTACCTCACCTGCTTCCTGGGACATTCAGAGTCAGACTCTGGAAACATCATTTTCTATTAGTAAACAGAGCTATTACAGACAGTCCTATTCAGCTGTTGTTTGCAAAGCAAAGGATGCTTTTATAGCAACTTTCTTTATATTTATCTTTTGGACAAACAGTTGGGTCAGTGCTACCCACTCATTCCAATCCCAGTACCGTCAGACACCACAGCACTCAGCTAACAGGAGGCAATGGGAAAACACTATAATTTTCAAGGAATTTAAAGATTTTGTTTGTTTGTTTGTTTGTTTGAAGAGAAGCAGGATTTGGGACAGAGCTCTGGAGCTAAAGCACAACAGATTGCAGTCACAAACTCTGGCCAAGAACCAAAGCCACAGGTGGCAGAGCTTGGCAGGGCAAAGCCAACAAACTGCACACAGTGCTGACAGCAGGAGAATTTAGGGAGGAGACACTGGTTTGTGTTCTAACAATTCACATGAAGAAAATCACAACAGGATCTTACACCAAACACACAGCAATACTTGGAACAGCCAGGTCCATACCATTTCAGGCTGTGCTCTGCCCCCAGCTAATCAAGTTGGCTTTGGGTGGCATTTGAGTAGAATAAGAAAAATCTAGGTATGGCTGCAAGCTGTCATGCAGTATGTCCTTTGCATTCTTTGGGTTAAAAACACTTTACTTATAAAGCTTCTCTATTCATTTAGTGATACAGCACAAATAAGGATATACATAATGTTTCACTTCTGAGAAAAAAACAATATCACCACCTGTATTACAAGACATAAGCTTACCTGCAGTGTCACAATGTCTTGCCGGGTGAAGGGCTCATCTGTCAAGAGATCCTTGTAGCACTTTGGTTTTATGTTCAGCTGCTCAACTGCCTAACAGCCAGGTGAAAGATACAGGTGTTAAAAAATGAATTCTAATGCGTAAACATTACAAGTAAATACACGATACCACTCAAAAAGTGCAGGTGATAAAATAATTTTGCACTTCATTCTCAACTGGCAGCTGAAATGTTTTCATTGTATGCTTGAAGATGAAAGCCATTTAATCCCTACAAAAGTCATCAGGTTTTTCCTGTGTCTTTAAAAATAATAATAATTTTAACCAAATTCATCACAGAAGTACCACAAAAAACAAAATCTCTGAATTTTCTACAAGTATTTTACAGATGGTAGAAGACACAGAGCTGACATCTACCTGCTGTTAGCACAGGTCAGACAGCAGCTTGTGAAGCCAGTCCATCTCCTTGATCTTCATTTCCTTGGCCATAAAACACAACAATGCCTACCTACCTTTCTGAAGTGGAAAACAACAAAATGCAAGACACAACATACCTCATAGGCAAACACATTTCCCGTTGTCTTGATGGCCACAATATGGGAGTTATTGGTGAATACAGTAAACAGCACTGGACAGTGGTATTTACCTGAGGCAAAGAGTGTGCATTTAGCATGGAGCCCTTACAACTCATTGGAAATAGCTAATTTCTGTTACTTCTGTGAAGGATATTCACATTTCTTTCTAATACAAATTGTAAATTCAGCACACGTAACGGTGTTTTAACTGCTTTGATTCTTCAGCACCAAAGAGGAAAAAAAAAAAGTGAAAAGTGACACCTCAGAGAATTATAAACCAGGCAATGGAAGTGCGGTTTTGCAATCTACTTTTCTAAGGACCCTCAGTCTCCCAACACAACTTTGTCCAACATGCATGGTATCAATGAAGTATCACATTATAGCTGCTATTGTTGCAATTAAAGCTCTGCTGAGGGCATGGGCCTCCACCTTAACACACCCAGAACTCTACTTCTGGTGTCGTTCCCAGAAATAAAGTTGAGCTCACACCCAGTGAAAGCTCTTAGCGACTGCTGCGCTTCTCAGAGAGGAGAGTGTTTTGCATTCAAATGTGGCAAGCAGAATGCCATTAAATCTGAGCACGTTGTTCGATAAGGAACGCAGCTTCTGCTCTCAGCAAGCTGTGAATTTCCCGGAGGGTCAGCATAAATATTAAGCATGTCAATAACAAGCACACTGATGGAAGCCAGCGTGTGAGGGAGAAGAAAACGTCGGGATGAGCTGCACAGAAGCAATTAGAGAAGGCTGTTAATACTTGATTATTTTGCTAGACCTGAGCGTTTGGGTGAGATTCTGAAATAGGTTGGGTCTGTTTGGTTCTTTTCGTCCTAATTACCATCTGAAAATCAAAACCAGCAGGGAGGCCGGAACAGAGATTGCTCACAGCACCAGCAGGGACAGGAAGGGAAGCACCTGCGGAGTATTCGCCGATTAACGGATCGGCCAGAGGAGGCACTGATCTCCAATGTGGAGAAGCAAGCAGCAGCTGAGGACTATTTCTGTTGATGTCACTGGGTTGAAAATGAAAGATATACTGAGGAGAAAGTTCAAAAAGGACTTTCTAGCAGAGGCAGCGAGGTACGGCCCAGCTGACGGGTGCACAAACACACCAATGAAATGGGAGGCCTTGCTCTAGCTGTGTGCAAAAAGAACAAACCACCATGATGCCAATTCTAGCAAAAGCACAGAGCCTGAGGTGGCACTGAAAGAAGGAACTCCACTAAGGAGGGATCATGAAGTGGAAGGGACTGCTATACCTGAAGACATAGCAAGGATTCTACATGTAAAGATTTAAATAAAGGTTTAACTGAGGGACGAGAAACATAACATTTTAGTCTCCCTATTTCACTGTTTTTTCCCTCAATTTGTTAATGATACAGCATTCACCTTTGTATGGGAAAGAACTCTAGGAGTGTATGGCTGCTGTCATTCCACCGCAGCATTATGAACTGCACTTCTTCAAGCAAAGTACACAATGTCTTTCAAGAAAGTTTCACAATGTCTTTCAAGAACCTTGGCTACAGTTACTACTGATCATTTTTAACCCCCTGCTCTTGGGACAGAGGGAACACAAAACACAGAGGAAATCCATCAGGCAGAGAACAGACCTTGTGATCTATGGACCCTTGTAGGATAAGGAAACAGACACTCCAGAATTTTATTCCCACTAATCTTTGCCAGTCTCCTTTCGAAGAGGTCATTATCTGTCTTGAAAAAGAGAAATTCATCTCCACTGTTCTGCTTTGTTCCAAGAATCCTCACTCTGATGGCAGATTTTATACCTTTAATCCTGCAGAAATACAGCTGGAGGCTGCTTTCTCATGTGCCTCTAGTGACAAAATCCCTCATGTTCATTTGAAACCAATTCTTTATGTAAACAAAAAGTTGCTCAAAACCAAGAGAACCGCAAATAATGGCATATGTAAGTTGGGAAAAAGAAAAAGAGAAAATACAGAAAGAGCCATTTCTGAAAATTTCCTTAAAGTAGAAGTTCCCTTACTCCAGGGGTAGCTGTATTACAAAGGAATTGCTGAATTAATTCACAGCTCCCCTGAATAGAGAATAACAGAAATGGGGCCTTAAAGGAACACACTGATTACAGCAAGCAGTTATTCTTCTAAAAAAAACCATTAAACCAAGACAGAACACAAGCTATGTCACTTCACCATGAGTGAGACAAACTGGGATTTATTAAAGCATTCATTAAGAAAGAAGCAAGCCAACAAGAACAGAAAGTTAGTGTACTTACCTTCACTGTTCTTAGCAAAATTCAGCTTTATAAGGGATTTGGCATCTAGTTTCTAAAGGAAATGAAGCACGAGGAAAATTAACGACAACAGAATCTAAACATGGAAATAACAGAAATGGTAACATCAGTGTCAGTATTTTAATAGAGCATCATATATTAACACTATGTTGCAAGTTGTCTGGATCAAAAAAAACCCTGGGAATGTAGGTTACAGCTGCAAGAACAAGGCTCACAGTGCATGGGAACGGGGACACGGCCAATTTATTTATGGCACTGTAGTCTGACACAGCACAGGGCTGGGCAAAGCCAACGGGCCAGAGAGGTGACACGGCCCTACCCTAGCACCAACCGACCAGGGACACGAGAAGCAGAGGCAACCAGTGCTGCTGCCCATCAGAAGCGATGGTTTGGAAGGGACCTCTGAAGAGGGTCACACAGCAGTGTGTTACTTTGGCAATCGGGTTCACTGCCTGTCCTAAGATAACTGTAATTTTCCTTTGCCTCACCCCTTCAGGGGCAATGTGCCCCCAGCAGGGCAGCACCCAGCAGGGCAGCACCCCATCCAGAGCTGGCCCTGCCAGCCTGCACTCTGAGCCAGCACCTCAGTGGGAAAAAAGCCCTCTGATTGTATCAGCTATCAGAAACGGTTTTGCTGCCAAATGGACTGTTAAAAGCACACAAAGCACAGGGCCTTTCTGAAGAAACAATCAGCTCTCCCAAAGCAGGCACCTGAGCAGCTCAGGGAGATTTTCATAACGCAGCCAGCTTTTATAAACAGACTTGAGCAGAGATCTGCCAGCTGTGGGGCTGGCTCTGCCAGTTCAGTCCTGATGGCAAACGGCGATAACCACACCAGAGAAACCCTGGCAGTGGGAATTTCTACTTCTGGTTCAGGCAGCACACACCATGGCAGCTGGGCTCGTCTGCTTGCAGGAAGGCACTTCTCCAAGCGGTTTTGTCCACTGGTCATCTTAATCTTTGGTAATGGGCTGCCAGAAAGGTAACCATCTCTCTAATGTATCAGCCAGAAGTGCAGTTAAGAGCTAACAGAAACCAGATGGAGGAAGGAAGAGAGAAGCCAGGTTGGGTGACACTGTTTTTCTTAAAACACACCACCAACAAAATGAAAGCATCGTCTGCATGCCGCTAGGTTACAAAGAAAGGGCAAAGGAAACAGCAAGTCCGAAATGACTAACTGAATGCAAAACCTTATTTATTTACTCATTGATCTGTTTACTAGAACAAAACTGCCAGAGAAGCAGAGGGGGACAGCAGAGCCACCACAAGAACATATGAACTTAAACAACTTCATAACAAAGCAGCATCCATCTGCTGCGGGGCAGCCCAGGAATTATGTTACCAAAAAACTTCTTCAGAAATACCTCTGGAAACACTGATCGTTTAAAGAAAGGCCTTTACATTATCTCCCCTGCTCACTGGATCAGATCGTCGTTAAACAAAAATGAAAACAGTTTCCTAAGAAGCAGCATAACGTGGTTGAAGATTCAGGTTTATAGGTTGACAGAAATTTAGTAGAAAAGAGAGACTGAACTCCTGAACAGATCTTAAAGGCAGCAAAAGCTGTAATGCTCTGCTTCACCTGCCAAAGTATGAAGTCTGTCAGAAGTGCAGCAAGCCCTTACTAGATACCCAGGGGAACTGCATGGTATTTTGGGTCACATCTTTCCATGCTACACAAAAGGTTCATTCTCAGCAGCAGTTACTCGTAGTGCCTCAGCTGCTCGTGCTGGCATCTGCTCCTCACCAAGACCAGCCCGTACAAGTCAGCAGTAAATTAAGAAATAACGCAGCAGCGATGTTCGTGTAAGATGTGAGGCACACGTTCTGCCCGGAGCCGCTCCCAGACGAGAGCTGTGTGAGGAGGTGCTGCGCAGACACGGGGGCGATGGCTGCGCTGTGCCAGCCCTGCCTCCCAGCAGCCCCACATCTCAGGGGGCTCCTGCTGTGCCACCTGCTGCGCAAAGTGGGCTGAGAGCTGCCCACGAGGAAATGCGTGGGAAATGCAGGAAGTCCAGCCCAGAGACACAGAGAGAAGCCGATGGGCACATCTAATGCATGGAACAACAGGAGGGGGAGTTAGGCGTTTGTCAAAGGAAATCTCTGGAGGGCCAGGATGGCAAAGCCAGGCTCTGATCCGCTACAAAGGACGGCCCTGCCTGGCCCTGCCTGGCCTACAAAGGCCGCTCGGTGCTGGGACCCAACTGTGGCATCACACAGCTGCAGGCGGTGTGCCTGGAGCAGAGCACAGCCTGCACACTATGCTTCCAGCAGGGCCGGCATGGAAAACCCATGCTGATCTGCACAGAAACAGAGATATGTCTATGAAACACGTTACACAGCATACCATGAAAGAACATGATACAAAGAGGGCATATTTTATGCCCTCTGCCCCAACCCACGTTCTTCATTTCATTTGAAAACATGGTTATCTCGCACGTGGGTGAATCTGCTATTACCTATTCTCTATCAAAAAAAGGCAAAGCTTTCTAAGCACCGTCAGTTTGTTGCCATGACAATGTCCAGTATGCCACAAGCAGGCACCGGCCTTCCAGAGACAGAGCAGTGAGTGAGCCCTCACATGAGTTAAAGTGCTCATTGCCATGAATTTCTTACTAGCAATAAAACACAAAGGAGCACAAATACTGAATGTACAGCTCAAGTTCAAAACTGTTTCTGACCTGAGCTCCCCCCACACACTTATCACCCAGTTTCAGTCAACTTCCAGTGAGGAAAGGAAAAAGCAATGTTAACAAAAACCACTTGATCTAATTGAAATTCTAAATTCATAACAAGATGAAAAGCCACAAGCACACATCTCTCCCCCTAAGCAGGGATCAAAGCTGTATATCCATGGCTAAAAGCATCTGAAGCAAGAACAGGGGAGAGCAGGCGTGCTTAATGGCATGTGGTACCAGATGCTCCACAGCGAGGAAGGGCCCAAAGCAGCCCCCAGCAAAGGCAGGCGATTCTCTCCTCGCTGCCTCCTCTTGCAGGCGACTTTCAGCCACCAGGAGCCCCAGCACCCCATCTGTCGCTGACCCCAAAGGGCGCTGCCTTTGTTGGTGGCCACGCAGAGGTCGTTAGGAGCGCAGGTTAACGAGCAGCAGCGTGCAGACGGGCATGGCGGGGCTGTTTCAAACCGAATCATCCTTTGTCACCGTCGCGTCTCTCGTGAAGACATGGCCTACAATCCTTGTGCTTCAGTTACACTCCCTGAATCCCTCGGTCTGAGGCAGCACGTTCGTTTTGTTAATGAGGCTGTGACCCAAAGCGACACAAAGCCAACGGACACATTGGACTCTCCAACCACACGAGGCCAGCTGGCAACACAGCGAGAGCTGACTCCTGTAGATCTGCGCAGGAGAGGGTTCTCATCCCGCCCAAACAAGCAGTTACCCCAAATACAGGAGAGAGCCAAACCCAACTGTAATACTGAACTACAGCATTGCCCACCAAGCACCAAATCTAACTTAACACTGGCAGATGAATTTTGCACTAAATTCTTTGGAGTCTACACTTGTTATTCATTGCGCACAACCTCCAATTTCAAGAAGCCCTCACACCATTTTTCATGCTATTATTCTTCAAGAAATACCACAATGTTATTTGAATGCTAGAATATTATTTGAATAACTCCATGTATACCGTCGCTTATTTTAGATGCTGTAAATGAATTTAATGATAACAAAAAGCATTGGAAATCCGCAGCAAGTCTACACAGCATGGGAATGCAATGGGAAAGAGCAGGGCTAGTTTAATAAGATACGTTTCAGTCAGTCAGTGTTTCATGGGAAAATTAGGATGAGAGGCCAAAAAAAGGCAGAACGGCCTCCTGATTCAAGCTATGGTTTCTATGTTCAGTTTAACAGCATCAACATGAGATGTGTGTCACATGAACAACTACTGAGTGTGTGTGGCTTCCAGCCCCCTACTGAACTGGTATGAAAATGGCACAAAAGGTTCAAAAATGTTCTATTACCCACCTCTTTTGTATTTCCACATTTAAATCTTAATTAAACTGACACCATATGGTCCCCAAAACCTTGTCCACACAATCATAAAGGTATGCTTGCTAACACGCACAGCTTGCAGATAGCAGTAGTGTTGCTGTACCAAAGAGCACATTAACATGAATTACCATGAGAAAAAGACATGCAGTTCCATATGTAAGACTAAACCCTCAATCTTAATGCGCTCAGAAGCCTATCAGTCCAGAGATCCAGAGATGCAAGGATCTGAAAAATAAACTCACCTTTCAAGATGGATAAAGGCCAGCCATTAGTGATGCTGCAGGCACTACTGCAAAGCACAGCTATGGTTTTGGAAGAGGAATGACCAACTATCCCTTCGTTTACCAATAAGAAAGGAGAAAGTTTTGGAAAACGCAGCAAAAAAAGCAGTCCTTTTTCTGGTTATCAGCCTCAGTGCCATCCTGGGCCCTCCTGTTTTGTATGACCATTTCCAGTTACAACACACCAATTCCCAACTGCTCCTCTGGGCAGGAATCACACCAAGATGTGCTTCTATCCCAAGGCCTTGAAAATTCACAGTCACAAGTCAAAATGCGAGCTCATTCAAACTGCTGACTAACAGCTGATGATCCCTGCAGCCAAGGTGGCACAGCTCTGCACAGCACAGAACAGCACAGCTCTGCACTGCACAGCAGCTGCACTCAGGGCTCCCTGATAGAGCTGCATGGGGCAGCTGCTCCTACTCACAGATATCAATGGGCCTCTGAAACCCAGTGAAAAGTGAAGATCCTCACGTTCTGACAGCACCCTCACATCTCAGCACAAGCTCAGGAAACGTTTTCTGTCTTAAACCAACATCAGTAATAAATCAAAGTGTTACCATGTGAATTTCAGGAAGACAGCAGACAGCACTCCCATTGCTTCAGCAGCAGTCACTCTGTGTGATTATGATTATCCACGTTCAAAGAAGATAAACTGTAATTGAAGAGGTGCAGAAGATGACTGCGACCATATGAAGTACAGAGAACTTAAAGGCAAGAACACCTGACAGGAAAGGACAAGTCTCAGCAAGGCAACGTCAAGGAAGCATTACATTCCACTGCCCTGGGTACACAACTGTAAACACAAAGAGGGAAAAGCAGAGTTCTGGCATAAATAAAAACCAGAGTTAGCTGGTCAGACCCAGAAGCGACAGAAGACCTCTCAGATGAAAAGCCATCAAAAGGATCCCTCACCAGGAAAGCAAACAGCAGGTCAAGGCAGAGCATGCTGCCTGCAGAGCAGATGCCAGGAAGCAGGAGACCTGAGCCAGCCCTCCAGGATTACACTGCTGATGGTTGCACCCTGAGCTCCACAACATGACAGCGTCTGAATCACTGCAACAAAGCCTGCCTTGGTTTTACTGCTGTAAGCTTTGTTCTCTGCTCCTTAATAAGCTGGTACTCACTAAGCTGTATTCCCACTCCAGACGGAAACTTTTACAGATAAATGAGAAAAATGCTTCTTTCCTTCATTTCAAACATATGTGAAAAAATGAGGAAAGTTTATGTAAATTGAAAAAAAAGAAAAGAAGGCAACTGGTGTTTGCACCCATGCAGTGGGGATACGACTGCGATGCATCAGAAAAACTAAGAAACAGACTTTGAATTTTGCAGTTGAAGAGCTAAAAAGCTACAATTCCCCTTTTTGTATCCATTGCACTACAACCAAACGAGACCTGGAGTCACTGTTCCAGCCACCACTCATTTCCAAATCCCCAGTAAGGCAATGTAGGACACTACTTTGATCTCAGGAGCTGTGCTCAGACTCTGAGAGGAAAAAAACCAACCAAATGTATGGAAGGGTCACACGCCATTCATCTGAAGTTTGCTGAGTCGTGACAAATATCTCACCCAGCCAGATAATCTCCCTCTCAGTCCAGCACTGACCATGGAATCCTGCCTTAGGGGCAGCCTGCTCTCTAGCACCACGCAGTACTTTCTTCCCAGCGTTGTCCAAAGAACCAAAACACCCAGAAGGGGCACCACTCTGTTATGGGAAAAACCTTTTCAAGAAGAGAAGAGCTGAAGGCAGCTGAAGGTAGATCTGAGTGGTGCTGCAGTACACCGCGCTCTAACAGCCATCACAGCCCTCAGACCACGATGCTGCGGGCAGGTGGAGCTGTGCTCTGGAAACGCAGCATACAGAACTCTGCCAACAGCAGCAATGTTTCCCTGACAGCCCCAGGAGCCACACCAGCAAAAGGTCACCTGCAGACCACAGATCCTCTGCACAGATATCCATCATCTGCTGCTCATTAACTAGAAACACACCTGGAATAACACGGCTAAAACCACAACCTACAGTAAATAACCACATCTACCATGCGAGCCAGAGCTTAAAGCCACCACGACACTGATTCAGCCCATAGGGGTCATGTGAAACCTGAACTCACACATGCTCAGCTCAGGCCGCAGTGCCTCCCAGCCCTGCCAGCACTGCCCAATGCCTGCCCACAAGGCGTCGTGCTCAGCACCCTGCCCACAAACACACGGCCGTCCCAGCAGCGGGCTCTGTAAGGAGATACTGGCACACAGCGCTGAACTGCAGAGCCAGGTGGGAATTCCAGCTGTGCTTTAACACCGCACCCTTCAATCCACGCTGACATATTTCTTATTCTCCAATACAGTGCGGCTTCTCTATTCGTAATACTGTAAAACAAGAACATATTCTCAAGCCCTCTTCCTCACTGTTCATTTCTGAAGCGAAGAAACAATAACCAGCGCTATCTGCCTCTGTATCTGTGCTTTCAAAACATGTACATGGTAGAAACACTTCCAGATTAAGGAAGTTTCAACTTTGCTCCACTTTCCACATCCTTTTGGGCAGGATTTCCCGTGGTTAGACAGCCAAAGGCTTTCTGAGCGCAGTGAGAAGTGTTGATTTTCAAACTGGGACTGACACAATTGGTGGTAATGGCAGCCTCCTCCTTCACCTGCTCAAAAGCCTCTGCCACCCCAAGACTGGCAGCGCATCTTCACGAGACTGACTGAGACTGAAAATACTTTCTAATGCCCTCACAATAAAGTTCAGTAACACCAGCTGCCAACACTTGGGAGAACAAGTAGCTACAAATGTTTAGAAAACGCACCGGAGAATGACTTTTCCAAAGCTATTAAATAACAGGCTTAGCTGCAATATTTTATTTTCAAGGTATAAAGTCATCGGCTTTGAGAGTGGCTGTAAACATTCAGGCAAACATCACGTTACCAACCCTCCCCCCCAAATGATTTAAGAATGTCTGCATTCAGACACAAGCAGTGGACGCTCACTACGTGCTGCCAGGGCAGCTCAGCCAGGCTCTGCACACGAGGTGGCACCTGGCCGGCCCCCGCTCTGCCCCACACCATCATAAACCCACCCTACCAAGCTCATCTCTAGGCTTCTCATCCATGGGCACAAGCTAAGCCCAAGCTAAATTACTTTGCCTGAATACTGTTATAGCCTCCTTGCATCCGTCGGCTGGGAACACCTTTAATCAAACACAGGATGTTTCAAAGGAAATCACAGCCGAACCATAAACCAGCCCCAAATCCCGTGCCACGGCTGCCGCCTCGTGGTCAGGAAAGTAACTGCGCTCGCTCAAGGAAAGGATCTCGGTAAACCAGCAACGTCTGTTTAAAACCTACATCTTCAGAAAGAGCTCACTCTCTTTTAACGTATCAGAAGACAAAATGATTTCAACAATCCATTACTTCATATCTGTCTAGTCCTCTAGAGCTTCACACAGAAAGCAATCCCTTCAAAGTTACCATTTACATAGAAAAAGGGGGTGGGGACAACACTACAGCACTGGCCACAGTGTGAGATCTGGTCAGTTAACTATCATGGCAGAGAAGCTGTCTGAGACATATTGTCAAGACAATTCCAGCAATGCTGCAGATTAAACTACAACTCATCCGCACTAATATTCAGCTGGGAAAGTCTTTGCAAGTCTCAGCATAGATGAAGAGATGAGCCAGGCAGCACCCTGCCCGCATGGACCAGAATTTGCTTATAACAAGGCAGCAGAAAAGCTCATCTTATAAGCCTGCACTTTCATTTTAGCAAACCTGATGCCAAAAATTTCATATTTTCACTACTGTTCAACTTCATTTACTTTCACTGAAGCACTTTTTTTCCACGTGTTAAACAGGAAACTGAACGTACAGAAAGTCAACATATCAGTGAATATAACCATCACTTACTTCTCCTGTGATTGGATTGGTTCCATACTTTTTTATCCAAGGAACAATGCTTCTGAAAATAGAAGGGAGAAAATTATGAGATAAGCACCACTAGAAACCTCTATTATTTTAAACAGGCACAATAAATTTCTGCCAACTTGCTTGGATCAAAGGATGGCTACACAGCAAAACAAGAAGAGCTAAGAACAGCCAGGAACTTACAGTATGTCAAAGACCATCCCATCTGGTGTACAAACTGGGTATTCAAATGGCTGCAGAGACAAACTAGGAAAAAAAAAGACACTTTTTTTTAGCAAAATCAGCTGGAAATCATGATGACAACAGAAGTTAACAACATTTTGCTGATTGCTGCATGCTAAAGAAAGGCCAACACCAATGAAAACACAGCAGTCACCAACACCCACTGCCTGCTTCTATGTAAGTTCCATTAAAAACAAAGTTTCTGAACGGCTTTCGCAGCTGAGCACCCACAGCCACAGGGCAGATGCTGCGACGCTCCCTAAGCACAGCAGGTTCCATCAGCACTTCAAGAAGTCAAGTCAGCAGAAAACAATACTATAACCGTCCCTTCAATCTATTTAATGGCAGCCTCAGCTTGCTGGATAGCCACCCAGTCACGTTCTGACCAGGAAAAAAGAGATCCACGTTCTGATGGGCACGCAGGCAATAACCGCTCTATTTTATCACACGCGCACTCCTTCAGCCACGGGATGCAGTCCCAGCAGATGTAGGAGGCGCAGTCATCATTTCAGTCCTCATCTGCACGTTTCTCACCGCAGTGCCGTCAGGGCAGGCGCGGCCCGATGGAGCTCCTGGGGGCCCTGAGCTCAGCGCAACCATTGGGCCCAAACGTCGGTTATTTAACAACGATAATGTGCCGCCTTACCTGCAGTGATCAAACGATATCCGCCTGAAATTAGCTCGGGGATGGTCTGTTCGTGAGAGAGAAAACACGGCGTTAACGTGCAGTTCCGGGATCTGCCCGTGCCGACACGGACGCGCACGGACGGACACGCGAACGGACACGGACAGACACACGGACGGACGGACGGACGGACGGACCCCCGCGGGGCACTCACCCGCCTTCTTGCCGCCGTAGAACTGCGTGTACTCGGCACACGTGATGTACCTGCGGGCACAGCGCTGTCAGCACGCCGATCGCGCGGTCCCGCCGCCCCCCGCCCCGCCCCGGCGCTCGGCCCCCGCCCCGCTCACATTTTGTCCTTCTGGTGCTGCCGTTTCCCCATGGCCGCGTCCCGCCGTCCCGAAGCAGCTCGATGTCCCCCGGCGCCGCCGCTCCTTCCGCCCTGTGCGGCTCCAAACGGCTCCGCAGGAAACGCGGGCGGCGCGCGACGTTCCGGGGCGGCACCGAGCGCGGAGCAAAGCGAGCGGGAAATTCAGGCCGCGTCCGACGCGGACGGCTCTCGTAGCGCTTCGGGGACGGACTTCGGGTTTAAGACTTAGCGAGGAGGGCTTGTCTTCCGCTAGCTAGCCGCCTTCGAAGCGGAACGCTGAGGCGCCGTTAAACGGCGTTACCGGAGAGCGCGGCGCCGCCTGGCACGGGGTGCGGAGCGAGGGCGGGAAGTTCCGCTATGGCGGCGGGGCGCGGCTCAGCCTCTCGACAGGAGCGGCGCGCGCGGTGCTCGGGGAGAAAACGAGCCGAGCGAGTGAGGTTGAAGGCCGTTCTGAAACCACTGCGAAAGCGAAGTGCGGGCACCGCGCAGCGCCGTGCCGCCGGGATGGAAGCGCACGGAAGGAGCGCGGCTGGGCGAAGCTCAGCCCGAGCCGCGGCGCCGATCCCTTCCCGCGGCCCCCGCTCCCAAAACGCCTGGAAGGGAGAGCGCCCTGACGCTCGGCTCCGGACGCGATAGCGCGATTTAGCACGCGGCGGCGGCGCTAGAGGTGCCCGCGCCCCTCGTCACGACAATTCAAGGCCGCTTTGTTGTTTTTTAAACCAATGCAGTCTTCATTTATTTTTGTACTTACAAAAAGAGCCGTCCCGTCGTTCCCCCCCCCCGCCCCCGATGCCGTTTACAAATATTGAAAAATTAAAAACCAGATGAGGACGAGTTAATTTGGTTGAATTATTTTGAAACGTAGCTTTTGTAATTAGAGTTAGATTTCCTACCAGATGACTTTGTAGAGACAGCCTGATTATTGGCCAAATAAAATTCCATATCACAAGTTAGCAAATTCTAGTACAAAAATAGTCCGTGTGTTAGAACAGCCTCTTATTATTATTACTATATTCACAGGAAAATCTATCGGCTGCGTAATACCGTAATATTTACGAAATTTCTTTTTATGCGGCTCATTCATCTAATTCAATATAGTGTTGAGCCTCAATAAATCCTTAGGCAAAAAAACCCTACACAGGGTTAAATACGCTGTTCAGTGTACTCTGAAGTACTGTGCTTTTCACAGGACATCCAAGAAACCCCATAAACAGTTCTCAGCTAATTTCCGTATTAAAATGCGATCAGATCCAAAAGGACCCCCCCAAAGTACATACGCGCACCCTTCCGCAGAAACAGAGGCCACAGCTTTGATGGTCACGTTTCACTCGGGAAACTGTGGACGCTCGTCCGCTCCTTTCCACAGATCCGCTCGTGAGCTTTGAAAACTAACGCAGGTCACCCGCAGCGCCGGCACCTCACAGCACCGCCACCTCCGCACTCCCACACCAACCGGGCTCCCGCTCCTCTCCTCTCTTCTCCTTTCCTCTCCTCTCCCGTCCCCGCGTTATGCTGTTCAGCAGTTTCTCTCGGACCAGGCCCCTCAGGGAAAAGCTGGGGAAATGCTACTTGTCTCTCAAGATGTCTAGCTGCTCTTGATATTCTGTGAAAAGCCTCTGGAAGCGGAGGTTCTGTCCAATAACAGGAAGAAGTTCTTTCAATAGTTCTCTCTTTCGTAAACCCTGAAAACAAACAAACAAAAAAACAAGCTACACAACACAAAAGCTTCCTTAGAATGCGTTTCTTTATATTGGGAATGTAATCCATAGGATTGCTTCAGATTCATGCATTTCTTTTCCTGACTGGGAAGAGCTATGCATTTTAAGTTCTTACTCTGCTTGCCTGACTAAAATAGAAGCTGACTTCACATTTGTGTGCTCATGGAGCCGCTGCGGCCTCTGAGAAGGGAAGGCGTTTCATCAGCACACCGCTGTCTCAGAGCTGCTCTCTGAAGAATGTGGAGGCCTGCACTTGCAGCTCTACTCCGTCTGATCAGTGTTTAAGACTAGTGCAGGGACTGGGGAGCTGAGCATTCATCTGCTGGTTCGCCCGAAATACATATAAGTGCTATGGGAAGAAGCCTTCTTGTGGGATAGGACTATAGAGTGAAAAGGGTTCCAGGATTAGCAAAAAAACATTTTAATCTATGATTATATTAAGTTCAACCACATTTTAAGATACATTGTGTACCCACATCCTGTAATTTCCATGGGAAACTCTCCCTCAAGACTCACCATTACTGTTGATTCCCATTGACTTCCAGCTGAGTAATGGACTGGACCCAGCAAATCCTTGCATAATTCTCGCAAACGATATTCAAACCCTGAGTATTATCAGAATAAGATCATAAAAATTTCACTATATAATTTAACTGACAACATTTTCAAGAAAAAGAGTTGCAAATATCTAGAATAAGGTAAGGCCAACATGCAGATTTCTGAAAACGTAGATGTTTCTTCTCAATTAGTGAGGACTTTCTCACGCGTAACTGTTTTTAACATGTGTCCTGACTCTAGATGGACAGAGAGAATCAAATGCAGCTCACCGGGCTCTTATTAAATGAAGCAGGGGGCAAGAATCAGTGCTTGTTTTTATTTTTGCCAACACAGCATGGGTGGCCTAACACCACTTCATTCCCCTCCGTGCAAAATGACTGCATGTGATCAGGAGTGGGGCTGAACAAATACAGCGGGAACTACTGAATTTGTAACACAAACAAGCAGAGATGCAGAGAATCCCCAAAACCACAGCCAACTGGTCAGCCTTGCTTAGTATAGCAGCATAAAGGGTATATTCAAATATGAAATGGATTCAAGCAACCGTCTCTGCGGATTACTTTCCTCACAGAATTTAGTGCTGATGGAGTGTTCAAATGCAAAGTGAGGTATAAAGAGCAAGTAACAGAATCAAACTCTCCACAGTTGGGTGTGCTCTGGTGTATGTATCAAAGGCAGCAATTCTGCTCCTCAGCACGTATCTCACATTTTGCATGGTGCTGCCGCTGCTTCTGAAGCACCTGTAGCTGCAGCCATGTAATGCACATGATGCACCCTCATCACCTCGCTGCTCACTTTTTTGCCCATGCTCAAGGCCGCACAGATGGCACTGTTTCCCCAGACCACAGTTTGTTCACAGCATGCGAGGATTCCTGAGTACTGAAGCACTACGGGAAACAAATGCTTCATCTGGTTGGGCCGTCCGTGAGCAGCGAGTCCAGGCACCAAGTGCTGAGCAAGTGAAGATGAAGTGCAATCACACATACACACAAAGAGTTGCAGGGGCAGTGTAGCACGCTGGGTCTCACCTTCATTAACCAGGTACCGTGCATAGATAAGGAGCCAGTGGCGATATTCGTGACTGGATTGTAACGTAAGCGCTGCTGCTATCTGATTCTCCAGGTATGCAAGCGTTGTTTCTTGCTGCACTAAGTGAGGCATGGAGAACAATCTGGCAGCTTGCCTTCCTGAACTACAAACCAAAGAAAATTTAACATGGCACCATAATATCAGATGCTATTTTAAGACAAAATTCTTCTTGTAACACAGTTCTGCACTTCACTTCCAGAGGCACCTAGTGCTTTCAGGGTTCCAGCCCAGAGTGACAAAGGCAGAGCTTCACTGCAAACTGCCTTACCCTCCACTGCTATAATTACAGGCGTCACTAATTGCTAATTAAGATATTACATGCACAGAATCAGCAAATACTTCACCCATTCAATAAAGAGGAGACTCAAACAAAAATGTTAATTTTGGAGTATGCTTTCCTGCCCCCCAAATAACTTCAGAGCAGCACTGCAGTACAGACTGCAGGTGTGCGAAGAATACAAACGCTCCAGGAGCTACTGATACATATCAGTGCAATCAGCGTCTCAGGAACATCTCACTGATTCAGGCACATGCTCAAGTAATGGGAAGAAAAGGACAAACATGCTGGTGAAATGAAGCAAAGAAGGCATACTTCGATGTTCGTCCCTGTATTACAGCTAAGGGCCCAGAACACAACATGGCTTCTTGGGATGGTAAACTACTCCTGAAGTCCGCGCATTGCGCCAAGGAGTCCTGTTTGTCAGAAACAAGATTCCTGGAAAAGAGAAACAGAGCAGAGACAAGTTTGAAGAGAGCAAGCAGTGATATCAGCTGATGCAGCTTCGTTCCGCCTCAAAGCCCGACTCGCAGGCTCACAGATTACCAGAAGTGTATCACAGAGATGCTCCGCAGTTGGACGCTGAGTCGGAACAGCTGTGGTCTGTGCAAATTCCACTTGTCCTCTCATGGAAACATCCCTCCCACCCCCAGAGTTGACAGGGTTGATCATTTAGTACAATGCATTTATTTTGAAAAGCACAAGGAAATCCACTGTCTGGCATTTTAGAGCACACACGACGGCATGCCCATAATGAAGACTGGGGCAAACGCACGAAGTAACGACTTTCACACTGTGAGTTTGGTTTGAGGGAGGGCCAGGTCCCCCCACCCCCTGGACAGGTCATCACAGACATTTTGACACTTCAGACTTTAAGCTATTCCTTCTTACCCAGGTTGCTGACAGCTACAGCTGACATTTCCACACCTAATCAAGGATATCATTTTCACTAAGTTTGAGATGCCGAGGGAATCAGTGACTCAAAACAGCGCTAAGTTTAGACCTCCAGACAGCTCAGAGGTAAATGGCACAAATATTTAAAATAACCTTCGCTGCTTTATCATGTTTAAATTCGTACGATGACTAAAGGGATCACTCTTTTACATGTTTCCAAAGCTTTAGTACAAACAAACAAAGAGGCAGCGGGGTCAGAATTCTGCCTGGAAATCCATCCCCTGCTCCATGGTGCCTGGGAAGTTCTCCACACAATTTCTCAGTTTATCTAAACAAGTAAAGCACACTTAAGCCCCAGGGCACTGCTTTAACTTTCAAAATGTGGAGTGAAACAGTAAACCAGAATATATGCTTGGCTATGCTGTAAAAGGCACACAGGTAAAACGTACCATGTAGAGAGAGAAGGATTAAAGCAGTACGCCTTCCCATCAGACATGCTCATCACAGGAATGCCGTGCTGAGTCAGCAGGATCTGAGACACGGTTGTATCGCTTCCTACAGATCAAACGAAAGCCAGGTATTACTTTGAGTCCTGCATGCATTCATCGTGCTAAGTAAAGTATGCTACCACTGCCAACTAGTAGTCTCAGCAACCAACAGAGAAAGGTGAACAAATGGTTATTCCCAAAGATTAATAGGACCATTAAAAAACAATGGTCAGCACCAGGCTCAGAGCCGTGGCATTAAGATTGTTCGCCTGCAGAATCCACTGTCAATCTCGATGTTGCCATTTATCCACAACATTTGCTTAATTAGAAACATTTTCTGTATCTGAGTGAAATTGTCAGCAAATCTGCCATGCCTTTTGTAATCCCCAAAGCCTTTATCTTTCTTCTTCCATTAAGTCAAAATTCTAAAAGGCAGCATCTTTGAAAAGCTGCACACGCTATCAACATTGTGTGAGTGAGGTGGCTGGAGTCTTGCCTTTCCTGGAACATTTCCGTCCCAGGATTTGTACATCTAACTTCTAATGAAGACTTTTGCAAACTGCTGGAACAAATACTTGTCAAGTTAGTTATGGTTCGTACGGAGATGATTAAAGCTAAAGTAGAAGACAGTATGCTCTGAGAAACTGCCTTTTTTCCCCCCTTTTTCTTCATCATTAAGATAATACACTTGCAGAGTGTGCAGAGTCATGAATGTGACTAAATAGCATGGCAGGGCCTAGAGGTTGGCAAATGACCTCCTTTATTACCTGATAATATTGTTTGCAAAGACTCGTCTCTAACAATAACTGTCTGCTTGTGAACATCCCTAAAAAAAGAAGCACAAAAGGAAAAGTTTGCAGTTTACACACAACAGAAACTTCCAAAATCATTTAACAAACATACATTTCAATTTCAATGCTAGTTACTGGGGGGGCTTTGTTTGTTTGTCCCATTGCTTTAAGAAAATTGTTTTGGCAAACTCAGAGCTCTTGTATCAGGGCAGAGAACAAAATTTATGTCCCTTTCTATCAGGAATCCTCATTACAGCTAAGCAAACTGAGGGCCCCAGCAATGCCTGTAGGAGCTCTGACTTGTCTACAGTTGTATGAGGTATTAAATTTAATTTAACAAGTACTGCAGTTTCTACCTTCATATCTTAAAGGATGCCTTGAGCACTCTAAATCCCATGCATTTCATTGACTAAGCAAGACAGAAGACAGAAAAGGCTGCCTTTCTCCCACCTCACACCCTATTCATTCCATACATACCCTAGGGAATCTGTTCAGATTCATGGTCTGCATGGAGTTGCTGTCTATTGCTATCTCACTCATAGTATCAAACTGAACGTTAAGTTCCCTCCTAGAACATAGATTGGGGATTCAAGTCCTGCCCAATTATACCTTCATCCTGTACTCAAAATGGGACTCATGTTCGGATCTGGCTTTAAGGCACAGTTTCAACAGGACCGCATCAGCTCCACCATTGAACAGAGTAACCTATCACATCAGCCTCTGCCAGCAAACACGGCACTTACCAAACAGAGAGCGTAGCAGCGGTGGTGAGAGTCATGATGTAAGAACCTGTGCAATGCAGGGTGGAAATGGGCGTATTCAGTATTATGGGGGGAAGAAGGCGGCGACCACAAGCCGAAAATACCGACAGCGTTCGTTTCTCACAGGCTACGCAGACAATCTCACTAAAAAAGAAAGTCCAAAATAAACTCTTACGTTTCAATACACGAGAGCTGCATAAAGCCACACTGCCTGCTTGGGTTGCCATACCTTTCAGGGAACTAGCTCCAGTTGTAACTATTACAGCTTTTAACAAAATCCTAGGTACCAAAAGGAAAGGCCAGCAGTGGTCAGATTATCCATTTTAGGTGCATTCCACATCTCCTTTGTTTATTTTAACCACAGTGATGGAACTCTCTTGTAATAGGCAAGAGAATGTTTGCAGGTAGAGGTGCTATCTTTTATTACATTTAGTGGCATAGTTGGAAATACCAGTAAAACTCTGGGATATACACAAGGTCTTCTTCAGGTCTGAATTTTTTATTTAACTTAGAAATGTTGCTGCTTTTTTTTTCAGACCTCAAGAAAAGGTATTGTGTTTGCAATACCTTTTTTTCAACTACATATGGCAGCATCATAGGAGATACTGCTACTAACTACAAATATCAGTAATCTCTGGGTGCCATCAGAAAATCAAATGCTAACTACTACGTTATCATGATGTACTTAGCATTAATGAAGGAAGTTCAAGAGCTGTAAATATACAATATTTCTTATCAGCTGAGAGTCCACAATGCTTCAAGATTCTGTAAACAAAACTAACATTTGGAGTGAAATTGGTCTCAAGACTGAAAGCAATAGGTATTTTTGTCCACAAAATATTTATTGTGAAACAGTGCAAAGACTGCAATGGCTGAGGGAAAGGAGGAGGTGGGGATGGTTAAGACAGGAAACAGCAGTAGCTGACAAAATCCCCTCCAAAACTTCCACAGGATGAGAGATTAAGAGCATCAGTGCAGAAGAGCAGGTTAGGTGGAAGACAAATAGGACATCCTGAGCCAAGCAAAAATCGTCACATAAATCCCTAACAGAAGTGATGCAGTTAATCAAAATTTCTAAATTAGTGGATAAAAATTCTTCTAGAGCCCCCACCTCCCTGTGAAACAAAAATTTATTTTACATGTAATTCACTTCTTCTCAAGTGTACTTTTGTACCTCCAAAACATTTTCTAGCCCTCAGGACTATTTATTGCCTTCAGGCTTTCACTTCCTCAAAAACAGGCTCTCTTACCAGCTTCCTGCTGCTGTGAGAATTCGACTGGTGAGGACTGTCTCCCATTCCTTTCCTTCCCGATTACACTTCAACCTGCTCAGCTTGGAACCTCCCACTGTGGTCATTTCATTCTCCACTTCAAGGTACATGGATGGATCTGAACTTACCTGAAAAAAGAAAAATATAATATTTCATGAAGAGAAAAGCATCTCCTCACAGAAAGCAACAAATGATGTTAGATTCAAACACCGAAGTTAAGAAAGTACTGAAGTATGGCATTCTGCTTAAAATCACTTCAAAATATACTGCTGCACTTTACAAGAAGCAGACCTCTGAAAATCAGCCGTGGCTACAACACAAATGCCCTCTTTGTATTCTGAGAGCTATGGACGAGGAAAGGCCGTGCTCGTCTGCACCACCTAACTCAGGGCATTGGCACCTCCAGCCGTGCCAGCTCTCCCTCAGTTCTTGAGATCAGCACCAGACTGCTGCGGCCTAAGCATGCAGAAAAACCGTTTCATAAATACTATTTGTCAGTCTCTTCGAATGTGGAGCACCTCCAGAGATGTCTCAGAAAACAGCTGTCTTTTCAGCCATGTACCACCAACACAAGCATAATAACAACGCAGCAGTTACTCTGCTTGGAGACTCATCTTTACGATACATTTTAATTAACCAGGAGGGACTGATGAACCAGAGGCATTTCTCACTGCAGTTTAGCTAGTGCAGAAGTACCCACTCTTAATCGATTTGATGCTGTTTTTTCTCACAGTTATGTTCTCAAAGGCTGAAGTGTACATTCTTATCGAACACACATGAAGACGCTCCTTCATCAAAAGATCTTAAATATCTTCTTCACTTTTGTTAAAATATATATATATGTATATACATATTTTAATAGTAGGCTTCTTTTCCTTGTAGACAACTTACTTGCAAAGTAAATGATTTCTGTGGGATTGGGGTTGGCAGCTTAAGTGCTAATGCTGGTGCAGAGATGCATGCAGCATCTTTTTCAGAAGCCAGTGCAGCTGGGGACTGGAAAAAAATGCAGAGTGGTTACATTTTTCCATTAAGAAAAGGTTAAAAACAAAGATATGTTACAACATAAATGGATTTGAAAAACTTTTTAAAGATCCCACATAACACTCATCTAAAATGTTCTTTGTCACATTTGTTACATAAATGTATTTTTAATACAGCTCCTGAGACTTAAGTGCAAACTAAAGTTAAAATTTAGTTGGAACTAATTAATGGAAGTCCTGGTATATTTCACAGAACAGCCAAGCTCTGAAAATTTCAACTAGAAGGATACATATTTCCTAAAATGATGGAAACTGCAATGTAACTTGCTGCTTCCCAATTCCTAGGGAAGTCATAAGCATTTAAGTTACATCCACACCAAACTCTTGTGCTCGGGTCTCTCCCCATGAAGAAGACCAAGAACTCCAAGAACTAACGGAGTTTCTCGTGATTCCATACAGTGATCTGGCAGACTATCAGTACTTAGCACTGGTTCCATTTAATGAGCATCTCTGCTCATCCTTGTAAAGGATAGTGTTTGCTAAACCATGTGAACCTGCTAGTTATCTTAAATCAGAACAAGGTTCAAAGTGGGAGAGCTAAAAAATCTGAGGAATCCTATAGTGGTGGCATTGACTTGATGGAACAAGTGACATTTTCTTACACGAACACTGGAAGTCATAATGAATCTCACTTATTTCACCTGAACAGTTAAAGTTACTGGTACAAGTCTGGAGTCTTTTCGAGGTCTTCCCTTTTTCTTCTTTTCTACCGTTTCTCCCTCAAGTTCCAGCTTTCGTTTGGGTGCACTGAGTGGTTTAGCAGCTGGAATCTTCTCTTCGCTGTCACTGCTACTCTCCAGAATATCCTTGGGCTTATTGTCTTTAATTAAATTCTGATCCTTCAGTCTGTGGAAGTAAACACATTTCATATAAGCCTGTTCCAAAGGCTGTATTTTATTTTAGTGCTAAATTACAATTACAATCAGCCCTCTTCCCCGGGTCGATACAAATAATCCAGCACTTTAAAGTATAAGAGTTTCTCATCTCTTCGCCTCCAACGGATGTTACACTTTCTGCTTACTCAAGCAGGACTTCATTTATCATTATGCTGCCTTTCCCCAGTTCAGTTCTGACTAATGTAAGCTGCATGTCTACAAGCCATTTAAGTGCCTGCAGTGCTCCATTCCGTATTTGAGGAATACAACAAAAGTAAAGGAGAGAGGGTACAAATCCCTATGACCTCATTAGACATTATAGTCTAGAAAAGATCCTCCAGCTGTTCTCTCCCCATTCCTCTCAATGGCCAGTTATTAACTCACAGCGTTTCGTTACTTATTCCACAATCACTCCTTAGGAATTCCTTGCATAAGCCAAACCTTTCTTCTTGGGCATTTGAATTCTGCCAAACAACTTCCATTTATCCATAACTTTACCAGCACACTGGAAACAAGTATGAGAGTAACCTAATACTTCTCTTTTTAAACCATGGCTAGATGCTGACTAAAACTGTTGAGGTATTTAATCAAAACACACTTTGTCAGTAAAGAAACACATTATGTTACAAAGCCCCCCCCCCTTTTTTTTATTTTATTTTAATAAAGATCATGGGAATCCAAAGTCAGAAAAAAACATAAAATCAGAGTCTTCTCCACATGCCTTCAAGGCACAACAGGTCCTTTGCAGAGACATCTTGTCATTTATCTCAAAGTAAATCTCACTCTTGCACATGGACACAGGGTGGCTATTTTTGTCTTCCTAGGAGCACAGATGCACATATCCACAGATGAAGGCATGAACATACACACAGCCTCTTGTAATGGGAGCTTTAATACTGAGTATTATGAAGAGTCTGCTCCATGCCATATGCCAGAGAATAAATGTACAAAGGGATAATGGTAGCAAAGAATTCACCCATTTCCACCTCTCTCCTTCATTCCAATTTTGAAAGAGACCCAAGAATTTCCACAGCATTAGCACCATAGACAATCAGCTTTTAAACTCTACATTACTGTCCTTTTTTGTCTTTTGGGCTATTTCTTACCTGTCCACAACAGTCTGATTTGTATTTGTTATGACAGCAGTCCCTGAGGTGGCTTTGGATCGTTCTGTAAATCTAGAATCAAATGCTTTCATAGGTTCAATCTTGGATGGAGTTGTCAGTACAGAGGAAGATGATGCAGGAGGAGCAGTTGAAACAGAGGTAGCATTTACACTGCCAATAAAAGGGATGTGAGAACAAGGATTGAAAGAAATTTAGTATTTGTAACCCACATTGGAAGCATTCATCATCTTGGCTAGAAATCACATTCAAAACTTTTCACTGGTAGATGTGAGAATTATAACACACTTTTTCACCTTTCACATGTCAGTATATTCCATGCTTTGTCTAGTGTCAAAAACTGTTTGCAGCGCATCTCTGAGGTAAAATCTTGCTGTTTAATCTAGATCTATCCAGACTTAGTGACTTTAATTAGCTCATTCTTTAAGTACTTTTAATTCAGGAACTAAATTTTTAGCTAGTTCTTACATTCCTAATTGGAAAGGTTTGCTGTTTTAAATAACAACTGGAATTTCTGGTTTTATCCATTCTTCCTGTTATCAAACACTTTCCTTTATAGGATTATATTCCAGTCCATGCCAATCAAAGAACTTGCACCGAAACATTCCATGCCAAGTTTTAATTTTGTTGTTGAAGAATCCAAACAATTTATTATGCCTTTTCCAAGCATGACTAAGACATAGGAATGTGTTTTCCCCACACGAAAGCATTCCAGGGATCTGTTATTTGAATAGCTGTTTACTTTAGAGATTTTTCAATCCATTCAGGGGAACAAAGGGCTCTAAGATAACTGATGCTTGCACTGAAGAGCAGCTAGAAGCCCAATTTCTAAAGAAAAGGAGACTTAATAATTTTGTCTGTCAATCGTTCCTCACAGCCTACCACTCATTCTTTAATTTACGACCAATTTCAACTAAATTTAATGGAGTAGTAGAGATTTCAATGACATGCTCCTACAAATGCTGTAAATATATATATAGGAGGGGAGGGAAGATCAGCATTACCACTGAGGAAAAAGTGAGTAAAGTTTACTTGTTCTGCAATTAATCTGAAAGACACGCAGTTGACTCAGTGTATGTGCACTGACAAAGCCAGTCACTGTGCCCTCTCTCATCTGAGTTGTTGACGTAGGGAAGAAATATTACTGTGCTTGAGGAGAGGAGATCTAGGGGACACGGGACAGAACTCGAGGGAAACAGACTTCATTACTTTCATTGCTGGAAAATTCATTTACTAATAACAACTCAGAATTCTGTTAGCAAGCCACTTTGTCAGAGCATCAGCACACAGTCAACTGTATCTTGTTGCACTGAATTCACCTTCAGAACCACGCACGTGACATTTTTCACTACCGATTTATCGCCTGCTAAGTAACCTAATGCTAATAAACCTGCAGGAGTGCTGGATTCTTAAAGCTCTGGGGTAAGGAGATCAGTGTAATGACTGACTGATGACACAATCACAAACAAGAACTAAACCAAGACCATGTAAATGAAAAACAAAACCTGCAAATACTGACCCATCCTTATTGGCTGCATCATCTGTTGGTTTTATACTGGCTGCTGTTGGCTCTGCAGAAGGCTTTGAAGTATTAAGTGAATTTGCTGCATTAGAATCTAATGACATGAGCTGCTGGTTGTTTTGAGAAGACATTATTGAGCCAGCCAGTGTGCCAGATATTGGGATGCTATTGAAAAATGCTGTAGAAAAATCCCTAAGTAAAAGACAAACAACAAATAGATTTCTTCAAAACATTTTGAAAATAATGGAAAGAAAACCATTCTAATTAAAACTCATCCCATTTCTCCCTCTGCTGCACGCAGAGATTTTCATTACACGTTCTGTATGTATACACAACACATACACATAAAGGGACACACAGCCTAAATAAACCACCAATCACTGACTTCCCAGAGCCCTTCCCCATACACAACTGAAGATAAAGCCAGCATTAACGCAGAGATGAACCCACAGAACTTTAGCAGTGTTCACTCGTCTACAAGGGCAGACAATGAGAGTTAGCTTATCTATTAAGAAGATATTATATCTCTAGTGCTTTTAGAAACTACTTCCAAATGTACCCAGTGTCCAGCTGAGCTATGCAGAGAGGTGTGATCCTCCTCCGGCCATCTGCTGTTCGTGTTTCAACTTGCTTTTTTAAGAGATTCTGTTGGGAAATATATGTAATCATTATTTGTGATAGATAGGATGCTACTGCACACGTAGCAGTTGAATCTACAAGAATATTTCTGTAACATAACCTCTTTAAAAAAAATTAATCAAAAATCCTCCTTAAGTTCATATGTTACAAAATACAACGGATTCTAGTTCTGATTACTGCTTTCAGGTAATAACATCGCATGAATTACTTTTCATTTTTAATTCAGGCACAGCCATTTCCAATTCCAGACCTATTCAACACGAACAAGGCTGCAGAAACTTCTTTTATCACAAACATCTGCTGTTTGCTGACTTCCTACTCGATGCTATAAAGTAACCACCCAAGAGCACCTACCTTTCTAATGTCCTCTAAGCTCTCCCCATTGACCATGCTTGCCACTTTGGGAGCTGTGGCCGCAGCCCCAGATGCTTCCCTCATCGATGCGTTCTTCTGCTCCGCCTGCTGCTGCTGCTGCCTCTGCTGATACTTGAGCATCTCTGGATTCTCAATGATGGTTGTAGACAATTGAGCTTCAGTCATTATAGCTAGGCTTTTACCATACGTGGACTGATGGATGTTGCTCTGCGAGTGTCAGAAGTGTACCACACAAAGAGTGACTACAGCTGCCAATGTGACATCACTAGTTATGATGCAGAGGAACCACACAAATCTAACAGATAGAAGATTCGATACGTGTCCTCCACCATTTATAAACTAATCATTCTTTTTCCTTTCTTTACATTGTGAGCTAATAATAAATCAGTACATTAATTAGAATTCAAAGCTTTAGTTGCTAATAGCAATAAGAGTTAAAAACAGCCAACAGCAAATCAGTTTAAAGAGGTTTGCATACAAGCAAGTCAAAGAGTAATTTTAAAGTGTTCTGAAGCACCCACTCTTGGTTTCCCTGGTCAAATAATTACTTGTAACATATAATGGTGTGTAAGCAGGCGGACGTTTTCCAGCTACGCTTTCTTTCCAGAATAGAAGCTACCACCAACAATTCATTTCTTTGTACTGTTTTTAAACAACAACACATTTTTCTGCAACATGAAAATCAGTCACTGCATACTTCTATAAACATTCCAGTACTTTAACTGAATCAATACACCCCTTACATAAGATCACAGATTCTCGGGATTGCTTACTGTACCTTTTCCTCCTCACTGAGTGGATCTCCAAGTTCATCCTGGGAAAAGTCTAAAAACGCCACAGATCCATCCATGGAACACACCAAGATACCGAGTCCATTGAGGGTCCTGAGGGAAAAAAAGATTCATCCTTGGTTTTTCTTTTTTGTTGATACAGTGGGGCCATACAGCGAATTTCAGAATTAAAAACAACATTTAGCCTAAGGTATATTATCACAGTGAACACTGAGAAATGGAACAGCCAGGAGAAAAGGTGTCGATGGACAGCAAGGGTCTGTGTGCTCATCCTTGAAAGAAGGCAAATCAGAGTGAATGTGGGAAGGTGGCTGTAGAACAATACATCCCATGGCACCACGGAAAGCCTTCTGTAGGGGTAAAAAAATATCATCTGAAGCACTCACTGTGCACAAAGAGAGAAAAACGTAGGTATATTTGCTGCAAAAGATGCACAGAGAATTTGTGTGCTAACAGAACTGGGTGAAGAAAAGGGACTTCAGCAGGTAAGCTGACACACTTCTTAATAGAATTGCCACTTTGCTTCATCGTGCATGGGAAACAAATTACAACAGATTGTCTATTCCCACAGAGAGCTTGCAGTCTAAATAAACAAGGTAGGAGGGAGAAGGGAAAAGACTGTAAGAGAGAAGCTATGTGTGTTGGTTTAGCACCTTTTCTCAATCATCTTTATGTGAAGTGACAGCAATAAAAAGAAAGCAAGATGTGTGTTTGAGCAGGCCTAAAATCGCTGCACTAGGTAAGAGCATGTATTGGAGTTCACTGCTTGTTTCTCTAAGCAAACTGCGTGTGCTGTTACACAGGGGAAAGTGTTACACTGCTCTTCTGGAGGACAAAAAGGTTTTCTTGGTGGGAGCACAGAGAGAGGATATATTGTTCCCGTAATGGCACGGCAGCCTTCCTGTATTGCACGTTTAGAAAAAAAATGAGTTTTGACTACCAAGCCAGTAACACACATTCACTGACCTAACAGAGGCAGTAAGGTAAAGTAAGATGGCCTTCTATAGAGGAAAAGAGAAAAAAGGGAAGCAGGCAGAACTCTTTGCTCCTATCCAAACTAGTCCTGCAAGGTTTAAAAACACTGCATGCACGACAGCTGCAGGTGTTTGAAATGGCTTTCTTCGTGGTGGCTGTACATTGGTAGCATCACGTTCAGAAGAGTCAGCATCAGCACCATGACTGGGCTAAACAACAGTTTCCAATTAGTGATATAACTTAGTGGAGAGTTTTCTGCTCAATTATCAGATAAAATTGCTGAGCTCCTACTGACATCCAGACCCCAGCAATTATTGTGTAACATCGTCATGGCACTCAGATGTTGTAACAATGGATTCAAGCCCACAGCTCCAAGCCAGAGCCCAGGCAGCTGTAACAGTGTAATAGTTTCAGATTCCTTTGAATTTCATCAGTCTGTTTTTAGAATTGGGCAACCAACTGGAATGCATTTCTGGGAATATGCCATAATATTGGCATTTTAGCCATAAATTTGAATTTGTAAACAGGATATAAAATAATAAGCTTCCTGATGAAGCTTTGTTTGCCTCATACATCCCACAAAACTACTTCCTTTTAAACAGCAAAACGTTAACCAGCTATTACTCCCAATGACTTTATGCCACTGAAAATGTGCAATTTGCAGATGGAAAATTAAAAAGCACTACAGGAAAACAAAGCTATTTGAAGCTATTGTCCTACAACAGCAGTTCCCAGGAAACATTCTGTTTTTTGGTGTTTATTTATGAAAGCAAAATGTTTTGGATTTGAATTTTTCATGTGTTTCTCTGAGCTTCATGGCAAAATTCATACAGCACATAGAAAATAGGAACCTACAACAAATGTAAGCTTTAAAATTCACTCCATAAGAACACAGCATCACAGCTACAGAGGTCGAATTTCAAAAGCTAGGAGACGCTCAAATTAACACAACCTATGTAATCAGCTGTGTGCATACTGTGGAAAAATACTTTTTTTTTAATAACATACAAAGCCCAAACTCTCAGTCACCTATTGCATAAGTGCAGCGCTGCTGGGATTTTTTGTTTCTTTATTTTTAATACCACTTGCAGAGTAGTGTCGTGTTCACTACCTCCTCATTTTTCAGGTCTCACTATGAATGAAGAGCTGTTACCTCTTGCCTTCCTAAGACCTCGGCCTTTGATGCTGGTTGTCCCAACAGTGAGGCAGACATTCCTAAATACAGGAGGTTTTGTTCAGTTCTGATGTCACGCATGCTGAAGTGATCCCATGATAATAGCTAATGTCACGACACCAAAGACGATGCAGCAGAACCGAAAATCAGGATCTATGATTCCAACAGATACAACCTGCACTATTTCCATGAATTTCCAGTTAATGTGCCTACCTAAAGCTGACAACATTCTGGCTTCTGTAAGAAATCAACTTACCAGGAGATATCCATGATAGACTTGTCGAACAGCTCATGTATGACAACTAAAGGTCTTTTCAGACACGTGAGCTTAAAATAGAAAAAAACAACACTCAGAAATTCAGAAGTTCTACGCTACCACAAATTTTACCACATTAATACTTCCCCATAGTCTAACAGCGTTCTCCAAACAAGACTAGGCCAAGAGACAGCTGCACCCTTGACAGTGTGATGAGATCCAAAGCTATCTCCTTACTAGCACAGAAAGCTCCGCAGAAGAAAGGTTGACATTCAATCTCCCCCTCCCTTCTGAAACACAAAATGTCTTCACCAACTTAGTCCTTCTTCTGCACTCATGGAGCTTTCTACCACTCAAAAGGTAATTCCACACATGCTAAGACAGCTTTCTATTCTAAGCTTTATTGAGATAAGGATGTTGCAAACTGCCAGCACAAGACGAAGACAGATTAGGTTTCATGTCTTCACCCAGACCACCTGCCCGAGCAAGTGATGCCTGCCAATAGCAGAGGGAAATTCACTCACAATTATTCATAAGGAGGATTTTTCTATACTTACAGATCAGCTTAGTAATAAAGAACTGGACATGAAAACTCCAGTATGCTGCTCAAATCAGAGATTCTAATCTCCTTAATGTTAAGCCAATGAACTTGATGTTTACAGCACAAGTACAACACATAAAACAAGCAGAATGAAGCACGAGAAGACAAACTGATCTAGAAGCTTCATGCTCGTTGGTACACAGAGGTCGTGTGTCGTCTTCAGCAGCTCCTTTTCTGTTTCCCTCCTTGGCCTGTGTTGTATACATTCCTACAGCTCTTTGGGGGTAATGACTGCCTATAACTGCATCTCTACAATACCGAGCGAAACTTCAACAGACACCCTGCATGAAGTCACAGTACAAATATAGAATAAAGCAACCAACAGTGGCGCTTGGATACGGGTAAGCACTGGTAGCAAGGCGAGGAAGAGATTTACTGTTATGCATTTAATGACTGATGAATAGATACCACTCTGGAATCTATAAACAGTAGCTGTGTTCTGGCCCACATTCTCATTATAAAGCCTTACAGTTAAACTTATTCTCTACTCTTGGCAGTTACCAAACAACCCCTTGCATTTGTAGATGTGAGAACAGTCATCCTCTCTCAGACAGAATAACAATTTGAGTTCAGATTTTTGAAGTAAAACACAAACTAGAAATTAAAAACTTGAAAGTATGTTTTAAAAGCTCATTTACTTTCACACTGATTTTCACAGCAAAGGCAGAAGCCAGGGATTGAAGCCAGAACAGAGCACAAAGATGAGACACACACGCTTAGAAACAGCTGTGCTGTGCATGCTGAACTCTCCTTGCACGTATAAAAAGCAAGACTATCAAAACTAGACTCTAAAAATGATTAAAAGAAACAGGTGGGCTAAATATGGAGTGATAGTACAGTCTTTTTCTTTAGGACTCACATGGAGAGCAAGTAAAGACACTGGAAGGAAATAGGGCTGAATTACGTTCGTTAGCTGAAGTAAGACATAATTTCCCTTAACAGTTCCTCCCTTTACCACCACAACATACTCTGTCATTGGCTTCTAGTTGTTCTTGGCTCCAGAACACTGAATTCCTGAAATAAGCTACTACCAATCCTCTTCTTCTCTCCCATTTAATCCTCTCATAACCAAGAATAAAAAAATCTGAATATGAATCTAAGTAAAAGACCTGATGCTGTACACACAACCTCTGTGCAAAGCCCTCAAGCTATCCAAATGACCACGTTAATCACAGAAGGCAAACACACTTACCCAGACAGAAAGAGATCGATCCTTACTGCCAACAGCACAGCAGCAGTAGGGACAGCTTGATTTGGTAGAGCTCCCATTCTTTTGCTTCTTCTTGAAAATTTTTGGATTGAATTTCTGCACAAGTGAGAGGCCACAAATTTTATTACAGCAATCGTATTTTAGTAGATCTGCCTTAAAAACAAGCTTTCCAGTTACGAGTGAAAAAGAAAAACACCTCATGGAAATGAAGTCCCTAGCCAGGCTTTGTCAGAGCACAGAAAGAGCCCCACGTGCTTACTTAATGGACTGTCTGAACACCTTACCAGCTATGCCAAAGAACATTAGTTTTACTAGTGATCAGGAACCCAACAGAAACCCCAGTTGCTGAGCAGCTAACAAAGCTGGCTTTTGACACTGCCAGCCTGCTCCTGTATTTCCCCCTTCTTTTCACGTTCACCTGCATCCAGCTCTCGTATCACAAGATCAGGCTGGTTGTTTCCAGCATTAAAGTTGAAATTTATTCAACACCACCACATTTTACTTCACACGCTTTACTAACCTTGCCATCCGTCCCCCTCTCTCGTCCCTCTGGCGCATACAGTTACCAAAAAGCACATCTTATGATTTTATTTCAGGAATAAATCGTTGTCATTCACTCACCACTACCGTAACTGCCTTCCGATGCCCCACAAAATCCATGTTGGTTTTCCATCCATCTCTCTCGATGATCTGAGCAGTAGGTCCAGAATTATTCATGGCGTGAGCAGAAACAAGATAGTGACCATCAGGTGACCAGCTGAGACGCAAGACGTGTGTTGTCCCTCCACACTGACGAAATGAATAAGAAAACGTACTAGAACTTAGAGAGTGTCTGGCAAACTATATTTATATTTTTATATATAATCATTATTTTTTAAACACACAAACTATTTAAATTTTAGATTTAGGAAATATGGTTACAGAGTCTCTTGTGTCCATACAAGAAAGACAATGCATACACTTCTCAGCACTTTAGCCACACTTATGCAGCATGACGTAGGAAGCTCTAACAAGAGGAGGAAAAAGGCATCCAGAGAATTAGTTTTAGAGGAAACGAAACACAAGTCTTCTTGCACCCAGCACACTCAGTAACGATCACAGTTCAAGCCAGTCACAGGGCTGCAGCACATCAGCTGCTAACAGTGAGACTTCAGCTTGCCACACGTTATGTGTATTCGGACATTTACAGTCTGTTACTACGAGTGCTGGCACTGACACCACCATGTCCCTGTGCAACACAGCCCACTCACTAAGCGTCAGTTTCTCCCCAGAAGTCTGACCTCCTGATCAAAGTCAAAGTCAAAGTTTCTGATAATGGCCAATAGAAGATGCATAGGGAAGAATGCAAAAGCAACACAATTTCTTTGTTCCAATTCTTCCCTGAAACAACCTCCATGTTTCCAGGCATCTACTTGCTTCCACGTCCATACACATCTTTGGCATGAAAGAAGTTCAGTGGCAAGAGCCTCAATTTAATGACACGTTGCATGAGAAAGTTTCCCTTCACATCCCCTTTAGAATCTACCACCAGACATTTTAACAGCACTAACTCAGATGGCACTGCCCAGTGCTTCTTCAGAACCAGAGTTAATCTAACAATTTTCATCCACTCTGCAGGAATTCACTTGGAGTGGTCACTCATTCTCAAGTACCTCATCAAAGGGTTTTGTGATGCTAGTTTCCAATTGCCAGTCCATTGTCCGCCACACTTTCAAACTCCGATCATCAGCCTGAGAGGCAATATATTTTCCAACAGGATCCCAGGTCAGCCCTTTCACCAAGCCAGAATGTCCTTTCAAAGTGGCAAGAATTTCTGTTCCAACAACAAAAAAAAACTCTTTAAAGCAGCAGTTTAACTGGAACTTTAGTTAAACATTCATCCTTTCTTTGGTACACAAAGATTATCACAACAAATTTGGCTTCTTAATACCTGTGAGTGAAAAAATACAGAAGTCTGCCTGAAAATGGGCTACAAGGTCTGCCAATCTCCTGCTTATCATCCTGTTAGAGGAGAGGCTGAGAGCACTGCACAGCCTACAGATAGCCTGAAAGTGTAACACCTCCAACAGCCTTGGCAGCAGCCCTCAAATAAATAGCGGTGCCCAGACAGCACACAATGCGAGTTTTGGCTTACACCAAGGTAAGTGAGGAGAAGCACCCAATACAGGCAGGTGCTCCTTAAGTGCTGCAGACCCTCTAGGTCTGCTGAAGGCTGCAGGACCAGTGGAGCTGCCAGCGCTGCAGCAAAAGAACAAACATGGCCATCAACTGCAAGACTGGAGAGCTTTGGCAGCAGTGACAGAAGAGGATGCAGGTGGTCCCTAGCCCTTCTTTTTCCCCTTCGTTATGTAACGGCACGCTGGTTATTAAACAGCAACATTTACGGTGGGGTATATCAGGAAGCGGCTCCCCAAAGGTGAAGGGATGGGAAGTCCTGTGGGTACAAAGGCAAGAAGGAAAAAACACAAACCTAAGTAGAAATACTTTAATATCAAGCTGAAATGGTATGCAATTATGACATTGCAGAGAAGGTAAAGAAAATACATGTAATAATGACTTTCCTGTAAAACCAGGAGCATAATCTGAGTGTAACTTATCTCCAGCAGCATGGAATCCAGTGATCATCAGTAACCAAAGTTGAAAGCAGAAACTCACTGTATTGCAGGTGTGCCATCTTGAAAGGCAGGCAACCCATTGCCACATGGGCACTGCCAGTGAAACACCCACAGAGCAGCTTACTGCAAAGTATTACATGCTTGCACATCTGAAACAGATTTCTCACCTGGAAATTTGACAGCGTTCCAGATGACAACAGTGTTATCCACACTACAGGATGCCAGCCAAGCATCATGTGGAGACCATGCTACGTCCATGACATCTGTTTAAAAAAAGTCTCTGTGTAAGGCACCACCAGAGAATCCAAAAATCTTTTTAAAGGAACTTGTGGGGCAACCTTTTTTCCGTCATCAAGAAATGACGACAGTATCACAGGAGTGGGAGTGAGGACAGAACACAGCAAACTGAGACTGAGGCCAAACAAGTTGAAAACAGAGAAATGCAATACTTAGTGCCTATAAAAGTAGTAATGCATGTATAGAGTACTTGCTCTGAACAGGGAAGTAGCAGCAGATATTGCACACACTCACTTCGTTCCAAAGCATGCGTACAAATTATGTTTGCTCTGTGCCTGTTAACTTACCCCCTGAATGGCTTCTGAGAATTGATACACACCTCCACTGCTCAACATTAGTTAGTTTGCTGCTAGAACCAAACACAGTGCTGGGTCCAATGTACCTAGTTAAAATAGAAAAAAAAACAGTTCCCAACAGAGCCACCTCACATTTTTCACACTCTTTCTAAGGAAAAACCAGCTGCACAGTACGCTTCCATTTCATGTTCAGGTATTTCTGCAATACAAAGCTGAAACAAAAACGTGTTTATAGAAAGTAATTCCAGTTATTAAAAAAAAAAGAACTAGCTTCCATGCAAGTTATACTGTCCAGCAATAGCAAAAACTAATAGCTATAATAAAAAACTAATTATTTAAGGAACCCTTCAGATCTCATCAGGAAGTTTTCCTCAAGGGCAGACGCTGCCTTAACTCACAGCCAGGAGCACAACTGCCCAGGTAGAACAGCTCCAGCCCCAGAGATGGGATAAAGGACTACCAGTGATTTATATCACAGCTTTCAGCTCCACACACACCACAGGAAGCAGTGAGCTTTCCAGATGCTTGCAGAGGGAAGAAACACTAATAGACTTGATGTTGTCACTTACTTGAAACAAAACACAAAACCGAGAAGGAAGAAACATGCTTACGCGGCTCGTTTCCACACCATGATCAGTTTGTCGTCTCCTCCTGAAGCCAAGTAAACTCCATTGTTTGACCATCGTACACAGTTCACACAAGCTGAAAATTAAGAAAAAAAAGCTTGTCAAATGAAAACTGAGAATAGAATCTCCTAGACTGGGGGCAGAATAGATAAGAAGTAAAGAAGACCAGAAGACCTTATGGACGACAGTCTGGTTTTTCCACTCAAGGCACTCTGTCTGCTTTAGATAAATGAACTGGGACTTATCTTTCTTTCAGTGGCAGTAGAGGAACTCCTTATTTTTTAAAAACTATTCATTGTTTAAAAGAATCTTCACTAGATGCAACTTAAAAGGTGAAAGATGTATATTCACCTAACAAAGGAAACTGCCTGGGGAAAACTAAGTGGGAGTAAGAGGGCAAAGAAAAAAACATACATCTTGACAGAAAGAGAAGGGATAGCTTGTTCAGGTAACCATAGTTGTTCCAATTACAACATGCAATAAGCGTAGAACAATCTGGAACTATTACTGATACACTTCATATTACATATCTTTATACCTATCCCTCACCCTGTCCTTCAGAGCCCCCAGTTTCTCAGGTGTGTTACCCATCGTGTCATGCACACAGCCAGAGAAGCTCACGGACTTCCAGCGGTATTTGTATTCCTCTATGCCAAATCTTAACAATGTTTTCTATCAAATAGCTAAAAACGCATCCAGCCAAAACACGAGACCCCTCTGCTGCATTGAATGACTCTTTACCACTGAACAAAACACGATTCTTGTAATCACAGACAGATGAACTGCTCTGGCAAATAAGAAACAGCCAGCACAAATAAGTAAGGGCATCTACGTACCTAAGTGATTGTCCATCTGACAAAGCATCTTGGGAATATTTTCATTCTTTTCGTCTTCCTCTTTCAGGACAGGAGCCATATTCCAGATCACAACTTTCCCAGAATCCTGACCTGCAGATGAACAAGAGGCCCTCCTTTGAAATGCACGAGAACGGCAAAACGGCTGCACTCAACACAGGCACAGAATGGGGCGGGGGATTCAGTCACTGCTGGGGTGGGAACTCTGGAAACATTCAACTATGGATGCCATTCTGATACAGTAGCACAGAAGTACTGCACTGCAAATTAAGTTACAAAGCTGTGATAAAAAATAATCACTCGTGTAACAACATAACTTCAAGTAACAATGATGACTACAGGCACCAACCATTTATACAGTAAAATTGTATTTAACAAAGACATACATTCAACATCTAAAAGGCAGTTATCACAGCCAACAAAATTGTTATTTGGATGACAACAGCAAATAATTCTGCACACATTTCTCGAGCTGTTCCATTTATACACATTGATTTCCCTATTTAGCTGTTCAAACACTCAGGTCCTCTTCTTTTCATCCTCAGATGAAAAAGAAATTTGGCCATTATGGCCACTACTCATCTATTGCAGCACCACCCCAACTGACATCCAAGAGGATGCACAGATCAGGGAACGCAGCTCTGCCTGCTGCATCATAGCAGGCTTTTCTATACGTCCTGAGTGATGCCTCAGATACAGACAGTTATGTGATGTGTTTGTAAATGGGTTGGGAAGACAGAAGCACTGTGAGGCCACAAGGTCATTGTGCCCAGGGGCCCAACCTCAGGGTGTAAGCGTACCTTGTCCTCCTGTTGCAAACTTGGTCCCATCTGGGTGAATGTCCACTGAAAATATGGGCTTTCCTGCAGAGAACAAGAAACACACTGAATTGTTTCACAGTGAGCAGAAGGCAGTCATGCCAACAGATCCACGACCCTTCAGGTTGGCAAACGGCATTTTCCTTCTAGAAGCAGTGATTACAAGAAATACAGCTGAGTAGGAGAGTCGAAAGCAATGTGAAGAAAAGAACAGCTATTAGTGTAGATGGAAGCTATCATGCCATAAACAAACCAGAGATGAACAAGGAGAGGTAATCCTGCAGGATATGCCAAATGCCTCAAGGCAAAGTAACACCACAACAGTTGCACCAACAAGGTAAAATCACACTTGGGTACGGAATTTCTTCCAGGTTTCTGCAGCTCATTAGCTGATGACCTGAAGCAAGGTTTTGGTTTCTGTCCTTTGTTGTTTTGTTGATAAATCCTGGAGAATTTAACTAGATTCTCCAACTCTGGGTTTATGCTGCAACTATACCATCTGGCTTCCCTGACGCTGAACTGTAAACAAAATCCTTGTCCCAGTACTTCTTACTGTTTGATGGATGTGTGTTCTGCTTCACGTATTTTCTTTATGTTGACTTGTTTTGAGGTTTAGCTTGTTTGGATTTGTGTTGCGACGATGACACGTGATTCCCCTAAAAAGTTTTACAGGCAGCCAAGCGAAGACCTTCACCAGATTGAGACAGCGCTCCACGCGCACTCCTTCCCAGTCACACAGAGCACAAATTGAGATTTAGCCGTGGCTTTTCTTCAGTTTGTGCTTGACTCCATTCTTCTTTCCCTACCATCTCAAATGAACACAAACGGCTGAGTATTGGAGAAGCACAGGCAGGAAGCAAACATTGATTTTGCCCTTCCCAAGGTGCAAAAGCTCCCTTACATTATACCAGCACATTGTTTAAACTAGTGTAAGCCACTGACGCTTACAGCGCTTACAGGAACAGCTCCCTTTACAGATGTTACAAGTGGAGGAGATTACCTTTGCTCCGATAACCTCACACCCGAAGTTACCATGTGTGCCGGGCCGTTAGCCATGAGAGCACAGGAAGCCTTCTAATCCTAAAGGCCTCTTTAGGTCCTCAGCCTCTGCATCACTCACAAAACCAGGAACCCGATGATTCCCCGTGAGTCAGAAGGAACAAAGCCCTCAGTAAGAGGGGAGCCGCGGCCCCCCAGCAGCACAGGCAGCGCTTCAGAGCTTGGGTGGCTGCAGTTAAACAGCACTGCAAAGAAGGAGACATTATTTATTAGCAACTGCTGCCCTCCTCAGCTCCATGTCTGTATCTGATGGTGTTGCTGGTCACTGCTGAGACACCCAACAGCACCAGGTCCCTCTCCCAAAGCATCCCAGTGCCTTGCCATGCCCATCACTGGAGAAGTTCTCATTCATACCAGTCACCAAGCATCAAAATAAGATGCACGTGATGCTTAAACAGTAACACTGCAATTTAACAGTGGGGTTTAGGACATTTTCCCCCTCTCCTAATAATTTATAAACAATTTGTTGAAGCTATTGAAGCTCCCCACTACACAGCACGAAGCAGCAAACCAGATCCATTGAAACCAGAACACCTTCTGACAGACCATATGACATCATGTGGTTTGTTACTTAATTCTACGCAATAATCACTAAAATAAAAAGACAATTTTATGCAAAGTTCCACTTTGTGAGATTCTATTTATTTTCCTCGCAGCCCATCCAAGACACAACATCCTATGTGACTCACATATCCATTTCAATATTTACCTTCCACCATTACAGCTTGAAGAGATAATAAACTCTGTGCCTACGTTTCAACAAAGTGAGCTCCAATTCCTACAAGCTGTAACACACCAACAGCACCTCAGGGGTTGCAGAGGTTTCTCAGAATCGCACAGGACTTCCTTCCAAGAGGGCTCAGCATGTGCCACTGCTACAGACCAGGGCTCTCAACCAGCTGTGTGCCAATCGTGCACATACACTGCGCTGTGTACCTTCATACGGGTACTGAAAGGAAATGGGGGGAGAACCAAACCCCAGCTGAATACCTATAAAATATCTAATAAACTGGCATTAATAGTGCAAAGAGCTTACAGAAAATCCACTTGAAGAAGTATTTCCAACAAGCACTCTGGCAAGGCAACATTAAGAACGCCAAGACAAAAACCTGTAGAGCCAAAACGTGCAAAGTGCTCTTACAGGGAGCACACACAGTCTGGGCTGAGAAGCCCAGGTGCACTGAATGTACTTGCTGCAACCCCAACTCCCATGGCTGTCATCTCACAGAGCTGCCATGCATGCCTGCCAGCATCCTTCAGCCGCTTCCAGCCCGTTCAGTAAAGCACAAGTCCTAAAACCGAGCAGGTAAAGGGGAAGGGAGGAACGACAGCAAGGAACCAGCGCACAGAGGAGACATCCTGAGATCCTGACTCTTGCTCATGCACCAACAACAGCAAGCTCTTCTGGCAGCAGTGAAAACAAAAGGAGAAAGAGCTATGGACAGTGAGACCACAGCAGGAACCATCCCCACCTCTAGGGAGGTACCAGAGTAACGTGCAGCCTGTTAAAAGTGATGGAAATGGCTAATGTGCAGCAATGCCTGCGGGATCTGGAACCCTGGTACATCAGAATCACCTGCCTGATCTCACCTGATTGATCCTGCATTCCCTGCCCCAAGAAGGAGGGAGTGAGAATGTCAGACAGCTCTGTGTGCCACAGACCTTAAAGCGCCTCGCAGATGAAAGCAGTGGTAAACGTCCAGCAGAGTTTCACCACCTGCAGAACAAACTGACTTGCACAAACTCACCCCAGCAGGACAGCAGCAAAAATGGAGACAACGTGGGGCTACCAAAGCCTTGTACTGCATCACCTGTGAGATACAGCCTTGCTCGGCAGAGGATGCTTTTCTAGAGTTCACAAGTTAATGCCAAAAGTTACAACAGTTCCCAAACACACGCCTTGGCAAAGCAGTGCACCCATTAAAGAAACACAGAGAACAGCCACGGGGCCATTGCTCTCTGCGACCTGCAGAGGTGCAGGCCAGAAGTTCGCTGCTGACAGGTGGGCTCCCGGCAGCCATCCAGCGCCGGAGAGCCCACACACGAGCGGCCAGAGAGCGAGGCGCAAACGCTGCATCGGTTCAGATCAATCGAGCAGAGAAGTAACAAACACCTCAGCGAAGCGCTTCCACTTTCTTTCCGATCGCCACGACCACACATCGCACGGCCGCCCCGCGGAGAGCAGCGCAGCACGGCCATACGGGAGCTACAGCTCCAGGCTCGGGCGGCCATTCCCAGCGCCGCAGGACGACCCGAGGCCGAGCCGCGGGCACGGCCGCTCAGCCGGTCTCACCCGGCGCCGGGAGCGGGAGCTGAGCGCGGCCGGGAGGGCAACGCGGCCAAAGCAGAGCTCTCCGCGCGGCGCTCCGTCCCGACGCGGCGCCCCGGACGCAGACACCGCTCCGGAAACCGGTTTTAAGTCCCGCAGCCGCGTTACGCCGGGCTGCTCGGCGCGGGGAGGCGCAGCCGCTCGGTCCCAGCCGCTCGGAGCGCCCCGCGGCCGCCGGCGATCCCCGCGGCCATCTTCCCCGGCCCGGACGGACCCCGCTCCCATCTCGCCGCGCCTCGGCGCCGCCCGCGGGGCCCGGCGCTCCCCGGCACCCCCGCCCGCCCGGCCCCGCCCGGCCCGCGGCACCTGCCGTTCTCACCATTGTGGTTGACCCAGGTCGGCTTCAGGAGCTTCATTGTCTCCCGCCCGGGGTCCCCCGCCGGCCTCCGCCCTCGGGACCCCAGGGCGGCTCCGCCCGGGCTGCCTCCGCGCGGCCGAGCGACCGAGCGGCGGAGCTCAGCGGCCGCCGGGCAGCGCCGCGCCGCTCTGCCCGCCCCCTCCGCCGCCCGGAGCCGCCTCAGCGCCGCTCCATGTCCTGGCGCCGCCCGTGCCGCAGCCGCCGCCGCCCGGCCGCATCCCCCGCTCTCGGCTCCCGGCGGCTCCCGGCGAACGCCGGAACTCGGCGCCTGGCAACCGCCAAACCGGCCCGGCGGGAAACGGCCGCCCCCGAGCCCCGGCGTTCCCCCGCCTTGGCCGCCGGGGGGCGAGATCCCGCGAGGGCCGCCGCTCCGCCCTCGGGCCGAGCGCCCCCTGCCGGCCAGGAGGTACCGGCGGCGGCCGCGGGGCGCGCCGGGTGAGCGCGGCGGGGCGGCCCCGGGAGGCGCTCGGGGCTGCGGAGGCGCGGCCTGCGCGCGGGGCGGGGCGGGGCGTTCCCGGCCCGGAGCGGAGCTGTGCGAGCGCGGCCCGGCAGCCGCACGCAGCCATGCTGGCGGCCGCGCGGGGGCTCAGGTAGGACGCGGAGCGGCGCGGGGCGGCGGGGTGAGGCTCCGGGCGCGGCCCTTCCCGCTGAGCGGCGCGGGGTGGGGGTCTCGTCCCCGTTTCGGCTTCGTTCCTCCGAACGGGCCGCGGTGGAAGAGCGGCTGTGTGAACTCCTCGGTCGCGCTCCCCAACCCCCGCCGTGATCCGTCACCGCGGCTCGGCACCGATGGCTCCCGCGGCCGCCCGGCCTCCCTCACGCTGTGCCTTTTCTTCCGTAGCTCCCGGCTGCCCCGCCCGGCCCCGTGCCGCGGCAGCCACTGGGACACGGCCGTGCTGGCCGGGACGGCGTTGCTGCCCGTGAGGTGAGCGCGGCGCCCTGCTGGTGCCTTGCGGACCCGTCGCCGAACGTCGCGTCTCGGTGTCTCCGGTTTGTTTTGATGTCATTCGGCTTAAAGCAGCCTGCCAGCTAGCAGCTGCCCTCGGAGAGGCCGCTTCGCGTCGGGAAGGTTCTTTGTGCACGTGTGGGCCTGCGGTGCTTTGTGCCTGTTGTGGGAACTGGGGTGCCTTTGCTTCGGTATGAGTTTGTGCGGCAGCACGGAGTAAGTGGCTGGGTGCTCCATGGACGCGCGGAGTTCCCATCTGCACGGTAGGAAGGAGAATCATAGAATCGTAGAAAGGCTGGGGTTGGAATGGACCGCAAGGATCAAGAAGCTCCAGCCCCCCTGCCGGTAACCTGTGGGCCCTCTGCGAGGGTTGGATTTTGGTCTTTGTGGAGCGTGGCACACGCTGTCTTGCTTATAGTAGTAGGTGTGGTAAGCACAACAGCAGAGAAATATTCACTCCCTGAATTTGCTTCCAAATGTGGAAGTGTTAAAAGGATGTGTAAAACCACCCTCTCTGACCTCCTTAATGCGAGGTGACAGGAATGCTTGTAGCTAAACACGTTACCCCTCTGCTGTGTGCTGAGTGAGCAGGAGCCAATCCTGGTTCAGTCTCAGTGGGACTTCCTCAAGTCGGAAAAGAAAAAGAAATGCTGCACTGTAGCACGGGTCTCACGGTTGGGCTTCTCAGGCAGGTATGGCTCTGTACAGAAAATCTCACAGCACCTGCTGCTGTCTCACAGAAACTACTTTGATTTACTTGTGTAAAGGAAATAACAGTTCTTAGGAACATTAAGGGATGTTAGATTGGATTCAGTGAGAGTGATATCTTCTTTTATTCATGTAATTATCTTGCTAGAGCACAACCAAAGAAAAAAAAGAAAGTGGATCCAAAGAGAGAGCAAGCACAGAAGGATCGTGTGAAAAAGAAGATTAAAAAGTTGGAAAAAGCTGCTCCAGAACTGATTCCCATTGAGGATTTTGAAACCCCACTGAAGTTTTCAGATAGCAACAGGTAAGTAAGACTGCCTGTCACCTTGAGCTTGCATTCGTGGTGCAAACACACCTCTATTTCTTTCTCCACCACACTGCAGTGCAGTGCCAGCCTTTGTGTGAGGTGCTGCTGACAAAAACGTGGAAAGTAAATGTCATTTGTTTCTGCTAAAAAACTGAAACATAGTCATGTGAATGTGCTGCTGGAATGCCTGTGGAAAGCCTCCAAGACAGGCACAGTGTGAGAGAAATATATTCTGAGTTTTTTCAGATGTATGGTGAGTGGTGGTGGTGGTTCTTGTGTTGCTTTTTGAGGTGTGGGCACTTTCCCTATTAGTGTCACACTCCTCCCCATCAGGGTGCGAAGCCTTCCTCCTCTCTCATTTGAGGAAACCGAAAGAAGAGTTTTACTTATGAAAAAGTGGTCTCTGTATAAGCAGCAACAAGACAAGGCAGAGAAGGAAGCAATTCGGAGCCTTGTAGAAGCTCAGCAAGAGGCACTAAAAGAACTGCGCCTGGAATCTGAGGAGCTCTACCAGGCAGCCATCAGACGGGACGAGGAGCTGTTCCCCTTTGAGAGAGATGGGCCTGATTATACCCCAGCACTTCCTGGTTATGATCCTCCTGAAGGAAAGTGCATCGATATCACCAAGGTGTACACGCAGTGATGGGGTTCGTTGTTCACCTGGCATAAGTGCTCAGCTGACTGAAGAATGGAGTGAGAGCTACTGGTTCCTTTGGCATGCTCAAACACAGTAGGTGTATGACTGTAAAAACAAAATTCTCTAAGTGTATTTGATTTTTTTAAAACTGCCAAGCTATGTAATAAAACATCGAGCAGAGCTGTGCCTCATCTCTCCACGTGCTCCTGAGGAGTGTTTTGCTCTGCACAAACCACAGATATAAAGGCTCTTAAAATGCAAGGGAGGAATGTGGCAGTCACCACGAGACTGCACCAGCAGGGAGGCAGTAGCTGACTGATCACTGCCTTTCTTTGCTTCAGATTTCAGTGGTTTTTAATATAACAGAGGAAAAACTGATGGAAAGTTTTTCCCTTGACAAAGGGAAAAATAGCTTCTTTATTACCTGGTAAAGAACTGAGTAAGCCTCGGATAACGTTTGCCCTAAGCCAAAGCAGATCTCACTCCGGTCATTGAAGCCTTTATTTTCACAGTAAATAGAAGGAAGGCACGCAGCTGTTCAAGAAATGCTCTCCCGCAGCGCCATCCCGGCGCCGAGGAGCTCTCACACACGGCAGGGCCGAACCAGGCAATGCTTTCCGAACGCAGTGTGCCGGCACCGTGCCGGCGGGATGCGGCCCCAGCTCGGTTCCACGTCCCCACCTGGCGGTGCGCTGTGCCGTGCCGTGCCGGCTGCGGAGCTGCTGCAATGAGAGCCGAGCGACCGCACGGGACCCGAATCAAACTCAGCGCCTGACTCCGTACCACAGCGGGTGTTTATTAGTAAGTTTTCTGACCGGAACTGTAGTGCGGGCGGGCAGCGGCGCGGGGCGGAGCTGCGGCAGTGACGGCAGAGCCCCGCGGGCAGCGCCGCTACTTGGCCGCGCCGTGCTGCAGCGGGCGGTGCCAGTCGGGCGGCGGGCTGCTCCGCAGCGCCCACACCGCGCCGTGCTTCTTCCGCTCCAGGACGCGCGCTCGTTCGCTCTCGCACAGCGCCTCCTGAAACACACGCGGTCGCTGTGCCGACCCCGGCACCGCAGGCAGCCCAGCCCAGCCCCTCCCTTCCCGCCCCCTCTCCTCTCTTCTCCACCCCGCCCCCAGACCCAGCGATACCCGCGCGGCGGTGGCGCGCTCCTTCTCCCAGGCGCGGCAGGCGGCGTAGTCGTCTCGCCAGCGGTCGCAGGCGGGCAGCTCTCCGTGCGCGTAGTAGTGGTGGAAGGCGTGCCGCAGCCCTCGACAGTGCTTCCACTCCCACCAATAGTCCTCGCACGGCCGCGGAGGCTGCGGACAGAGCGGGCGCTGAGGGGAAAGGAGCCGCGAGGCCGAGGGGAGCCGCCCGCACCCGCCGCCCCCCGCTCACCCGCCAGCTCTCAGCGCCGGCCATGCCGTCCCCGCTGCGCGTCCCTCTCGGGGCTCAGCCGCCAATCGCCGCCGCGCTTACAGGAGCGTCCCGCGTGCCCGGCCAATGGCACGGGGCGGCACAAAACGGCTGTCGCCGCGCCCTTCGGATAATGGCCGCCCCGGGCTGCATGCTAAGCACGTGACCCCGCCGCGGCCCCGCCCCCTCAGCAGGCCCGTCGCCCCTCTCCCCTCTTTTTCCCCCCATAAAGCAGCACTCCGGCACAGCACAAACGTTATTTAGGAACCTTTACTCCAGGTTTTAAGCCACGACTAAGGAAGGAGCACAGCTTTATTACTGAGATCCCACCTCCCGTGCCTGAGGTGAGGCAGCTTTCTCCCCCCAGACTGCTACAAGAGGTTCTCTAGTTATTATGAGGCATGTTACTAATTATGAAGAGCATTAGAAACTGAGTTCCTTGGGCTTCATCACATCCCAGCACCTGGAGCTAGGATCACCACAGCACAAAGCTCACCTGCACGGTGCCTACATGGAGGGGAAAGTACCAAGCACAGAGCAACAGCAGAGCGCCGACACCAGGAGAGAAGAGGGCAGACTGTTTGCTAAGAGCTGCTTTTGCTTCTCAGACTTCTCCAGGACACACTTATCCCCTTTGCAACGCATAGGAAAAAATCCCTAGAACTCAAAGAATTCGTAGAACTTAATTTTCAAGTGAAAATCAACACCGCCTGACAGCACAGCGTTCTTGTATTGCAACTGCAATAACTAACATCCAATATGCTGCAATTCTTATTTTATTTTCCTCCTGGCAGAAGGAGGTCCCACACCTCAGGGCTTCCTTCCCTTCTTGCGCAGGGACTGGCCCTCCCCTGAGAAGGCAATGAACCGGCTTCCAGCTTCATCCTGGATGCAGAGAAAAAAGGGCATCACCTCTCTGCTCACTGCTTGAACGATCAAAGCTGAGCGATTATTATAAAAAATACTCCATCAGAGTGGCAAAAGACCGTCCATCTTTCACATCCTTAATCTACATAATTACTGCTTTCTTTCCAAAAATAAAACACTAGCATTTCCACGATGCACAATCCGCATGAAGTGTTCACTAGCTTATTCAACTTACATAAGTGCAATCTCACATTAGCAAGCAAGGACAGAGGCTGACTTAATCTAAAGCAAACTCACTAATACATCTTCATAACATAAGTGTTCTGGGAGAAATTGAGTATGGAGGGAGGAAACAAACACGGAAAACAGTTTGAACCTTCTAGTTCTGTGCACAAATGGCAGCTCACAACTTTACTGACCTCTTCCACTTTCTTAACCAGTGGACGTGAGTTTCTAATGAACGTGATTCTGCCAATCTTGAAGTCATAGTTGGGTATTCCTCTGGAAAAGAGGCATAAATACATTAAAGAAACACTGCTCTCTATCAGTTCACTTGCTGACAACTGACAGAACACATACCTTCGAATGTCTCCTGGTTTAATTGGTGACGGGCTGGGCTCAACACCTTTCTTCTTGCCATCCAACCTGTTTCCAGAGCCAGAGAATGCCTGTGTATACAAACGTGAGCTTGAATTTAATAGTACCTTGTATTTGAGAGCACAGGGATATTACGTTCTGCTAGAAACAAACAAATAAAAAAGCACCACCAAAAAGCCTTCTGTAATCTTTAGTTTGATTCAGAATGGGTTTTTTTGCACATGTAGTAAGCTGATAAACCCTGGTTATAGGGGTATGTTTCAGCTGTTTTTAGACTGGCACATTAAGGACAAGTCATACTGTCACTGGTTGTAAACACCACAAAACACCTGCAGACAGCTGCTGGTTAATGACAGCCACACCCCAACCCTCTCTCACCGTTTCACAACATTCAGAAAAGAGCAGAAAGAGAGGACTTACCCGGAATCCTACGTCGCTCACATAACCACTGTGGTCTGCTTCAACATCCTGGCAGACAAAAAATAAGTTACTTCACAGTGTTCATGTTGTGATAAGCAAAATAAATGTAAACTGCTCCATAAACTTCTGACCAAACAAAGCCTTAGAAAAATCCATTTCCAAAAGCTAACAGCTATTGAAGAACCACTCCTAAGTAACTCAAGCAAAAGCAACAGGTCAGTAAGTTTTAGACTTAAATTGTTTTGGGAAAAAGAAATATATACATATATATATAGGTACACACTGCTCCCTCACAACGGAGGCAGATTACTAGGGAACGCATTTTGCAAAACAGAAGCTTAACTTACTGTGGTCTCTTCATGTTGAGCACTTCTTTCTGGTTCTTTGTACCCCAAAGGAGCATCAAAATCCACCTATTGACAGAGGGAAAAGAAGCACAACAAGCATTTCTCTTTTAATCGTAAGCTTTATACTACTATTCCTCAGAACTCCAGAAACCACTGTTCCAACCTTAATCTAGAAATCACAAGGAAAAACTGAGGCTTTAATATTAAATATATTTATATACACACACACATATACTTAACAAATAAAATTCAGAACAAAAAGACCAAGCCTCCCCAGGGATGAATCTTAGCATGTAATTGAAACAGATCAGTAAAACAGAACTCAGTGCCGTTGGAGATTTAATCAAGACAAGGTTGTTAAATAAGACTCTTCAGATTACAAGACATGTTGAATCTAAATATAACATTCCAGGCACCAAAGTGACTTGATGGCACATCAGTGCAGCACACGAGCAGAGGTGTGGTTACAGAGGTACAAGGTGCTCTTCAATGAGTCACCTTCCCTATCCCGTCTGACGCTACCTCTCCTGGTGCCCAGTGCCACCAGCTCATGAGATGCCCTCTCCTTTTGCAGAGGCACAGTAAGACCAGACTTCCCACAGTAGCTGTAACTTACGTTCATATCACATTCTATGATGGACACTGCTTTATCTGGCTTGGTCTCCATTACCCGAAGCTCATAGATCTGAAACAGTTTTGAATATTTTCAGATTGCACATCTTACAATGGATGCATTTTATCCTACGTGTAAGAAAACCATAGCTAACTCCTTCCCTTCAGGAACCTTCAAACAAACTGAAATGCTCTGTAGGCAAAGAACTGGATAATTCAGAGTCTATAGAACACACGACAACAAAGTCATTTATTGAAGATGCTACATATATGCAATAGAGAACCTACCTAGACTCTATCGTGCTGCACTTTTACTGTACCTTCATCTGCACTTCTGAAATTAACTTCTGTATTCAGAATAATTTTTCCCTCGTGATTTGTAAGAACATCAACAGTACTCTTACCCCAACTCGTGGGTAAAAAGATGACTGAACTGACCTCTTTCTTTCTCCAACAGCAAACTGACTGCAAAATCTACCATCCGTGATTATTTGCCAATATTGTACAGCTCTATGCTGATTATTTAGCCATCAAGAATTGTGCTTAGTCTACAATCCTAAATAATCAATGTGTGTGCTGCCAAAAGCTTCACCTACTAACACATCTAAAATATACATACATATCTATCACAAGATGTAGTCAAAGTATTTATGCGGCCTCAATACTGAGCTATGGAGTACTTTACATGGAACTGAATTTGTTTCATCAGATTGATGGTATATAAATGAAACCCACGTTGGATGGTGCTGCATACTGTACCTTTTCATTGTAGTTGATGGCAATAACATCTCCAGTAGTTAGACAGGCAAAGTTTCTCAATGCATTTTCTAATCTTTGGAGTATGTTAAGATTTATTTTTCCAGTGAAACGTCAAAGCTTTACAGTTACTATGCTGTGAAACTGATCTTTGTTCTCTCAAACGTTTTAAAAGTCATCAGTAATGAAGACTGCCTTCTAACGAACATTAAAGTATACAAATCCTTCTGTAGATGTTCTTCTGTAGGACACTTTTAAACTCTGGGGACTTTCAGCCAAGGCTCATGCTTATTTGTACCTCAGGATACACTTTGTGTCAACATTCTGCAACGTAAGCTCTTTTTTCTTGTTTGTTTTTCAGAAATGGCAGCAGTGCTACCTACTACCAGAAAAGCATGAGCTGTGCCCAAAAAGATAGCTCTGCATCATTACAACTTAGGAGTAAACTTTTCTTCCCTGCTCCATCAATGAAAGGATACACAGCTTTGGGATTGGTGATGTCGAGAAAATCTGGACTCTGTGGCTGAAATTTTGAGTAAGTGGCAACTTGAAGATTAACACTCTCCACTTGTACCAGGCCTCCCTCTTCCAGCAGCAAGTTCTGCATCATCTGTGAGAACGAAAACAAAGATACAAACCACTATGTTAACACAGCCAACGTTTTCATTTCTCTTCAGTTTGCCACAGCTGCCATCTTCCCTGAAATGCACCAGATTGCTGCGTTTTAATTTCAGGAAGAAAACAGGTGCATCCTAAGTAACATCCTGCTTTGTTTTGGTTAAACTCATACTGAGAGAAACCTGAGCTGTGACTGAAAGCTGCTTTAGGATCATGACCAGCAAGGACAGGCAATTTCAGGAAACACTGTATCTCTTTTATATTACCCAGGCAGCTCCTTAATCCTGCTCTTCAGGTTCTGACAGCTCAGCGTAAGACAACTCACCCAGTGTGGTAGGTAACATATGCCCTCGTCAGCCACAAATTCGAGCACTCCACAGTGCGTCATTCGGTCCGAATTTTTATTGGTCAGCTTAAACAGCATTGGATAAGTAATATTAAGTCGGCCTGGAGAGAGAGGAGAAATAAAAATACAGCACAGTTCTGAAGCTTTCACAGATTGAATATTTGCAAAAGCTTCAGCCGTGGTATAGGAGAGGATTTCCCTCACAGCATTATTTCAGCTTCTCAAAACTACAAATCAGGAGAGAACGGAGATACATGAGTACTGTATTGCCATTGCACCTTGAGCTTAAATGCCTCAGTTTACATCCAGATCTGGGATTAGCAGTCACATCACCCTGAGCTCAGAGATAAGAGGGCACTGGGTATTATTTTAGTACAGGAATTTATTACTGTTACAACCTTCTGCTATTATCAGATAGCTCCTACCTAATCATCACCTCTTGCCTAAAGATAAATCCTGACATAATAATTTCTTTGAGAATAAGTGAAGACTACAATTCAGAGGGTGAAAAAAAGGCCTGAATTAAGTAGACCAATAAAAGCCTCAGCTCTTTCAACGTTCATTTTCACATTTTCTTTTTGAAGACAGAATTTCTTCAGACAACAGCACCCAGAAGCAACAGGCGGAGATAAGAAATCGTTGGCTGACCATTCTAACAGAGTTACCAGCAGTCCATAAATGCCGGCTCACATCTCGAGCAGCCCACCCCTCAGCTGTGTGTTTGTACGCAGCCCCAGGCAGCCCACTGCCAGCCCGGCTTCTCACCTGCACAACACCTCAAAGCTACTCCTTCTAACGAACTTATCTCACGCTCTTTATTTGATCAGGACTAAACAGACATCCAAACTGCCGTGCTATTTGGTAACGCATGTGCTCACATATTTCTGCTCTTTTCCTTTCATAAAGCTGCTAGTCCAGAACCAAACATTCACTTACTGAGTTGATCCAAAGCAGACGGTGGCATAATTACTGCAGATATGAAAAAGAAAGCAAGATCAGGAAAATTATGACCGTACAAACAAAACGTAACACAATTTCATCATCACCACGCTTACATTTGTTCTGAAAACTCGCACAGATTCATTTCTGAGCAAGAAATCACGCGGGATCACTCACGGGTCGCCGTGCTGTCACGGCCGTGCCCGAACGCGGCGGCTCACGGCCCGGCCCGGCTCGCGCTCCCCGCCCTCGTCCCGCAGCACGGACGGCTCTTTTCCCAGCAGCTCCGCGCACCCCGGCTGTGACCACGGCCCAGCGCCCGGCCCGCCCAACCTGGACGGGCTACGAGTCAAAGAAAACAGGTACATACTCTTCCCGCCTTTCTCCACATCTGACCTGTCATTAGGCCCGGCCAGCATGGATACCGAGAAGCAGCGGTACTGCGTGGAGAAGCGGTTCTGGAAGACGCGGGGGATGGGATGGTCGAACATGTTGAAGGAGAACTGCGGGAGAAAACAGCCGCATCAGCGGCGCCGCGGCCCGGGCGGCGTCACGATCCCGAGCTCCGCCGCCCCTGCGGCGCTCCCCCCGCCGTCCCCCGGGCCTCACCATGGCGGCGGGGCGGTGTGGGGTGCGGCGTCGCTGTCGCCGCCGCCGCTGCTGCTGCTGGTGCTGCTGCTGAGGGTGGGCGCGGCCGCTACGCCGCAGGACGCCGCTCCACCGCCCCCGGTACCGCCCCTCGGCCGCCATCTTGGGTGAGGGCAGAAGCTCGGAGGTGACGCCGGCCGTTGGGGCCGTTGCGGTGGCGGTTTCTAACGGCTCAGCCTGTTCGTCGGCACCGAGCGCCCAGACGGCCCGCTTCCCGTTCGTTCTCCGCGCGTTTTCGCGGCTAAGCAAGCAAACCGCCCCCAACAAAGATGACGGTAACGGCAACGGAGCCTGGCACGGTGCTTCCGGCCGAGCCGGGCCCGCTGCGATTGGCCCGCCTCGCTGTCGCGTCTCTCTTTTGCCAATGTCATCGGCGAACACCCGGATGACGTCTCGCCCAATCCGCGCCGCGAAGTGATGACGGCTGCTTTTCCATCGGCCAATGGGAAGTGGCGCTGATTTGGCGCCCACTTTGAGCGGGGGCGGCCCGCTGCCGCTGCCGTTCCCTCAGCTCTTTCTTCGCCGCCGCCATGTTCGTCACCGACTGCCGCCGGGAGTTCTACGATGTGATCGTTAGCCAGGTGCGGGTGGCGCGGCACCGGGGTCCCAGGCGGCGGGCGAAGCAGCCTCCCCCTGTGCTACTGTCCGGGGCCGCCTCGCGGAACGCCCGGCTCGGTCGGCGGTGGGGCTGAGGCGGCTGCCCCACTCGCCCTGAGGCCGCGCTCGGGAGGATACGGGCGGGCCGCGTTGAGGGCGTGGGGCCGCCGGGAGCGCCGTGCGGAAGCGCTGTGCTGCAGCGTGCGCTTCGGGCGGGCTGCACTCAGTGCAGCGCCTGTCTGCCGCTTTTCTGCTGGCCTTTTGTCTAACAGGCATCTCGACATTCGTTTAGGGTTTTTGTTGTTGTTTTTGTTTTTTTTTTTTTTTACTTTTTTAAAGTATCTTTTCAAGCACCGTAGCGCTGCACGCCCGGACGCGGCGTTAACCCCACACCCCGCAGCGAGCGCTGCCGCCCGCTCTCCTCGAAGCGCGGTTTTGCTCCACGGCCCAAAGCGGAAGGCTTTCCTTGGCCGCTCCGCCGCGTTCTGCCTGCGGAACAGTCACAGACTGCGCGATGGAAAGCGTTCGTCCCAGCTGCTCCGGCTTTGAGAGAGAAGCCTCACACAAAACGAAGCGGAAGATAAGCTGACCCGGACGTAGGCTGCGTTCCTCGGCCCTGTTTTGCCCCAGACGTTCTTTGTCGAAGGCCGTTCCGGATGTTGAGAACTGCAGCCGCTCGAGGCGCGCGCCGCCGGGCTGCGAGCAGGGGCTGCACGGCTGCGACCGCACGGAGCTACGGGCGATTTTGGCTGTGATTTCACCACGTGAAGTGGTGCTGCTCGTTATTCACTGGGATCCAAATCGTTTCTTTTGTTGCAGTGCCTCTTTAGATCCTGTCCTGTTCCATGCTCTTAGTGATCTCTGCCTAAATTTCTCCCTTTCTCATCCCACAGTCACACACTTCATATGCCAACTCTCTGAATTTGTCCCTTTCGTTAACATATTAATGTTTCTCTGTTATTTTTGCAGCGAGTTCTTCTTCTTGTGGCCTCAGATGTTGATGCATTATGTGCCTGTAAAATACTCCAAGTAAGTGTTTGTTCATTACCACTGCAAGTTAACACCAGAAAAAGTCATTGGGACTCTTAAAATGGGTTTGAGCTCAGAAAAGGATAAAAGTTTAAACTGATTTTGTGAAATGTTTTCTTCGTGAATCACACCATGGACGCTCAGTAAGCCATACTCCCAGATTTGATGTCGAGTTGTCAGCTTGGATGTCTTCAAGACAAAGATTTGTATGAGATAGAGTTATAGCACAATGCAGTAATGTAGAAGAGGTTGTTTCCTACCGTAGCTGACAGCTGTTTGCTTCATTTCAGGCTTTGTTTCAATGTGATCACGTGCAATATACGCTAGTCCCTGTGTCTGGATGGCAAGAACTTGAAACTGCCTTTCTTGAGCATAAAGATCAGGTAAAAAGAAAAGTTGCAGCTCTTTGTATATAGACATGTATTTCTGTCCTTTCCCCAACTTAAAACGTCAGCTCTTAATGTAATTATATTATTTCTTACCTCAACACAGTGGTTAATTTTTAATATACTGCTTCCAAACGTGCCAAGGTCTTTTTTATTTTTTTTTTTTTTTAATATCAGCTCATGTCTTATTGATTCAACTTCAGCTTGCACACATTTTGGGATGTGAAAGGTGGAGATATTGGGCGTCCAATGTCCTGATTAAGTATGGTCTGCTGTCTTGCACAGTTCTTCCTTCTTTGGGTCATCTAATGCCGGGAAGTAAATGCTGGTTTGGCAGTGCTGAGTGCTTAGGGGGTTTTGTGTAGGTGTCTGCAGTCTTTCGTGTTTCCCACTAATTAAAATTAAAAATGTTTGTTTTGGTTTTGTTTGCAGTTCAAGTATTTTGTTTTCATTAATTGTGGTGCCAATGTTGACCTGCTGGAGATCTTGCAGCCTGAAGAAGACACTTATTTTTTTGTGTGTGATAGCCACAGACCTATCAATATAGTGAATGTTTACAATGAGACACAGGTAAGCTGAGCGTTTCTTACAGCTTGTATTATAACAGAGTGTTTCTGTTCTGTGGGGTGGGGGGTGCCTCAGTGCTTTTCTGTGTTTTGCAGAACTGCTAGCAGTCAGGAAATGAGCATTACTGATGCAGACATCCACTGGTACTGTAGATCTGAAAAATACTGTTTTGAGTTATAAAAACTTACACTGCTGGTGCTGTGATAGCTGTCAGTAGCAAGCACCTCGATCTGTTTCTGCACGTCACGCTGGTACAGATCAGAAGATGAGCGTCCCACGATGTGTAACAGCCACCAACAGTTCTTCCATGCAATGCTCTAACTGTGATTTTATTGTTGAAGAAGAATGCAGTTTGTGTTGGATAAATCAGCACGATCTTGGTAAAAACACAAGTTTTAAAAACACTGCTTTTTAATACCAGGAATGGATAACAGCCAAAATGAGGTTTTTGCTTCACTGTTGAAGTTTCTGAAGCTTTCTCACTTGTTGTTTGAAGTGGTGCCTTGCTGAAAAATATCTTTTTATTCTTGCTAGATTAAGCTGTTAGTTAAGCAAGATGATGATCTTGATGTTCCTGCTTATGATGATATCTTCAGAGATGAAGAGGATGAAGAAGAGGACTCAGAGAATGAAAGTGATGGCTCAGAACCTTCAGATAAGCGCAGACGTTTTGAAGAGGTTCGTTTCTCATGCTTCATTTTCTAAAAAGAAAAGTAAAGCAGTTATTTTAAGTCCTTAGAGCAGATAACTGACGGCCACAACATATAAAAATTGGTATAAAATTAAGTAAATTGAGTAAAAAATAATTACTACTACTGGAGTTTCACTTGCACAGATTGTTTATCTGGTCTGCACTGAAATATTTTCTGCTTATCAAAATGTGCTAAAGCTGATTACGTATGTGACTCTGTCCTCGTGTAATTGCTTAACCGAGGAGATTTCCCTCTGGTTATGCGCTCTGGGCTTTTGAGTTCAGCAAAACAACCAATTTAGATATAAACTATTTTTTTTGTATTTTGAAATAATTGTTTGAGAAGACAGAAGCTCACAAACAATTTAGAAGTACATTTTGTCTGCCTTTGAGGCAGTAATCTAACATGAGTATATTGTGACGTAGGCATGAACAAGTCAATTTGGCGTGTTTTATTTGTAGCACATGACCTGTTTCTATCAAGCAAGGAGGCAAAGGCACAAGGCTAGCAACACTGCTACTGGATGGAAAAGCATTCTCAAACTTTGTATAGATGGTTGTTCTGTTGGCTGGTTCTATTAACATTATACATTATACACTTCCTACTAATCCAGGAGTATTTACTCAGGAAAATGAAAGACAAATTGTAACCAGCGTGTGCAAAAGCTACTTTTGAATCTGTGAAGTATTGCACGTAGATCTTTTTGATCTGAGTTTTGAAGATGATGATGCTTCTTAGAGAGCATAAATATACACCGAGTTCCTCTGTTTCCAAGCTTGATTGATGCTCTTTATTTTTCATCATGTTATAAAATGGTAAGATGCAGTGTTGGTAGTATTGAAAGTCCTCTTATCTGTGTAGATCAGCTAAACCAGTGCTAGCAGAGGAAGATGGTGTGACTTTCAGTATCTTCTAGGAAAAAGTTTAGTGATAATTCTTTTTCCCATGAAATGTCCTAAATAATTCCTCTTTTAATGAATATTCAGTCACTTAACTGGATAGATGCTAATTTATTGGAGTAAGTTTTTCTAGCATTTTAATGTCCAAATTAATTTGCAGGAGGTAATAGAGAGAACAATGAAAAGGCGGCAAAGGCGAGAATGGGAGGCGCGCAGGTGAGCTTCAGCCTGCTGTGTGCAGTGCAGCCGGCAGCGTCTTTGCATGTGTTGGTGCTGCAGGGCTTGTGTGCAATAAGCTGTAATTATAACTTGTACAGAAAACGGAGAGATGTAGTTATACATGCAAAAAGCTAAAATGTTCGTGTGGATGATAATTGGAAGTAATTGTTTGTAAATAAGAGCAAAAGGTGCAGAGCTTCACTGTTAAGCAGCACTATTGGCTTTCTATCTTAGGATGAAATTTGAACCTCTTTCTTTGTAATCTCAGTATTTTTAAATGAAATGATCAGGAAAAAAAGAAACAGAATTTGAGGAATCAAGAATCTAATAGATTTTCCAAATCTATATTTTTCTTACTTTTAAAATGAAATGAAGCTATTTCACAGCTCAGGTTTATATTTTGAATTGGACGAGTCTGGTTTTCCATGTAGTCAGACTTATTTTTTCCTCTTTTAGACGTGAAATTCTTTTTGATTACGAGCAATACGAGTATCATGGGACCTCAGTAAGTATCAGCTTGTTCTCCACAAAATTACAAGGGGCCAGTGTAATTCTGGTGTTGGATATTACTCAATCACCTTCATATAATTTGTAAATGACTGATAATACTTTACATAATTGTCTTTATTATATATGGTACGCCGAGTAGCGGGTAAGCAAGTAGTGTGACTCAGTAGTTTAGAGTTTTCTGGCTGTGCACACTGTTTTTCCTGTTAATGAATTAGAGGTGTCCCAGAAACATCCCGCTAGCTGGGAGGGCGATGCCAGCTGCATGGTAGTGTGTAATCCAGTGTTAACAGTGGGAGAAAAAAGCTGGAACAGAACTGCAACTACTGACATTCTTGTTGCTTGAATCTTCAATGTCAGTATAGAAAAACTAAGAGTGGATTTTATTTTTATCGTGGTAGAAGTGCCTCTGTGCACAGGAATACTTTTGTGAAAAGACTTAAAGATACGGGGAGCTTGTTTGCCTTTCTAAGTTTTGAATGTGTCAGAATATTTCAGATGTTACAAATGGAATGCAGACGTGAAGAGCTTCATAAAACACTTCTCTGTTTACTTGATGTTTTAAAGTAAGATGCTGGTGTGTTGCCACACTCAAGTGTGACTTGCAGGATGTTAATTGGCAAATTTAAGTTTGCTGTTTGCATAATAAAGCGAGAGCTTTGTGTTCATTTACCCTCTGTTTTTGCTTTCCTTTCTTGTAGTCCGCGATGGTGATGTTTGATCTGGCGTGGATCATGTCTAAAGATTTGAATGACATGCTGTGGTATGTTTCTGTTACCACTTGTTGTAACGGCTGGAAAATAACTGCGCAGTAAAAAGAGGCAAGGTTTTCCCAAACTGTGATTTCAGCCTGAGATCCCAGCTTGTTTCCTAAGAGAGCGCCTGTCTGAACTGGGAGGACCAGCGGCATGAACGGATTGGAAGTAACAGCATATAACCTTGTTACTGACGTCTGTGCACAGCTGATGAATTGTGTTTCTGACTTGTTCTCTTACATACTTAAATTGTTAAATATAATACACCTTGCAGGATTTTTTTTTAACTCTTTGTATGTTTTCCCAATTTCAGGTGGGCTATTGTTGGTCTAACAGATCAGTGGGTCCAGGATAAAATTACCCAGTAAGAAAGCTCTTTTCCTTTTTATTTATTTATTTATTTAGCAACTAATATAAGCAATTAATGTAAGATCATGAAATGTGGGAATTTAATGCTGCACCTATTATGAAAAATGGCATTAAATATCTTTATGATTAAAAGTAATCAAGCGCCTTATAAAAACAGGAATAAACTTCAGAGAAACTCTTTTCTGCTATTTAGAATTTGCAAACTTATTTGGTTTTTATCACATCACAAAAAATAATTTCTAATGAAGAAATGGTGCTCACTGGTGGCTTGTATCAATGTGACTGTGCCGTTTTTTTAAAGGGGACAAATCTGTACGTTCTGTAGACTCCTGCTTCCTTTCCTATTTTCCTTGACAAGTTCCAATTCTTTTCCTTTCTCAACCCATTTCTTCCCTACGAGATGCCATCGGGATTCCAGTAGTACACATGCAGACTTTACCCCTGATATTCTGTATTTACTAAAACACTGATCTCTGTAGCAAGATAATCAGGATTTGATTCATTGCTGTGTCTCTCTGAGTGGGTTTTATTTTGGCCTTAATTGCCTGGGTGTGCAGCTGAGTATTGGGAGACCATTACTTAGCAAGTGGTTTTTCTGAGATGTGCCTGCGGTTTTCTGTGCTGCTTTCTGGTGAACGTGTGATGTTCAGGGAGCATTTTGTGTTCTCCTGTTCAAATAAGGGTACAAAGGAAGACAGCCAAGCCACCTTTTTCTTTGTCTTTTTTTTAAGAATGAAGTATGTGACTGACATTGGGATCCTGCAGCGCCACGTGTCTCGCCATAACCACCGCAATGAGGACGAGGAAAATTCCCTCTCCATTGACTGCATGCGAATAGCATTTGAATACGAGTATCCTTGCCTCAAATCTGGTCAAATCAAACTCTGCCTACTTGATGCACCCCAGCTGAGTTGATATCAAGGGAAAAAAATCCCAAGCTGCTTTTCAGATGAGAACAGAATTGGAGAAAAAAGAAAATGTGAACGGCCTGTTGAATGCGAGTCTCTTTCAGTATCTCACACAGCTTCACCGCAGCTCAACTCTACAGATTTAGTTAGATGTCAGAGTTTCTTGTCTTGAGGTGTTACGTGTGCCTACATCTTTTCACAGAGTTTGGACATACAGTAAATAAGGGCAACTAAAGGCACCTGCTAATTAGAGTTCTCTAACTAACTTCAAAGAGTGTATATGCTTATAGTTATTTTCTGTAATTCCTGTCCAGTCTGCGCCTGGCACTTTATCAGCACTGGTCTCTGTATGAAAGTCTCTGTAATACTTCATACACCTCTGCTAACCTTAAGCTCTGGTCAGTACAAGGACAGAAGCGGCTGCAGGAGTTTTTGGCTGACATGGGGTGAGTTTTAAATGTTTGGTTCTCAGTTAAGGGATCGTTTTTTCACTGGATTGTATAAAATTATTCAGTCCGAGTCAGGTTGTTTAAGCTCACAGGTACTCAGTATGTTGTTTCTTAAATGTGATTGTAGGGCTCTGAGGTGGTTGTGCCTTAGTGTATGAGGAACAGTTCAGCTGTGTGCCTTTTCTGAGCAGTCAGTCTGAAGTGACTCGTGCACTTAGCCTGCTCTTCAGTGACTGGAGGAAAACAAGCTCAGTCAGACTTTGCTTGCTAAACTACCAGATCTTAATGCCTTATGAAAGCAAGGTAGAATATTTGTTTCTTTTGGCTTTTTATCTGTTGTGATTTTTCCTTCCGTTTTCAGTTTGCCTTTGAAGCAAGTGAAACAGAAGTTTAATTCCATGGACATGTCTTTGAAAGAAAACCTTCGGGAAATGATTGAAGAATCTGCAAACAAGTTTGGGTAAATTGTTTTAAATACAAGTGATTTGTCTGAAAATCTTTTTCAATTAAATTCAGATGTTTTTATATGAAGTGGATGGAATGTCTCCTTAAAAAAAAAAAAGATACGGAATTTATATTGATAAATTAATATTAGACGCTTTGCAAATGTTAGAGTGAAATTAATCTTCATGTTCTTAACATTAACGCACCAAGGAGATGATGTTATTAATGTTGACCAGATGAAAACATTGACTATTTTTATCTCATTTTACAGAATGAGGGATTTAAGAGTTCAGACCTTCAGCATTCACTTCGGCTTTAAGAACAAGTTCTTGGCAAGTGATATAGTTTATGCCACAGCTTCTCTTATGGAGAGCATAGAGAAAGAGGGGCCTGAAACGACTAATTTCATTAAAGCTTTGGACAGCCTCTCCAGGTACAAAAAATTCTCATTGTTCTTTTACAATTTTATTTAGGGAATGTGGGTTGAATATGTAAAGGATGCATCGATGCTTCATAAGAGAAAAGAAACATTGAAGAATATATCCACAGGGATTTAGAAATGTCCCACTTATGCATGGAAAAGCTTTACGTTTTTACATAAAGGCATTTTTTCTCTCTTTTGCAGAGGTAACCTGGACAAACTGCACCAAGGGCTGGACCTAGCCAAAAAGCAGTTACGTGCCATTCAGCAGACAGTAGCCAGCTGCATTTGCACCAACCTTGTTATTTCCCAAGGGCCTTTTCTTTATTGCTCTCTCATGGAGGTCAGAATTCTATTTTTCTATTTTTCATGTTTCAGTGTCGTATTTTGTCTTTCTCTGATTTGAATAACACTGTTTTCCTAACTGTTGGCTCAATAATAATGATGCCAACAGAAAGTCAGAAAGACTGTCTATACCGTACTGTCCTCTCGTGGGTCAGTATTGACATCTGCTCTGTAAATCACAAAGAAAGAATCAGTTTTCTCAAAGGAGGGAGCTTGGTCACCAAGCAGAGGAGGAGATGTCGAATTCCTTTACCATAATGGTTCTTAGTGCACTTCGACCGATGCAGAGCTTTTAGCTGTGTCGGTAGATATCAAAATTTAAATCAATGAATGGAACAATTATCTTGTGTTGAGACTGAAATAATTCTTGTTTTCCTAGGGTACGCCAGATGTGAAACTGTTTTCTAAACCAGTATCTCTGTGCCTGCTTAGTAAATACTTGCTCAAATCCTTTGTTTGCTCTGTAAGTAAATCAGCTCTAATGTTACTTTTGGCCTCAAAGTAGTTACTGTTCTGCTGGGTACTTACAGTTAACTACTAAAATGTTTTCATATTATCTCAAAAGTTTTTCTGCTGATTGTTTGGATAACTTTAGCACCTTTATGAATTCTGTTCCTGGGAAACTTCCTAACACAAAGAATCTTTCTGATTTCCAGACAAAAAACAAGCGCTGCAAATTACTGCCACTGATAATGGCTGCACCGATGGATGTTGAACAGGGAACTGTGATCATGGTGGGGATTCCTCCAGAAACAGAAAGCTCTGACAAAAAGAAGTAAGAACGTTGTTTGAAAGTTCTTACTGAAGGTATCCATGCGCTTTTCCTGTCTCTGAAACAACCACATCTCTCCTGTACCTACCTAACACTGTGTATTGACTTGACCTGCATCCTTCTTAAAAGATACTTTTGCTCATGGTATACATGAGGCTCTTAAGAGAACAGACATGTTCCCCAGCTTCCTTGTACATTTTTTCCTCCATCTTAACTATTTATGTATTTGTCTTAAAAGAGAGCCATGTCTCTTAGTGGATGGTACCTTCTAATACATGACTTTGTATTTCATCTTGCAGCTTTTTTGGAAGAGCATTTGAGAAAGCTGCTGACAGTACCAATTCCAGGACTTTACACAACCATTTTGACATGTCCAGTGAGTAATGCCATCTTTCATTTCACGTAATTCATTCACCTTTGTTCCTTTAGGGGTCAGTGTTCACACAGACTCCATCAAGCATAGTGAGCGTAGACCATTTATTCATTTCTGTGTCTTAAATGCAAACATGGAGTGTGTGTACGTGATAAGGCTACTCCTGAGTCTGGTGTAAATACAAACTGCATCTTAGTTTGCTGATCTTTTTTCTTCTCTGTTTAAGTCTCGTCTGGTACAGAAGTTAAGCTATGTAGCAGGGGCTGGCTTATCATTTTGGGACAGTCTGAAGATTGCACAGAGTAACCATTTTCATATATACGCTTCATTTACAATCTACAAGGATAGCTGAGAATCTTTGTATTTAGCAGCTAAGCCAAGCATTGATGCTAGAAGGTGTATTCCATATTGACTCTGAAAACCAGGATGTTCATGCAGTGAGGTTTTCCCAGCTCTGTGTGCGCTTCCAAAGGAGGCGCTTTGTAACCCCACACACTTTGATTCTGTTTGCGTGTCGAACAGAAAACAAACTGCTGGGGTTAAAACTTAGTGGCTGCATCCTGCAGTGAGCGCCTGGAAATGTGAGTTTGCTGGAACAAACAGTGCAGGTTGCATTTTGCCCAAACAAATAGTTTCTTTTTTTCTTACAGGCTGGTTAGGAATATAAATAAGTATATTGGAAATCAGTGTTCCTTGTATGACACGTGACATACCTTTCAGTTATTGGCATCGTGTAACAAAGTGTTTTGTATTTTAGTAATTGAATTGAAAACAGAAGACAGGAGCAAATTTCTGGATGCACTCGTATCTCTGTTGTCCTAATGGTAAGACAGTGAAAAAAGGATTAATTCAGAAATGTATTGCAGTTCAAGTTAGTAACCAAATGACATTCACATATTATCTGTAGCATGTTCCAACAAAATGCAGTAATTTCCAGTGAAAATAAATATTGAAGGTAAGGGTTTCTTACAAAGATGATTGTTCTTCTTTTGGAGAAGAAGCAGACAATGCATGAAAAGATTTTTTTTTTTTTTTTTTTCTTTTTGAGACATTTAAATTTCATAATTTCCGAGCTTTTCATTATTCTAGCTGTTGGTGGCTTTTCAATTTCATTTGTAGAAGGAGCAGCTGTTTATGTTGTGAAAGGAAATGGAGGTAGTATTACTACAGTAATAACAGTGATTGGCAGTCCATTACTGACTTCTTTCCTTTCAGTTACAATAGCTTGCTTGAGCTCAGGGCAGAATCTTGGTCACAGGAGAGCCATTCTTGGCTTTGAAGTTAAAGTGGTTTGATGATTGTTTGGGACTTGTTTTTTTTCTGTTTGCTTTTGTTTCCTATGTTATAGCTTATGGGGTGTAGTTTTTATCTGGACTTAAGATTTTATTTGTAGTTGTGACTTTTTGCTTTGCGCTTGTTCAAAGTCTGTCTTAAAGCGATTTTAGGACAAATTTTACTGTACTTGATGAGACTAGAATTTGCTGCAACTGTTTCCAAATACTTGATGTTTTTTAGTTATGAACTGTTTTCGTTGGTTTGTGCTGATTCCACAGGGAATCTTAGGCTTCTTAGACATTAAACTCTAAACTGTTTTGTGATGCTTGCTCAGAACAGCCCGTAAGATTGTCTGAAGCTATCTGAAGTACTTCCTGATTGCTTCATATCTAGACAGAGGTTTGATCTTCAGTATTCACATGTGAACTGATCCCACAGTTGTCTTTATGCTGCATGTACAAAAGCAAGGGAGTAAGATGAAGCCTTTGACAAGAGTGTGTGAATGTACGTTCACAGGCCTAACCAAATGGATGTTGACCTACTGATGGATATGAACACTAGTTTCTTTCTGTTCACTCAGCAGTGAGAAGCAGTGAGTCAATAACTGCAGTTGTTTGTTAGATAGCGTTGCCATCCATGGCTTCTGCGATTCCTACACCTATTTGTTTCTTTATGCTTTGACTACAGATTCTTTCAGATTGTCTTCTGCCCTGTTACGCAGTGGTGCTTTTCGGTTCCTTGTGCTGGAAGCTGAGGATCAGATGCTCTGAAGTTGTTTCAGATATTCCAGACTTCATAGTACTGCAATTATGTCATCTTGCTTCCAATAGAGGCCTGGACTTTTGGTTTTGTGCTTGAGAGGCTAAAGGATTTCAAACCTGAGCACACAGATATTGGATACTGCTTCTTTGTAAGGACTCAAGCCTTGTAAAGGCAAAATGCCTCAAACAGGAGAATTTGCACATGGCATTTCTGTTTGTCAAACCTGCTTTTATTAGTAGATGTGCTCCTTTGGTGTTGAGCTGTGGGCTAACAACAAAAATAGGTTTTAAATAAATTCCATACTTAAATGCTCTTTTAAAACTACCTTGAATGTTTTAAAATCATTTATAAAATAGCTTCTTGAAAACTTGTAATGAAAATCTTCTTAGGTGCTGTCGGGTTGAAGCCGTGCACTTTGGTTGAAGTAGCTGTTTTATGAGGCAGGTTTTAAGATTTTAGGTGTTTAAAATCCATGTACCAAGAAACTGCCAGTCACCAGATACAACCCGTGGAATTTCAGTGCCAGCAAAGTGCCCTCAGTGCCAGCATGTCCTTAGCCATGCGTGGTGGTGCTGCACTGTCACTTGCCGGCTGGCTTTGGCAGTAATTTTCCTGGGAAGAATCTACAGCAGTACGAGAACCGCGTGTGGGCTGCAGTGTTACAGCTGGCAGCCTCGATCTCAGCTCCGTAACGGAGGTCCCATTTCACTTTAGTTGCTGTGCATTGGGTGGGTATGTATATGCTTGGAATTCTTTTTCTCCCTGCAATGTTTGCTTGAATTCTGTACGACCTCAATATTTTCAATGTATTATAATGGATATGTAAAGAGTATGTATCGTTACATTGTATTTGGTACAGATTTTTATTACAAGTTAATTTAACACTGACTGTGATCTAGATGTAGCCAGTGGAAAACGAATTAAACGATATATTTTTATCCAAACAGCAGTAGTTCTTTAATGCTGTCTTTTATCTGAACAATCAAATCTTTGTGCCAGCTTGTGATAATGGAAAGGTGTGCTTTGTAAGGTGTGTGCTGTGTGCCTGATTTGTGGCACAGTTCTGTGACTGATGGCTGTCTTAGCAAATTATTACCACTGGTTTCTTATTTGAGGTTTTGTTATTGCTGACTGTTTTCTCTACCATCATTACAAGTTCTATGTGAATCCCTTCCTCTTACCTTACCAATTCTCATTTGCTGTTGTATTCCCCTATCTCTCTCTTGGAGCTTTGTGTATTCTGGTTCATTCCCCTGTCGGGGCATGTTTGTTTCCTACTGCTAGCATTTTTCCTGCCATCTGATAATTAGGTATTATCAGAATGAGTGAAGAAAGAGGTGTGTGTGTGTGTGTGTGAGTGAGAGAGAGAGAGAGAGAGAGAGAGAGAGAGAGAGAGAGAGAAGGCAGCTGTTGTGCACTGAGAAATGCACAAGTTTTCAGGCAAAGTGGCCCTTTAGTATGAACACACTGTGTTGTGCTGGGAGGATGAGAAGTGGGAGCTGGTTATAATGCTGAGATGTGTGGTTAAACTGCAGGTTCTTTCATCTCCAACCAGTGTGGTGCACATGCTTGAAGTTGTGGATGTATTAAATGGGGCAGAATCTTCTCTTGTGCCTCCTTTATTGGAGTTATTTGTTGGGTTATTTCCTGCTTTTGATTTTTAGGGTTCTAGCTTTCCCAAGGTTGTTTTAGAATTGATCAGCTGTTGAACTGATCCAGAGACTGTCAAATGTGGCCAAAAATTGGTCAGGAACACTGAATGCTATGTAAAAAGAAAATAGTTACATCTGTGTGGAAATCAGAATTTGTCAGTAGATAAAGAGCCTGCATGTCAGCATTTAGAATGCGTGAAGTAGTGTCAGACACTTCTTTCATAGCTCGTTCTGTGGTGTAGGATTTGTAAATGAGTGTGTTCATACTGCTTAGAGAATCACTGTGCAGGAAGATCCAACCTTCTGAAGCCCCCTGCACCCACAGAAAAGCCGCGTCCAGCAGCGAGCGGCTGGAATGGCTCAGTGCAATGCTGCTGACTGGCTCAGTGGTCACGTCTAACAGTTAGGTGTTAGAAGGAGTTTCTATGCCAAGAATTCTTAACATCTCTTCATGAAGAGATTATTATGCATTTGATTTATTCGTCCAGATAGAAAATGTGGCTCTGACGTGTCATTTTAAAAGGAATAGTTAAAGCACTAAGAAATCGGCTTACCCTCTTTAGATGTATGGTGGCATTCCATGTCTGAATGCAAACAGAAACATTCCCTAAGGATTATATTTGAGCTGCAGTAACTCTTTTTCGTCCAGTGTGTTTGCTGTAAAAATCAATGCTTTAGATTGTTTCTTTGGCTCCTGCTCTTTTTGAGTACGACAAAACTATCCTTTAAAAAGTCCGGTGTTTTGAGGGAATTAAACGTACCGAAGTGTCTGAACAAGCTGACTCAATGGTGCTGTTCTTGCCCAGTGATTCATGACCACTTAGACATAATTAAGATTGCACGGTAAGGACCTCATTTGATTGCAATTGAAGTGCATCCCCTTCCCCAGGAATCACAGGCAGTTAGCAGTCTTGTACTTATAGCTGTTAAGGTTGTGGAGTGGAGAAAATTAATTCTTATTTTCTATACTGCTCTTAAGAAAAAATAGGAAAAAGTAGTGCGGCTTTGTTGTATGAACGAAGTACCAGGTTTGTACCACCTTAAACATAAATGTAGCCATGGGGGAGACCAGAAGGACACTTAATCAGAATGTTGACCTGTCTGATGTCAAAAGCAGATGCTGGGGAACAAAGAAATAGCACAATGCTTCCTTCCGGATGCAAACACAAGGACTCTCACAGCCCTCTTTCTCAAGGACATCCTGATCCAGATGCGGTTTCTGACTATTTGGTACCTGTCAGTAGTTATCTGCAAACCAGGATGACTTCCTCCCTAATCCTTGTGAAGTTTTATCCTGTGTAATATTGTGTAGGGGGCAGACATGCTGTCTTGCCAATTGGTGGCTTTTTTGATGTTTTACAGTCTTTGCCTGTTTCCTCTGTGCAGTCATCATTTCATAAACCTCTTCTGTGTTCCCCACAGTTATCTCTTCCCAGTCCTGAATCACGACAGCCTATTTTTCCCTTTTGCTGCAGCTGTTCTGGCATCCTGATTACTGTTGCACTTCTTTAAGTAATTGTCAGACAGACCAGAAGGAAAACTGCAGGCAGTATTTGAGATGCAGGTGCACAAGACTTACTAGGAGTGTAATGATGCCTGACCTAAATCTACCCTCTTGGAGCTGGAAACCATTTCCCCTGGCTCTATCACCACAGGCCCTGCTCAAGAGTCTGTCCCCTTCTCTCCTGTAGCTCCCCTTTAGGTACTGTCAGGTCACCTTGCAGCCTTCTTTTCTCCAGGCTCCACAGCCCCAGCTGTCTCAGCCTGTCCTCCTAGGAGAGGTGTTCCATCCCACAGATGACATCTGTGGCCCTCCTCTGGATGCACTCCAACACTGTGGGCTCCATATCTGGGCGCAGCACTCCATGGGAGGCCTCAGAGCAGAGGGGCAGGAGCACCTCCTTTGCCCTGCTGGCTGCACTGCTTTGGATGCAATCAGGATGTGGTTGGCTTTCTTTGCTGCGAGGGCACAGTGCTGCCTCATACCCAGCTTCCCAGCTCCATAGGTAGAGAAATCCCAGGAAGCCTGACAGAAAAGTCTGGCTTGTCGAAGGGAAAGAAAACAGTGAATTGTTTGTTTCTTTACATGGAAAAATTAAAGTCTCTCTTGGCTCTCATGTACCATTGTTGGCTTTGAGTTGGTACTGAAAGTTCCCTTTGGATTGGATTCAAGGACTAAGGAAAAAATGCTGCCCGGGGTGGAGCTCTAAGTACGGTGCCACCTCTGCACGAGTGTGAGTTATAAACACTTTCTTACAGGAAATATTACAAAACACTCGCTAGGGGAAGAGAATGATGTGAGCTTTAATTTCAAACTATTCTCATTCTCTTCGAGCATTTTACTTTTGTTTTTTTTCCTTTTTATAGGTGGCAGAATTAGAGAAGCAAATCAAAGGTCAAGCACATTCAAAGCAGGCAAGAGATCTTTTACTCAATTACACACAACTTCATGACTGTGGGAATGTAGGTTTCCCAATCACTGCTGTTGTATGGAAAAAATTTCAGTTTTCTGCCGTGCCTGCAGTGTAGCTACTCTGACACTTGGTACTTTTTCTTTCTGTATGTTATTCAGTGATATTCTGGAACAACGTATCTAGACTTAAGAGAGATGATGCTGAAGTTGAGTAATTTGGTACCACAAACATTTATCAGTCGTGCTGCATGCAGTGAACTAAGGCTCAGAAGATTTCCTTAGGTCAGAATGAAAATCAAGTTCTCTATGAAAGATTCCACACAGCAGTTTATGAGCTCAGCTGAGTGTACCCCATGTACTAACCGAGGGAAGATGTACATGCGAGCGCAGTCGCAGCTCAGCTCATTCGCTTTCTGGATTCGGGTCCGTTAAGTCCAGGTTTGTTCTTCTTTCCCTGCCTCAACTGCAGACGTCTCCGAAGTCAAACAGCTTTGTGACTTAAGAACTGTAGGTGACTTCTCAGGGTACTCCTTGATGATGACTAGGTTATCTGTATTAGACAAGTACTGTGATATTCTGAGTCTTCTGTTTTCTTTTCAAAAACAGTTTTAATTGAAATAGTACCTTCCTGATCCTTGAAAAAAAGCTGATGTTCCCTGACAGAAAGGGGTGCTGTCTTTTTAACTGCGTAGAGCACTCAGTTACCTCTTCTCATTGATGCAGCATGTCAGTTTTTTCAGTCCTCGTGGTGTTGGTGTCTCTTTCCACCGTTTGGCTCGGCGGAATTTACTTTCATTTAATCATTCATTTGTACCATGTCAGTGGAAAATCGGAGGCACCTGCATTGGGTTGGAAAGAATTCACAGGGACATTCAGCTCTGTGTGCTTTTATTTGCTGAAAGTCACCAAAGGGCTCCTTGAAATAAGTATGCCATTAAAGATTCTCCCTTGTGTGATATGAAAGTCTAGCTAGATTGCTATAGCTTATAGATTGCTATTAGCCTGTAAGGAAGGGGCAAGTAAAATAGTGTTTTTTAAATGTCATTGTGAGCACCATTGTAATTCAGGATTCGAGTACCAGGATTGCAGAAACATTTGTCAGGTTATGTTGTCGTGTGGCAGTGATTTGCTGTTAGTAACTGCCTAAATATTTAAAGCTGCTGTTCTTTATAAGGGATTGTTGAATTTCAAAATATTCACGTAGTGTGGTATGCATGGCAGAACTGGAAGGAACAATTACTTCTGGGTCCAAGGAGATTCATTTTCAAATTGATACAGATTAGAACAAATGGAAACGGACAGGGGGCTGCAACTCCCTTTTGTGCCTTAGGAAAATCTTCAGGTGAACGAAGCTGTTAAATATTTCAGGAAAGTGGGAAATAAGCAGGACTTCCTTTACATTCTAATGGAACTGGTCAGGTCTGTGTTTTTAACGGAACTGGACTTGATCTGTATTTTTGAAATTGTGTCCTAGCTGGCTTAGCAAGCGCTGTTTTATTATCAGGAATTAGTGAGTTACCTTGTGATGCTTACCTGCTTCGAGGATGTTTTTAGTTCGTCTGCTTTGAAGGAAGTCAGTGAGGAACTTAGTGCTTTTAAGGCACTGCTATTTTGTGTCTGCTATTGCAGTTGTCAGAAACAGGTCCTGTGAAGAGGTCACAGCATTACAGCAGTATGCTATGCTGTGCTTTGCAGGACAAAGCTCTGAAGGGATGGTAAAGAAGGGAATTCTTGGTCCGTGAAAGGATGTGTGCTGCGCGTGCAAAGCGTACCGACAGCAGTGCGTGCTGCTGGTCACTGTGCCGAGGTCTGAGGTCACCTTCATGGAACCCCAGTGTGTTCCTCTCCCCAGAGTTATCAATAGGAAAATAGGTAGGGCTCGATTCTGATTTCCATTGCTGTCATCATGACAGAATAGTGCAACTTCTCCACTTCTTTCTATCCCTCAGTGAATCAATATTTTCTTCCACAACTACTGTTGTAGAAACAAACACCACAAAACTATTTCCCTGCTCTCCAGGCTACTCAGGGTATCCTGTAAATCTTAGACTACTTAGTTCATTGATTAATGGAAACAGGATCTTGACCTTAACTATTGCAGAACTTGTGCTGTAATATAATTCTGCAACTTGACACTTCAAGTAGGAACTTTGCTATTTTATGGTGTGTAGTTTAGAGTAATTGTCTCCTAAATGGATATGAATGTTATTCATTTATACTGTCTGTGTTTGACTGCCCCACTTAGATACTCCTTGGTTCTAGGTTAAATCAACATCCAGGTTTGATTTCATGTGGAACTGAGGGTTCAGGTAACTACCTATCTCTAGGCCAGCTCTCAGGACCTAATGCCAGTAGTGGTATCCTGCTTAGGGGGTTTAGGCCTTTAAAGGCAGCATCTGTCACTTTTTCCTTTCATTTTTTCACTTGACGTAAGACTTACTGGATTGTGTTATAAAAAGTAGAAAGTTGTTCTTTGTTTACAGCAGTCAGAATTCATTTCCCTTCAGTTGTAATGGCACTCTACAAGTGTATGCTCAGCACTGTGCCATTTCTGGACAGTGCTAGCCTTGAGTGTTGAGAAACCAAGCACAATGCTTTTAATACCTGTTTGGAATTTCCTAGATGTGTCATTCAAGGGAAGGAAATGTTCTCAAGCTGAGAGAGCTGAGAAAGAAAAAAACCAAATCAAATAATGCACTTTCCTTGCCACCTGCTTGTTCTCTCTGCTCTCATGAGTTATTGCCATCTGTCACCTGTTTCTAATGTTAAGCTAAGCTGCCTCCCATTCTTCCTACTAGCAGTCTAAATCTCCCTCAAGGTGAGAGTTTAAGTTTCTTGTTGTTTTACTGTTTGTTCATACCCACAGAAGCAGTATTTGCTCATGCATAGGAGTAGGTATCCTGTTACCTGCTTTGCACAGCCAGCGTGTGCTGCTTCATGAACATGAAGATGGGGGGAGAGTATTGTTTCAGCTGGTTCCACTTGCAGTGTAGCTATGTAAGTAGAATAGCCGATAGCAGTGTTAAGGATGGAGTAGTTAGAACAAGAACTTAATGAGCATATCCTCTGTGAGAGACTTCCTCCTTGCTAAAGCTGCTGAATTCTGACTCAGTCCTGCGGGCTCCGATTGTAGAATATCCCTTCAGCAAACTCTCCAGGCACAGCACACCGTCAAAGGGAAGCTTTCCAACTGTTGCTTACAAAACTGAGAAGAGAACCTGAAAAAAGACTGAAAGTGACAGGGTGAAATACAGAAATAGAAAATAAAGGCTAACAGGAAAAGAGTGAGTAACAATAGAGGGTGAGCAGTAAATCCGGCTTGCCTTTCTAGCTCAGGAAGGTGTCTTGAAATCTGTGTTTCGGGGCACCCACTGGGTGGTCATCAGAGCTCTTTTGAGTGTGTGAAATGAAATGGAAAACAATAGCTCAGCAGCAATTGCCTTTTTTCTTCTGATGAGGTGTTCCCTGAATTACCAGCATGACTCCTTCTTGATTTAGCAGTGAATACAGCCAGGCATTTCCTGAAACGACAGCACTACATGGCGCTATTAGAAATGCTAAGTGAAAGGTTCTGCTGTGAATAACCAAGGAAAGGAAATAGGATACAGGAGCACGTCCCACTGAACTGTCTCTGGAACAAAAGGGGGAATGAAATGTAGCACAGCTGCACGGGGGCTTACAGCCAGCATTAGAGTCCTCACCTCTGCATAAACGGATGATAGGAGGAAAAAGATCTGTTTGGAAGAGGAATTTATTTTTGGAATCCTTAGAAGCTGATGCCAGCATTGTGTGTGTTCACTACTTGCCCTTTTTTTCTCCTGTTATCTGCTGAGCTCTTTTACCTCCATCCTTCTCTATGTAGACTTCTCACCGGTAAATCTAAATATTGTTCACGTTCTTGGCCAAAGTCCCATTCTGATTAGCCTTAGTGCATGCATCTGCTGTCTCCAAATAACCATCAAGTGTTTCTTTTTCAGAGAAGATTTCTTCTAACCTTTCAAACACGGCGATGTGGCTCCAAGAGAACTGCACTGCCTTGCCAGAAATTACGTAAGAATTGCCACGCCTCCTCCTCCCCTGATTACAGCCCTTAGGAAAAAAATGGGATGACCTCTCACGTTTTGTTATTCAGCACATCTTTGTTGTCTTCTCTTTCATTTAATTTTGAACTGTTTTTGTTCCCTCCTCCTTTCGCCTCCTCCCTTCAGCAGCGGGGGTGTTAGAAAGAGTGCCTGTGATTGAAATGAAAAGGGGCATCCCAGAGGATATTAATGTTGCAGATCAGTTGCAGATTAGTAGTAATGAATTTTTTCAGTGATTAAGTTAGGTGAATAAGTAGGTGAGCAGCACCAAGTGTGTCAGTTGCAATCTACTTACAGCAACTTATGCTGTTTTTAATCCAATGTCCTATCATTTATTAATTACATCCTTTTGTTTTTAGGACTTGTATGTTGCTGAGATGCATCTTAGCCCTCCAGCTGTCCAGAACGCTGACAATGTCATATATATAGAATTATACATGCTGTTTTCTGGTCTGTTCGTTAAAAAATCTCCCAATTTTACCTTCTGTTTGAGGAATTTTTGGCTACTGAAACAGTCTGGTTTTAGTCCTACCTTTTAAGTTGAGCTCTAATTTTATCTGCCCTGGATATGTTCATTTGTTTCCCTTCTTATTTCTGTTAACTACTTATGTGTAGTTATGTGTTACATGTGCTGTCTGTCTTCCCAGTGACACCTCCAGGACAAGTTTCACTCAGTTTAGTACTTACATGTGTGCTAGTATCTTACCCACCTTTGCTCATGGAAGCACTTTCAATATCTTTCCTTTTTCTCTGAATTGAGACTCTTCTGTTTGATGCAAACTCATTTGCAAGATCGACAGATGACGTTTGGCAGCTTAAATCCTCTGCATCCTGCCTGCTCGTGCGGCTCTATGGTGCAGCAACACAGTGGTTATGCAGAGAAAACCACTGGTTGTTTTTCTCAGCCAGCTCAGTCTGCTCCTCACCGTGAGTCCAGGGCCCAGGAGAGGGCTCAGCCACTTGGCTGTTGGCAGTGACAATCTCACTGCAGCTCCCACTCCAACCTGCTGAAGCTGTTAGAGAGCCCTGTGCTCCATGGGTTTGATGTCTGGTTGTTCTCACCTTACTGCTCGCCCTTTTCTGAGATGTTCTGCTCTGGCTCTCTTTGGAGACTTCTCTGCAGCTTTGTCCCTCTCGGTGTTTTTTAGGTATTTCCAGGGTTGTTGAAGTGCCTGGAACATACGTGTGTCTGATGTGCCAATCCCTACCTCTTTGTTGTTGGAAGGACAAAATGTAATATCAGAGAGTCCCTACAGACCTGGCCAGGTCTAAGTAATTTTGGTTCAGAAGGATTGCTGTTTGTCCTCTTCCTTTGTACTGCCAAGTCCTGTGTGGCAACAGCTACTAGAACTGAAGTTCTCATTTCCATTTTGTAGCATTGCTCAGACTTGAGCAAGTATTCTGGGGAAAAAAAATGTTCTATCTCCTGCCATCCTGCCTTTGCTGCAGACTTGTTTTCTGAGCACCGGTGGAACTCAGTGCTAGCACTGTGAAGAACCAAAGGGCAACTTCTGCAGGGCTGTGGATTCTGCAGACGATAATCAAACGAAATCACTCATCTTGTGAGAGGAGCAGGAGACAAAGATATTGTTCCCACCACTAATCACAGCCTTTAGGTCAGAGCAGCTGTTCTAACAAGGCCTTTGCTGTCTCATTTCTTGCCGTACCACCCGATGGGACTGACACTTTCCCTAAAGGGGTGCTTGATCCGTGTTGGGTAGCAGGCTGAGATTGTCCTGGTGGAGAAACCATTTCCATATCTCTGAAATGCTACTCTTACTTGAACTGTTTAAGTTCTTCTTCCATATTGTATGTATATGGGTATGGATATAAGGGAATTGAGAACAGATACAGCGTTTTAAAACCTTCAGTTTCACATGTCAACATGGTTAAATGTCAACAGTGAAACAAAAATAAAGTAGATGTAAACCATTTCAGAAACAAACAGTGAAATGTATTATGTTGCCTGGATCTTGGCAGTCATTTCTAGTGAAATAATAGGAGGAAATGATAGAGGAAAAAAACGGTGAAATCATACAGCAGTCATTGGGTATTCATGTGAGTCTTCTGTGTTGAGATAATACTTTGGTTTATTTGTGTTATAGAATGAAAGATTGCTGTTATAATTGGAAACTGTAGAAGGTTTTGTAGCTCAGGCTAAAGGTTATCCAGGCTGCTGCAACAGATATCCTAATTCTAACAAAAGATATGCAGTACAGACAGAACATTGCAACTGGAAGGTAATCTAAAAATATACAAAGAACAAGAATTCTGCCGTGCTAGGCACTTGTTAGAGCTGATAAGAATTGTGATTGTTGTTTTTCTGCTTGTTCCTTCAAACATGTGAAGCAGTACTGAAACCGAATCGTGCTGCTTTGAGATTTCACGTGCTCTTGTCCTAGAGGGGATATTTTTCTCTCCAGAGTGAACTCTTGTGCCCAGGTAGCAGTGTGGAACCGATTCTAGTTGGAGTCTTTGAGAGTGAGAACAAAGTTCACAGGTGCCTACGTATAGTTTGATTAATTGCTGGAGTATCTGGAATGTGACAGAGACCAATGACACTCAGACCGCCGTCAGCTTACCTGGTTGGCTAAAACTTCAGGAACGAAGCTGCTTTTGGTGATGCTCGGTGCCAGGATAAGAGGAAACAGCTGCAAACTGAAACGCAGGGAGTTCCATCTGAGTATGAGGGAAATCTTCTTACTGTGAGAGTGACAGAGCACTGGCACAGGTTGCCAGAGAGGCTGTGGAGTCTCCTTCTCTGGAGATATGCAAAACTCGCCAAGTTGTGATCCTGTGTGATCAGAATCACTTTTGAGAGTTATCTGTTGTTTAAAATAGCTGGATTTCACAGGCAAACATTTACTTTTGTCCTCCACTGTAAATAAACACGCAGTGGACTGACTCATGAGCTCTGTTTGTGTATACCAGAGCACCACCCTGCACCACGCAGGCAGCCTGGCTGGTACAGAGCCCACCAGAAGAGATCCTCCCTGGACTTGGTGCCATAGGGAACAGATCCACCTCTACTGCTATCTTTAATAGCTCCAAGGCACTTTAAGCCTGTCTACACCATACATATTTTGTCCTACAGAGACAGCGAGTGCTGTGAATGCACCTCAGCTGGGCTTTGGGAATGCAATATCGTGTCAGCTGTGGACCTCTGGTCAATGAATGGCCTTTGCCATTTAAGCTGCTCTGAGGAGGATAGGAGAACGAGGTGCAGATCTTTGTATTTAATTACTTTCTGCCTGGTTTTCTAGCTGGTTGCAGACTTTTTGTGCTGTTCTGCCCTGATGTTGGAGGTCTTCTCTTGATTTACTTTCCTATGGTAATGTTATGAAATCGCAGTTTCATGCTGACAACTCTGTTGGTCGTGGAATAAAGTGCATTTCTGCCAGTTTCAAAGCCATACCTCAGGACAATGTCAGAGTGCCTGAGGTGCAGCTGGAGTCAAATGTGATGAGAAGATCGGTGCAAGCCTTGGGCAGGTGCTTTAGGTGTAACACACGTGCTTCCCTGGGAAGCTGTGCTGCTTGTCTCCTTTGTGTGCCACGGTTTGAGTGGAAGCTACACGGTTTGCTCTGGAAGGAGGGGGAAGCCTGAAGTTGTAAACAAAATCCGAAAATGCCACAGACAAAAGACACTGTTAAAGTGATTCATGGCAGAATGTCTCAGTTTGCATTTAAGAAAAAGAAAAGGTGAAGCAAGGCTTGTGTAACCAAGCAACTGCAAAGCCTTTGCTGTTGCCATGGGAGGTTTTATCAATGACACGGTGGTTGAAACTGTCCTTTTCTTGAAACTGAAGTCTGTGGTGGGAAGAAGAAGGGGATTTCTAGGCAGACTGCTCCTTCCTGCAAAGAATCAACAAGAAGCAGACTGGAGCACTCACACACAAATACACACAAAGGTCTGATCACGATAAGAACAATAGAACGTTGTTACTTCCAAAATAGAGCTATGAGACCTGCTTAAGGCTCTCCTTTGGGAACAGTTTTTCTTCCACACTTAGTGTACAGGTAAAACAAATACAACATTTGACTTGAAGACAGGATTCAGCTGCTGTCTTCTGATTGATCTAATGCAGCAGAAATATTTGCTGTATGTTACCAGGTTTGCCAGGTGGACTTGCAAAATCAAATCCTCAAGCATGTGCTCATTTATTTTATTTTTAGTACACAAAGCAACAATAAAAAGGATGCGCTGTGTGGGTATGTTGTGATGATGAATATTGCATCAATGTATTGCTGAATGTGTGCAAAGATGTGACAGTTGCAGCGTATGGCTTCTGTTAGGCAGGAATCTTATCTAGCATTGCAGATGTATGGATTGGTCCCAGTTTGAAGAAAGTTGGCTTAAGAGATTTATTTGCATTTGTGGTTTGGAAGATGGCCAAGGAATAAGAGTAAATACCTCATACAGTATTTGACTGAGGAATAGATTTACAAATGCAAATCTGGAGTTATGGTGGTTTCTCACTCAAGAGTAAAATGTTTCATTCCTGTTCCAAAGAGCAGATGCCCAACAAACATCTCTGTGCAGGAAAAGGAAACGTTTCCTTAAACATCCTGCAGCAAACTTGACTGATGGAGCTTCCTTTTCCTTGTGCCTGGTGCATTTCCCCTGTTTGCACAGACAGGATCTAACCAGATTTGCAGGCTCTGAAGTGAGGCTACTTTCAAATTCATAACTGTGGAACGTTCCATTTAGCAGGACAAAGGCCAGGCCAGCAGCCACCCTTCTTCCAGCCCAGCGTGTGCATAGCAGGAGGAGGGTGGTGAGGAGCTTTGTTAATCTCAACCAAGCTGGCCAGAATGCTGCTGAACAAAGTCTTTGAAGATACTTTTTCTTCATTCTTAAAGCAACAGTTGGTTCAAGAGAGCATAAAAATCTTGCCAAAAGTGTCTGTAAAATATTGAAAGACCTCCCTGGCAGTCATGTAACTTCAGCAAATTCCCCCACTGGTAATTAGCCTCTGCAGTTTCCTTTAATGGGCGTTTTTTCACAGGTTCTGTTCTGATGCAACTGTGAAAATGCTTTTTCCCCAGCTTGAATGCACTTCTTGACAAAAATGGTTGGTGGAAAGGATTTAGGGTATCAGGTCAGGCTGGGCCCGATCCAAGCAGCATGGGCTTTTTTCCCGCTTTCTATTTTTAACCTGTAGGAATTGAAAGCTTAAAGGGCTTCGTGCTTAGAGCTGCTCTCCAAGTCCCTGGGACTCGGTCCACTTCCTCATGTGCTCACAGCACGGGGCGAGCGCTGCCACCTGCTCCTGTGCCTGAGCTCCGGCGGGGGGCTGAGGTGCTGGTGCAGCACAGGGCAGCTCCCAGCGCCGAGCCAGCTCTGCCCCCCGCAGCCCAGGGGAAGGAGCTCTGTGGACGCCTCCCCGTTACTGAGCCCCGACCACCCCTGCCTTTCATGACCAGCGACTCCTCTGGGGGGTTGGTTTAGATGTTTTTATTTTTATGTGACATTATAAATACAAAATAAAAACGAGTGCTGTAGGTATTTATTTCCACTGGGATGAGGTTCAGGCCTGCTCCTGAGTGCTTTCACTTCCTAAGCTTCAGGACCAGATCTTTGCTGTCAGAAAACAAACAGTGCAAAAGGAACCAATTTGCACCCTGAAGCAGTCGTGTCAGTAGCAACGTTCACTGAGGTGGTTGTTCATTTTTTTCTTGTGAAGTGATGCAATACATAAGTATAAAGTGTACTGAAGGGTGAGATAAAATACAGGTATTCTTTTGAATAGATGTGGTTGGACACTACCCTGTGACCTCTGTGAATTCTGACACATCAGCAGCGAGTTACGTTCTGGGCAAGACAAAGGGCTTGTTTCCTAGAACATAGTTAGCACTGGCTTCTTCCATGAGGTCGGATTGTGGAGTTGGTTCAGATGTGGTTGTCAGTGGGCCCAGCCCTGCCGTGTCATGAAGCTATCGGGAATTTTGGCTTGCTAAAAAAGGCTCCAAGTGAAGATGTGTGCTTTTGTCCCCCCGCCCCCGGCACGCCGTTCTGCCTGGCTGGTAGATAGCAGTGCTGTCACTACGTGCCCAAATCCAGCAGCACTTCTGAAGGCTTGCAAGTAAAGCCCCATGCAAGCCTACCTGCCAGGGTGTGGCTTATTGTGATTCTTCTATCTGAGACAAATCCCATTATTTTAGCAGATCATTTTAAGTGAAGTCTGCAGGATTTGAGCTAATATCCATTGACTCTTCTTAGCCGACAGCACAGAGCTGAGGGTGGTGTAACATGGCGGTGAGTAGGGGCTGGGTCACAGGAACAATAGGGCAGTAGCACTTAAAATACAATAAAATAACTGAAACAAATAAAGGCACCAAACCGTTACAGCCAACTTTGGTAGGTTTCTTGCAGAATATATGCACTTAAATACATTGACAGTTTACAAAAGTTATACTGATTTTAAAAGTTGCACTGATGAAATATGGAATATTTCATTCTTGTACCAAAACTACATATCCCATCATAACAACAACATCTTAGGTTTTGTTTAGTTGAAAACTGTGTAAGAACTGCACCTCTGTAGAGCAAAGCTGATCCCAGACATGTCGCGCTGCTTTCTGCTGTCTGAGTGGTTCAGACCCCGCAGTGTGTAAAAACAAAAGCAGTTATCTTTATAAGGGTAAATTTTGTGCTCAGCATTCAACATCAATGTTTGGGGGGGTTTAGTCTCTCTTTCAGATCCATGTATGGACTGATACTGCTGGGGTTTTAAGTTTGCTAAGCAGAGCAAGAACAGTCAATGTAAATCTGTCACAGCCCCCAGGAAGGGTCAGCCTGCAGTTCTGAGCATCATCAGGAACTGTAAGCGTCCGTGCGGAGCTGTGGTGCTGCGGGGAGCCAGGGCTCAGCGCTGCGCTCTGAGGACTCACAGCACAATTCCTCTCCCACTGTTGGCAGAGCTCCTCGTGGCAGTACGGTGCTGCACAGCCTGCAGCGGTGTTCTGTCTTGACCTGATGCTACGAGGAAGGTGTTTTGCCTTCTGACAATTTGTGTGAGAGCATCGCATCACCCCTCTGACACTTTTGTTGGTTTGGGGTTTTTTTGTGTGTGTTTCTAGAGGGAAAGGTATGTGTTAATATCCCAGGCTGTGGTGAGGTTTAACAGCTCAGAAAGTGAGTTACATTGCCCAGAGCATCTTCCTCCCAGTCTGCAGCACTACCAGGAGGAGCTGTGAGGGCCATAGGAGCCATAACCTCCCACCTCCCCAGCACTGCATGGTCTCAGTCAAGATCCTTGGAGAAAGTCCTCTAGCATTTAATCTATTTGCCCGATCAATTAAATTAAGGCAAGTGCATGTTACCAAAGTTGCAGTGGGGAGCCGATCATGTGTATGTCCAGCTGAGCACACGTGATTCAGGATTGGCAGCGAGCAGTGCTCAGCAAGAAGGCCACGAAGCCTCTCACAACCTAAGCATCAGGAGGGAGGGAAGGGTTTATGTTTCCAGTCCCCTGTGGTACAGATGAGAAGAGGGGCGCCCTGCTGGAGCCGGGGCACAAAGATCTCCCAGGTCTCTGCATTTGGTCCTGCAGTAACTGGTGACGTGTAATGAGTTCGTATTCAAGTACAAGAAGAACAGAAGCTGACGAAGAAGTGATGGAGAACCTGCAATAATGGCAGCTATCTGAAATCACTTTCAGAAGTCTCAAAGGCGCAGCACAGCCCGCTTCTTTGAGGGCCCAAAACAATGGAACAAAATGACGTGCCTTTCTCCAGCCGATTACTTGCCTGCATGATTAAGGACCAAGGTTAGAGTCGTCTTTCAGATAGGAACCCGAGTTTAGTTGCCCACAAAGAACGAAAGGAAAACCTTAACCAGTTAAAGCCACGGCAGAAGTCAGTCAGCTGCAGGTTTTCGGGAGATAGAACGAAGAAGGGAAGCGTCTCCTCCGCGACGGGACACGCGCGACGGCCCGGCAGCGCGCAGAGAGGCACCAGCGGCTCCGCACCACTCCCGGCTCCGCTCCAGCAGCACGGCTGTGCCGCCGGGCCGGGCAGCGCCGGCCGGGCCGGGAGCAGAACCAGACGCGGCGCTCCGACGGGAAGCAGGGCCGGCAGGACGCCGCTCTGCCCGGGGCTGCCGCCGCCGTGCTGCCGTGGCCGGGCGGGCTCCGGGATGGGCAGCACCGCGGCGCCCGTCGGCCGAGCTCACCGCAGTCGCTCCCGGCCGGCGCCGTCTGTCCGCGTGCCCGCACGGCCGGGCGGAGCGGGCGGCCCCGCTCAGACGTAGTTCTTCTTGTCGTACTCGCCGTTGGAAGTGGGCCTCCGCGGCGCCGAGTACTTGACGGGGAAGGAGGTCTCGTCGCGCTGCGAGCAGGAGCAGCAGCAGATGAGGCAGCCCCCGAACAGCAGCAGGGCCGTGGCCGCCCAGCCGATGTACAGCGCGGCCCCCATCTCCCGCTTCTGGGACGGCGGCACGGAGGGGTCGTAGAAGTCGCTGATGACGATGTTGGCGAACCAGCAGAGCGGGACGAGGACCAGGACCCCGCAGACGATGTAGATGGTCCCTCCGGCGATCACGATGCGGGACTTCATCTTGCCGGGCCGGATGCAGTTTGTGCACTGCGCACCCACCACGGTTACCATGAGCGCCACCAGCCCCAGCAGCGCCACGATGACCGTGAGCGCCCGGCCCGCCTGCACCTCGGGCCGCAGCGCCAGGATGGAATCGTACACCTTGCACTGCATCTGCCCCGTGCTCTGCACCACGCAGTTCATCCACAGCCCTTCCCAGATGGTCTGCGCCACCACGATGTTCACGTCGATGAAGGCTGACACCTGCCACATGGGCAGCCCACAGGCCAGGATCACCCCCACCCAGCCCAGGATGCCCAGTCCGAGCCCCAGAATCTCCACCGCCGCCGAAGTCATGCCGCCGCTGCCGCTGCTCTTCGGAAGCCCGCGGGGAAAGGACGGCGGCTCCGCACCTCCGGCCCCGGGCGCCACCGCCGAGCCGTTCCGAGCGCCGGCGCCCCCGGGCAGCGCTATATGAGCAGCCGCGGGAGCCCTCCCACCGCCCGCCCCGCTCGCGGCCCGGCCCTTCCCGCGGAGGGGGGCTCTGCCCGGCCATTGGCGGACGCGGTTCCCCCGGGCTGGCAAACGGCTCTGGTTAAGTGCTGCTGTTACGGCTGCAGGAGAAAAAGGTCCCAGCTGCTGCCTCGCTGCGCTCACAGGGAGCTGCAGTTTGGCAGCGTTCCGCTAGGCACCCCGAGGGGAGCTAGGTTTGGTGTAAGCATGGACTGCTTTTGTTTCTCTTAGAGAAGTTAAAATGTTGTAAACAAAATTGGAAGTTATGTTCGCTGGGTGTTTAGAACTGATCTGGGTAGATTTGGTTTCATTTAGCCCAAAGCATCTTGCCAGGACACAGGAGGTCACGGAGATGAAAACAAGGTATTCCTGCCCCTCCGTAATTGGTTTTCTCTGTTGTGCAGTAATTTATGGCATGTATTATGACATGCAGACGGTTGTGATGACAACGAACAAGTCTGAATGGAGAAGACCATGTGTGAAGCAGAAGAACAAGAAATGGTAGGGCAGAAGCTGAAGGGATCGCATGCATCAACAACTGAGGACATGAGCAATGAGTTGGTGCTGAGCAATGCCCTGCCTGCATCCTTCTGCAGAGTGCCCACGTGCTGGCAACAGGAGGGTGGCGGTAAGGGCACAGCCTGTGGGATGTGGCCTTTCAACTCACTGTTATCTCAACAGGAAGGTGAAATTTAGCCACAAGACACCCAAAAGAATGAATCAAAACATTGTCAGCTTCGTGGAGCGTCACGATGTGGACATGGCAATACGTGACAGCAGCAGCCTGTCATCGATTGACTCTGAGTGAGGAGCTGCAAACACTTCTAGCATGGAAAATGTCTCCCTAACAGAGGCTGCCTGGTAAATGGAGCGCAGAGGAGTTTTCCCCTCTTCCAGCTGCATGTGAAATACGTACGGCTTACTTCAATTATGTAAAACTGCCGCTCCAGTGTGCAAGTCCAGCAGGGATGTGTGACCGGGGCTGTGCATCCGTCAGGCTGAGGCTGCTTGCTGTAAGTCAGCAAGGGCCCTGATGTCAGGGACAGGGGACTGTGCAAAAGAACCGACCAGAGAGACAGAGATATCTGAGGTGAACAGGAGGAAACCCGAAATGCAAGCTGAAACGGAGTAACGTCTGTATTTACAATGATAATAATGGTTGTATAGAAACCTCAGAAGAACAATTAAAAAGGGGGGAAGAAAAGCCAGTTATCTTAGCCTGTAAGCACAGGGAAGCCCCACCCTTGCCACTTGCCCAAGAGCACAGAACTGTGGTTTCCTCTGATACGTGGCCTACGTGTGCTGCCCAGGCGGGAGGCACTTGTGGGGCTGTGCAGCTGCTGGGGCTGCGTGCTGGGCAGCATTGCACGGCTTGTTTCACCCCTGCAGCCCTCAGCCCACCTTCCGTGCTACCTGTTACCGAGCAACCGATTCCTCCAAGTCAGTTAATCCAAGACATTTATTACTCTGGGGCAACGCATGCTTAGCAATCACAGAGTAAACCAACATTTCTGCTTAAAGGAATTTCCATTCTTGGCACTTCTGCTTCTTGTGTGTGTTCCCTTTTCTTACCCAGGTACTGCCTTCTATCCTGTCCACACCATTTTTAGTTATTCCTTGGTGCTGAAAACGAGAACTCATTGCACAGGCTCCCGGCGCTCGCTGTTCTGGTTACACCTGCAGGTGACTTTGTGGGCACAGCTGTGGGGGGCTCAGGACCCCCTCAGCATCAGCACGCTGTGGCTTCTGATGGTGTTAATGTCACAGCATTGGGAATGAATTGAAGCTCCCAAAGTGAAAAGTTTCTGATTTCTTAAAAGTGAACACAAATCAGCACGGTGTTTTGCTTGGGATATTAAGTAAATAAATAATTACTTGTAACTGAAATCTGTGTTAGTAAACTCTATATTCACTTCCATTCAAAGACATGATGTTCTTGAAGCAAAGTAAGTTGTTAACAGATTACCATTTATGTTATTACATCCATTGCTGTTTCAACTATGTATTTCTTACATCACACTGGGGGGATGCAGAGGGGGCTTTGCAGCCTGTGAAAATGGGCGGAAGTGGTATTCAAACCGAGAACAATTGCACAGAAACTATACTATAGCAAGAGGGGCTTTGGGATTAGAAGCAATTGTGTGTTCATGCTTTTCCTGACATGATCAGGACAAACACCAGGCACAGAGTAACTGGGAGGGCTGTTAAGGGAGGTGCAGGCTCCAGCACTGCTTGTCCTGAGGTAAGAACTGTGGCCCACGGCACAGAAGAACTGCTGTGCCCGGCCCTCCTGTCTGGCCAGGGCTTTGCTCAGCTCCAAAGCATTCTGCTGGCAGTGTTCAGGCAGATTTGCCTTTTGGGACCTGACATGTAGACTGCTGCTGCTCCTTCTCACTCCTAAAATGTAAAGCATCAGGAAGACAAGAAAATTTCATCTGGTGTCAAGCTGATGCCTGAATGTAGTATTGTTTGTGTGAATATGGCAGGCAATGAGTCAAAAGATGAATTCAAAGCTCACTGGTCTCAAGATGGCTTACCACAGCTTTTGGACCAGACAGAAGCAAAAGTGAAGAATCAGGAGCCCTGCTACAGATAAATAAGTTAATTAAGTTGTTCTTTATTAGTCAAGATTGCTCCTTTCTGAATTATCCTTTGCAATGAGACTGTTTCTGCCAGGAGAAGTGATTCAGTTGGAGCTTGTGTTCACGTTCTGTATTTTGCAGAGAAGTGGGCCTCCATGAAGCCGCTGCGCAGCACCACTGTCAGCACGTCTTCAGGCCGGAGTGACACATCAGAAAGTTGGTATGTAAGAATGAATCCTTGTCAAATGATGGGCTGATTACAGAATGGAAGTGCACAATTTCCCCATCAGGTTTATCTCTGCTTCCTTTATTTTGGAAAGAAGATGGAATTGCCACTCCCTTTGTTAGTTGATATTTTGAGCGAAGAGGAACAGTGATCTAAGCACAGCACCAGCATTTTGCAATAGGGACCATAAATGCAGTATGACCGACACTAACAAAGTAGCATTCCACAACTTTTTTTAGTACAAGTGCTGCTGCTGCCCTTTGGGATGGAGAAATGGATGCCCATGCTACTCTTCACCCTCAGCGCTAATGTGAGACAATTCATATGGAAGAAGGGAAGGAAACAAATATATGTGCTTGCAAAGATGGATAAAAGAGGTTACAGATCTGCTTCCAACCTTCATATTCTTGCTGCTGTATTTTGTTTCCTAAACAAAGTCACCCTGGTCCCATACTAGTCCTTGTACCATGTCCTGCCTGGGCGTTCCCTTATGGATTACCCACTGGCACTGTCAGGGAGCCAGGAGCAGGGAATTCTGGCTGGCCCACACACTGCATCAGGAGTCAAGCAGTGTCATGAGCCCTTCCTTGGCATAATGAGGAAATTAATTGTGCAAAACCGTCATTAGAGCGGAGTTCCTGCTTGAATTTCCCTCCACACAAACCTCCGGATTGGTATCTCGAAGTTCCCCTTGGTCTGAACTGGTCTCCATGTGTTAGTAAAGCAGCTCCCACTTCCTGCCTTGCCCTGCAGAGCTGCTGGGTGCCTTGTGTTCTGAGTTTGACTTTCCCGAGAATGCTGTGGTGCCTCTGCACAGCCACGGCTCTGGGGCTCCAGGGTGGTTAATGCAATGGATGATGCAGACCACTTTCTCAGTCTGGCAGATCAGTATCTAACATCAAGAGAACTGCAGTACATATACGCCTGAGCCTTGTCAGCTCCAGTACTTCTCATTTACGCTGTGGATGGCTCTTGGGAATCGATGAAAGCTGGGGCAGGCAGGGGGAAAAGAACTATAGGAAATATACATTGTTTCACAGTCAAGAATCCATTCTATGCCATGTTTCCTATCCGGAGAACTGTAGTTTAATTTTGTCCTCTCCCAAAGTTAGCCTCCTTCCATGGATTGTGGTGAACCAGGACTCTGGTAAACCAATCTGTTCCCCGTGTAATTGTTGGGAAATCACATCAGATGTCATTTGGTTAAGAACAGCGTCAGCAAGGACAAATGTCATTGTCTTAAATATACAGTGCAGATGTCGAAAGTAATTAATAACAACGTGACCTTGGAGATAAGTGAAAACTCTTCAGGTTCAGTGATGGGAAACGTACTACATTTCACAAGTGTCCCAGGAAACCTGAGTTCCAGAGAACATGAGAGAGGCTTGGGGCACCTCCTCTGACCATAGGAGATTAATGCTAGCAGTGCAGCTGTGTTCAAAGTACTTTTTTCCTGCTGACCCCTTGGAAGAGGACATCACGCACAGCGTGCGACGCAGGGTGTTGGTATTTATTCCTGAAAGGGTTGGTCCTGCAGCTCCAACCTGTGACTTTGCAACACACGGTTAGCCTGGGTCTTAAACACAGGCCTAAATCCGATGGAAATGAAAAGGATCTCGCATTGTTTTAGGCTTAAATCCCAAATGTTCAACTACGTGAGGAACAGACAGAACCGACAGAAAACAGAGCTAAAAGGGATCTTGTAACTGGAAAGAAACCGCTTCATTTCATCCAAGCAGTCCAGCCTGTTTTGTTTAATGGAAATTATACCCAGGAACATGGGGTTGCTTTATGTATCAAAACTCAATCTAGTCTTCAGGTCTTCAGTTATGTGGTCATAGTTGTTTTATTGTAATCAGTGTCAAACCATTTTCTCTGTTAATTAACAGAAGATGCCATAAAGTTTTGGGATTATTCCTTTCTTCCTTTTTTCTTCCTTTTTTTTCCCTGAATGTGTGAGGTTTTTTAGCGTCCTAAGACAACGCTCCACACAAAATCAAGATCTGAATTCAAGGAAGGACTCTATGCTTTTGATAACATAAACTTAAATGTAGCAGGAAATTTTATGAAAGACACTTGAACTTCCAAGAACTAAAACAAAATTCATTCAGAAACTATCGGAATAAGAGATTGGCTCACCTTCAGACTGCCATTGACTGCATTAGCATTTCTATTTAGTCATTTGGGAGGAATAGGAGTCTTCAGTACGATTGTATCTTCTATCTCTTCTAATACCAGCGAGAGAAATAAGGATGCAAAACGTGTTTTGTGGCCGTGCATTCTGTGGGTTACATGCACCAAATAGTTCTGCCGCTCAGTGTTTCTGCAGTTTCATAACAAGAATCACAACGTCTTTCAAAAGTAGCAAAAGTACCTTCTCATAAAGGGAGCAATTGCACTGCAGAACTCACTGTCACAGGATGCTCTTCATGCCAGAAGTTGAGATGGGTTCAAAAAGAAACAAAAAACATTCATGGAAGAGAAAACTCTCAAGATAAAAGTTCTGGTTCAGGAAGTCGCCGATTGCCGGAAGCCGGGAGGATACACAGCCGCAGAGCTACTGTTATCTTTTCCCAAGCATCTGCTCCGGGGCACGGCTGCCGCTGATCTTTGCTTGCACCGAAGTGTCGCTCATGGTGCGCTCTGGCACGGCCGGGCAGTTCTGGGAGGACGGCGACTTCCCCGAGCCCTTTGTGTGTGAGTCGGTCAGCGTCTGCTTCACCCACGACACGGAGAAATGATTCGTGTGCCTCAGTTCAGAAGCATTTTAAAGGCTTGAGAATTTTTCGTCCCTCACACTGAAGATGGCTAAATGAAAGGACTGACAGGAATGATGGGAAAGCTCCAACTTCTGGTCTCTGTGGCTCTGTTGGTCTGCTGTCCGGCACTGCCCGTGCCAATCTCTTCATTCATCCAGGTGCTAACCATTTATTTGTAATGCCAATTAAAATGTATGAAATACTTTCTGCATCAGAGTTCAAATTTAGTGAAAGAAAATGGCCGCTGTTTTTCCGTTGGTGATGGTGCAAAACACCTACACAGATATCTGTGGAGTAACCCTAAAGAAGACTTTGCTTACTGGAAAAGACTGAAATGCCATTTTAAATTCCCTCAAGTGATGAATGGAACATTGCATTATAACAGTACGTGTTGTCCTGGGAAATGGAACTCAGTTGCTCTTTCTTTGGCTTTTGTCTTGCTCTTACTCAGATCCCATCAATGCTCAGCTGACGCTACGAGCACAATGTGAATTAGCAAATAATGCCAGTCTGCCTTCAGTAGCATTTCTTTCACTTCCACATTTTCCTATTGAGAACTGTGACCTCATTTGCTTAATGGATACAACTGCAGCCCAAACAGAAACGTGCTTCTTAATAATTGAAATGTGCAGGCCAAAGGTTTGCCTTGCATCTGGTCGCTCACACATCCAAAGTCTGCCCTCCATAAAACGTTTGGATGGATTGCTGGGCACTTGTTTGAATCCGGTCCTCCCTTTGAATGACCCTTCCCTGCACTTTTGTTGTTACTGTTTTAATTCACCACTGTCGTGCTGAAGCTTGAGACACGTAACACCACTCCACCATCAGGAAGCAATCTGCTTCTGTAACCTGACTGCAGGCGTCATTTGCACCCTGGGTTCACACGCATGGGAGCCCTCGATGGCTCCGAGAGCCTGCACTGCTGCCGTGACAGCAAGCTGAGACGTCCGTCACTTCATCGAAGGAACTCAGAGAGCAAAGAGCGGCTGTTTTACTACTGACAGCCTTTGGTGTGGGTAAAACAGCACGTGTCTCGTGCAGCATTTTGATAAGAAATTTGCTTCGCACATAGAGAAGCATTTGTAAATCAGGAGGTGTTTGCCGTGCGTTGCTTAGAGCTTGGAAAGGACAACTCGGCACTGTGCAGGAGGCTGCCCGGGGCTCCGAGCCGGTTGTGCGAACCGTCAGCCAGCAACCACGGCACGGGGTCGCCCTGGGGAAAAGGCCTGAGAGCAGAGAGGCGCGGAACCGGGCTGGGGGTCGGCCGGCCTCGGAAAGCAATTCCTTCCGACGGCCGCTTCGGAGCTAGGGGCCGTTGTGAGCACTGGTCCCAGGAGACGCAACCGACGGACGGCCGACGGCCGAGGCCCGGCGGGGCGAGGGGAGTCCGGGGCAGCAGCGCTGGGCGCAGGAGAACGGCCGGAGCGCCCGGGAAGGACTGCGGGCACCGCGCCGGCTGCGGCCCCGGGCAGCTCGGAGCCGCGGTCCGCCTGACCTCGCGCCTCCAGCCGGGCCGCCCTGCAGGCGAGGGGGGCGCTGTGCCCGCCCCGCGACCATAGAGCCACGCGGAAGGCGGGGAGGCGCCCGGCCGCGGTGGCGTGTGGGATGCGGGAGGCCCGCGCGGGTGGAGGCGGTGGAGCGAGGCCCGTCAGCGCGGCTTCGGCGCCCGCGGGCTGAGGTAAGCCGGCAGCCGGGCCGCGGCCGGGCGAGTCCCTCCGCCCCGGTGGGCGGCCTCCCGCAGCCGGCCCGGGGCCGGGCCCTACGGCCGCCTGCGGGGCCGCGCCCGCCCCCGAGCCGCTCGGAACTCGGGCCCCGCTGGCAGCGCGCCTGGGCCTGTCCCGGTCTGCCGCTCGGCCCGGGCCGGCTTCACCCTCCGACCGCCGCTCTCCGCGTCCGTGCCGCTCTGTGCGCCGCCGGCCGCCCGCAGTGCTGTGCCGTGAAGGAGGCCGGGCGGGCGGCCCGCGTTTCTCGGGCGTCGCTCGGGCTTTGTAATCGCCGCCGCGGGCGGCGCAGCTGGGAGCCCGAACCGCCCGTGGCTCCGCGGTGTGGAACGGCCCAGGACAGCGGCGCGGCCCTTCCTTGTGTGTTAACCGAAAGGCGGAGGGTTCGTTTCTCATGTATTCCCACGGCTTTGCTTCTCGTAGGTGTGCAGCTACCGGTGAGCTTGGTGTGAGGCAGGGCTGCCTGTTTCCACGTCGGTGTCGCGGTCGTTCACTGAGCTGACTGTTTAGGAAGCCTCTCGTGTGTGCAGGACTGATTTACGGTATTGTTCTTTGATGCAGTAACTGTGGGAAGTGCTGCCAATAGTTGCTTGTGTAGGAAACGCGTGACTGCTGCAACAAGCCCTTAGTGTGAGCAGCACTGCCGCCTCCTCTGTGCTTCCTGGGTGACAGCATTCACTGAACAGCAGTCAGAAAGCAAGGTGTTCGGAGCAGAGAGTTGTCATCGAACCGATCCCTGCACAAAGCATCTCGGATCAGAACTGTCGCTGCATGCAGTTTCTCAATCCAAATTCTTTTTAAGGACAGAGCTCATACACCATTCTTCCCTCTTACTTGCTTACTCCTTGCACTTCTCTGCTGTGCGTATGCATGCTAAATCACAGAAGTGTAACACGCTGCATTTTCAATGTGAATGTTGCTGTACTGCTCGTTTTATGATCAGGAGAGCTTTTAGGGACCTAGAGGTGTTATTGGCCTTGGCGAATAGTGTTGCCTTCCCAGTAGCAAAGACAAGTCTGTACTTTGTGTTGTTGGAAGAACATAATATCAAAAATAAAAGTATGTGAAACTTCTGTGCACCAAACACGAATTCAGAGACAAAGCAGTGGTGTCCACCTACAGCCCATCTATCTGCTTGTCTGTCACTGGTTGGTCTGTTGGGTGTTCTTTGTCCCTTTTGCTGTTAGATTCAGAATTGTGGTTGGTAGAAGCGCAGTACAGAAAGTAGTTATGTTGTTATTATGTAAAAGGGGATTGATTCATCTGGTAACACTGTAATGAGGAAAATAGAACTGATTGGGACTGAGGGAGTAGAGGGAGTGTGTGCTGCTCACCAGGAGCTGCTGGGAGGGGGTTTCAGCCACAGAGCCGAGGATGCAGACACAGCATGACGGTGAGCAGGCCCTGCAGGGCCCCCATTGTTGGACTGAATTGGGTGTTTCAAGCAACACTGACAGCATGCTACAAAAAAAGTTAAAAAGTGTTCAGTATTTGAATATCCCTGTCTTCAGTTTAGGTTACAGTGAGATTTTGTGTTTTAGTTTTTTCATTTTTTGCATCATTCTGTGGGCTCTTGCAATGAGTGAGGATCCAGCAGGTGATACTTGATGGAGCTGTTCTTGTTCCGTCTGCGTTATGTCTGAAAATCAGCCATCAGAATGCTGGTGGTGTCAAAGCCATTTTCGGCACTTGGACACCCACTTACATTGTTACTGCTTCCTGTGCCGCTGTGCTCCAGTATAACGTGTGCTTTTAAAAGAGAATCAAAGTTACATCAACAGTTACAGATGAGAAGATAGGCGACTCATCGGGTGAATCGGGAGGGCTGTTCTGCTGCAGAGATGGCTGGGATCACTGCAGAGCGCTTGTTTTAGAATCTGGTAAATAGCTGTTTATGGAAAGACTCCTTGTGTACTTTTTGTAGCGTTTTCTCTGTGCTGCTTAAGATTAAGAAAGTCCCAGACTGCCCGTTCCTGAGAGCTGACTGCTCGCATCCTGACAGGAATGGAGGAAATGACCCACTTTCCTTCCTTTTCTCTGCCTCACTGAAGTCCCATTTCCTCGCACAGGGCAGCAGGCTGCCATGCCCGCAGGAGGCCGTGCCCCAACCCTGCGGCTGCTGAGCAGCACGTTGGGCAGGAGGGGAATTCGCAGAGCTCCCAAATGAATGCTGCTGCAGCATCCACTGTTCAAAAGTTGAATCTGTTGGATGTTCTCTACGTAAGCTGTCCTTCTTTCTGCTAGCCCTGCTAAAATGGGGCTGCAGCCTTGGCAAACAAAGTGATGCTGCTAATGCACTTGTTAATACAGTTGTACTCTTTGCCTTCCATTTTGAAATGTTTTGTACATGCTACGTTATTCTTATAATGCTTGGAATGGTCCTTTGAGTGTCAAAAGAGAATGGAATGGCTGTGACTTCTGCTTTCTGACAGTTATAGTATGTATATATTATGGAGAACTGGTGAAATATCAAGCATTATGATTTCCTGAACGTAAAGCTCTCCAGAGTGCAGTCAGACACCTGAGGTCAGTTGCTGCTTGGCTCAGCACAGTGCATGTGGGGTTCAGGCCTTCAGCCCTCATTGCTGCCTGGCCAGCCTGGCCTGACAGCAAGTTTGTGTGTGAGAGCAGCTGTGAATGCTGCAGGTGGTTCAGGTGGCTGCTGCTGCAGGACGTTGACACGTGCAGAACTGTCGTATTGTGGCTGACCCTAAGGCTTCGATCTGTGATGGCTCTGCGCAGGTCAGAAAGGCCCTCCAGGGAACTCACTTGTTTGAGCCATTTTCTGGAAAACCTCATGAGGGCAGCATCAGGGATTGCGCGGGAGCTGGAGCTTGCTGACTGGTGATTCATTCGAACCGCAGTGCCTCATTGAAGCGCCGAGGAGCAGCATGCTTTTTTTCCTCTAAGAATGTTAGGTATGTGTGACCGTTGAATTCTTGTTCCTCTTGGGCCGTCCTAGCCTGCTGCATGGGAACGCTTGCGGGTAGGAAGGTAGAAAGAATAAGAAAATAAGATTTCTCTCATCTTCGAATAAGCTCTGGAAGCCATTTCTGACTCTAGAGAGATCACCTGACTTTTCGCTTTGTTGATTAATATTCAGTGCAAGCGTTGGTCACAACCAGGATCTTATGACCTGACTTCCTATTCAGGCAACAGATCGTGATTTCCCAGAAGATTCTGGAGGTTCGTAATACAACAGGAATTCTTTAGAAATCCTCTGTTGGTAAGAAGCAGCGCACACAGGTGTCACACGTTGTGCTTATAGGATTGTACCGAGCTGGAAATAGCTCTGCAACTGCTGTGTGTCAGTGCAGCTGTAGGGCTGTGCCCTGCTGGCTGTTCAGAGGCCTGAATGGGCCTAAACGTAATGCTTAAAGGAGAATAAACCATTTTGTTTTTTTCAAGGGTATTCTTAAGGGTGATTCGGAGTTTGTTTTGAGGCATGCATTGGTAGCAGAAGAAGATTAGAATCACGGCCTCCTGTTTTTCCCAGCAGTACTTGTACTGGGCTTTCTTTAGCAAGCAAATGGATGGGAACGTGGGGAAAGCGGTTGGAGGAGAAGAAATGTCCTTGGCAGCATGGTGCCTGGTGTGCACAGCCGGTGGGATTCGAAGTGCCTGTTCCAGGGCAAGTTAAGTGTGTGTAAGCCTTTCCTTTAAAAGTCAGAGTGCAATAATGCCAGCTTAGGCTTTTCCTTCAGCCCAGAGCTTGGTGTTTCTCTGCCGGGGTTTGGCTGTCAAACAGCCGCTGCCAGAAGCTGCACTGCATCCTGCTGGGATGGCCGCTGCTGCCCGGCAGGAAGGCGTTTGTCTGAGCACACAGGTGCTGCGTTGGTCACTTCCTGCTTCCCAGGCCAAGGGCGGTGCTGTCAGCAAAGCGAGCTGTGAAGTGTTCCTTCCATTTCACCTCCTGATTGAAAGGGCCTCGCGTTGCTGAGATAACTGATCTGTAGTGCAGCTAACATCCTTCAGGAAGAAGATAAAGGCTTGCCAAAACTCAGCTTCTCCAGATGCCAGAAACTGCAGTTACTTATGGGGGTCTCTCAGGTCAGGTTGAGTTTTCATGCTCAGTGTGAGTGAGCCAAACACTGTGGTTCTGCAGTGTCCCATAATGTTCAGGGAATGTGCTTCAAAGTGTCTGAAAATCACATTGTAGCCCTCACTTCGAGAGCCTGTAGGTGTCCTGAGGTCTGGGGACTTCATATGCTGTCGCAATCCTCACCTGTCACTTTTAGGTACCTTTTAGACAACAGATAAAATAGTGGCTGCTATTTGTAAGGTGGCTTTAGGAAAGAAATTGTAATTTATCTGTGGGAAGGGTAAAAACAGGATGAAAAACAATGCTGTTCTTCTACACTTCATTCTACTAGAATAAAAGCCGATATTTGTATGCAATCAATCAGTTCAAAATTAAAATGAAAGTAATCATGAAATCAACTAACGTGTACTCTGCATTTTATTTTTCAGTGTCTGACACTTGGAGAAACTAAACATGTCTCAGTCAGGTGAAAAAGTGAAGGTAAGGAGATGGCTGCACAGCCAGAGTTCTGTGTTTCCAATCTGTCCAGCTTCTGAAAGCAGCGGTGGTTTCACTCAGCCTTTCTTTCCCATTAGTTTTCCGACTCAGCAGGCTATGTGGGATTTGCTAATCTGCCCAACCAGGTCCACCGGAAATCTGTGAAGAAGGGCTTTGAGTTCACACTGATGGTGGTTGGTGAGTCGCTTGTTTGGGGTTTTTTTCCTGATTTTAACCATAAAATATAAATAATTCTTTCACACAGACATCTCTGTCTGCCTAGGTAACAATTTATGGGCATGCAGAAGAGAAAAGCACTGAACCGTTCAGTGTAGCTGGATCTCCATTTTGTCATGTTTCATAGGAGGACGTATCTGTAGTGATTAGAGATGATGACTGTGTGCCAGCAGGACATCCTTGTTGTCTTGACTCATCATCAGATGTTAGGGATAGTTGCCTAATCTTTCTGATTGTCAGGTTTCTGCAGCTGAACATGTGAGTGCACACTGTGGATCTTTCTGTTGCTTTCTGTTGTTCTGTGCTGCCCCAATCTGACATAAATAAACTTTTAGTTTGCTTGTTCTGCAAGTGAGCAGCTGTAGGATGGGAAGACTTTTGGCAGAAAGCAATCTGAAGTGATGTGCTGAGCTATACTGACGTGGAATGAGTTTAGTGTTACATGGGTGCAAGGAGAGCGTGGCCAGTTCTTCTAAATGCTGACTTCTCTGATGCCTTGGGTTAGGAAAACAAAACAAAACACTGAAGTTCTGGTTTAGCAATTGCATTTACACGTTTAACTTTACTACTTCAATGTGGGACAACATTTGTGTGACTTGAAATTCTAGAGTGGTGGAACTTCTCATGGAATTTTGAGTAATTTTCTTGCGTTCTTTTCATTAGCATGTAGCCTAACTACAGGGATGCAGAGCTTGACAGCTAATGTGGTATTGCTTTATTCATGTGCTGTCCAACCAATGTCCCAACAGGGAAAAAGCTCAAATAAGCTTTCAGCAGGGGTCTGCAGCTCTGGATTTCATAAGTTTCCATGAAATAAGGCTACCTACCTCTGGTTCTATGTAGTTAAAGTGCTGTATGGCCTCTCAGCTTTTATTATGAAATGTAGAACAGTAAGCTTAGCATTTTCATGCAGTGTTTATGAAAACACTAAGGGCTTGTTTTTCCTGCCTTTTAAAAACTGCTTGGCTGAACCTTTGATGTTTTTATCTCAAAAGCTTGAGTGGATCCTGACAGATCCTCTGTTACGTGGGCTTGGGGAAAGAGGAGGTGCTTAAAAAAGCCTAGGAGTAAAAAGTCTATATGCTGAATAACGTGTATTATTTTGTTTGTAGGTGAGTCTGGCTTGGGAAAATCTACTTTAATTAACAGTCTGTTTCTGACTGATCTTTATCCAGAGCGTTATATTCCTGGAGCTGCAGGTAAATGTGGAGTCTTCTGTCCACTTACATCCCTAGGAAATTTCACAGTTCTCATCCTGATGATAACTTCACCCTTGAGACCCTTTCTTCAAACAGTCTTACTGTATTTTAATTCTCCCAGTGCTTGTCTTTAAGCTGTCATTTTTCTCATTTGTATTTCCTTTAAAAAAATTCAACCTTTGTTGTTCAGTCATCAATTTCTATTTAAAAAACTAACAACAAACAACAACCCCAGAGAGCAAAAGCAAACGACAAACGTTTCAGATGTTAGAATACTTAAATGTGGTTTCAGTCGATTCCCCATTTTCTCTTCCTGTGAAGCCCAAAATTCTGCTCAGAGCTTAAATGCCTTTTGACAAAGAAGCTGGCACGCTTCCTAGTATTGTTTTATTTTTTGCGTATTATCACCAACAGATCTGATTTTTTGAGTTCACTGTGGCTTTTTGTTTGTTTTTGTGAAAAAAGTGTTGAGTTTGGACTGTTTTTTTCTTTAAATGTTCTGTCGTGTAGGTTATAGTAAAAGCTTTGTGTTTTCTTCATTGCTTTCTCTTTCAGGGGTTCCTGCAGCATTGGTAGGGGTATAAGAATAATAACAGTGCAAATGTTCCTTTGTTTTAGAGAAAATAGAGAGAACGGTTCAGATTGAAGCTTCTACAGTAGAGATAGAGGAGCGGGGCGTGAAGCTGCGTTTGACGGTGGTGGACACGCCGGGGTACGGAGACGCCATCAACAGCCAGGACTGGTACGTGTGAGCTGTGAGCACTGCCCTGCCTGCTAGCTTGAATCTTCCACATTTCCAGCGTTACTGAATTGAAGTGATCTAGCTTGCAGAGTGCCAGCAGGGCGCCCTTCTGCGCAGCAGCGTGGCCGGGCTCCTTCCGTGCGCTGCTGAGCAGAGCTTCCTTCCGCTGGACGAGCGGCTCTGCCGTGCATTGTGTTACGCTGAGCTCTTCCTGCTGATTGTGTTCTGATGCCCTTTGTTTATTCTGTTAAGGTGTTTCTTAGAGACGTACATGTTCAGATTTTTCCCCTTTTCTTTTTAGGGGATTGTTAAACAGAAATCGTTCCGTGATGATTAGACTGAGTAGAATGACTTGTTGTGCTATGCTTTGTTTTCTGTGACAGTTCTTAAACACGAACATGCATTGTGGGAACAAGTAGTACTTACTAATGCAAAATGAAAGTATCAGTGAATTCTAGATTTCTCTCTAAACATGTACTCTTATGCCATGTGTCACAACTTAGACTGGGCTGTGATGCGTGTCATCTTGGCAGTCTGTTGTTCTGTACAGGATGTCACAGGAACACGGATGGATAGACTTGTTTCAAACTGTAGTTGGGACTGACTCTGTGACCACCTTCCTTTCTTGTTTCTTCAGAGGATGCAGCAAGTTCGTGTTCTGGAACTTCAGTTTGTGTTCAGGAGCTCTTGCTGCAGTTACGGTTAACCAGTAGATGGTGCTGATCACAGTTTGTATTTCATAAACACTTTTTTCCCAAAGCTGCAGTGAAGGCAGACCACATGTTTCTCAGGGTGATTGATTTTCCTGAGGTTGGTTTTTGAAGGGATAAATAAAAAATCAAACTGGCATGAAGCTTCTGGGAGGCAGCAATCACTGACACTGCTTCAAAATGGCTTTCTCCTAGCTAGGTTTCCTAACAGAGTTTGGGAGTTGTGATCAGTTTTCGTGTATTCTTTGTCGCGGCAAAAATGCTGGTAACAGGAGAGTATTGGTTGGATGGCCTGGATTGGAGGCCTTGCAGTTTTGGATTGGGAAATGCAGTACCAGTGACTGTGCTGTAATAAATTATGAAATAGGTTGTTTTCTTTGATATTTGAACAGTAAGAAAAGGTGGATAAATGCTAACTGTGGTAACCATAACAGTGTATCTTTTCATGAGATTCTGTGTGGAGCTTTGTTTAAGGTTAGTGCCAGCTGGAGTTCTGTGCTCTAGCGTCAAACCAAACTAAACCTAAAAAGCTCTTTTGGTACCACGTTAGGCATGAATTTGGAGAGCAGCAAAGTTTGTAATGACGGGAGGATTGAAGCATAGAATGGGCATTCGTACATTGAGATCCTGACAGATGTCCTTGGTGACTGGAGAGAAATTATTTAAGGCAGGAAGGGGGAAGCTTCAGACACAGAGTTGGGATTAAATCTGCCATCAAAACGTTGGTTGACAAAAAAAACAACAAAAAGCTTTCACAGCTGGCCTTGTTAGATATTGGTGATGGTGAGCCTTATTTCGTCTTGGTTACAGTGTGCTGGGCTCTTGGTGCTGCTTTCTGGCTGCTGCTAATTTGTATATTTATTTTTATTTTGGATTATGTTAAGTTGTGTTTTGTGGGTTTTGGCAGCTTGGTAATATTGTTCGTTTTCCCCCAGTGGGCTTCTTAAATGCAGTGGTTATGTTATTGCTGTTACAATACAGGATGTGCTATCTCCAAGTAATGATAGCACAGGGGTATAATCCAGGTGTTTCCCGGAAGTCAGGAGGTACAGGACACTAACTCCACATTCATAGGGCAAATTATAGCTGTTATAACTAGAAAACTGCACGTAAACTGATTACATTGCCAGAGAAACGTGTGATAGTTGCTTTCCCATTGTTTGTGCTTGGTTTCTGTCCTAATATTTGTATGTCTTCAGCCTTGTTACCTTTCAGCAGCTAAAAGGGTCTAAAGATCAACAGGAACATAAAACACACTGTGCTTTTCAGCACATTTAGATAGGAAGATATTAAGTAGCACGAAGGTCAAAATCAGTAAATCACGTAGTGCTGTGTTGTCTTCTGTGGTATGAATTAAAACAGTGCAAGTTTTGCAAGGAGAAATTGTGTGTAACTGTGTCACAGAATGCATTCCTCCAAAATTCGAGAGCAAAATCAGCAGTGAAAAATCAAATTCCGCTCAGGATCTCTTCCATCATTCTTGTTTATTTCAGCTTTATTAGTGCAACTCACCCTAGGTTTGAACTTCTCTGCCTGCCACGGTATTTACCAACATACTGTCTTTGTCTTCCTTGTTATTCATTCTTTTTCTGTGCTTTCTCATCTGTTTTCTTCTTAATTTCTCCATCCAAATTTTCAATTTCCCACAACTGAGATACTATTTTTCAAGGTAAGCTTTCTGCTCCTATTTTTTTTGTCTCAAGTAGTTTAAGATATGTTCATGGCACAGACATTGGCTTAGTCTTATCTGCATCAGTGTGTTCATTTCCCTTCTCCTCGGTGCTTAATATAAAGTCCTTTCACATTAATGTTGTTTGCAGGTGTCTACATGCTCTGGCGTATCTTAAAACAGTCCTCTTAGTAATGCATTGTGCTTTCTTTTCTTTAGCCACTGTTCTTTGTAACTGCTTAATCTCTATAACCATATTTTGTGTTTCTTTACCTCTGCAGGGCTTATTTTAATTTGCTTTGAACTAAAGTAGGCATTATTTTTCTTTGCCAACAGAAAAGGATTCTGTAAAGTAATGAAAATAGCCAAAGTCATGTGATGCTTTGGTGCATGACTTTCAAATGTGTTTGTATTTAATTCAATGGACTAGAATACCAGGATTTCCATAGGTAACTATAGAAGCTTAGCTCCAGGTCAGGGTTGCAAGAGGATATCCAGGATGTATCATTTGTCAGCTGGTTTAAAAGCAAATCCTTGCCCCTGCCCCAGGGAAAAAAAAAGCAGGCGGTTCTGTTCCTGTCTCTGTTGCCCATGCTGTAGTTGGTGCTTTTTTCTGCACTTGCTCTTGAACTCACTCTGTGCAGGTGGTCGCAGTAGCACCGAAAGTAGCTGCACACGTAAATGGGCACTTGGCTGCTCTGAAAATGCCTTTTTGTGTTATCTAAATACTTTTCATCAATAATAGGTGTGACGCTGCAACGCTGAATTTTTTAACAGTGAGGATCTTAACAGAAGCACGACTTTCTCCTATTGTTCTTACCTTTGCATTGTTCATCTTTTGTCACTTTAAAGCTAATTTGCAATGATTCTCTTCCTTCCTCCCTGCCACACAACAGCTTCAAAACCATCATCCAGTACATTGACAACCAGTTTGAGAGATACCTTCACGATGAGAGCGGATTGAACAGGCGCCACATTATAGACAATAGAGTCCATTGCTGTTTTTACTTCATCTCTCCCTTTGGGCATGGGTAAGAAAAAGCTCTTGTATTTGAAGGTCTTACATTGTGTTTGTGAGTGTTCACTCCTTGAACTAGGGAAAAAAAATGTAGGTACTGTCAGTTAGCCAATGCAATTAAATGGTCTTTGGAGACTAACGTTCTCCTTTGCTTTTGTTCCCTTTCGGTGATGAATATTGTTTTGAAGCAGTCAGTGTTACGTGGTTTATCACCTAGAAACCTAAGAGCTTACAATACTGTATATATCTCATAGTGACAGTTTTAATTGCAATTCAATCTTCAGACGACAGAGCTGATAAGCAAGTGCTCTGACTTAGTTTATCCTGAACACACTGTTGATGTAGATACTCGAAAAAATCATTTTTAATACATTACTTAGTTTGTATAAAGCTAGAACAAACACAGTTCACTGGAGTTTGTTTCATTTTTTCCCCATTTGTTGGCAGGTTGAAACCATTAGATGTAGAATTCATGAAGGCTCTTCATGGAAAAGTCAACATTGTCCCTGTGATTGCCAAGGCTGACACACTGACGCTGAAGGAGAGAGAGAGGCTGAAGAGAAGAGTAGGTCTACTGTTTGCTATGGGGAAATGACATGTGTTGTGGGTGAACTGAAAGAGCACTGTAGGGAAATAACATAGCAGAAATATGACTGCTTGTGCTGCCTTTATTGGTTCTTTTTTCAGTGGTTATATTGACTTGGTGAAAGATTTTCTTCTGATGCTAATAGTGTTCATGGAGCTGTTGCTTATGGAACTGTATCTGATCTTTCAGCAGTGTGTTTCAGGCTCAGTTTTCACAGGTACTTATTTTCTGGTTCAGCGTTTGGAAGCAGAATGATGCTGAAAGAACTGAAGCAAGTATTTAAGTGGAGCATTAGAGGAATATTTGACAGCATCAATCACTCAGAATGCTGAATGTTCAAATGCCTAAAATAACTGAACACGAAATGGGTTCTAACTGCACTTATCTTTCACTAAAATAGTTCTTAGGTGCAATGAAGAGGAACGTACTCTTATTAGGTTTCAATGCATGCTATCGTTATCTTGTCTTTCTTTTATGCTACTTTTATTTGCTGCTCATTGGTCTCTTAGAATCCAGCACAGTGTAGTGCATGTGTTGTTTGACGTTTGCTTTTTTGTCTTGCTGACACAAGATTTTAGTTGCAAAGTGGCTGTGATGCAGGCAAATGTGTTACCTGATGAGAATTTGGAGTTAGCACAGTTCTGTGACTGATGTTAGACTGAAGGCTTACGAGGTGTTTCTTGTGGAGTATGGAGGTGAATCCCAGTTCATGTGCTGTGATGAACAGGTTAATTTAAAGGCACCCTCTCTTGACCGTATTCTGTGCTATCCATGCCTACCTCCTCCCATTTTAGTGCAAAGTTAGCTTTAACTGATCAGTGTTTAAAACAGTCTCTGCTTACACAGAGCAAAACTTGTGCCTGCGCTCACTGGCACAACATACCAGCACTTACAGTGCAGTCTGAGGGAGTGGTTAGGAAACAGGTAAAAAACAGCCTGCGTTATTTTTATTCTGCTGGCAAGGGTTGCTCAGCAAACTGAGTTTATACAAAGTCAAATGTATAATGTGGTTCCAAAGCTTTGAAAGTCCAGCTGCTGTATATTGTTGTAACTCAAAGCACCTTGGCTAACAGAATCTCTAATCAGGAGTAAGAATCAAAATCCTTTGCTGATGCAGCTTGAAGTCTTTTTTTTTTTCAGATCTCTGCCATTTGGCCGTCAATCTAAAGTAAACTGTTTGTGTTTTGCTGTGTAGTCCAAAGCAGCAGAACCAGTTTGTGGTGCTTGTGAAGGAAACACAGCTTGGAGTAATTCCTGTTTGGTCTTTCTGGAATTCAAAGTTATTTTCTGTCCCTCTTGAGTGGGAAGAAATGCAAGGCAGTTTCACAAGCTGTGCCATGCAGGGCTGCTAAGGAAACCTGCTCAAAAGAATGACTTCATGAGAGGGGAACTAATATTTTGACTTTTTTTTTGATTTCCCATGGGAAGGCTAATCTTTAAGAACACAGAATCCTCTGAGGCCAATAAAATGGAGATTTGAAAAAGCAAAATGCTGTTTCATTGTTAGGACCATGAAATACAGTTTGTTTTTATTGCGATTCTTTTTCCTTTCAGGAAAGCAGTAGGTTTAACAGCTGTAATATATTATTCTAGCACCCCTTGTTGTTGGCTTTCCCGTTATTGTTTCAGTTGTGTTTTATCTGTAAGATCTCAGTCACGTTAAATGTGTTTTCTTGTTTTATGCAGATACTTAAAGGCATCGCACTGCAGCCTGCCCCACCAATCCCAGCTCTACATGTTTTCTTAGCGTTTGGTGATAAATTAGTTATCTTCCATTTTGCAAAGCAAGAACAAATCTGTTGATTTATCTGTAATGCAGTTAATACAGCCTACTGGCAAGACTTGTTCCCGTTTTTTTCCTGTAAAGGATAGTACTCCTTGCTTAGGTGTGGGCTCCTGTTTTGTTCTGGGCGCGTGTGAGTGCGGGGGATGTGTATATACCTGCCAGGAGAGCACTGTCATGGGAATAGCTGCAGTTCACTTCTTGTCTGATGGTGTGAGGGATTGTTTTATTTCCAACAGCTGCTTAATAGTCAAGGTCCAGTTGGACAACTTTCATTTCTGCTCTAGTGATTGATTGCTACACAACAGAAGATCAAGGAACTCAACACAAAGATTCATTAAGACCTCTCCCGTGCAGCTGGAGTCTAGTTCTAATTGTGCTATCAAGTTATGTTTGTTTTAACACCTACAGACACATGATGGCACAAGTGCTCATAGACATCTAGGAATGTTTTTTATGACCTCAAAAAAAAAGAAGAAAAAAAGGAAGCTGCAGGTCGGTTGTGGCAGTTGTGCTTGCTGCTCCTGTGCCAGCTGTGGGCTACAGCTGCAGCCCTTTGGGGAGCCCCCATATGAGGACTTGGTGCAGTGCATCTTTTTTCCTTCTAAGATGTCTTCAACCACTTGGAAGAGAGTTGTTGTGGAATATCAGCATTCATTCCTAACGTTCTCTTCAAGCTACTTTTCTTCTTTTGTGAAACAAGATGTTGACAGTGCTTTTCCCACACGAATATTCTTAATAGTATGACAACAGAAGTGTTTCCTTCAGTTTTAAAGGACTGAACAGTGCCACTTGCCACATGCCTAGCATTAGCTGGCTGCTTACCCCTGCAGCGAGTTCCTTAGGGAAGGAATGCATGCAGGAGTACTTTGTTGGGTTTTTTGTTAATCCAAGACATTAGTGACAATAAAAAGAACTGTTTATGGATTTTTACTTCTTAATGGACTTTGAATCACTTTCTGTAGTTGAAGTGGGAAATCAGCTTTCATCTGCTTGATTTAAGAAACAGTAGACTGCCTTAATTTTTTTTGTACAAATATTTTTGCATGGATTGCATTGTTTCTGATGCTTAACTAATGCATCCTATCTCCAAATACATTGGTTTTACTTCTTCGTATTCTTCTTCCCAGCTGGCAGTGCTGTACCTGATGTGCTTTGGGTGCAGCTGGCCCCTCTGGCTGCCAGAGCACACAGCATTCAACTTGCCATCCACCAGAACTCCCAGAGCCTTTGCTGTGGGGCTGCCCTGTCCCACATGTGGGATCTGGCACTCGCTGAGCTTCGTGCAGTGCATTACTGCCCAGGCCTCCAGTCTGTCAAGGATTCTGCAAGGCCTCTCTGCTCTTGAGGCAATCGACAGCTCCTTCTGATTTTGCATCATTTGCAAACTTGTTTATGATGCTTTTGTGTTCTGCATTCGGGTCCTTTATAACGCTGCTGATGAGAACTGACCCTAAGGTGGAGCCCTGGGGAATCCTTTGAGCCCGGCTGCTTGTGCAGCCTTTGTGCCCAGAAGGGTACTGAGAAAAAGGGTAACAAAAGCTGGGCTGAAATCCAAAAAGAAGTTAGAATCTTTATCTCACTGAACAGAAATATACTGTTCAAATGAGGTCATATGCAAACATACATTAGAAATGTCACGAGGTGTATTTGGTCAGTGAGTCTGTTTCTCTTTGGGTAGATGGACAGATGAACTGCCATTTGTGTTTTGTAATTTCTGACTTTGTATACAGATAGGGATTACAGTAAATCTCAGCCAAAGCTTTGGCTTATTACAATGCCTGTTAATAAACTGCTTTTAAAGAGAACCTCTACTGTTGGCAAATCTCAGCAGTGTTTCTAGATGTGCTTTTTGTAGTAGCAGAATGAAATCTGTAAAATCCAAACGTGTGGCACGGGCTTCCTTTGTTCATTTTGCAGTTGTGATTAATGTCCACCTCGGAATTGTTTCTTAAGTCTTTGAACACGTACCTTACTGAAGGAGTGCTTCTGTACCTGAGCTGTTCTGCCTGCATTGCTTGCGTGCTTGAGGTTCAAGTCTGTCTGTTGAGTGAAGAAAAAACGAAAAATGCTGACATCTGCTGCATAGGCAGAGTGAAATCGGTGGGATGTAAGGTAGTCTTATGGTACCTAATCTAACTTGGTAGTTCGTAATGTAAAGAACAAGTAGTGGTAATTCCTGTCAATTGGTTGGTTTTTAAAGGCTGCTTAGAGCAGAAGAACGTGCTTTGAGACTTATAGATGTGACAACCAGTTACGTTTTTCATGTATCTTTCACATAATGATAACTCTTCAATGGGACAAGAGTTTATTTTCCTTCGTCTCTTAAACTCCTCAGGTTCTAGATGAGATTTCTGAACACGGCATTAGGATTTACCAGCTCCCTGATGCAGATTCTGATGAAGATGAGGAATTTAAAGAACAAACTAGAGTCTTAAAGGCAAGTTTCACTCTTTCTTAATTTACTGTTTTGCTGCAGTGTTCAGGCTTACTGTATGCTTAAAGATAATAATTCCTTTATAATATGCATTGAATATTCAGATTTTGTTCTTGGAAAAAATGTTGATTCTGAATTATAATCCTTTTTAATCCATTCTTTGCTTCATCAGAGCTCCAAATGTAGTATTGTGACTTTCTTTTTTGAATGTAAGTAACTGCTCACCAAGAACAGTGGTTTGCTGTCTGTTGCCTTGACAGCCTGACAAGCCTTTTAATATGCAAGCAAAAAGAGAATATGCACTCAGAGTTGCTGTACTAATTAACAACTTTCCTCTTGTTAGTGTAGGTAATAACGGTTTTAATTAAATCACTTCCTGCTAGTGCTCTGATGCTTCCACAGATGCTTGAAGAACACATGTGAAATTCTGTCTCCAGCAACTTTAGTCTGTATGTGAAGCGTGTTTCTGTTGGCTGTTTTCCATGCATGATGTTATGTCAGATGACGAATTATGCCCAATTTGTGTTTCAACAACAGTCAGACGTTCCGAAAGAAAAGTGTCATTTCCTTTTGAGCTGCTGCTAGGACAAACCAGTCCTAACAAAACGACGGGCTTCAGCAAGAAGAGGTTGCACTGTTGAGCACAGAATTTGTTGGTTTTCTGGTGTAGAAGGATTTTATTGAAGTACTTCTGTCAACGTTTCTTTTCCCCATCTCCTGTCTGCTACTTATTGCACCTCTGTGCTTTCCTTAAAAGAAAAAAGCAAACAACTGGGTGCACCAAAAAAAATCCTCAGCCCCTCTCCCCCCCAGAAAGAAGCCAACCCACTCACCCAACCAAAAGCCAACGCAACAACTTGTTTTGCTCTGTCTCAATCAGGCTAGCATTCCCTTTGCTGTTATTGGATCCAACCAACTTATTGAGGTGAAAGGGAAGAAAATCCGAGGCCGTCTGTATCCTTGGGGAGTTGTTGAAGTTGAGAACCCAGAGCACAATGATTTCCTTAAATTGCGCACAATGCTGGTGTGAGTAATGCAAAAATCACTGCAACCTGGTGATGTAACCCTGCTGGAATGACTTGAGAATTACATGAACATGAATTATTTAATGCCATGGTAGCCCTAATGAAGTGCAGATTGACTTTTTTTTTTTTGCCTCCACTTTTAGCCCTTGGCTTAATTTACCACTGTGCTCCTCTGGTCTGAGCTAAGAAAATATTTTCTGTATTTGAAATGATCAGATAAGGTGCATCTTATGTGAACTGTTTTTACGTTGCTATGTAGAAATTGAAGCTTTCTTACAGTGCAGTGGGTGAGGCAGAGAGCCTTTAGATGCTAAAGTAATTGGTGAATCCATGAAGACAAGTGTTCTAAAGGCAAAGCTCAGTTTTCTTATCAGTATAGGAAAGTCTGTGTTAAGTAGGGCACCCCCCACCCCTGGTGTCTGTAGCTGATATGGGCATTCTGTCAGTGTAGATGGCTCTAAGTAATTTCTTGTGCTATCTTGCTGTTGTTGTAAGTTGAATTCTGTAGTGTGTTTTTGGTTTTAGTCTCTGCTGAGCAGGGATTGCCCTCTGCTGGTCATCATTTCCAGCAGCATTTCTTTCTCCAGGCAGTTGAAAGCTGCTGGGTGATGCCAGCTGTTACCTTACCCAAGCAGTTCTGCTCAGCTTTCAGTTCCAAATTGTAGTTAATGACCTTTAAGTGTCAAAAAATACTTCAGGAATTAAATCTTTCTGAACGAGTCTTCACAAGGTTCTAACACTGCAGACTCATACGAACAACTCCTTTAAAGTAATGCGTGAACAAGACAGCACGCTGTGCGTGGTTTAAGGATATTGGTGGGAGGGTGCTAATCTATAAATCAAAAGGACTAGCAAGCATGAAAGCAGTGTCCTGACAAGCTTTGTGGCTGATTTGGTGTATAAAAATTGTCCTTCTAGTGAATGCATCTATTATACAAAATAACTTTTTGTTTTCAGTTTTTATATTCCCTTTGACAAGAAGCATGAAGCACACAGTATTGCTTTGTATGTTCTAGAACTCACATGCAGGACCTGCAGGAGGTGACCCAAGATTTGCACTATGAGAACTTCCGTTCAGAGAGGCTGAAGAGAACTGGCAAGTAAGTGTCTGCGTGTCTCTGGCTCTGCTTGTGAGTCTCTTCCTTTTTTCTGTGGCACCTGACACACTTCTCTGAAGCAATTCCTCATCATTATTTCTTATCAACTTTCAATATATGGAGTAAGTGAAATTCATAAGACGTTTTTGTAGTATTAAGCATGACTCTTGTGAAGTGCCATACAAACAGACATCTGCTCTTGTCTGCATATCCATTCCCTCTTCTCTATGCTTTTAAGTGGAAGATACATAAAGAAGCAGGGTGTAGACATGATCAGATAAAACCTGTCTGGGAAAAACAAACTCAGTGGGCACATTTATGTGATTATGTAGATCATATATAAACCATATATATTTATATGGTTATGTAGATCACAGCCTATTAATCTGATGAGATTAAAACTGCCGTGTGGGATTTTTTTTCTGCTCCTTCACATATAGCTGCAGAGGGAAGTTCAGCCCAAGCAACCTTTCTTTGTAATTTCTTTTTCTTTTTTCTTGTAATGCTTCTGTTCTTGGCAAATTTAATTCCACAACTACTCTCACTGCATCTATCTTGATAGCAAAGTATTCTTCTCCCCATCTTGTTCTCTGAGTTCATCCAAGCGTTCAGATCTTAAACAAGAGAAGAAATAGCTTAAGCAGCAATTCCACAGTTGCTTTCATGGGTGATTTTGTTCCAAGGGTAGGTGGTAGAGGGAATCTTGCAGCAAAAAATTAGCAAGTTAGCAATGAAGAAACTAAGAAACAGAGGAAGAAAATTAGAGAGTGAGGATAACAGGAGCTTAGGGATAAATAGAAGATGGCATTTTAAAAAATCAATACAAATGTGTTTAAAAAATGTCCCCATTTCCACTATGAGAAAGCATGCAGACTTTTGTGTTGTTACAGTAGCTGAAATGTGAATCTCAGGGCTGTTCTTGGAGACTTTTTCTGTATCCTGCGTCATCAGTGTGTTCTGTTGTTCAACAGGCCTGTGGAAGAAGAAGTCGTAGACAAGGATAGAATCCTTCAGCAGAAGGAGGCTGAGGTAAGAGAGCTTCTACAACCATTGTTCTTCAAATGCATCTGCCGTGCTCCACTTCCAGTGTTCTGCATCAGCTCCTGCATACAGACTGGAAGGGTAGAAGGAAGATGTGATCTGTTGCATGCAAGTTGCCTGTGCAAGGTGTGCTTGTATGCGGTGGATATCAGGTTGCACGTGGGGACTTTTGGTTCTGCAGGCAGAATATCTCTCATCTCCATAAACAGAATTTATGTTTTCTGCTAAGTAGCAAAGCCTCTCTGTGTCTGTTATCTACATGTGCTGTTTTAAACATATGTTGGAGTAGACTGGTAGACCAATGTCGTTTCAGGTGGGCATGCTTTAGCACAAACACGTTAGCAATAAATTTATCCATGTCTTGTGCTAAAGAGTAGAAAAGGTTACAGAATCTTAAAAATCCTATGACGGAATTTGTGTGCATATCTCTTAATCTTCTGTCTTACAGCAAAACCTATAAATTTTCTTTAATACCACTCAATTTTTCTATCTTTGTTTTCTTACTCTGCTTTCAAGTTATTGCTAAACCTTTCATCCTGATATTTTTATGTTAGAATTCTAAAGATTCAGAGATTGTGAGCCTATATTGCAATGTAAGTAGCATGCTGCCAGTGCTTGTGACTTCTTGCACGGTGGAAATGCTTTCTGCCAGTTGGAAGGTAGAAGATTTTTCTGTTTATCCTAGTTTTATCCAGTTCAGCTTTGATTCAAGTTCATAAATGAAGGAATGCATGACTTAAAGGTCACTGTATACAGATACAGATATACATGCAGTGATTTGGAGTAAGATATTAAAGTAATAATACTAAAAATACAACCAATTATGTGTATTTCTGGGATGAAAGATTCAGGCTCCAGTACCTGCAAGTTTATGAAATATAGTTACTTCAGTCTGTGCATTTCTTTTTTCCTTCATAGCATCCATGTTTAAAAATAGCTGACCTTGGCATTTTGACATAATCAGCTGCTTCTGTATTTCCTTTTAGGAATTATTTTTTTTTTTTTTTTTGCTGTTTACCACCATAGCTAGTAGTTGAAAACATGAATTACCAGAGATTGAATGAGATAAATGCACTTAGAAAGTCCTGCAGTGATGAAGGTGCAGCTGTGTTGCTGAAGTGATGGCCGTGCACTTGGGGCGCTGGAACTTCTCCAAGGACTTTGTGCACAACTCAGCTGCCTCCCCTTCCCTGGTGTGTGTGTGTAACAGCAGCAGCTGTCAGTTGGCTGCCAGCAGTGCCAGGTGCTCTGAAGTGTCAGAAGCGTGGTTAGAGAAACACCTCTCTTACTTCTGTCCAGCGCTTCCATCATTCGTGTGGTGCAATTTGGGTTTAATCCCTAATCCTTTAATCCTATTCATCCTGATGTTATTTCAATGATGTAAATTGTATGTGCCCTAGCAGTTAAGTATAAATTTAGGTGTTCTTCTAGAGCTACTTGTCTTCAGGTTTGTAGCTGAACGCATTCTGCGGTGTTTCTGTGGGAAGCTGTTGGTGCGGCGAGCTCCTCACGGTCGACTGATCTGTTCTGACTCTGTGCAGACCTGTGTATAATATTTGTATATGTGTGTAACGCAGCTTTTATGTGTTACCGTTAAATAGGTGGAGTCTTGAATTTCTTGACAGATGGTCTCTGAAAGTTCCCTCTGGGACTCATCTCTGAGTAACTGCTGCTGAAGTTGCAGAGGATTAGGTTAGAACTTGGAAAAACAAACAGATTTTTATGTTCTGCGTTCTATTGTCCCTAAGAGATCAAGAAGCTTTGCTGAATCTTCTGTAGATAAGCTGGGATGAAATCCCTTCATCTCCGTATCATCCCTATGCTTCAGACTGGGAAAAATCTGGGGAGGGAAGAAGCGCAGAGGAAATGGGCTCACATTCCACAGCCTTTGCAGAGAAAACAAATATCCATTTCCCCTCCTGCTCCGCATTCCCATCAGTAACGGTGCCTGTTCTATTTACAGCTCTGTAAGGTTTATGTAACCTTGGAAGGAATGAACACTTGGGTTAGTGCCAGGAGCATCGTTATCAGAGCATCACTTTAGAATGAGTTTTTAGTATGCCAAAGGATGTGGTCCCTGGTTCACAGTTTGGAATTGCTAATTTGTGCTTTTCGTTCATCTTCCTTTGATGACCCATTTTTCTGAGCTGGGAAGTGAAAGTAAGAATAACGATAACCACATTCCTTACAGTAAATGTGCTGTAGTTCAGATTGTTTTGACATTGTGGTGTGGATGGGCTCAAATTTAGGAAATTTTGTAGTGTTGTGCAATACTTTTTTTTTGTTTAACTCTGAAAATATTTTGTAATAAAATCCTTTCAAAGTTTTGACATTTTCCTAGAAATATTCCCTCTGAAGTCTGTGTTTACATGAAAACAAGAAACAAAGTTCCTCAGATTTAAATACATATTTATATTTAATATTACTCTTTTTGGCTGCTGAGCACTTCGTTCGTTCAGAAGAAGTACTTGTCTGTATTGTGGGCAAAATTTGGGATGAAGTCTTGTAGGTAATGCAGAACTGTTTACCTGTGGTTTCTGTGTGGGCCTGGGAGCTGTTGGAAGCTGGGATCCCCTCTGAGCTCTGTAACCACTGGATTTAGAAGCTGTTGTTTCCTTTGTGTTGCTACAAGTGTTGTGTGTGTTAAGTACCCAGTGGTTACATGATAGTTTAAGCTCCCTTTTAGTCCTGGTGAAGTGAAATAGATGGACTTTATACCATGGCTGCATTTACTCTTTTCATTGTCTGGGAACTTGAAGGAAACTTTCTTTTGTTCACATTTCTAAATGTTGTTTCCTGGCTTTCTGCTGTCCTGTGGATCATCTCTGTGCTGTCCTGTTTCTTTAGGGAATGTGTGCAAGTTCCCTGCAGAATGTATTAATCATGCTCTTACAGTAAGGGCCTCTATTGCTGTGCAAGACCAAGGTGCTGTAGGCCCTTGCCTTGTTCTGCCCCAGTGCAGGGGCAGAGGCATTACTTTGAGTCACGTGTGAAGCGTTAGATTCATCTTAAGATGAAAGACTGTTCTACGCCGTGCTTCCAGAGGGGTGAGACACAACTTATTTTGAACTTGTAACACGTGGAAATGGTTCTTGTGTCCTCTCTTCACTTGAAGAGGAACATTGGAAGAGACTGGCGTGGTTACCGTGCTGAGTACAGCTTGGGTTGACTCCCTGGCTGGGCAGAAGCAGGAATATTTATTTGTGAATTCCACACTTGAGCTGCCAGGATTTATACAGTGCAGATGATTTCCTTCTCGAGATATTTATATGTTCTCCCTAAATTCAGTTATGGCTGCTGCTGCTGGGCAGAGCCTGGCATCCTCATAGGCTGTGTGCTGAGCGTGCTGCTATGAGATGCATGGCTGAGACCTGGAGCAGAGACGTTTAGAAGCTGTAGTTTTACAGCAAGAAGAAACCACTCAGGATTGTTTGCATATCAAATGCTCAGCGAAAGCCAGAACAAAATGCAGTGAAAAACTACAGTTGTCTCCTGAAGATGATGTGTGTTCATGTCGCTCTGCTTTCCTTTACTTTTTTTTGCCAGCTTTCTTTTGTTAAAAAGAAACATCAGTGTCTATTATGTGCAAACAGCCATAGGATACAGCAGTGTGCCCGGTTGTTCCTGAAAGCCTTCCTGAATTCTGCCAAGAGCTTCAGCAGCCTGCCACTGTTTAGCTAATGGCACAGACTAACACCAGAATCACATGTAAAAGGAAAACCTTGCCATCTTGATGTTAGTGTCAATTCTTTTGTCTCATCTTAAATTTGGGTCTCCGAGCATATTATTCTTTCATGCTATGGACATGTTCTTATCCCTTAGGTTAAGAGGACATGAGACTTAGAGATGCATTCAAGTCTTAATGTGTGATGTTGACTATTAGCAGAATACTAATTTGAAAAAATCACCATAGTACATGTGGAACAGCATCTTTCCCTGTGATTACTGAATGGTTTCTATTTTGGGAACACTTCAGGGCTCAATTTTAAGTGTTCTTGGGAAAGCTCAAATAGACAAGCTCCCAGTAAAGCCAGTTTTTGCTCTGGTGATAAATCTGCAGTAGGGTCGTTCAAAGACCAGGTGTCCTGCATCTGTACAAATGGATCTTTGAGCTAGTTTTCTTTTATTGTACCAAAGAATCAACACAGCTCTCATGTCTGAATCTTCCTACTTCTTTTCTTTTCCACCCTGCAGAACTATGCCTGCCATCTCTCTGTCAGAGGCTTTCTGCCTGTTTAGTGAAAAGATACAGATGGATGTCTAACAGTCAGTGTAGTTAGCTGTAGCATGCTGTTCCTGTGATCTCCTTTTGTCAGAGTGAATCTACAGTGCAGTCATAGGAGCCTGAGTTAGTCTTTGCTGAACCTGTTCTGCTGCAGCAAGAGATGTGTCCCAGTATATAAGGCAGCTAATTTTAGTGCAGTGTATGCACTTCTGTTTCTTACTCTCCCAAATCTGCATCTGAAGCTAGGCAAGGGAAAGTGACACAGGCACCTGTAGCTGCTCTTTGCCAGTTCTTGGTGGGGAGCAGCACATTCTCTGTGTGTCAGTGCAGTTACTTTGTGATGCTTTGAAGAATCTGGGTTGGGAAAAATACAGTATTCAGTTCTGTGAATGAGTTACATGTGCCTGGTTTAGAAGGAGGCAAATAGGATCTGCTTTCTGCCATGGAAGAAAGCATGGTGAGTTTCCTGGATTTTGGACTTCTCGTGTCGAAGCTGAGAGATGGTGCTAAACATGTGCGTGTTTCTCTTACAGCTGCGCCGCATGCAGGAGATGATTGCTCAGATGCAAGCCCAGATGAGGATGAAGCCTGGAGATGACTAAGATACTGAATGGCTGGGTGCATCAGGTATGACTTTTCTGACTTGTGTACTCCTCTTACGTAAGGCTTTCAAAGTGACTGTTGCCAGTTCTGCACTTGGGACATGCCTTCATGGCACTTCTAGTAAAACAGAGTGCTGTTCTGGTACATTAAAAAAATTATGCAAACACTACTTTTCCATCTGTCATTAAGATTTGCAAATGCTTATCCTCAGTGCCTTATTTTTTGGATCATCTAACTTTGGTTTTGCAAGCAAAAAGCTGTTCAAAATATTAGTTTGTCTCTACATAAACAAAAGTAGAGTATTTGGGGTATGTGGACTTCTGAATTTAAAACAAATGAAATTTTAGACAAGCTGGTTAAGTGTACTGAATGCTTGATTGTAGGTAGGATATATTAAATGAGATCAGAATGAGTGAAGGAAAAAAAGGTTCTTGTAGCAAATATTCACTGTGTCTTCAGAAATACTCATTTCTTTTTCCAGTTCTTTGGCATGTTTTATTTTTTTAATGCAAGATTAAAAACCAGAAGGATGTGAGGTGTCTTGTTGCTTAACACTGCAGTTTAATACTCCAGTTTTGATTGCTGGTCTTCTGGAATGTAAAGCTTGAATAAAATGGATTATGTTATCCCTCATGACCTTGTGGCAGCTGCCAACATTCCAAGCCTAAAATAAGGAGATTTTTGTTGCCTTTATTTGAACTTTCAGTCTTCCTGTTTATATATTTAAAAAAACAATCTCCTAAGAAATAAACTTATTCACTGGGCTCCTGTTTAAGCAGAAGTTGGTGGTTTTACTGTTATGTACACTGTAATCTTTAGTAGAAGTAGTTAAGGGGAAGCAGCAGTTCAAGCTCAGGTTTCATGCTGATTCCAAGTCTTGCAGGTAAAGTAATCTTCACATTATGTCTTCCAATCTCCATAATGAGATATGTATTCCCTGAGCTGGAAATCTAAACACTGAGGTTAATTTGTGGCTAACCATGCAGCATATGTGATAGCAGGGCCTGGCAGAAAGCTCTCATTTCCTCAGGCAGGAGCTGGTAGTTATTCAGCCTGTTAAATTCTTTAGCCTAAAGTAAAGGTCCCAAGATTTCATGCTGACTTTATCACATGGCCAGACTCTGGCCTCTTGTGAAAATAGCTGTTTGACAGGGGAAACCTCGCATAGCATGAATCATTATTTCTTGTTGCAAACTAGCACAGTTCTTTCTGCAGCTTACAAATCATGCTTAATCACATGGTATCCCTTAAACTGATACTTGGTAAGTAAAAAAATCTCCCTAAATGTAATTGCTTTGTCCATAGTTGTCGCTTGCAGAGTGCAGGATGTCTGCGTGGTCAGCATCTGGGCACTGATAGGATGCAGCATTCATAGCACAGGTAGCCAGCAGTGCACCAGGTTCTGTGCGTTTCACAGCTTCTGGCAATCCTGAATATGGTATTCATGGAAACAACTTGCAGCATGCTGTGCCCCACGCTCACTTCGCAGCCTTGGATGTGTTGTAAACAAAGCCGTGAGCATGCCCACATGTATTCAAATGAAATGTTATTTTTTAGATAACTTACTAATCTGGAATACATCTTGGACCACTACGTCTATGAAGCAGGAAAGCTCTCCGGGTTTAACTCATGATCTGGTAGTGATTAAGTTTGAACTACATCTTGTTTCCTTTTAGTATTTCAGTGATTCAAGTACCCAACGTGAATAAACTTGGGAAGCATTTGGATAAGATCTTTATATGCAGAGGTCCTGCTGTTTGGTTGGAGTCTGCAAAGCCAGATTCCTGCAGCTGCTTGGGCACTCATGTTGTTCAGCAGTTGTTTTCAGGACAGAACTCGGAACTTGTTTTTACCCCTCAGATATCGATTTGTAGACTTCCAGGTAACTCGTGTAGCTTCCATGATGCACAGTCAGGGCCACCTTGGTCGTCCTAAGCAGGAGTGTAGCTGCACGATCCTGTGGTGTGAATCCTCAGCTAGAACTTGGCTGTTCAACAGTGGAGGTTTTCCTCTTGTGTGCTGTCTGCAGTTTGGGAGGAATTATGAGTTCAGCGTCCATCAGATTTGCATTCCATCAGATTTATTTGTTAGTATTTCTAACTATTTCCAGAGGAAGCAGGAAACTTGTAATTAACAGCAGTTAGTGCGGTGTGCCACAATGAAGATTGGTATCAGTCTTCTTGTTCTTGTGCAGCTTATCCTGAGCATCTCTTAGGCTCTACTGTTATAGGAACATTTAAGGATCAGCTTATGACAGTGCTGTAACTGAAAGCATTGCCTCTCCTCTAGTTGCTCTTCAGCACTTTTGATTTCTTTTATGCTGAGAAATGTACATAACTTCATAGACGAGATGTAAAGTTACTGTTTGCACTGCTCTTATTTTGGATAAGTACATATTTATATTTTCTTCAAAAAATCCATTAAATATTTTTAATGCACGTGCAGAAATTTAAAACACACGTAAAGGTGTTTTCAGACATTTTGGGAAAAGAGCAGTGTGGTGTTAATGACCTCATGGGTGAGATGCAGAGAGTGCAGGGCAGGATGGCTACACGTGGTGATGTCTGACCACATGAAATGCCCACTTCTGGGTTTCAGATGCACCTGGGAACGAGGTGTGGATGCTGAATGCTTTGGGATTATCTGGAAAGAATGTGGCATTGCATAATGATTAAGATGTGCTGAAGTTAATTCCTTACCTAAAAGACAGTGAGTCTGTATGGTGTTTTATGCTGCAAAGAAGGAATGGCTGGAAGTTCTGTTTTTTCTGGTCCTCTCTGAATTAGGGGCATCTTTAAAGACTTACTATAAGAGTGAAGGGAGAGTTTACTGCAAGCAGTTTCCTTTCCGTTAGCTTTGAGGCTGATGAGAAGCAGGGCAGGGTGACATATGCAGATTTTTACAACGATGATGTGCTTAAGTTCACAAATAATGTGCAGACTGTGTGCACAGAGGTGTTTGCAGCAGGCAGTGAGGGCACAGCTAGGCACCGCTGTAAGGTTAGAATAATTCTTGTTACACCAATCTTACAAGTCCGTGTGAAGTTTAATAAAGACTTCAAAATGAGTTTAAGTTTCATTTATTATTTCCTTTTTAATTTTCAGGATGCGAGATTGCTGTGAAGTGGTAGGGGCTTATTGCTTCTTATCACTGACAGTGCAAATGAAGGCTCAGAGAAAGCAGGGGAGGAGTGGGGCCAAGTTACCAGCAACTAAAACTAATGTAGTAGTATTTGTTGACTCCAGTATGAAATACTTACGGCCTGTTGGAATAAGCCTGTGGTAACTCTACCAGCATGTTTACTGCCTTCTGAAGCAATTATTTTTTCAAGTGAAATGTTTATTGGTAGGGCTTTCTTCTCTTTCCTTTTCTGCTTCTGAAAGTATAGCTCTTTGCAATCTGTTCTCCTCTTGTTCTTACAAATCTGAGTTGTCTTACACATAGCTTCAGGGTCATACTGGGATGCCGTAACAGCAGTCAGTCTGTGGAAAATAAACAGCCAATTAAAACGTACTTTTGGTTAGGGAAATGCATGTGGGGAAAAAAGGCGTTTTGAGGTAATTATAGCATGTTAGTCCTTATAGTGAGCTGGTGATTCCTGTGAGTGTTAAAGCTTTCTGACTGACTGACGCTGTTCTGATTTTTGATAAAGGCACCAAACAGGCTATTTCTTCCTCAAGCACATTGACATCATTTAACTGAAAAACACAAAGCATTGTCATGGCAACCAGTCTTCTAAAATGCTGCTGCTGAATGCCAAATTGATCTGAAAAGTCATTTGAGCAAGTACAGATCGTGTTGTAGTTTTTGGCAGCTGAAATTGAAAGCCTAGAGAATGCGATGCTTTGGCAAACTTGTAGTATTTGGAACAACTGCCTGGCAGTGCCAGTGGCTGTTTCTCTAGCTAGAAACTGGATTAGAAGAGTGCTGTCATTCTCCAGCGCTTTTCAGCTGTCTTCGTTTTGGAGCTGTTCAATAAACTGTGTATTGATGGGCTAGCACGAATTTTGGTTTCCCTCAGAGGGCAGGCTTTGATACAACTATTTTTTTCTTTGCTGCTGTACAACTGAAGTGCTGAATCTGTGTGGCTCCATAGGATGCTGAAGTTGTACAGAAAAATGTTGGCTGGGTCCTTAGGAGCTGCCTGGTGACTGGTATCCTCCTGCTCACAGCTGGTGCCCACCTGCCCTCGCTGTAATGGGCAGAGAATCACAGAATCACAGAACTGTAGGGGTTGGAAGGGACCTCCAGAGATCATCGAGTCCAACCCCCCTGTCAAAGCAGGTTCCCTACACCAGGACACTTTGTACAATCATTGTATGACTTAAACCTCCACACAGAGAGCAGTAAAGCTTTCATACGAATTGTCCATCTGAGAACAACTTGTAAAAATAATATCTCCCTGTTAGTCCGCTTTGCTCTCAGTTGGTAGGAGCAGCCATCTTCCACACACAGTCCGAGAACATGAGATGAGATGTTGTGCTTGGACTGCGGCCTGGGCTGTCTGCGTGTCCCTGTTTGTGTCTTCTAACAGGAAATCAGTTGTTCGATTCTCCCAGTAGGAAAAACGTTGGGACTTAGAATGGTAATCTTCAAGGCATTGCTCAGAAACAAGAATCTATCGCTGGTAAGGTGCGTGAGTCTGAAGCGTTAGTCAGGTCTGTTGACCTGCTGCACCTACATGCAGTCTGCTTGAAGAATCCTGTACGGATTTTTTTTTCACTCCACAATTTCTGCATGCAAAGTCCCCAGGAATTTGTCAGGAGCTTTTACAGTAAGGAGTAGAAATAGCAGGGTGTCATTTCTAACAACATAGGAGAGATGCATCTTCAAAACTACTTTCCCATTGAGACTCAGTTACCTGGAAGAGAGGAGGGACAGATGATGGCACTCTGCAGACTGCACTTCTGTAGACTGAAGGGCTTTCTGAGGAATTTGCTTTCGCAAAACATGAAATGAAGATGACTGAAACACCTAATAGTGAGTTTTCTGATAATTACACTAATTACACCAAGCTGTATCTCAGTATCACTATTTTGTTAGTCAATGTATTAATACAAATTTATTTTATTTTCTTGAAATGATCCCTGGTTAGAGAGACTATCAGATTCCTGATGGATCCCTGCGGAAATCCTGTTTTGTGGGGAAATGTGAGTGTGAGTGGAAATGCATTTATTTGCTTTTCTGTAGCATGCAGATGCTGTGGGAAAGATGAAGTCCACCGTGCAGTGGCTATGGGGACATGTGCAATTCCTGTGAATTTGTACCAGGGCACTTTTCTGTTCCTGCCTCATAGGGGCTTGATATCCAAGGAATGATACAGTTTGAATATTTCCACCTTTACACTGAGAAATGGAAACACTGCAGCATCTGAGATGGCCATTAGATGGACTGGAGGCAGAAGGTGAAGGGAGGTGTTTATTTCCAGAGCTCCATAGGCATTAGTGGGGCACTTGGACCTCTCAGAGCTGTGCCAGAGCCTGGTGTGTTACCGTGCTGGGCCCCTAAATGCTTCAGGCAGCTTTTTACTGAATAAAAGTTTTTAGAGAAACATTTGTAATAGTTCTGGAGCTCTGAGCCTGGTATGTATGATTCAATGGATATTAAGCCTATTAGCACATTTAACGAACTGGTAAGTGTTGGAAAGCAGTTTAAAAGCCAGTTTTGGAGCTGAGTGCAGTTGGCTGGTGACATTTATTATGGGAAAATGTAAGGTGCTGCCACAGACCAGCAAGAGGGAATGGAACAGAGAGTGACTGAAGTTCAGCTGTAACCCCAGATACTGGGGTTGTGAGTAACGACATGAGTCAAAGCTAGCTAACAACTGGACATTGATGCTATCCAGTACTTACAGATTTGTTTTTCCAGGAGTTGTAACGAAGTTTGCAAATGTTTATCCTGGTACAGAAGCTCTGGAATTTAGCTGTGAAGCAAAGCCTTGTGGGAAAACTCAGCTTCTCCAAGTTCTTGCTAACTATTGTGAAGTGAAAGGGTTGTGGCTACATAAAACACAAAATGGGGGCTGTTTGAAGAAAGATAATTTAGGTCAGTAAGAAAATGTAACTGCTATAAAACGCATTTCTCTCCTTGGGAATTCCGAACTGTAGAGGCAGATCGGTGCAGTGCAGAGCACCTTGATGTGTGTTCTTTGAAGCCGCTGAGGGGGAGGCGAGCTCATGTCTTCCTAAGCCTTTCCAATGCAGGATTCTTGGTGCTGTGTGTGTGAGGTGTGTGTGTACGCTGCGGCACCCACTGAGCACAGCGCCGTGCTGCAGAACTGTGCTGTCCATTAAGTAATGGTGGGAATGGCTGCAGGTAGAGGCATTTAATGAATACACACTCAGAAAGTATGGGGGAATCTCTCACATACTAGTGTATAAAAATGGATATAAAAATCTGTAGAGAGCCTAGTAACCTAATGCATCATAAAATACTGTCTCATCAGGAGACAGGGAGGAAAGCAGTGAAACAAATCCACGCTGGAAATGCCTGAAACATACTGTGCTCAGTCATGTTTCATGAACATAACAAGTGGACGTCATGTTGCTATGTTGCTAACATCAGTGCACGCTGGTGCTTACAACCAGAGCCTTGGTGTTTATTGGAAGCACTGTCACAGACGCTGGTTACCATTTCTTTCTGATGTGTTTTGTAACAGATCAGAGCTATGCAGGCGATGGCAGAAAATTAGTTTCTCTTCCGTATTTGAAGTAACAGTGTAGCACAAGAAGTTAATTTTGCCTTTGAATATTAAAGGTGGTTAGCAGTGCGTGGTCTCCAGCTTCAACACTGTAATGCTGCTTGTTGGACTGGATTGTGTGAGGTGAAGGCCCTGCCCTGCTGACAGTCGTAGGGAACTGCTGTTCCCTAACAGTGATGGTTCTGTTCAGGACATGAAGAGTGAAGGACCCCCGGCCAGCTTTCCCTCAGCCTCATCCCAGCTGTATTCTGCAGCTGCAGTCTGCATAGGTGCTGTACTGACACTGCGTATTTCTTTTTTGCCGTCCAGCTGGGTGCTTAAGCTGAGCTACTTTTCCTACTTGGGAAGGAGTACCTTTGGAGACTGGAGAGCTGCAGGTGCCTCCCAAGTACCAAATTTGTCACAGCTTTTGTAAGCAGGACCTGATTTTCAGGGAAAGCTGGAATTGTGCTTTCTTCAGTTGGCAAGTAACTAACGACACATGCAAAACTGGGAATCATTTGTGAAGTGATAGGTCAGTGCTCCTTCTTTCAGCCGTATGAGTACTGCTTTGTGAATGCTTGGAAAAATCCATTTGCTTTCCTTTTTTACTGAAGCAGTGTCATAAGACCATGATGTGTTTGTGCGTAACATCAAGCTGGCTGCTTATTTTAGCCCTGGTTAGATGGTAAGTGCTCTTAAATGCAGTTTTCAGTGTCAGAAGTAAAGCTGCACGCTGCAGGCAGACAGAGGTTGCTTCCCCTGTGCTGTTCTGTTCAGCTGAGCCACAGCGCAGTTCTTGCAGACGAAGGGGAGTGTGGGTGCTGAAGGGAGGATGCACCTAAAAATGGATTCTCTTGCATGTGCTCTTGTTAGACGTTTGAGACAGATACAGATATCTGTGGCCAGACTGCGTGCAGGTCGTCTAACTCAGCTGATGCAGCTGTAGTGCAGGTCCCTGGGAGTGCTCTGTTCCCTGGATTATGCTGCTTTGCTAGGAGGGGGTCAGGATCGGGATGCCAGAAGCATGCCAGTAGTGCTGAGAATTTGTCTTTTCTAATGCTGTTTGTTTTCCACTTTTGTTCGCAGCAGCGTTCAGTCCTCTAGGTGGACGGGTGCTCTGTTTTCTTTGACCAAGTGGTAACGCTCACATGCAAAAGCCGGATTCTGCAGATCAAGACCTGCATTAAAACACAGAGTCTGAAGATTGTGTTGTAAAACTGCTTGTTTTATATATTCAAAGTTAATCATGTTATCCTGTATCTTTTTTGATTTTTTTGTTAACACTGCCTTCATACTTATAAATGTGTTTATATTCTCCTTCCTATGCCTTTTGGTACAGAAATGGATAAGCATGCTGTTTGGACTAGGCCTTGTGCTGGGGCAAGGAGTTAATAGTGTATCTAGATTGTTCTGAACCATTTTGTGATTAGTGCTAAAAGCCTCTGTGGCCTGTTGGCAGTAAATGTGCTCTCATGTATCGTGACTTTCTATTGCTATTTTAAGCCATTCTATATCATGTCAGTTTTTCATAACTTTCTGTGCTTCGGTTCTTTTTCAAGCTTCATCTCTGGTGATTTGTATTTGTGTGATGTATGAGAAAACATACAAACCACTGATGATTTGCCAGCGGTGTAAAGAAGCTGACTTTTCTGAATCATTGTGCCTTAAAATACCATGAACACTATGCATGCCAGAAACTTATGTGGATGCCTCTGGAGAGTTGTCTTCAGGTCCCAGTATTGCTTGCAGATATTCCTATGGCAGCGTTCCCAGCTGAGTGGTGGCACGTACTGAACCTTTTATAACACTAATTTTCATGGAGGTTTTGTAATAAATTGTATCAATGTGGAAAAAGATGAATTCTGGGGTGATTTTTGTTTCCTGCCTTTCTCTCTCTATTTTATTTGCATTATTCTGTTTTTTTGATGATTTGTGAATTGTTGCATTGGTGACATGCAGAGTGTCTTCAAAGGAGTCCTGGTACTTGGCCTGAAGAATGGAAGGCTCTTCTAGAATTTACTGCTGTGATTTCATTTCAGAGCACCTTTCCAAACGTTTTCACTGGAAGTTAGGCAGCACATCTTCACATCTGCTTTTGCTGTTGTTTCTGCAAAACTCAGGATGCATCTGCTGACGCTGGCTGTGTCTGTCAATTGGGAAATGGGATCACACGCCTCGGTTTGTGAATTGTGGCTGTTGCTGTTCCCTTCGTGCCGTTACGCGTGCGTGGCTCTCATGCATGCTTATGTAGTCCTGTGTGTGTCATATGCATGTAAGTGTGAATTGTCTTGCAAATATGGAATTGAGGTGCTTTGTATTCTGTACTGCTTTGGAGTGTCTGTCATGTTGCTGTTAGCCCTAATTGTGCTGTCTAGCAAAGAGTGTTTAATCAGGACAGACTTCACAAAAGGCTTGCATCACCAGGGTGCGTATTTGGCCTGTGGACTTAAACTGCATCAAGTGGATATTTGTTATCTTGGCTGCTCTGATGAACTTGAAAGAAGAAATGAAATGACAGATTTGTTTTCAGTTGCAGAGCCACTTCAGGTTTTATGGAGATTTGGATGTTAAACATGTCTGTCAAGAGCCAAGGTGAGAGCTGTAACTGCAAACATCCTGTTTCACATGGGTTGCGTGCCCTTATGTGTGCCTTTGTGCTCCTTCCAGAATTCTGCAGCATGTTTTGCAACCTTCTCCAAATGATGCTCTGTGCCTTTGTGCATGTGAAAGAACAGCCACACCCTTCACCAAAACCAGGGCGTTCTGTTGTGTACTGAGTTAGCTTTCTGAGCCAAGGTAACATGAAAGGTTCATCTTGCAAAGAAATGAGGACAGTAGGGAAGTAGGCTTCTAAAAGTCTCTCTCTTTTTTTTATTTAATAAAATTAGGGCTTTTTTCCCCGTCTTTCCAAAGCAAGGCATCAGAAGTCACTGTCACAGTTCCCGGGTGGGAGCTCTTACTGACCGGGAGCAAATAGTGATTACTGATCTGGTCTTTGCTTCCTCCTGGCCTGTGAATTGCATCTGCAGCTCTTGGCCCAGTCCCTGGCACTCACTATTCTGTGTGCTTTCCTTTCAAAACGGGCTTAATCTGTACCTCACTTCTTAGTGATTGCTGTTAATCTTCAGCTGCTTTTGAATTCATTTTCTCACGCTACCTCGCAGCTCAATGTGGGATGTGTGTTCCTTAAGCCAAGCTGCTGCTGTGAGATCTCTGCAGAGCTTTCCTGCGTTGCCCAGCAGTGCCAGCAGTGCCCAGGAGCCCCGCTCTGCCCGGCCATCTCCTGTTTGGCAGGATCAGGGAGCAGGTGCCCAAGGTCCTTCTTGTCTTCATTAGATTTGAAGCACTGTGGCAGACTAATGGCAGCTTCTGAATTGCCGGTGGGGTCATTGGTGCCTTTAATTGCGGTGTGGAGTTTGATGGTCTGTAGTTGTCTGGTCTATAAAAATGAATATGCTAACGATTGATGAAATACTGTCTCTGATGTTTTGAATCGATGGCTAAAAGCAATCTGGGGGCAAGTTAATGGGTTTTGAAATCTCACATGCCTGGGACTGCCAGCTGCTGGTTTTGGAAGCGTCTCCTTGTTTGAGTACGAGGGATATTTTCAATGAGTAGGTGGAAGAAATGGCGAGGGATGATGACCGCAAGGATCGGAGATGTTGGAATCAGCGACGGTTTTGTTCCGTGGAGAGGAGGCTGTCCTCGCACTTGTGCGGCCAGCAGCGGGCCCGGCCGCTCCGTTCTGCGCTCCTGGCTTACGGCCCGGTCCCGGCAGGGGGAGAAGCGTTCCCTCCCTGCGGCCGTGGGCTCGGGGCTGCCGCACGGCTCCTATGGTGGGAGTTCAGCTCAGGTCCCTCGGCTGTTCTGAAGTCATGGGCTCGCGCCTCCTTGGGAGCGTTCTAAATCCGTTGGAGCTCTCCTGCCCCCTCCTCCCGTTATTCCGGCAGCTTTACCTAGAATAACTCAGTGTTGCTCTTAAAATGGCACGCTGGCAGAGGAGCCCGTTCCTGCTTCGCGGAGTAAGTTTGCAGCGTGATTCAGTGCCTCCCCCGACATTTCGGGCTGCTAAATCTGGAAGCGCGTTCCCTGTTTATTCCCTTGGCTTTTGACGTTTTTAGCGGTCCGTCGTTCGAGCGCACAGCGCTCTCCTGAGCTGCGGCGCCCCCCCTGCAGGCCCGGCGGTGCGGTGCTGTGGTGCTGCGGTGCTGTGCTGTGGTGCTACGGTGCTGTGGTGTGGTGGTCTGGTGCGGTGCTGTGCTGTGGTGCGGTGCTGTGGTGCGGTGCTGTGGTGCTGCGGTGCTGTGGTGCTGCGGTGCTGTGCTGTGGTGCGGTGCTGTGGTGCGGTGCTGTGGTGCGGTGCTGTGGTGCGGTGCTGTGGTGCTGTGCTGTGGTGCTGTGCTGTGGTGCGGTGCTGTGGTGCTGTGCTGTGGTGCGGTGCTGTGCTGTGGTGCTGCTGTGCTGTGGTGCTGCGGTGCGGCGCGGTGTCCCCGGGCCGGGCTGCGGGCGGGGCGCGCGGCGGGATTGGCGGGCGGGGCGGGGCGGGGCGGGACGCCGAGGCGGTCCCCGGGCGCACCCCGCGCTGCCGTCGGCGGGCGCCGCGCTCCCGGCCGGGCAGGGCCGGCACCATGAGCACCGGCACGCGCTACAAGAGCAAGCCGCTCAACCCAGGTGAGGCGGCGGTCCGGTGCGTGCGGTATCTCCGCCCCGCGGCCCGCCGCGGCCCTCACGCCTCGTTCTCTTTTCTTTTTCTCTCCTCTCCGCCGCCTCCCGCCGCGGGCATCCCGCCCTCGCCGCCCCGCTGCCGCCCGTCCGCCCCGCAGAAGAGAAGCAGGTAGGTGGGCTCCGCGCCGGCCGCGTGCATCCGGGAAACGGCCGTCGCGCTCCCTCCGTCTCCCCGCGATTCGCTTTCTTTATTTCCCGGGTGCGTCGGGCGGAGGAAGGCGGCCCGGGGGCTGCAGGAGCCGTTTCAGCATCGGCCGCTGCCCGCGGTAGAGCCGCGCCGCGACGTGGGGTGTGGTGATGCAATCGGGTGACATCGGCAGGTTTTTTGGCTCTCCGTTCGGCATTCGGAGGCGTTTGGGGTGTTTTACAGGAAGGTGATTTTCTCTGCGGAGATCGAGCGTCTGCGTAAGGGGGAAGCAGCGGAGCGCCGTGCGGTCCGTCGCCCCGATGCGGGCTGCCCGCCGTCCCCGGGCTCGGAGCTGCGGCCCCGCGGGGTGGGGTTGGAGGTGCGGCACGGAGGAACCCCCGCCCCGCCCCGCCCGGCTCTCGCCCGCTTCGGGGTCCGCTTCCTCGCCGAGCGAACGCCTTCCCGAGCCGGGCGGTGCTGCGGCGCAGCCTTCCCGAGCTGCAGCTGCGAACTCATTGTGCGGCCCTGCTGGGAATGGTGCTTCCCTACGGTGCGGGCGTGGACGCTGAGAAGGTAGCTGTGTGTTTTTGGGAGCTGCTGACTGCAGTGAGAGAACAAAGTAAATCTGGTGGCAGTAGGACGGTGGGGACTTAGTGGGTGATTTTTTTTTTCCCCTAATCTGCTGCATTTTTTGCTACTGTTATACAGTTAGCTGTTAGTATATTGTTATTATTTCGATTCTTGTTGTGTTTCTATGGGGAAATAAGCCAGGCTGTGTTCTGAAATTGTGGGGAAAAAAAGTCGGTGTAAGCTGTGAACTGAAAGCGAGATCTGTGACCCACCGTGCTGTTCTTTAGCTTGTTTTGAGACAAAGAGCGAAGCAGGAGATGCATACAGCTCCTTTCTGCTGCTCCACAGGCTGAGAAGCAAGGAAGACAGAGCACTTTGTTCTAGATGCTATCATAATTCCTGCAGGCCTTTGTCACATCTGGGTGACAGCCCTGCCCCACTGTGTCAGTGTGTGCACAACAGCTGAGCTCTGCTGGGGCCGGAGCGGCCTCTGCTCAGGTGTGCTGCTGTGTGTGTGTGTGTGTGCACAAAGGTGCTCAGGTGTGCTGCTGTGTGTGTGTGCACAAAGGTGCTGAGCACAGAGCAGGGCTTGTAGGACAAAGGCAGCTGGGCTGTGTGCCTGTGCCGGCTGCGTTCCTTGTGGATGGTGGAGGGAAATGAAGCTGTGAATACAAAGCAATCTGCTGAAACGTGAGCAAACGTATGGAAGCACAAATGATATCTTTATTGTTTGAGAGCAGGGCTTTTCTTTCTGTGCTACCTGGTGCCAATCCACGTGCATCTGGTAGCAGGTACCAATTTAAAAGGTTTACTGAAGCTGAAATTCTTGCCAGAAGCAGTAAAAATAAATAAATAAATAAATATGATATGAGAGCTAAGTAAGGGCAGAACAATAAATTGCATGTAAGTAATGTGGCTTTTGGTGACATCTTGATAATGTTAATGACTTGCTGAGTACACATAAAGGAACAATGTGGTGTCAGAGAATCTGTGTTCATCTTCCTTACAGTGTGATTCTGGCTGATGCGTTGTCTGGGGCCAGAGGACTCTGATTTGTGGGTCTGACTCACAAATGCTAGCTTTTATGAAGAGAAAACTGCAGGAGATTCTCCATCTCCCTGATTCCCAGTTTTTCCACGCTCTCTGTTTCTGATGTCAGCTCTTGTTTGACACTGATCTCACTTGCCATTGAAGTCAGTGGAGTTTTGGTACTGGTCTCCATCCATCTTTCCAAGGGGGAAGGGTTGTGGTTTAGGACCCTGGACCAGGAAAACCAGTTTCTGCTCTGAAGCTGTACAGCAAGTTGCTTGGTGAGGCCAAGCTCCTCACTTCAGCACTGCTGCAGTTGAGTTGCTTTCTCTCCTAGGAATTCAACTGGAGCCTCTAATGGGGGATTCTCCTGGAGGGGCGGGGGAGGCAGATGAGCAGCCATTAACAGCGGGTACCGAAATGGAAATGGAAATATGGAAATGGAGCAATTTGTTGAAAGACTGTTTTGACTCAACCTATAAGGGCAAGTGCAGCTGATTGACACCACTGAAGCCCAAGGTGTTGCTGTGGGAGTACAGGTGAAACCTCCTAAGTGTGTCATCAGACTGAGTCTCCTGGCACGCTCCTGCAGAACATGCCTCCTATTTCATGCTGTTGGTGTGTGTTTGTTTGGGGTGTGAACTGGCTCCTGCTCACTCAGGCTCGTGTCTCTGATGTTCTCTGAAGTCTTTGTTCCTCGTTAGGTCAGCGGGATGGGAACACCTTCCCAAGTTGATCTCTCCACCCCATCTAGTTGCAAAGTTGTTTGGGTGTGGGAGCAGAAGCGGTCTGGTGGATCCAGTTCTTTTAGTGGGTTTGGAATTACAGGGCTGTGCCTCTTGTGTTCAGCTTGGTCCTTTTTTCTGCTTAAACATATTTTGAAGTAGTCTGCTTCTCAGTTAAACATATACATGGGGGTATCGTGTTTGAGAAAGATGCTGTGCAAACGGTTGTTTGGCTGTAAGAATGCTGTTACTGTAAACCCAAACATTGAGAACTCCTGAGTTTGTTGCATTTTTGTTTGTTTTTGAAATTTGGAATTTTATGTATTCAAAATCTATAGCTTTTATTACTTAGGGAAAAACAGCGACAAAAAGCAGAGATTTCTGTTTGTGGTACAATAGATATTACAAAAGCAAAGATGTCTCCCATCTAAAATGGCAACTGTGCCAAAATAGAGCATCAGTTTCAGGCCAGCCTTCACCTCAGTCCTTCTGGTGGCCTTATCAGATAGCCCTGGTAGGTGGAAATCCCCTCCTTCCCCTTAGTTTGTTCTGAGCCACAGCCTTCGCCTTTTATGATGAGAAGAACCCAGTGGGCAGGGGGTTGTGGCAAAGAGCAGAGAAGGAGGAGCAGCGATTCCTGTGTCCTGAGCTTGGTGAGGATGACCTTAATGTCACCCTTGATTTCTGTGTAGGTGTGTATGTGATGAAAATTGATTAGCTGAGTTGTGAAATAGGCGATAAGTGCTGTTTGTGTGCGAGGTTCTGACTACAGCAGCTTGCTCCTGCTCTGTGTGGAATTGCAACCAAGTCTGTGCTGGAGCAGCATGGAGGACTCCTACCTGTGTTAGATGTCTGTGGCATTTTTATCTTCCATCTGTTTTCCTTAAAAGAGCTGCTCTTGTGATCTTGTGACCTGGGGAAGGTTCTGCTTACTGGTGCTCCTACAGAACTGCATGGAACCTGGCAGGCAGAGTGCACTTTTTCTCAGGGTTAACGCTGTGATTTTATAGTCGTGACTCCTTGAGTCACTGGGAGGAGCAGTAGGGATCTGTTCCTGTGCACAAGTCTGACACAATCTGTATCCATTCAAACGGAGTGGGTTGTGGTGAGGGTTTTTTTGCTAGCAGAAAGCAAGGTTTTGTGTTTGCAGCTGGCGAGGGGAATATTTCAGCACAGCTGCGGGTTGCACTGGGTGAGGCTGCTTCACTTTGACTCTGTGTTGAAGTCTCTTCAACCGATGTGTTTTCCAGCCTCAGTCTTACATCCTGGCTCCTGAGAAATGCCTGCCAGAAGGGGAGCCGTGCATTAGTCACAGGCTCTAGAGGTGGATACTGGAAGCACTTAAAGCAGCACATCTCTGCTTGTTTTTCTGTTGTCCCAGTGTATCTTGGCCAGACAGCATTGGGGTGGGAGCTTTTACTTCTCTGTATAAAGCCTTGAGTGTCTTATTCTTTTTTTTTTTTTTAAAGCCAAATTCAAAAGGCAGTGTTGGTTCCTTCCCTTCCAAACTGGGCCAGGGCTCAGTGCTCAGCACAGTGTGTCCAGAGCTGGGTGGGACTGCAGCAGGTCCTGGCGTTCAGGTTCTGACTTCTTGCTGACCCCTGTCTGAACAGCCCTGCTGCAGGCAGCTCTGTGTCTCACAGGTGGGTTATTCTGGGCTCGGGAGGTGAGCTCCATCCTTAGGCTTCTTTTAAATATTTTTTTCCTTCTTTTTTTTTTTTTTTTCCCTTTTTTTTTTTTTTTTTTCCCCCCCTGCTTCACTTCTTGGAAAAGGGCCGTAAAAGCAGGTCAGTGCATGGCTACGTAGTGACACAGAACTGCTGGAGAGCTGGGCACAGCCTGCCTCCTGCTCTTCAATTATTTATGCTCCAAATGGGTAAAATGGTCATCAGCACAGGGCAGGGGAGAGGTTCAGCCTGCCCACAGCTACTAGCAATATGCAGTTTATGAAAAGGAGGTGTCCCCATGTGGGGATTTTTATCCCTTGAATTTCCATGAACTGTTTTGCTACTTACATGCAAATCCAGAATTCTGCTGTTCTTGTGTGAATTGTGCAGAGCCCCTTTGGGCACGTTAGCAATGTGAGTGTGGCAGGTGCTGTGCCTGATGTTAGTGAAGGGCAAAAACCCCAAGGGACGCTTGTGACACTGTTGCTCAGCTGCTGGGTTGCAGCATGCTGGGACATTGCGAAAGGCGGTTTGCAATTGCAGAGGTGAAAGTGTTGTTGCCATGTGAATACAGAGAAACCCATTCCCTGGATACTGTCAGGCCTCCAGAGTCCAGGAGCCTCTTACAAGCTTCTAATGCTCTCAAAAATGATACTAGCTTCATGTGGTTACTGTTCTCTGATTGGCTATAGTAGCAGGAAATAGACTTACTGTGTCATGACAGTCCTGTCCCAGCCTTTGAGCAGGGAGACAAGCTTTGAGTTCGGTGTCTTCTGGAGCATCCTCAGTTTGGGTCTAAGATGCTGGTTATTAAATACCCCGTACAGTGGGGGCTGTGTATTCAGCCAGCTGTGCTGTCCCAGGTTGGGTCCCTGCTGAGATCTTTGGAGCTTTGCTAAAGGAGTTATGAATGTTCAACCCCAGGGGCTCCCCTAGCAGCTTTGGGTTTGGTACTGCTGTCACTGTGCTGCTGCTGGCAGCCGTGTGCGCTGAATCCAAGCCTGGAGAGCTGTGCTCCATCTTGGATACTTCAAGCACTTCTTGCTGAGACAGCTGTTGACTCAGCCAAAAGGGTTTATCTCATTTCTCTTCTACTTTAAGTGATTCCTGGGCTACTTTTTTTTTTCTGGATAGCTGTGCATGAAGTGACGGGCACCTTCCTTGCTCACCTTCACAGGTTCTTTCCTGACCAACAGTGGTCTTTGTCCCCTTCCTGCCCCAGACTGATTTCCTTCGGCAGTGACATCTCACAGAATAATCCTCCAGTTCTCAAGAAGGGAATGTATGGCATCTCAGACAGATACATTGTGTGACTTCAGAGTTCTGTCAAGCTTATGCAAGTTGTCTTGTAGCATGCTGAAATAACTCCATGTGGGCTGGACTGTGTGTGTGTGTATGTCTGCAGTGCGGTCAGCCTGGAAGCTCAGAAAGAATGTTTGTCTGCTGTTATGTGTTCCTTTTGTCCCAAAGAATCATTCCTGGAGCTGTGAAGAAGTTTGCAGTCAGTGTGTTCCCACAGTGATGTTCAGAAGCTGGATTTGTGTGTGGTGCGTCAGAAGAGCTGGGATCAGATCCCAGAACATGTGCTTGTTGTCAGCATGTGTGCTGCTGTTCATCCACAACTTGGTATCCCATAAATACTGTTTAAAATGAGTGGTGGAAGGTGGTGCTGAGTGCTGGGAGGAAGGATTTGTGTCTGCGGTGCTGCCTGGAACGGCTGGACTGAGGAAAGCAAAGGAGATCTTTTGTTAGTCCCAACTCAAGTGAAGAGTCCTCTATATCTTGAGGGGCTGAATGGATTAGTACTCTTAATTCCCCCTCTTTTGTATGGGTGTGTTTCCAGTGTGTTAATTAAAATGTTGCAATTTGCTAACACTTAGCTTTAGGCTGCAGCACTGCTCTGGGCTGTCGCTCCCAGCCTTTACCTGTGGAGGAGAGCATGCCCAGGGCTGCAGCAAAGCTTGGCTCAGTGTTGGCCAAGAGGAGCTGAAGAGGAAGTGAAACCCTGTATGAGCATCTGCAAGGCTGTAATGCCAAGAGGGGGAGGTGAATTGTTTAGCTTTAGTACAACTGTCTGCTCCTGAAGTCCAAAAAAAAAAAAAAAGTTTTTTTTTTTTTTTTTTAAGAGAAGTCTGGAGCTCATTTCTGGAAGAAGGTGTAGCCACAGTTCAGAGATGCTTGAGATGGCAGACACTGCTGGATGCAGCTGGGCAGCCCTCAGGTGCTGTGCCATGGCAGCACAGTCTGAGGGAGGGGTGAGGTGAGCGTGGTGTGCTGGGGATCTCATACTGTGCTTCACACTCAATGTGGGCTCTGCAAGGTGTGAGCGGGATGTCAGTCAGAGGTGGGAAGCCCTTGATAAGAGTTTAGCTCACATCTGTTGGGCTGCTGCTCTGTACAGCTGCTCTCACCCTGAGGTTAACTGCTGGTGGCTGGCCCATCCCTGTCCACCAGTGCTGTGCTGTATGTCTGTTCAGAGCTGGAGAGTTGGGCTCCTTTGCTTGCCAGCTTTATTCGGCTCAGATCTTTGCTCTTCCTGGGAACTTTGGGAGTGCCCTGTTTGTTTTGAAGTTCATTATCGAGAGTGTCCAGGGTTTGTGTGGGGCGCTGGGATGGCCTGCCTCAGCCTGACCCACCCGGGGCAGCCGGTGCCATTCCTCTGGAATGACTTCTGGCCCAGGAACCAGGAGCTGGGAATGCAGTCTTAACAAATAAACCGCAGGAGCATGAGTGCTGGCTCTGGAGCCAGGCCATGGGGACCAGCTCAGCCCACTGACCTCTGGACATTCTCGGTGCAGAAACAAGGGAGAGGAAGAAAAGATCCACTCGGCTTGTGGGAAAAGAGGCTTCAAGAGTTTGACGTCTTCCTTCTGCTTTCTGTGAGGCAAAGCCCACAGATATAGCTGTGATCTGCGCTCCTGTGTCTGCTCCGTTTTGCCTTGCAGACCCCTGAGCTATGTGAGCATGCAGAGAACAGGTCTTTCACTGCTTTAGTTTGCATTCCTGTTATTTTTAAGATCACTTCTCAGACAAATTGCTTCACTTTCAGCAATCTGTAATGTCTCTTGGCTATTCGGTCAGCCTGGGAACTGTTTGAATCCTGCCTGCTGTGCTCAGCTCATTCTTGCTGTGACACACACATGGAGTCTTACATCCACTTTTAAAATAAATTACATACTACATAAATTACATATCCAGGTGAAACTTGAGTTACAAAGCTGAGCATCTGCTGGCAGCCTGCCCTGCTCATGTTGTCCTGTTGCTCTGTGTATTTTGAAGCTCTTCTTAATCTCTGCAATCGGTGTTCAGCGCTGTGAATATAGAATTGGAAATGCCCATCTGGGTCAAGAGTAACTTCCCTTTACCCACGGCCTGCCAAAAAAAAGATGTTTATGGCCCTTAGGATGCTATAGAGTCTCTGAACTGCTCAGAAGAGGTGGTCAGGCAGCAATGGAAGGCGCATCACAGCCTCAGGTTGCTGGTGTTTGCCCTGGTTCCTGGGGAATGGCTTGTAGCAAAATCCTGCTGCTGTGATGGCACAGTACTGAGATAAGCAAGTGTGTGTGCACAGCAGAGGGGGGGGGGGAATGCTGTCTGAGAGCATCTCTTCTTTCCCAGAGGCTGCATGTGCATCCTTGCTTTGATGGCTCCTGTGCTGTGCCTGGGGCAGTGCTCTGGCTCCTTTAGCTGTAGCACACAGAAGGGAAGCTGCTCGTGCCTTGCTCCTGAGTTTAATACTTTGCTGTTCGTCTGCTTACTTTCAAGAACTCTCCTCCCCATGAAAGGAACCCTTGGCAAAGTGTGTATTTATGAGGGAAGCAGGAATTAGAGCAGACAGTTATTTAGCAGGACTCGGTGCTTCTGGGCAGTTAATCCTGGCACATGCTTGGGAAGGACTCCAGGTCCATGGAGCAGCTGAATGCTCTGCCTCTGCTCCAGGCTGTCAACCCTGGGGCTGACTCTTCAGAAGCTCAGACAGACCTGTAGAGGTAAGAAAGCCAGAGGTATGTTTTGCACATACACCTCAGTACTGTCACACTGTGACAGTGATCCTCTGAAGCATTACTCCTGTGGGCAGGATGTTTTTGGGGAGCAGGAGTGTGTCCTCTGGCCATTCAGAGAAGTGTTGCCTGGCCCACCCCTCCACATCAGCTCATGCCATTTGACTTCATGGGAGTTTAAATAGAAGCCAGACAAACTGGATGAAGCTTGAGGTTCCTCCTCCTCAGTGCCTGCTCTATTTGTCCTGCTGGTCCTCATGCAGCAAGGCCATCTCATAGCTGTGTGGTGGTGTTATTTTCAGCAGCCCTCATTAATGTCAGTGAAAGCTTTTCTGTTTGAGCTGGTAGGGTCACTCCACAGCAGCTGCTCAGAGGCTCCAGCCAGTGCCAGGCGTTCCGCTGCCTGCTTTGAATGGCCAGTGTCATTGGAACGTCTCCCTGCTCCTCCTGCGATCCCAGCGTCATGGGCAGGTGTTGGTCAATAGTGGAATTGTTCCTCTGGTAAACAAGTGATGGTGTTACTGGAGTTGTCCTTCATGTAGCACAGTGCAGGGTGTGCGTGGGATTGCTAACGAGGGATATCACGAGACTTGTTGTTCTGAAAGCTTCATGAACCATCTTATTTTTCCCTGCAAAGTGTGTAGATGTTCATTCACATTTGCTGTTCCTCCCCTGCATCCTCCTCTTGGTCACGTTTGGTACTGAAGTGTGTTACAGCACAGTGGTGGGCATTTCAAAGGCTCTGTGACATTACCAGCAATGCGTGTCCAGGAAACGCCTGGGTGAGGCCCTGCTCTTGCCTCATCAGACATCCTTTTTCACGTACGCCCAAGTGTTGAGGTAATTTGTGGGGGCCTGTGCATATCAGAGCCTGTTTCTTGGGGGTTTATGACTTCCTTTAGTGAAAAATAACCTATTTTTCTTTCCTTATTATTTTCAAAAAACTCGAGGTGCCCACCTTTTGGCTACCATGCTGCACCAGTGGGCCAGTGTCCTTTCCTCCGGTGGAGAAGACAGATCTCATTTCGTGTTCTTAAAGCAGTGGTTTATAAATGAGCCTGAAAGGAGAAACTGATTTCCTCGCATAGGGCAAAATTGCATCAGAGAAGAGTCCTATCAAAATTTCACAAACCTGGGCCATGAATTAAGCCTGACACAACTGATTTTACTGTGAATATCCCACTGATGAGATGTGCAGGTGTTACCTGTGTGCACTTAGCACCACAGCCCCTGCATCCTCACCTGTCCCTCAGCAGTGCTGGTGCCAGCACTCCTCGCGTTGCAGATTTTGTACCCCTTCTCATCTCGGGGTTTGTTCACTCTGTGCAGCCTGAGGGCACGAGGCTGCAGGGGATGGAGCTGTGTCCCTGCCCGTGTAGCTGCTTCCGTTTCTCTTGGATTGCTTCACAGGAAAGTGTAGTTTAGCAAATGCAATTTTTCTACCTCGTTGCTTCTGAGTTCTCTCTAACACTGAGTATTGCTGTGCTCTGTGTGTCCGACAAGCACAGCATTTACAGCCAAATGATGTTGTCGTGTCTAATATCTTCGTTAGGCTGGTTTCGTTTCTCTGGCTTCCATAAATCCAGTATAATCACTTCAAAGGTGACATTTCCAGGAACTCTGCTTTTCCAATGCCTGTTCCTTATCTCCTATTTTGCACCTTCTTTACCATTCTTGTTATTTTTGGGTGGAGCCCAGAAAAAAAAAATAATGGAAGAGTCAACAATACCATTGAAGAAAATGCACAGGAGTGAGAAGATTTAGGACTAAGTTGGATTGAAGGAGCTCTGTGCTAAGGTTTCTTCCTAAGGCTGTGATTTTTGGTAATGAGAGAGGAAAGATGCTTCTCAAATCTGGTAGAAAGCACCATCCCTGGGATTTGGTTGGAACAGTAACAGTATTCCTACTCAAACTGGGTTGCCATTTTTTTCTGCCGAGTTAGCACCAGTGCAATTTGCCAAAATGGCAGAATTGAGCTCTAAAGCCATGCTTTCATGGGAGGAGCATAACAGCAGCTCTGATGTTCTTGTTGCTAGGACTAAGCACAGCTTTCAGTCTGAATGGCTTTTACTGGTGTTTTGGGTGAGTGTCCTAAAAACCCACTCAAATGAACAGAAGGAATATACATGAGATCTTTGCAGAGCGTTAGTGCGTGCAGTGTTATTCATGTGCAGTGCTTTGAACATAAAATGGCTGCCTGCACACACAGAGCAGCTGAGTGCTGGAAAAGCATGAAGGTTACAGAAAGTGGGAGATCTACAAGCAGTGCTGTGGGTTCTTTCTGCTACAGAGTATGGTTCAGTTCTCCAGCGTGCCTGGGTGCAGTGAAGAGCACAGCCCCTCTGGAATGTCTCGGAGCATCCTCAAGGGCCCAGCAGGGTAGGCTTGGTGTTAGCAGTGGAGAGAACTTTGCTATGGTTTTAGGGGTGACAGAAGAAGGACTGAAGCCCACAGGGGAGAAAGCTCTTGCTTTCATTGTGTTCTTGTCTGGTTGATATCCCAGGTTGGCCCATGGAATGAGGCTGGGAAACAACTGGGGAACACCCGAGGAGCAGCAGTCGTGCTGTTGAGCCCCAGGAGTGCTGTGTGATCTAGAGAAACTAGCATAGAATTGACAGTGCAGGTGCTCTGGAGTTTCAGTCTTTTATCTGGTTGCAGGAAATTCTAGAAATATGTGGCATGTGCACACAACAGTTTGTGCACACAACAGACCTCTCCATTGCTTCTCTATCCACTGCATTTACAGTGGCTCCCATTACTCCATGGTAAAAAGAAGTTACTGCACTCAGGGTTGCTTTGGCCAGCCACTGCTGGGGCACATGCTGAAGGCCAAGGCCACGTGCATTTCATGCATGGGCTGGAGCTGGTCAGGGTCCAAGCAGCACATGGGTTGCAGCAGTTGTTTTTACTCACAAAATGGCCCTGAGCACATTGTAAGGAAAGACAGGGAATTCTGGAAGGGGCTTGTAAAACCTCAGTGCTTCCCTCTGTTAGAACAAAATCTGGCGTGAAGGAACAAACTCATGGCCCTTGAGGAGGGAACAGTGTGACCATGATATATCTTGGCTGTTACTGCTTGAGGCCCTGTTGGGCACTGTGGTCAGTTCAGTGCTTCCAAGAATGAGATACTGATTCATCTGTGGTCAATGTGTGTTGTGTTTTTTTGTTTTATTTTTTTTAAATGATGCCACTGAACAATCGGTCTGGTTGCTGCTTGTCAAGTTTGGCTGGGGCAAAGATCTTTTCCTGTGCTGCTGACTTCCATTTCCATCCTCCTTGCTCAGCCTGGTTCCTTGAGGTGTGGGTTAAGGCCTACCTGATCTGGATATGCTGTCACTGTGATCGGTGTGGTGGCCTGGCTCACATTTAGTGCTGCCTGGGTGGGATCAGTGACCAATACAAATCCACTGCACACTGCACGTGCACAGGGAGCAAGAGATGGACTGCTGCAGCACAGGCATCTGAGGGTCAGCAGCTGGAGCTGGGCACAAGGTGGAGCAGTATGGCTGAACTTATTGGGCAGCACTGAGCTGTGATTTCTCCCCAGTGCTCTGCTTGGCTTGGGTTTGGGAAGCTAGGGGTCGAGCACAGTCCCATGCAGCATGTGCCACAGCCTGGTGTTCCTGCCAGGTTCCCTCTTGCAGGGGAAGGACGGAGAGGAGGGTGGACAGTTCTGGTGGCAGCTGACTGGGAGCCAGAGATTAATGAAGTGTTGAGCTTTTAATGGGGAATGTGCTCCACTGATTTGGGTTTCCCTCCCCACCCATCCCCACCCACTCTTTCTATTCTGTGGCACAGTCTTGAGAGCAGCTTGAGAACAAGTGATTTCAGACTGCCGGTGACCTCATCCATCTCCAGCTCTGAGGTGGAGCAGTGTTTGGAGCTATAACCACAACTTATGTTGCTATTTCAACACTGCAGGCAAGAGGCTGATGCTGTGGGGAGAGCCTGGTGCTTCCCAATCCCTTCATGCCCTTGGTGTGTGTGGGGTGGGATCTCCCAGCCCATAGTGCCCCTTCTCTCTCCTGAGGACCTTCCTGCTAGCTCCTGACATCTTGCTATTTGCCAGGGTTTAGGGCTGTTGGCTGTCGTGCTGCTTGGGGAAGGGGTGCAGCTGGGCAGTGGCACAGGATGCCTGCTGCCTGCAGGATGTGTGTGTGTGGTGGGAGGCAGGGATGGCTGTGGAGTATTTTCTTTCTATTCTCATCTTTCTAAATGCTGGTGGAAGGGGAGGAAGTAGCAAGGAAAAGAAGACAGAACAGAGTCCGAAGAGTGTAGCTGGGCAAGAGGCCTTGCTGGAAGCACCAGATATCAGAGCAGTTCCTGGTGAGAAGTCAGGCCCTGTCTTGTAGGGTGCTGAGCTGTGCTGGGGAGCTGAGGAGAGTGCATGCAGAAACTAGCGGAGAATTCTTCCTGGCATGGTAAAAGACCTTTCTGTTCCTGTTGAGGTCACTAAGATTTTCTCTAGCACATCTTAGTCCAGAATTCTTGGACTGTGCTGATGTCCACTGAGCGCAGTGCCTCCTGTCTGCTGAGGCTGCCCTGCCGAGCACAGCCCTGGACTTTGGCATACGAGCGAACTGTAGTGAGCACAGCCTGAGCGCTGTCTCGCAAGTCATGCGGGAGAGACCAGCCACTTCCCCTTAAGCCTGGATTTCTTCTGGCACAAACTCAGGCTGAAGAGATGCTGAGCTTTGGCAGGCTACAGCTGGGAAAATAAAAGCACTCTTCTGTTTCATCTGTGTGACTGTAGAGGAACCTCCCTGACTCTGGGTAGGCAGTACTGAAGGGGGGTAAGAGGAATTTGCTTTTCTTTTGGCCTCATCCCAGGTGGTACCAAGACTGCTGCCCAGATGTAAATTCCATCCCACTGTTGCTGAACAGAGAGAATTTGACTCTTTTTTGGATCAAACGAGACTTCCCCTGCCCCGCTGCCCCTCTTCCCTCTTGCACTGGAGGCAGATTCTGCCATTTGTGTCAGTTTACAGTCCCGTTTTCCTCCTTCCTGTTGCAGAGCTGTCTTCTCACCTTTATATGATGTAAGTAGGTGAATAAGCAGGGGTTTTGTGTTAAAATGCCACCTTTTTCTCCTCTCTGCTCAGCATCCCCAGCTCTACTGATGGCGATGGAGTGCAGAGGGTGGGTAAGTGTGGCTGGCTGCGTGACAGAGCAGCCCTGCCAGCTCTGTGAGAAGGGCTCTGTGCCGTCGGAGCCCCGAGGAAGACACGCTGGTGATGGAGGACTTGCAGCGCTCGCTGCTTGGTGGGGCTCCGGCAGTGCGCGGCCATCTGCGCCTCGTGCGTGCCCTCCCCAAAGGGGCCGCTGAGCCCCGAGCCGTTGCCACTCGCCGTGTCTGTGGGGTACAATAACGCTAATGTGTCCGGGCGGCAGCATGAAATAGGCTCGTGTGTCTGGAACAAAGGAGCCTTTGTAGCAGGCCCTGCCGCCTGCGGGAGGTTTGTCAGCTCTGCGCTAACGCGGCTCTCCGTGCCCAGCCGCGCTCCCCCGGCTCGGCGCTGAGCGGCAGCCCGGTGCCAGGGGCTCCAGCTCGCCCTTCGCTATGGGAGGTCTGCGCTGGGGTCGTGCGTGCCCGAGCACGGCCCTGCCCGGTGGCTGCGGGAGGCACTCCTGCACCTCCATCCTGCGCTCGCAGCCTGGCTGCGTGTGTGGCCCGGAGCTGCGACGTGAGGCTGCGTGCGTTCCCTGCGCTGCGCCACGTCCGGGAGCGGCACCGCGAGCACGGGGGCAGGGCTGGCGCAGACCAAGGGGACGACGATGCTCTACCTGCGGCTTTTAAGGGAGTTATTTCTTGCAGAGTTTGGCAGAGCAGGCTGAATGGGATTGCTTAACGGTGTGTGATAGGTTGGCGAAGAAGTGAGGGAAACTCCTTAGCTTGGGCTGCTGCACTACACACGCTAATAAGAGATACGCTTTGAAGAACAACCGTCTTTTCCAGCTGATGCAGGTGCATCTGGGGCTGTCACCTGGGCTCCTCAGCTGCTGTCCCATCTCTGGCTGTGGTGCTGGTGCTGCGCTGCACAGCGCTCAGCAGAGCCGTGTCCTCAGGAGCTGCTGCCAGGGCACTGAGAGCCACCCCTGCAGCACAGCTGGTGGTGGCTGTGGTGTGAGATCGAGGGTGGGCTGAGGAGCTGGCAGTGGGTTGAAGCAGTAGGACAAGATCGTAGTGGAAAGAATTCCCTCTGTGAAGCTGTGCAGGATGCTCAGCAATTTTGATTCTATGGCAGTTTTATCCAACTGGTGGCTGGTGTCCTGGGGTGCTCCTGCTGCCACGTGGTGGTTATGTCGAGACCTGGTATGTTGTCCCTTCTGGCCAAAGAGCACTGTTCTCCAGGAAAACTCTGGTTGCCACCAACAGAGCAGGGCAATGAGGACTTTGGTGAGAGAAAAGGAGAGCTTAGCATGCAGTCTGCCCATCCACACTGACACCGACCCTTCCAGAGGAAAGGCAGCTGCAGGGCTCGAGAGGGCAGGCTGGGAGGAACACGAGGTCTCTTCTGGCTCCAAAGAACACTGTGTGTGCCCAGAGAGGAAGCAGCAACCACAGGAAAAGGGTAGTTGCTGAACCCAATTTGCTAAGAATTAAGCAATATATTTCAAAGCATGAAATTGAGCAAGAGAGCTCTTTCCCTTATGAAGCAGGTGGAAAGGATGAGGCAGAGCCCTGCAGACTGAGGGCCAGGCAGTGCCAATACTGCCCTTAGTCCCACACACAGTGTCCTGTTTTGATCCCTTCCCTCCTGATGCTGTTCTCAGGAGCAGCCTGAACATTCCTTCACCACACGCTGCTGTTTTGCTCCTTTTTGGGGTGGATGCCCGTTTGCACCAAGTGTACAGAGAAATGAATACATGAAAAAGGCGTCTAGATAGAGATTGATTTGCACAGTGTGAGTTCTGATACAGAAAGAAAGATGCTTTGGTAGCTGTTAATTTTGGGATCTTGGTTCATCTGCAGCAGATTCTTTTTGTAGAGGACAGACCAAGAGATGTGGGTATGGCTCAGTCAATCCCTCGTCTGCTGCAGTGCCATGCAGAGCAGGGATTAATTCAGTGCAGTTGTGTGGCTGCTGGGAGCAGTTCTGTTCCTGCAGGGCTGTGGCCTGTGGGTGTGTGCGTCAGAGCCTAAGCGAAACCAAGCCGGGGGCTGCTGCCTTCCAGCTGTCTTTTGCATGGAAAGGAAGTACTACATTGCTCTGGGAGACAGAGTGCAGTCCCTGTCCACTCAGGAGAGCAATGTCTCTCTGGAGCCCTTTGCAGCTGCTCCTGTGAGCCAGCACATAAGTGGAAACAGATGGCGTCATCTCAGCGGTTGGTAGGAACCTCACTGCTGCAGCTTTGCACAGAGCAGCGCGAGGGCTGAGCCACGCTCCCTGCCAGGCAGCTGTGCTGCTTCCTGGAGCAGCCCAGAGCAGGGTCACAGCACCACAGAGCCATCAGGGCCCTGCCAGCATCTTGGTCAATAGTCCATAGGGACATTCTCCTGGGAAGGGTCCGGGTGAAGGTGCATCTCTGTTATGGAAGTCAAAGGTATCCATCTGATTCAAGAAGGTATTTGCTCTGTTTTACTGCAAGCTCGGCCTCAATATTTGTATCTTTTCCATCCTGGTCAGCATCTCTGATGAGGAGAAGCAACACTCAGCAGTTTCTGACTACTACTCTTAAGGCTGATAGAGACACTGTTTAAATTCTCTTTGGCAGACAGCACGGTTTGACTTAGATTTTCAGTGACCTGAAGTTTTCTTCCATCATCACAGCATTTAACAAAATGTAAATCTCCATTCAGGCTGCAGGGCAAGCAGCAATTTGTGCAGCAGAGGTGTAACCAAGCTTAGTGATTGCTGGAGCAAGGAGATGGGGGAGAAAGGGACAGGAAAGCATTGGACAGCATCTCCTGCTTCCCCAGGCGTGATGTGGAGCAGCTGGAAGTCTCTGTGTTGTGCACCAGTGGGCTGTGAGACCTGCAGGCTCTGTATGGGCTCGGGACATTGCCCATGGAGAACACAGTGTGCTGCAGAGTGTGTGAGGCCAGAACCGACAGATCACCTCTGCGAAGCTCAGCCTCTACATCGCTGGTGAAGGGAGAGCAGTAAATCGCGGCAGGACAGCTCTCCGTTGTCTTCTGTCAGGTGGAGATGTGTCTGTGCATCCCTGCAGGCCTTGGGGCTGTATAGCAAACACCAAGGCCTGTGGGACCAGCACTGCTTCCCAGAGAGCAGCTGCCTGATGGCAGGACTGAAGGACTGATGTCCTACACACTCAGGGCCTCTGTATGCTTCATCAGGGACCTCTGGAAGAGAGCCTTGGGTTGGGTTACCCTTATTTCATGGTTGCTCTCTCTCTCTTGCTGGGGTTTTGTTCCCTGCAGGAGAAATGTGCTATGATCATTCTCTGAGAGCACCTCTCCTCCTGCTGACAGCCATGTGTGCTTCTCCCAGCCCTGCCCCGACTGAATGCTTTGTGCTGCTGCTCATAAACTGCACTGTGCTGCAGCCGTAGCGTCGCTGATTGCATCTTCCTGCTGATTAGCTTATTGCTTCCAATTGCCAACGCCATCACATTTATTTTAATCATGCTCATTTCCTGTGTCAGTCAGGAGAAGGAGCAGGGTGCAGGTGTGGGAGGAAAACTGTTTGCCAGGCTGAAAAGGACAAATGCTTCTGCAATGAAATACTCAAACTGTTGCGCAGTTCACTCTGCTGTTTATATTGAACTAAGAGGAACAACCAGGGGAGAAAGGGAGCAGAATTTCCCTCTGACTAATGCTGCTGGATTGTGCAGGGCTGCGGGGGAATTGCCAGGCAGAGAAACCATCAGGAGGAAAAGGAAATGGAAAAGGGAATCTAATTATCCATCTGCAAAGACAGACGTTACCCTGAGGCAGGGCCCAGCCTGGGGCAGGCTGAAGTTTGTGCAGATCAGTCAGAGGGAGTCTGGGGTCGTGGGGAGCCAGGTGAGACCACATGGGTCAGCAGAGGGAGGGTGGGAGAGCCTGCGGGCCTGAGGGCTGCAGGAGCCCCCTGCTTGGAGGGCTATGGCTCTCAGGGCCTGGGGCTGGTGTTCCTCTTGCTGGATGCCTCCCAAGATTGAAGTTTACTTTTGAGCACTGCCTTTTTTTCCTTAATTAATGGAATTAAAAATGATTTGGTGAGCTAAGAGTGGGCTCATTCTCTTTTCTTGTGAGCATCTCCTACTACTCCTAAAGTTACGTTAACTGTAGTTGGGAGACCAAGAAGTTGGGAACTGTCCCAAGGCAGTTGGCTTGTTTTCTCCCAGTATTATTTTGGGAGCCTTCTGGGAGGTCAGAATGATTAAAACACCTTCTTGCAGGGCTGGGAGCATCGGTGAGATGGGTGTATTGTGGATGAACCAGCAGCATTCCTGCCTGATTCCCTTTGATACCCACTGCTTGTTCTGCAGGGCCCCGCTCGGTGTGCTCAGACTGCCTTCCCCAGCCATGCCCTCAGACCAGCCCTACTGGTGAGTGTCTGATGATGCTTGGAGGCCGTGATGTCCTCTCTGGTTCAGGATTCAGCCTCTTTGGTAGACAGGCCTGATCCTGCATCCCTTACTCACATGAGTAGTCGTCTCTATTTCAATGGGACTACTCGGTGAGTAAGGATAGCAGGATTGGGACCACTACCTATAACTCTGAAGTGGACCTTCTGTAGGATCCTGTCCTGAAATTTTTGCTGTCTGTGCATGTAAATGTGCATCGCGAGCTTTCCAAACTGCTGATGTTTTTGGCATTTGGACGGATAACTTGAGAGCTGGAGAAGCAGTGCCCTTCTGTTTCTGAGGATGTCACCACTAGTTTCCGTTCTCTCTCTCCACAGGGCTCCCAGCCCAGCCATTCCTAGGCCATGGGACATGATATACCTGTTTTTCTCCCAAGTGTTCCTGTTCTGGCTTCCCTGGGGCAGGCGGGGCCCAGCACTGCCTCTGCTTTTCCCAGCTGTGGCTTTGAGATGAGAGGGAGGGAATCTATGTCAGCCTGATTCATGCGGCAGATTTGGTGGAAACAGAAGGAAAGAAAAACAGCAGCAGTGCTGAGGGAGTGCTGCAGCCCTTCTGTGCTGCTTCTTTTCTCCTTCTGTCTGAATGTGTCAAATTTGTCACCCCCATCCTTTGCTAAGGTCTTTGTTGTGTTTGCAGTGGAAGGTGCCTGTGACCCTACGTGAAGCAGAACCAATTGCAAGCCTGATCCAAACACTGATAGCGAGTTGGCCGTGGGCAAGGCAGCGGCTGGTGGTGACCCCAGGCGGCCTCTGTGGGACCCACTGTCTGCAGGTTTACTTCTCCCTGCCAGGAACGTTTACAGCAGCAGGGAGCTCTGCCTGCAAGTGGCTGTGCCTCCTCCACCTCTGTCCAATTAGTTGTATTTCAGATGATCCTGAACGGTGATCAGAGGTGCTGGGTGTGATAGAAGCTGTGAACTTGCTCCAGAGGGAGTCAGAAGTTTAAACAAGTGGGAATTGTTGGACCGCGGTCCTTTTCAGAGCTGGAAGTGGAGGAGTCACACAGTGCCTCCTGGGAAGCTTGGGGCAATTCAGGTGGAAGCAGGAGCACAAATACCTTTAAAATGCAATTTGATAGATTTCTGGAGCGATTACGTGACAAAACAGCTGCGCTCCTTGAGTAAAAAGTGAAGTTTGACCTGAGAGGCTGGCAAAAGAAAGGAAATTTGGTTGCTGTGCTGATTGTGCTCATGGCACTGTGTGCAGGAGATTAAGCCCGTGTGTTGGGAACTTTGCAATGCTGGCCTGCTTTTTTCTGAGCATAAAACGATAAAGCCTGGCTGGAGCGTCAGGGCTCTGATGCTCTCCATGACCACATACCTAGAGTTTTGCTTGTAAGTTCAAGGTTTAATCATCAGAGGTTAGATCAGCAAGGCATTTTCTCACTCAGGTGAGCCTGAGTGCTATGCAGGTGATGGAGCAGCAGTCCGAACCCCGTGAGATTTACCTGCCCATGGCCAGCACTGACTTTCTGCACAGCCAGACAGAGGCACGGGAGGAGGCAGCAGGACCACAGCTGGACTCAGCCCTGCCTGCAGGGGTGGCATCTGCAGTTCTTCTGCCTCTACTGCAGCGATCAGAGTGGGGAGCATCCTCCTGCCACAAACAAACTGCTTCTCTGGCACTACCTGTCCTGTCTTGGTAGAAAGAAGCCAGGAACTGAATTTTCCTTCTGTGGGGAGTTCTGCAAATAGCTTTGCTTCAAAGGAAGAACTACAAATGTCATGATGCGACCATGCTGACCTTATGGAGGTGTGGATATGCAGAGCTTCACCAGCCCTCTGTACAGCCCTCTGTGGGCTGAAGGTACCTGTTCCCCAATGCAATTGCAGCTGCTCACTGAGAGCAGAGCCGGAGCACAGCAGTCCTGAGGCCAACTCATTGGAAAAGCCACGCAGAGAGCAGGCCTCCCTGCCCCAAGAGCAGGGCTGTCGCTGTGGGTGGAGCCCAGCCAGCACCGTATGTATATTTAGTCAAGGACAGAATTTCCTCTCCCCGCCCCATCTCTGATCTGTGCTGTTTTCTCCTTGCCCATCATCGCGTTGTTTCTGCTCCTCGCTCGTCACGTTTGCAGCCGCCTGCACAAAGCGCTGCGCTGCGTGCCGCCGTCCCTCCATTGCCTCCCCTGGGCTGTGCTGCGTGTTTCCTGCAGCGGCCAGGAAACCTTCCTTCGCTCCCAGCCCCGCTGACGGTGTGACAGCACAGCCCTGCGTCAGCCATGGCTCAGTGCTGCTGGCGGAGCACAGCTCCTTGCCCTTTGTTCCTGGGCTGATGGTGGGCTGTGCCCCGCCGATGTGAGGCCGATGTGCTGCTCTCCAGGAGCATTTCTATGCTGCCCAGTGGTGAATTCTGCCTTCTGTGAGCTGACATCTAATGCTGTGAACTAATGTATTTTCTCTCCTCTTCTCTGGGCCCATCTGCAGCCCTGCAGGCTAGAAATCCCCTGTAACAAAGAAGAACGTAGGACAGTGATGCTGGTGCCCAGCTGCAGCTCTTCCCTCACACCATGTCCCCTGCCCAGAGGGGCTCTCACCAAGCTGTCTTCTGGGAGCCAAAGGAAGAAAGCGCTTGTTTTTGCTCTAGATTCCCTGCTGAGCTGTCTGCGTGGGGAGGTAGGGGTTATCAGAAGGAGCAGAGGCAAAACAAGGCTTGGCTCGGCTGTCTTTGAGAGGTGGACCAACCTGAGCCTGTGGCTGTGGGTGTGCCCTGCAGTACATCAGTGTGATAGAAATGTGTTCTTTCCTTGGCTCTTCATCTCTTGGAAAGGTGGAGGAGGCCGAGTCAGACCAGACAGCCCTCCTTGAGCATTTTGAAAGCCCTCATTAGCCAAGAGCTACCTTCCTGGGTTCCTTTTCTCAGTGTGCTTTCTGCATTCCCGGGCTTGGCGTCCTAGCTGGAATTCCTCCCTGGCTGCCGGTCCTGAGAGCCGCGTGTGCTGTGGGAGACAGCAGCTCCTTGTTCCTATCTGCACTGTCAGCATGGTTCCTAGGGCCCTGTGGTTTTGTCTCAACCAAATCAATGTTGACTTCATCCATGATCCCACCATAGAAGAATGCTCCTGTTGGGTGCGGGAGGCTCGCAAGGACGCAGCGCTCTCCCTGTGCCCAGGCTGACAGATGCCTGTGGTTGGTGGCCGTGTGGCCTGCGGTCTTCAGGAAAGCGTGTTTCAAAGCATGAGAACTCATGGAGGTTGGAAAGGGTTTGGTTACAGCTATTGTGGTTTACAGTGTGGAAGGCCATGTGACACCTCTGTGTTGTCAGAGTGAGTTTGAACGTGTCTCTGCATCCCCGAGCCATCGCTCCTCTTGCCTGGCACAGAGCATGGAATCTCTGCTGCTCCTCAGCTGTGCATGAGCTGCAGGCCGTGGTGATGGAGCGCTCCAGGCAGGGAAGCAGAATCAGATACTGGGAATCTAAGAGAGAAAAAAGGTGTCATGAGCATGGCCTGACCTACTGCTGAGCTGGGAGCAGTACAGCACTGCTTGCTGTAAGCGTTATCTGCTCCCTAAAAACATCCCCACCTCACAGCAGGGAAGAGCTGTCGTGTGAGGTGGATCAGGTGCCTGTTCTGTCAGAAGTGGCAACTTTTGCCTCACACAGATCTCCATCCAGGTTTCCTGAGTAGTGTTACACTCAGAAATGACTGGGAACAAAATCCAGCAAGTGGAATTTAAGGATGCTGATGGCATTCTTTGATGTTTGGCATGTTTTTGTCTTACATTTCCCAGCCTTTAGGACCTTTTACTGCAACTTCTGAGGTCACCTTTCCTCAGCTTGCAGAATGGCAGTGGAGGTAACACACTTTGTCCGTTTTCTTTTCTCCCCATTTTCCTCCCCTCCCTGTAACACAGTATTGTAGAAACCCAGGTTCTGAGACCTTCCTGCTCTTGCAGCAGCTCCCAGGTATCTCAGTACTTTGTGGCAGAGCCTTGTGACAGCTGCATGGGGGGTGGGCCCTGGTGGATGCTGCGCTGGCAGTAGCTGCCAGAAGGCTGTGGGGGGCCGTGAGGCAGCAGAGACTGCGGGTAGGAGATGGGCAGTGGTGTAAAGCAGAGCCTTTGTTCTTCCTTGCTCACGAGCAGGAGCTGTTCAAGAACCTGTGTGTCGAGCTGCAGGTTCATCCAGCACCGCCGTCTTGTGTGACTTCATTCTACGTGCCAGCAAATTTACTGCCCAGTTCCTGGAGTCGTGTTGTTATGAGGTTATAAGATTTGTTTGTTTCAGATAAATTCCTTTGCAGCTTCTGTGGCTGCACAGAAAAGATGAATTGCAGATCTGATACTGTAGGCTCCCAGACTTGAAGGTTGCACAATTTTTCTGTGCTGAGCCGTTGCTGGATCTGCGTGCTTATCAAACACACAGGTATTTCTTGATCGTTCGGAGCCCAACGCTTCTGCACGCGTCGGGATATCCGAGGGCCGCTCCGGCCGGATGAGCGGAGCCGGGAGAGGGGCGGCAGCCGTCGTGCGCGGAACTGCGGGCCGGGGACGGAGCGACAGCGGGCGGTGCGTGCAGTGCCGGCCCCGCAGGCGGCACCTCCCGCGGCACGGAGGGACGGCAAGTCCCGGGGCGCTGCCGTGGGAGCCCGCAAACGTCGCCGCTCCTCGCCGAGCCGCCCTGCGCGTGTGTGCGGCCGTGGGCGGGGGGCTGCCGCATGGGTTTAGCGAGGGCTGGGAGGGAACGCATGGGTTGGGTGTTTTTCTTCTCGGCCCGCAGTGGCTGGCTGTGCCGCCGGCCGCGGTTATGGATTCGCTCATTATCCAGGAGCGGTTAGTGGAGAGGCTGCTTTCCCCGCGGACGCAGGCACAGCGAAGCCACCCGGCCAAGCTGAAGGTACGGGCATGTATTTATAGCGGCACGCGGGCGGGGGGAGCGCGGTGCCCGAGCGGCCGGCCGCTGTGCGACGGGAGCCCTGCGAGAAGCGACGGAGCGGAAGGAAGGAGGCGAGGAGGAGATGGCCGGGGGCGGCGGAGGGAGGGGAGGGGAGAGCGGAGCCCTTGGGCAGGGCGGGCGGACGGCTGGGGATGCCGTTTCCGTGCCGTTATCTCGTGCGGCGATTCTCTCTTCGGAATGGCGTGCGCGCCTGGGCAGCGCGGGGCACGAGCGGTGTGCGTGCTTTGCGTGGCCGCGTTCGGGCTGCGCTTTGCAAGCCCGTTTTCTGCGGCAAACGCTGGTGGGCGAGCAGCTCTGCTGGTCTCTCGTACGTAGCAGCGGGCCGGAGGAGGCAGATGTACACGGGGCTGTTGGGGCTGGGAATTCATCGGCTTTCTGGCAATGAAAGGAAGCGAAGGGCACTCTGTGCTGAGGGGAAGGGCCGTGCTGGCGTGTGCAGATGCGGATGTGGTGGCCGTGCGGAGGAAGGACCGCCGAGAGGAACCGGGCGGCTTCTGCTTTCCCCGCTTCCCTGAGCTGGGAGCCGCCGCCCTGCAGCTGGCAGCGCGGTGACGCGGTGCTGTGAGCGTGAGCTGGGCGTTCAGGGCCTGGCTGGGCCGGGGGCATCGTCAGGATCCCAGCACAGCCTTCCTCATTTGCAGGCTTAGCTCCAGAAATAGAGTGGGGGCCATTCTTCAAATTTTCTGTGGTCCTGTGGTGTTTAATTTTAGCACTTTGGGATGCACTCAGCAAGCCTCATTTATCTCCAGGATAAATGGTGAAGTTGCATGATGTCTGCTTCTCTGAATAGCACAGCCATAAAGGAGATGAGGAAAGACTCAGGGGTGATGGAGACTTCTCTCATACCTACCTCTCTCCGTGGCTGTAGGATAGCAAATACCTTGGTAATGGGGATCTCTGCCCTAGGCAGGATCAGGGCTCAAACCTTCTGGTTCCTTGGCTCGAACCAACAGGGAGAGCATGGCCTGCCAGGAGCTGAGCAGCTGCCTGGGTGATGGAGGATGCAGGGACGCAGCGTGCTGAAGGAGGCTGCAGACATGTTTTGCTTGGCGTGGGGAGTTTCTGTTTACAGCAAGCTCCCAAATGTCAGCAGTATCTTTTGGTGGGCTCTGCTGTGCTGCATGCAGTGTGTCCCCAGGCATGGGACAAAGGCAGCGCGAGGAGGGCTGCCAGCAGCACAGCTCCCATCGGTGCTCTCCATCATGTGCATGGTGGCTCTGCAGACAGCATCCATGTTGAGTACTAACAAAGATTGAGCCACGTGGGGCTTTCAGCAAGGCTAGCACCAGGCTCAGGAGGTTACTGGGGCTTCTTACGTGCCACACTGATTTTGGCTGAGCTTCCTTGCCTGGATGGAGCATGCATTGTGTCTCAAAGCTGAGGTGCGTGAACCGTGGGATGCTCTGGCTGTGGTGCAGGGGCCAAGGTGTTCTTTCCCAGGGGAGGGCTGTTAATAGAGTTGACCACTCCGCACTGTTTCTCCTGCATTTCTCACCTTTTGCTCTGTGCACGTGATGGTCATTGGTTGGGTGGGGGAGACAGAGCTGGGGATGGATTTTCCCCCGCAGCTCCAGCTGCCTCCTGTCGTGGGAGGGAAGCTCTACCCTTGAGCTTGTGCTCAGCACTGCCCTGCTTTGTTGCAGAGGAAATGGTCACCTGAGCCACAGGAAAAGGGCAGCATCCTGTGCCAGCTGGGATTTGCATTTATCATGAAGCATCCTGATTCTACACAGCTATGGGGAAGCACCAGCAGTACAGTAAATCCACGCTTTCTTGGTTGGGCTGAACAGAAACAAGAGATCAGGTTCAGCCAGTTACACCTGGCTGAAGTAAGCAGTGTTGCACCAGAGATCTCCACTGTCAGCCTTTAGTCAGCATTTAGTCATTTTTTAGTTGAAAAAAACAAAGAGAAGAACAGCAACACACCCCAAGCCTCTGCCGTGGTGTTATTGGTCTGTGCTCAGTGCTGCTTCACGTGTAAAGTCTCTGGACAGAGCAGGCAGTTTTTCTTCCAAGGCTGCTAAAAGTCAGCACAGGTCCATTCCCTGTGCCCAAACAAGAGCTTGGCTGTGTGAGAGCTTCTATTTGTCCCCATTTCTTCCTAAGGTCATTTGCTCCATTCCTTCTGGCCTTTCTGGGCTGTGGGTCTGGCTTCAAAACTATGCAAGAAAGAAAGAGTTTGTCAGGGTCTGTGTTGCTCCTTGTGTGCCTTCAGTGCCCTTGTGCAAAGCACAGTGTTTCTGTGGGGGTGGCTGCAGCTTTTGTGTGCTCAGGGAGTGGGGACTGTGGGGCCAGAACTCATTCTCTGGCAATACCGTATGTAATACCCTCCCCAAAGGCACCTTGCCAGTGTACTGAATAATTTTGCATCACCTCACTTTCTGTGCTCCTTGAGCTTCCATCTCCTCAGAAATAACACTGGAGATTATTCCGGATTACCTCTTACTCAGCCAGGAGTGGCTGTGGCAGAGCAATAAGCCCCTCTTGGCTCAAGCAGAAGCCGAACCACCGCGCCTTCGGCTGCTCAGAAGCCCAGGGGCGCTAATCACAGAGTCCAGCTGCACAGCTCTCTGTGGGGAGAGATGCACAAATCATACAATCATAGAGCCTTTCAGGTTGGAAAAGACCTCTAGGATCATCTGACAGCCCATCCCCACCATGCTCACTGAACTGTGTCCTTAAGTGCCACATCTCCATGTTTCTTGAATGCCTCCAGGGATGGTGAGTCCACCTCTTCCCTGGGAAGTGGCTGTGAGCTGGGAGAGGTCCCTGAGTCCTGAGGATGTGTGTGCCATGCCTCACGCCGCTGCCAAGGCAGGGACCCACCTCTCCTCCACCCCTTGGCTCTGTCTCGGGGCTTTTCAGCTCTTCTGAATCCAACTCCCTGTTGCTTGAGCAGGAGCGGTGGCACACCCTGACCTGCTTCTGTCCGCCTCTGCCCTGCAGGACCATGAGAAGCAGTACGTGGGCTTTGCCACTCTGCCGAACCAGGTCCACCGGAAATCTGTGAAGAAGGGTTTCGACTTCACCCTGATGGTTGCAGGTGAGGCTGCCCGTGGTGGGACAGCTGGGCCCTATGGTGGGCACACAGCGTGGGCACTGAGCGTGGCTTCTCCCCCAGTGGGGTTGGTTTGGGTGATGAAGGTAGGGCCAGATGGGGACTGAGGGGGAGAGAGGAAGAGAAGGGAGGATGGAGGAACTGCAAGAGCACGTTTATATGAGGATTGAGACATCTTGCAGCAAAAGTCCTCCCACTGCTGGAAAAATGTAATGCCCATAAACAGCTCTTGACAGCTCATATCTCTCACTTCCTCTGCCTCAGAATTTTATTTGTAAGTCAATTAGTGGGTCACGTTGCTTGCTTTTCCCTCCTTCCCTTTGCACTTTGTCAATTAGGAGAGTCGGGTCTGGGCAAATCCACGCTCGTGAATAGCCTGTTCCTGACAGATCTGTACAAAGACAGAAAGCTCCTCAATGCAGAGGGTAAGTTGGGGACAAAGGCGGGGGGGGTAAACAGGTCCTTGTATCCACAGGTCCACCCTGTCCTAGGGCCTGGCTCCTTGCTTCAACAGCAGCTACAGGCATGGCCTGATCACAGCCCTGGCCATGTTGCTGTGGTCTCCTTTGCTGACTGTCGAGGCACTACTAGTATTTCAGCAAAAATGGTTTGGTTGTAGGGTTCTTCAATTCCATGAAGGCAAGATAAGGCTGCAGAGCAGCACCATCCCTTTGGGATGAAATGCTGAGTTTTGTCTTTTGTTCTTGGGTGTTGGAGTGCAGTAGAGATTCCCCTTTCCAAGTGATTGGACAAAATGTTTGGAACATCTGGGCTGCAAGCAGCATGACAGTTTTTGTGTCAGAGCTCTGCCTGCTGCCAGCCTCCCCTGCTACACCTTCCCTGAGGCTCCTTTGAGTACGATCAGGGCTTTTTGAAACTCCTGTTACTCCCTGTGCTCAGTGATAAGGGGAGCCAGCCTGTTGTGGGTGTGAGTTGGAACCCCCACCATTACTGCAAGGCTTTAACTCATGTGCTCCTGTTCAAAGAGAGAATCAACCAGACAGTGGAGATTGTCAAACACACAGTGGACATTGAGGAGAAGGGTGTCAAGCTGAAGCTGACCATAGTGGACACACCGGGCTTTGGAGATGCTGTTAATAACACTGAATGGTGAGCAGGCTGCAACTTGACCACATCTGTTTTCTGTGGATGCTTCACTGAAAGGGGCTCTGACAGTGGGGATGGGATGATGCACCATAGTCCCTAGGGACAGCATGCTGTTGCACACATGGTTTGGTTTTGATTGAACTGTCCTTCTCAGCTGGAAGCCCATCACTGACTACATCGACCAGCAGTTTGAGCAGTACTTCCGTGATGAGAGCGGCCTGAACCGAAAGAACATCCAGGATAACCGAGTGCACTGCTGTCTCTACTTCATCTCGCCCTTTGGGCATGGGTGAGAGCTGCTCCGGGGATGGGGCATGACTCAGGCTGGAGGGAAGACCTTTGTGCCCCTGGGTTGCCCTTCCGTTGTTCATTTGCTGTCTGGCTGTTGGTGCAGATGGAGAACCACCCAGCTGCTGCCCCTTGACAAGCATAGCCTCCTTCCTCCTCTCTGACAAGGCAGACTGCCCATAAGCAGACAGAGCTGATCTCCCTCAGGTCTGCAGTCTGGTTTTGAAATCAGGAGAAATAATGCCACACAGTGTCTTCCTATCTACCTGAGCCTGAACAAGGGGTAGGAAAGAGAATTTTAAGTTGTCTTCAATCCCTGCCAGGCCTTGCTGGCCTGCGTGCCAGCCTAGTCCAGAACAGCTGCAGGAGATGTGCTGGCTGCCTTCGACAGAGGACAGCTGGTGGGAGGCCAGGGCTGTGACCTGGGCAATATTTAGTCTGTAAGGGGAATACTCAGCCTCTGTCTGCACAACAAGTGTCAGCATCTGAAGTCTGAGACAGCTTTCCTGCAAATGCAGCCCTAGCTGAAGGCTGCCCCGCACTCTCGTGACAGTACTGTCCTTTTCCCTCCTTTTTGGGGATAGTGGGTGAAGTGGAAGAGGCTGGAGGGGGGAGCTGCTTGTCATGTCCTTGCCAATCATGTCCCTCCTCATCCCTGTTGCAGGCTGAGGCCTGTGGATGTCGAGTTCATGAAGGCTCTTCATGAGAAGGTTAACATTGTACCCCTGATTGCCAAAGCTGACTGCCTGATCCCCTCAGAGATCCGGAAGCTAAAAGAAAGGGTGAGATGTGCTTCTTCCACATACCTGATGTGGTGGCAGGGATGTGCTGAAGAGGGAGAGTAGTAAATATGTAAAGACAGATAGTGTATGTCTGTGTGTGTGTGTGTGTGTGTGTGTGTGCAGTATCTGCAGATCTAATTGCAGCATGTGAAACGTGAGAAGGGAAGTGGTGTCTTCGGAGAGGCCAGCTCTACAGGAAGCATCAAATCCCTTCCCCATCTGTAGGCAACAGCAAATCCATGATATTAAACCCATCATTTCTGTATTGTTCAGTGGGGCATCTTTTTGTTCTTGTTTTGCATGGACTCAGATCCGGGAAGAGATTGACAAATTCGGCATTAAAGTGTACCAGTTTCCTGAGTGCGACTCTGATGAAGATGAGGAGTTCAAGCAGCAAGATAGAGAGTTGAAGGTAAGGAACCAGTTCAGTGAGGGACTGGGAAGTCTGGCTCTTGGGTATGGTGGTTGCTCTGGAAGGATCCAGAGCTGTCCTTTCTGTGCCAAAGTCCTGTACAGTGATGCTGGTACCCCGGAGGCAGCCTGTATTGGTTCACATAGTAGACAGACTGGAGAAGGGAGCTTGATGCCCTTGCTGGTGCCATGAAGTGTGGAATAAAGACATGGGACTTCAGGTGTCCCACTAGGTGGTGTCAGTCTTTCCCTGGTGTTCCCTGGGTGTATGTTTGAGAAGAAGGCTGAGTTGTATGGCATGAGAAGGTCAGGCTGGGAATCGAGCCACCTGCAGATCCCAGTGCCTGAGGCTTTTCTCTGTAATTGTGTTGTGGTGTCCCATGCATGTGTGGGTGTCACTGTGTCTTTCCCTTCCTCTCCTGTTCTCTGCCTGAGCTTGGCCCTTGGAGGAGGAATCTGTTGACAACCACAAGCTCAGCATCACCTCTCTTTCCAGGAAAGTGCTCCTTTTGCTGTCATTGGCAGCAACACAGTGGTAGAAGCTAAAGGCCAGCGAGTCCGTGGACGTCTGTACCCATGGGGCATTGTGGAAGGTAAGTGCAGTGCCTGGAAGCTGGCACTGTGAGCATGGGGCAGGGAGGGATGGGGAAGGACACAGGTGGGCCTGTAGAGCAGAAACTGCAGTGGGGAATTCACTTTTGCTTGGCCTTGACCAACTGTACTGCTTCTGGCACATAGGAGGGTACAAAGTAGGGTAGAGTAGGTACTGTGACCTGCCTGGTGTGTTGAGCACACAGCAATCGCCGTGCCTTCAAAGCTATGGTGTGCTGTTGCAACACATGAGCTGGGTGGAGCCCTGCTGTGGGGCTGGAGCACTGTGTGTAGGTCCTTTCAAGCAGCAGTGAGTCCTGGAGGGAGGACTGGAGGCTGTACTGCCACATAATGCATTTGTCTCTAACTGTCTCTAACTGTGTCCTCTTCTAAAGGCAGAAATTTCACAAAGTCCCTAATAACCTTGGAATGACTTTTGCTGCTATTGCTGACACCCCTGTGTTGGCACATTGCTCTATGGTCTTGCAATTTTCAGTCCCAAAACCCTGTGTGTTTGCTTGTGGGTTGGTGCCAGCTGCTTGGGATGCCCAGCTGCTGGCTCTTTTCTCTTTCTGGCTCTGGAGTGGGCTGTACATGTCTGAATGCTGGTAATTGGCAGAAATGAGTTTTGTCAGAGCTTCCCCCAGTCCTTCAGAGAAGTAAACAGAGATTGCCAAATCAAGCACACAGCTACCAAGTGCAGCACTTCCCCCCAGAGTCCCCAGGGCTTCCTGGGGCCTGGCCGTCCTTGGTAACAGCAATCTTTCAGCTCTCCAGACTGTTGCCTGCTGGTAGCTTTGCTCCTCAGGGGCTGACTCAAGTTTCCTACTGGAAACCACCCTGCCTATAGTGGCCTTACAATCAATCTGAAATTCTGAGAGAATGACCAATTTGTCTCTAGCAGTTGCTGCCCATAATAATAACGTAATAATGTGTAATAATGACATCCTATGTATCTGGGAGCAGCACCCTCTCTCAAGGCTCTACTATATGTGTTTAATTAATCCTCTTACCCAGAAAAAGTCCTGGGAACACAATGACCTCAGCAGCCTGGCCTCAAGGCTGACAGGCACAGAGCATCACCGAGGCCTGTGCCAAGGCTAGGGGAGAGTCTTTGGCACAGGGAGTGGGAGAGGGGGGCAGGATGGGGAAAGGGTCCTGGGTAAATTTTATTTCAGGCCTGGGTTCTGGGAGGTGAGAAGGGACTCCCTGAATGGAGCTGGTGAGGTGTGATGTCCAGGTGCTCATCTGTTCTTGCTTCTGCAGTGGAAAATCAGGCACACTGTGACTTTGTGAAGCTGCGGAATATGCTGATCCGGACACACATGCATGACCTGAAGGATGTCACTTGTGATGTCCACTATGAGAACTACCGAGCTCAGTGCATCCAGCAAATGACCAGGTGGGTCCCTACCCGCCCTGCTTAGGAGTGGCAGAGGAATCCTGTTCTCTGCAGAGCTGGGGTTGCTCTCAGAGCTTGTATGGGAAATGGCACTGGAAAGTAAAATAGCAAATCCAAGTTTGTCTCCCACAGCCTGAGATTACAGCAGGGATGTTGCTGAGAATCCTTGTTCCTGTTCAATGAGTCCTGCATGGATCTTGGGAAATAGGCCTGGAGAAAAATGCTCTTTAGAAGAGCTGTTCCTATTGCTGGCTGAAATACATCCAGCCTAATGAAACGTGGGCTAAACTGTCTCCCTGGTGGAGATGAAAACTGTGTGCGCTGCCAAAGAGGGAGGTGTTTTCCAACTGTGGTTCCATCCAGAAGACAGTGTGACCCTTGGGGTGCTGCCGTTTCTCAGACAACAGAGCCCAAGCAATTAGCAAGTGCCTTACGCATCTCCAAAAATTTCTTTGCTTTTGACTTTCTTTGCATTTTATTCTCTCTGATTTTAATCATGGAGATCAGAAAACACTCATGGGCTTTTCACTAGAAAGACTGAAACATTGATGACAAGTTTTAAGTGGATTTGGGCTCCTCTGTTGTGAATCATTCCTTTCACTTGCTGCCTGAAATGGCTGGGTGACTGTGCTGCTGCATGGCAGAGTGGGAATAGCTGCACCTCAGCAGGGAGCACCCTGTGTGTGTGCAGGTGTGCAGTTGGCATGCTCTGTTCCCACACAGTGTGTCCCTGTGCTTTTGCATCACAGAAGAGCCTGTTTTTTTCAGCAGTGATAATATGGAGTCCCAAAATAAGTATCTGAAATGCTAGAGGTCTGTGAGAAGTGTCACAGTTGCTATTTAGACAGGCTATGTGTCTATTAAAAGAACAGTGTGATAAAAAAGCAGTAGCTTAGCTAAAGAGATGCTTACAACTTCGATGCTATTTCTCACGCAGTGGCCGGTCCCTTACCAGCGAAGTCTTGGAAAAACACTGTGGCCATTTCTGTCAGTGGGATAAGGTTTCCTAAGAGAAACTGGGGGGGATGTACCAAACTGCAGAGCTGGAATTGATTCAATAAGGAGCAAACAGCGACTCCGAGCGGTGAAAGCCCGAAAGTGCTAATTTGAACTTCCAGCTTTTCTACAAAGGCTCCTCTGACTTTCAGAAATCATCTTCCTTTTTCCCCCTGTGTATGTTTTCCCTCAGTGTTAGCCTGGACTGAGTTTTCTCTGGTAGTTATCCAGGAACTTCTACTTCGAGAACTTTTGTTGGCCGTACTCTCATTTTGCACCTGAATGCACCCTACACATCTTTGCTGGACTCCCCACAGGCTCTGTGCGTGGCCCAGCCATCCTGAGCTATAACTGACTGTGTTTTGTCCCTCTCTGTCTCTAGCAAACTGACTCAGGACAATAGGATAGAAAGCCCCATTCCTATCCTGCCTCTCCCAACACCAGACACTGAGACGGAGAAACTGATCAAGATGAAGGATGAGGAGGTGAGAACCATTTCTGCCTGGGCCTTCTTAGTGCTGGAATCTGACACGTTTCTCCAGCATTGCCCCACACAGGCTCTCCTGGCGCTTCCCACTCCTGCCTCCCACCACCACGGGCTCCTGGTTGATTGTCTCTTCTCTGTCTCACGCAGCTGCGGCGGATGCAAGAGATGCTGCAGAAGATGCAGCAGCAGATGCAGGATCAGTGAGATGCAGGTACTTGGAGGGCAAAGGGAACCCCCAGCGACCATCTGAGGCCTGCCAAGAGCTGTGGATGTTTGAAAAGAGGTTTCCCATTGTATAGAGACTTGTGGGCAAGAGCTGCATTCACATCCTCTAATTTATTTAAAAGCAGCAAGGCTGGCTTTGCAGCCAGCTGGTTTGTGGAGAAGGCTGTTCACTTAACTGTTTACTGATGTGTATTTCTTTTTTTAATAATTCTTTCTTTTTTTTTTCCTTTTTTATTTTATTTTATATATATTTTTTAAGGGAAAATAGACTAGGGAGTCTCTAAGGCATCCTAAAAAAAGAAAGAAAGAAAAAGAAGAAACAGGTTTCCCTTTTCCATGTACTAATCTCTTGTTTGGGAATGCTCTAGTATTTAAAGTCCTGGTTTCTCTGGTGTACGAACTTGAAGAATATCTGTGTCAATGCACGTAAATGTTTACTCCTGACTGAGGTGCTGTGCCCCCTCCCCTGCTCCCCTTGTCTGGGGCCAGCACAGTTGTGGTCAAGGCAGCCATTCCCTCCTGGGAGTTCAAGCTGTGCTGCCCAGAGTGCAGGGCTGGGGGGCTCTGTGTGCACTGAGCTGCTCAGGGGTCCTGCTGGTTGTCTGCCCAGGTTATTTTGCTTTTTTCCAATTGGTTGATTAGGTTTGTTATTCCTACCAAGAAACTCCAGATCTTTACACTGAGTGGCAGGGAACTGAGTCTCTCAAGGTTTGTTAAAAGAAACAGCTTCCACTGCCTTCAGTTGTGTCTTTCTGGCAGAGAGCATGAGTTATTGAGGACTGCCTGTGAGGAGGAGAGATGATGGGAGTGGACACCTGCCCAGCCTGCCTGCCCTGCTCTCAGCCTATGGGGTTGGGGTTGACAGGAGCACTGTAGCTGGAAGCACAGCGCCAGCAGTAGCTGGGTGATGGTATTCATGGGTGGCTCTGACTGTCCAGCTGTTCAATCTCCAGTGCCTGCAATGAGGAGCACCACAGCAGCTGCAGTTCCTGGCTGGGCCTGCTTTGGAGAGAAGCACTCAGGGCTGAAAGCCTGGTAGCAGCCCACATTTCTGAGCTTCTCCTAAGGAAAGGGGCAGTTTCTAATGCCTGTACCAGAGATCTGCCTGGCCAGACAGGCTGCTGAGAGAGCAGGAGGTGGCACGGGGGCTGTGTAGGTCAGTGTGGCAGGTGACAGGAATGTTGCTGTACATGGCTGAGTGCATCCCAGCAGACTTGGCACTTCCCCTTCCCCTGGGACACAACCTTTCTTCCTCTCCCTGGCTCTTTTCTGTCTCAGTGCTGGGAAAAGCGATGGATCTGCTGGGCAGAGATAAGAGCGCTCTTTGGGCAGCAACTTCTGTCCTATTTCTGTTTCTTGCAGTATTTTTAGCTCTTAGCACAGCCAGAGGAGAGCTCCAGAGTGTGATGTGCCTAACAGGGCAGGACTGACCAGCAACACTGCCGCGCTCACAGGGAATCAGGGGCTGCTGGAAGGAGAGGCATTTGGCTCTTACCTCCAGTCCAGGGAGTGCTACCATGGGATGGGCCCTTCTGCTCCTTTGGCTGCCAGCCTAATTTCTCTGTTCCCATTCTCCATTTGTGTCAGTTCCCACATCTCTGGCTTTTTACAGTAGATCTCCCTGTGCACAAAGCACAGTATTGTCCAGGAATACCCAAACCCTAAATTCTGTTTATTGGTGCTGTGTTTCTCTGATTCTCCCTGTTGAGCTTTAGAGCTCTGATCAGGGCTTTTCCAGGAGATGCAGAGGCAGGTTCCAGTTATTCCCTGTATAGAGCCTCTGATCAACCAGAGCATGGGCTGCAGAGGAAGGAAAGAGATCCTGACACTGTGGAAGGACAGAGCAGGAGTGGAAGCCCACTGGCAGGAACGTGCAAGCTGAGTAAGAGCCGTGTCCAAGGCAAGTCTCTCCTAAGCAGCCTTCTGCAGCCTTGGGAGTCAGGAAGTGAGGATAAGCTCAGCAGGACAGGGGTGCAGGCAGCTCTTCTGGCTCAGTGTTTTTTTCTTTCCTTCTCCTCTGTGTCAAACTCATAAGGGACAGTGGAAGTGCCAGCCTAGGAGAGGGAGTGGGTTCAGCTTGTCTTCAGTAACATGCCCAGTAACAGATGCTTAAGGAGGAAATACAGCCTTTTTCCTGCAGTGCGTTTGCCTGAGCAATGGAGTAGTCTGAGGTAGGAGCTTTCTAGAGGTTTTCTGGGGTTGGTTTGCAGCTGCTGGAAGCAGGGGGAATGCTGAGTTCTCAACTTTATCCATGCTAGTGTAACTGGAAGCACTTTGCAGTACCTGTCCCCTCTCTTTTCTCACGAGTCTTGCCTGTTAGGATGTTCTGTTACGTTTGAGCCCTGTTTAGCTAGAGATAGTGCTCTTTAAAATAGATTGATTCCCAGGGAAAAAAAACAACAATAACAACAAAACTCCAGACCTTTACTCTTTAGCATGTGCATGCATTAGCATGCGTGCTGGTGAGAGCACAGTGTCTGGTCACAGGCAGACAGGACTGCCTGAGTGTGCATCTGCCTTGTCCCTCCGGGTGAGGGAAGTCTCCATCAGCTCAGTGCACATGGCTCCTAGATCAAGTTAATAGTGGCAGCTGTGTTCTCTACAGCGCTGAACTCTTCAGCTACCAGCTGGCAAAGACGGTTTGAGCTGCTCTTATTCAAAACACGTAGGAGTGAGGCTCTACAGCTTCTACAGATGGGCAGAGGTACTGAGATCTATGTCCTGTATAGAAGGTTCCCTGCCCAGAGCATCAGAGTTGGGGGGCTGCCTGGAAGTGGATTAGATTGATTTTGGAGGGCATCAGGGTCCTGGACTGGCTTAGAATGTGACACCTGTTTATAAATGAGGGCTGTTTTGTACTGTTGCACTGAGCTGCACAATAAGCTGAGAAGATAGACCAGAATAAGTGCAGCTCAGCCGTTTGATTTTGGCAGTGAGAAGTGTGGATAGGAAGGCAATCTAACACCTCCCCCTGCACACAGCTTCCATAGTCTCCAATGCAACCCCTGCACCCCCAGGTACGTTCTCACACTTCTGCCAAGCTTTGCCCAGGCAAGCTAGACACAGCAGGGGCTGCATCCTGCTCAGCAGAGCGGTCTGTCCTGTTGGTAACACCATCTTAGCCCATCTGCCTGACTGGGGAAGGAGTCGTGGCATGAGCTCCTTGTGTGCTGCTGCTGTGCTGGCCCTGCCTGTGCTGTCCTTCCTGCTGCCTCCCCGCATGCCTCCTGCTAGAGAAGGAGGGGCTCTCACTTCTTGTGCTGTGCAATGGCATTCCCTGCTCCTTCTCACAAACCCAGCCGTGCTTGCTGTAACACTGGCTTGCTTCTACCATATGACTTCCTCACCCTTCGCTCCACTCCTAAGCTCTTTGTTTCCCGTCTGTCATGTTAGGTTATTATAATATATTTTTTGTAAATTTCTGTTTGAACATTTTGTCATTGTGGAGAAAAAAAAAAAAGAAACCTTTTAAAACATATCCATTTTATTAAATGATCATTGTTATTATTAATAATGTTTACTACCTGAACTGATCAGTGAAATAAATACATTCAAAAGAACAACCTATTTTTGTTTGACTTTCAGTCTTGTTCAGCAGCATCGATGATGCATTATGGACAGGAGAGGACACAAGGACTGTTTGTCCTTTTATTCCGTTCCGTCGGAGCAGGCTGCAGGCAGGCACGTGATTTCTGGACTGTGCTTATGTCAGAGGCTAGACAAGCTGATCCCGAAGTTCTCCTACTTTTAAGCTTCCCCTCAGAAGCTGTGTAAATTGGCAGTGGGTGGCTTGGTGGGATCCAGTCCCAGGAAAGTAAGTAACCAAAGAAGCGCTGCTGTGTCCGTGCTGTGTGCAGAGCCAGCCAGGCTCTGGATCGGCTCCGTGCCACAGCTGGCCTGAGAGCTGCTTGTGAGAGAAAGTAGCACTCAAATGAGGTGTGGATGTGCTGAGTGAACTTTCTCTGTTGTAGCTGAGCTTCTTCCAGGTAGAATGCAGGAAAAAGTGGGTTCATTTGTTAGCCCTGGATCCCTTTCCTACTCTGTCTGCCTGCCACAGTGAAACAACCGGAATGATCTGCTCCAACCTACTAGAAATCTAAAGGTTAATTATTTTGTTTAGAGCATCACAAGTATACTATGCCTTGGTTAGGGCCAAATTCTACTTTTGTTTGCAGCCCAAACTGTCCTAATATCAGTGTTCATTCTGAGTGTTTCACATTCCGAAGCTGAGCAGAAACAAGAAAGTAATTCTGGTGGCCTTAGCCTCTAGCATAGCCAATGCTTAGAGTCTGGCCTATGGGAGAAAAATGTCTGTGAAAGTGTAAGAACCTTGACAAGATAAGATGCTGCTGAAATGTCCTGGGTATATTTTTGACCCTTGTACATAAGTTGAACAAATAATTCTTCAAGTATTTAAATAATGCAACTTCTGAACGAAGGATGTGGTCAGTTTTTCTCAGTAATGCTTGCTGAGTGCTGACAACTCACTTAGCCTATCAAAAGAGCAGACCCTTGGAGCACTATCTTCCCCAGCCTGTCATCCTTCCTGTGGAGCCAGTCAGCTTTATTTTGGTGCAGACAGTGAAATGACAAGAGCTGTGTGTTACCTCTAGCAGTCAAGAGAGGATGGAAGCACTCGGAGGACTTTCTCCTTGGCTCGATTACCAACACCAGCAGGATCTCTGGAGAACAGTTTCTTTCAGCTGATGTCCCACTGCTTATTAGGAGTAGACCTGTCACTGTTTGAAGAGAAACATCAGGGACAACACACTGATAAGTGCTAGGGATCGCCACTCTGCAAATGCAGCCTTTGTGATAAAATGGAAACCAAAGACCATAAAGCTCAGGGACTGCAGTACAATTTGGTAACATCAGCTTCCAGGTTTAAGTGCATTTGGAATTACTACTTTTCTCTTGAGACTTTGTGTTGTTTCTGTTGGAATGGTGTCCTCTTTTACCTCCTTGTTTGGTCTACATGGTTCTATTAGCTTGTTCCAAAGGGCCAGAGGATAAAGCAGGGCACTTGGAAGCACTGGATTCCTCAAAGGGTGCATATGAATGCATTAGCTGGCTGTTAACTGGGCACAGCTAACAGCTGTGCTTTTTTTTCTTTTGTATTACCAAGAGCCAAAGGCTCCAAACTGAGAAAACGTGGAGGAAGCTCTCAGCCACTTACAGTAGTGAGAGGCAGTCTTCACCCTGCAGATATTTCGTCTGTACAATAAGGAAGCATCCAGGCGCTGTAGTTTGCTGCCATACCTGAATTCAGTGCTCCGTTTGGCTACTTGTTACCCAGAGCAGCATCGCAGTTATTGCTGCTGTCAGCATCTCTGCCAGCAAAAGCATTTTTTGTAGCCAGGCCAGCTCCCACTTCTTGGAAGACTTGCCTAATGAAGACTCTGCTTCCAGCGGCATGCAGCAGACTTGCAGGAAGGCCTCATATGGGAGGTGTCCCTGGGATGAGCCTGACCCTTATCTTGTGAGCCAGCTGCAAGGGGATTATCTGGGAGCTCAGCTATGCAGCTGCAAAAACTGCACTGCCTTAAGACCTTTCTGTTGTATGTACTGTAAAGGCAGAAAGCAAGCAAGGATTGATCTACCTCGGTAAGTCAACCAAACTACCTTCTGCTCATTCTTTCTTTTCCCCCCCTTTCGTTCAGCTGACTGCATGGAAAACAGTGCCTTGTTGCAGGCATGTGCAGTAGTTCTCTTAAAAAAGTTTGTGTTCAGAGGTGGCATGAGGCTGCAATACCTCTTTTGTATCACTGGCCCTTGCCCCTCAGAAGGGACACAGCTCCAGATTATGTGTCTGCTGGAACAGTGTCTAGTATAGAAAATTCTGGGGATTTCCTCCCTCAGAGGGAGCACCCTGTGTTTACTAAGGACTATTTTATCGTGTCCATTCAAAACTGCGAAGACTATTTTAAACTTGTGGTAATAGTACATTTATTTCTGAATCTTCTCTTGCAGTTTGCATGAATAAAGCTTTGCTTACAGATGTATCTCAGAGCTATGATAAGTTTCATATTCTGATGACTTCCTGTCATCAGTTTTCAGAACCTAGTAATGCTTCTGCAGTAATGCTGAAAGTATCAGCAACTCTTAAATGCTTCTGAAGATGAGTGGAAATTAATTCAGTGGCAGCAGCTAAATCCAGCATCAATCAGCTCATAACCCCCTCAGGGCTGGAAAGACCAGGAGTATTCCTGCTCCTGTAATGAGAGACCAAGAGTTCTCACAACACCTTTTTTAACTCTGTTCTTTTCAGATCTCTATAGTCTTACAGTCTACTTGCCTGACTTCCACCTCACCCACTCTCACTGGGGGAGTGTTTGCAGGTGAAGATGAACAGTAGGATTCTCTTCTTGTCCCTCCTTGGCTTCCTCCCATTCGTGATACCTACGTGCCCTCCACCATGCAAGTGTGCCACCCACATTATTGACTGTATGTCCAAAGGCCTAACTGTAACAAAACTACCAGCGGCTTTCCGGCCGTCGGCTGAAATTATCAACCTCAGTTACAACAGGCTCACCTCTATTCCCAGCGGGCTCTTTGATAATCTGAAGAGCCTCCAAACAGTGCACTTGCAGGGCAACCCTTGGGAATGCAACTGTGACATCCTCTACTTGCGCTCCTGGCTGCAGTGGCAGCAGAACCGGACCTTTTACAGGGATGTGAGATGTGCCTCCCCAGCTCACCTTCAGGACCGGGTCATCGCTTATCTGGCAGAAGATGAGATCATCTCCACGTGCCAGTACTGGTACTGCACCCTGGCTTTCTTCTCTCAACTCATTCTCATCATCCTCCTTTTCCTCCAGGCTATCTTGGTCATATTCATCATTATCTACCTGCAGAGATTTCGGAGAACGACTGCTGAAGCCCGGAGCACCACCTGGGATCTGTATCAGCATGCAGATACCCAGTCCCTACAGGAGCAATAAGAGTTGTAAGAGTGAGGGTCCCCTCTGCTCGGGGTGTTGCTGTGCTGAAATCAGGTGGTGTACGAGACCCAGAGGGGACATTCAGTGCAGCATCTGACCCTGACTGCAGCCCGCAGCAGGACCTGGAACTGATCAGACACTTGTTCTGTTTCCAGGGAGCAGATCTTATGCTTCTTACTGCTTTGAACGCTTCAGTATGGCCTTCATTGCTTTGCTTTTGCTGAATTGCTGAAAGCAGTTCTGTTTCTGCCCAAGGAAACCATAAATTGCATCAAGCAGAATGACCGCAGCAGCGCTCGAGCTGCTGGGGTGCAGTGCTCCATCCATCCGCGCTGGGTATTTCAGCCGTGCTTTCCCTGTGCTCGTGGTCGCTCTGTGTGAGGCCGGGGCAGAGGTGAGCAGTGAGCGGGATGATGGAGGAACGCATCTCGCGGTGCAGGACCGCCTTGCTCGCCCTGGCAGCTTTCCGCTGCCTCCGTCAGCAGAACAGAACGGGTGTTTCTTCCTGCCCGCGTATTTTGTAACCTTCTCCTCGGGCAGCGTTTTTAGCCTCCTGCTGGTTTTTAGTACTGACTTCAACGCGCCCCGCGTTCCTACTGAGCTCCCGGCGCCGCGCGGAGCCGGCTTTGAGCCTCCGCTGCGCTGCCGTGCACCTGCCCGCTGCTGCTCACCGGCCTCCGAATCGTTTTTGTAGCGAAAATGGAATAAAATAAAGGTGAACTGCGCTGTAAGTGGCGTTTCTCGGCATCTTCTCGGCCTCCCGCTCGCGCCTCGCTCCAACGCAGCTGCAGCTGGGCGGAGGCGCCGTGCCGGGCGCTGCTCCTGCTGCTCGCGCTGCCGAAGGGGCACGAGGCGCCGGCACGCGCCGAGCCCTAACGGCCGCTAACGGCTGCCCTGAGCGGGGCCGCCCGCAGCCTCGTCACGCCTTCGGGCCGCTGCAGGAGAACGGCGAGGCGGAGGAAAGGAGCCGGGCCGCCCGCTGCGATGCGGCCGAGGAGAGGAGCGGCTCTGCCGCGGCGGTCCGTGCCCGGCCCCGGGACGAAGCACCGCGCCGGGCAGCGCCGTGGAGCCCCGAGCGGGGAGCGGCGCGGAGCGGCCGGAGAAGGAGGAGAGCTCGGCGTGAGGTGAGCGCCCCCGGGCGGAGCTCGGCCGTGGCGGCCGCTGCCGTGGAGAGAAGGTGAGGCCCTGACAGATCTCTGCTTGTTAAGTACGCTTGCGTTACTTTTATTATTATGGCTTCTGAGGAATTAACTTTCCATAGGAACAAAAAGCCTGCGTTGGCGGCTGGTTCCTCCCAGGTGTGCTTTTCCGTAATCAAGGCTCAGCTGTACAAAGAAATACCACAACCCTCTTGGGTCGGCCGTGCTGCTCCTGGAGCTGTGCTGTTCGCCTTGTTGAAGTCCCACGCAAAGTCTGGGACAAACGGTCTGGTTTCTCAGTACGGCTGCAGACTGTGCTCATGTGCCAGAACGAACCCCCGGGTTTGCCTGCAGATTTTTAGCTGAATTCCCCTGGGTCACAGGATGTCGTTACCGGCACCTGGGCGGGCGCTGGCAGCGGGGCTGGGCTGGGAGCAGCTGTGGGAGGAGCTCTGGGGAGCCCTCAGGACTCGATGTGCCCACAGGGGCAGAGCAACCGTTGCCTTCAGTTTTGCTTCCCGGTGTCCTGACTGTATATCATTAAATTCTGGCACGAGAAAGGTAAAAAGCCCTTTTGGCATCTTGTACACCTGCAAAGAATGTGACCAACCATAGCAGTGTGATAATGAATTACACTGAATGCAGAGTGATTTGTAGGCCGTGGCAGCATTATAATCCATAAATCTGGAGGCTGCATGCCTTGGCTTCTCCTGGCTAGGAAAGCTGCACGTCACAGACGCTTTCCTGACCTGCTGGCCTGAGGAGAATCTGCTGTGCTGCTGCACAGTGATCTCTAAGAGAAACTGGTGAAAGAGGGCAAAGGTAGGTGGAGGCTATTTAAGCTTCTTTGCAAATCCCTTCATGGTATCAATGCCAATCCAACACCCAAGCATGCTAACAGTGGTGATAGTGGTTATGTTTTGCCTCAGGGTTGCTGCAGGTGTTTGCTCACAATTTGATTGGGTTCACATGACATCTGCGACCTTATCCCTGTTGATTTAAACAGACTTTGATGTTTCACCCTCATCTGTGGGATAAAATGCACACATAAAGAACAATTTGTTACCTTCCACTGCGTGGCTTGGTCACTGAAATAAATAGACCTGTTCTGTGCAGCAGCCAGAAACGAAGCAGTGCTTGGAGATCCTGTGGAACCAAGTCCTGGAGAAGAATGGCATGTTCCAGTCTCACATTGTCACAGCTGTGTGCGCTCTGTGTGCCCAAGTGAAACAGTCAGTAGTCGCCTTGATGGCAGCCTGGTCTGGGATTCGTTGCACTGCTTACAAATTATGAAATACATTTTTCATGGTCATTAATTTGGGGTTACCTGGGCTTCAAAGTCCTGATTTCCCTTCAGTGTTTACGTATGCAGGGCATCCCAGGGAGTGCCAAGGAAAGCAGTGATGATTCAGCATCATGGAGCATCTTGCCTGTCCCAGGGGACATGGGAGGAGAGCTATTTCAGAAGTGTTTGGAAATTATTTTTACTTTTATTGTGCATTTGCATATGAAAACTGAGGCTCCCTCAGGCTCACAGGTGTTTGTATTGTAAGTCTGTAGAGTAGAGCACAGTGTCTAATTTAATAAGTTTCTATGAATAATTAGTTATCTTGAATAAATGCTTTGAAAGCAGCAGATTGCAATGTTAAGGTTTGTTTTGAAGGCAGTATGTATATACGTACTGTATATCGGGATAAAGAGAAATATTCCTTGGAAGAACAGGGCAAAGCTCTGCTGTAAAATGTGAGAGATTTGAGTGGTTTTAATCCAAACAAACAAACAAACAACGACAACAAAACAACCATAAAATCACTCTCTTTAAATCCAAAAGCCATTTTTTCCCATTTCTTTGCATGTCTCCTGGTTTACTCCTATTCTGAAATGTTTGTTGACGGCAGGGAACAGAATACACCAGGAGGAATTTCTTTTTATTTCCACACAAGGGGATTAGCCCGAGAGTTATGAAACCCAAATGCCAAGAATGCCCTGTGGATAACACACGGCTCAGACCTCATGGATTGATCTGCCGTCCCCGTCTGTCACAGCTGATGATTACTCCTAAGCTCCGCCGCCACAGCTGCTTGTTGCCGTACGCTGTCGCTCGTTTTGCAGGGAGGGAGAGCTCTCTCTACCTCAGGGATCGTTCTGGAGCCGTTTCCCATACTGACACGCAATTTGGGTTTGCTCAGAAGAGGGCAGCAAATAGCTTTTAATCTCCTGTTCGCTCTTACTGGTGAAACGGATGCGAGGCCGGGGCCTCGGACCGGTGCAGCGTCCAAGTAGCAAACGCTGCGTTTTCAGCCTGTGGCATTTAGTTTAGGTTGTCTGTTGTTGGCAGGGAAAAGTAGGCATTGTGTTGTGATGGCTGTGATGGAAACGGACTCGGTTTGGAGGGCTTAAATCCCTCCCATGGTGGATGGGGGGAAAAGACCTTTTAATGTCACTGAGCAGTGAGAGCAGGGAATTTGAGTTTTCCTCTGGCGTGCGTGTTGGAGGTGGGAAGGTGTGCAGAGGACGAATGGAAGGCAGGAGCTGTGAGCGTTCCCCTGGTCTCTGTAGGGCAGAAGTGCAGAACCATGCAAAGTTACCGGGGCTGAAGTTCCATTTAGTGCTGATGTTCCTGTTGCAAACCTTAGCCCTTGGTTTGGCTGTCTCTCCTGGGATAAGCTCTGCTGGACTTTGGGGAGCTTTGTCTGCAGGCTTTTAACTCCATCACTCTCCAGCTCCCCAAGAGGTGCTGCGGGTGCCCACGTTTGTCTGTGTCTCCATTACCCCATCTTTCAACACGGTGTCAGCAAACTAATTTTTTTCCTGGGATGAGAATTTAATTCCCTCCCATTGATCATGGCCAAAGTAGAGAGCTCAAATGGAGATTTTATTCCAGAAACAATGGCTCCCTTATGTGCCGTGGCAGATCTCTGTGAATGAATCTGCTGGTGAAAGGAAGTCTTTTCCCCAGGCTGTTTTGTATCTTTCTATGGTGAATCTTCACATTTGATCAGCAGCATGGATTCCTGCAGAGAAAGAGATAAAGCATGGAGTCTTTATATTCTAGGGAGCATGAGACAACGTGGCAGTTACTGAGACTTAGGCATCATATTGAGTTTCCATAAATCACCAAATGCTGCAGCAAGACCATTTGCATTAAAACCTCTGAAGTAGAGGGCAGTTTCCCTGTGCAGCTGTATGTGATTTTCTGCCTTTTAAGTCCTCCCTTCAAGTTCACCCCAAAGCCTCCACCCTGTGCCAAGCTGCCATCCTTCTTGCCTCACCCTCAGCTCTGCTGTGAGCTGCTGCCTCTTTGGTCCATCCATACCTGCTCCCCGCACCCTTCCAAGTGCTGCCAACATTTCTCAAGTTGTACACAAACTACAGCTTGCTACTTTCCTGTGTTTGGTTCTTCGGTGGCCGAACTGCACTGAACACATCAAACCAATTAATTTGATGATCCAGTGCAGAAGGCTTTGAATGCAAGACACTGGTGAGCTTGTTCACTACCTCTCCTCTCATCCCTTCTGCCACTGTCTGTCAAGAACGCCATTTTAATGGCTGGTTTGGTTCCTTTCCTCTTTGCCTTAGACTTCTAAATGTAGTAGAAACAATATTGTAATTTCTGTGTTCCCTACCCCTAAGTGAAGGGGAACTCCCTCCAAGTGCTGCATCTGAACTTCAGTGTGCAAACCCCCTGTGATGTCCAGCAGTGCTTCAGGAAGACTTTTTGTATTTATCTGTTATCTGTAACTTGAAAATAACACGAGTGTGGATCTGAGAGAAGGCTCTGCACTAAGTGCAGCGCAGTTTGAAATTTGTAGTGACATTCACACTCTGGGATAACAGCAGCGATCCGCAGATCTTGGAAGGAGTCCCAGCACCCCTGGAGGTGCTGAGCTGCTGGTGTTGACACACAGAGAGTCCAGTTCCTGCTGCATTCCTCTCGTTGCAAAGGAAATATCAGTCAGGGAGGGAACATCTCCCCTGTTGGGAAGCAGCTGTAGTACCTACCAACAGGAGCTTTGGATGGGGTAAGAGAGCAGGTGAGCAGGCAGCGTCTTGCACAGGAGGGAGGGGAGCAGGCCTGGTGCTGGTGGCCTGGTGTGAGCACAGCCAGGGACCTGGAGCTCCCTCCCATCTGTGCGGCCCTAGGGCTGCTGGTGAAGGCTGCCCTGGCCACAGTGTGGTGGCTGGCAGCAGAAGTGGGTGGGATGTGATGCCGGACCTCAGGCACGAGCCATTTACCTGCTCCCTGCAGCCTGCTGCTCTGGCACCACAGGGCTTATGGTTACTTGGTGCTAAGGCAGGCTGCCTCGCAAACACAAAGGACGAGAAGCATGGAAAGCTGAATTGTTGGGTGGGATTGCTCTCCTTGTTGTAAGAGCTAGCAGGAGCCTCATCTAAACTGTGCTGTGTTCTTAATGACTAGAAGAGACTACTCTTGTTGGAGTGCAGGGCACCATCCTGTGTCCCTCTCTGTAGCACTACTGAATCCTCAGTCCAAGACTGGGCTACCAGTGTTCCCTGCATGCGGTGGGACGGGCTGTACTCTGCCTGGCAGCTGCAGGGTGGGACTGAGGCTGAGGGAGTCTGCCAGGCTGCTGGAAGCATCATAGCTCAGCAGCTATGATGACAGGTGACCAGCACCAACCCATCCTCGGGCCCTGAGGCTTCCTGAAGGAGGAGGTCTAGAGAGCTTGTGAGTATGAAGAGGTTTCTGGCAGCAAGCGGGAACATTCACTGCTGTCCATTTGCTGTGTGAGCTGCCTGCAGAAGGTCCCCTCATACAGATGGGGAGCAAGGACTTCACCGGAGAGTCCAGCTTCAGAGCTACCCATGCTCAGAGCAGACTGACAGCAAGTAGTCCGTAGAATGAAGTGTGTGCACATGGACACTATTGGTGAAACCACCAGAAGAGCAGAACTGAAGGACGGTTTTCTGGCAATGGAGAGCTTGATCTGGGCTGATTACTGAGTGTTTATAAAGGCTGAAGCAGCTTTTGCCTACTGAGTTGGCCTTGCTGTATCCTCTGCAGTTTCTACAGATGGAGAATGAGTGGCAAGAAAAACAGAGAAGGGAGGATCTGGTTACACGCTTGCAGAGGAATGCCAGAATTTCTTTGCCTCTGGATGCTGCTTCACCTTTCTGGTTAATTTAGCCCTGGTTGAATCTAGCACAGAAGGAAAGGGAGGCTCTTCTGTTGGGGTTTATGTCAGTTTATGTCACTTTATGTCAAGTTGTGCATAAAATAAAACATAAACTGTACTGGAGTTGCTGCATCTAAAACAGAGAAAAGCACTTGAACTTGTGGGCTGCCACAAGGTGTGCTACAGCTTCACAGCAAAGCAGTTTTTGTGGGGACTTTGTGAGCAAAATGAGAAAGCTGAATTCTGTTTTACTGAGTAGAGTTATCAAGAAAATCAATCTCATAAGTACGCTAAATTTTAACATCTGTAAGCGCTTTGAGATTGGTGAGTGAAAAATGCTGAGCAGAGGGAGAGGGTGTATCTGTGGTTCAAAGCAGGAACAAGGGTGTACCTCCTGTCTACAGCCCGGCTGTGCGGGAACTTCACAAAAACTATTTCGTTGCTTTTAAAATACATCTGACTGCTCTAAGTGGCACAGTGTTCTCCAAATGTTTTCCTTGGCTTGTCCAGTGTCTCCTGGCCTCTATTCCTTCTCTCTTCCTTCCCTTATTCTTTGCAAATAATTCAATTTGAACCTTGCTTTACTTTGTTTAGGTTTAATATTTCCCTCAAATATTTAAGACTGATACTTATCTCGAGCAGCGAGCCAAGGAATCACAGAAATTCTGTTGATGTCTCACCCTTCTTTTGCTGCACAAAGGCTTCCCTAAGCAGATCTGTAAGCTCCCCAGCTGCTGCTTATTGCATCCTGACTCAGCATAAAGGATTTAGTCTGGGTTATCTTTTGGATCCTGGGACACTTCAAAATAGCACAGGCACTGTTCATCCATTCATCCACCTTGTGATGAACACAGTCTTGGGAGTGTGTGGAACAAGCTTATTAAAATGAAGATCCTTCTCATCAGCTGATCTCGGAGGACTTTGCCCAGTGGGACACCGGTCGTTTCAGCTGTTACAGAGAAAAAGAAACTGAAGCAGGGGGAGTGAGGATGTGCCTGTCCTCACTGAGTGCCTCAGCAGCACAGCTGGGCTTGAACAGCACAGCATCTCACACTCACTTCCTGGGAAGCGGGAGGGAAGGATGTGCAGCCCTGGGTGGTTGCCCTGGGTGCTCTTCCTTGATTTCTTCTCAATATCTTGCGTGCTGCAGAAGATCAACCACATCTCCCTGTTTTTTGATAGGTTTTCTCTTCTCCAAACCTCAGCACCTGAGGTTAAGTCAGCTACCTCCAGGTTTCAGCACAACTTGAACTAAATGAGCTGGTGCTACTGGCTGACACCTGAGTCTCGGGGAGCACTGCCTGATTAAGTTCAGGGCTCGGATGAGCAGCAGCTGCCACCTCACGGAGGTTTCACAAAGTGCTGCCGTGAGTCTTCTCAAAATACTCATACCCTGGATGTTACAGGAATGATGGGGACAGAGGCAGTCTTTCAACATGCGGTGCAGCTGGGAGCTGCTGCACTGGGGTGAGATCTCTGTGACTTGGGTCTTGTTGAGCATGAAATGTATGCTGCGGTCTGGCAAGGTGCAGAACTAGCAGTGGAGCAGAGATGGGGCAGTGTCCTTTTTCAGTGTGCGAGGAAAGCCAAATTCTTTTCCCTGCACGTCTGTTTGGCCATGCATTTGTTTCATTTCTCTCTGCTGTGTGTCAACAGTGCACCCAGCTCTACTGCTGAACTACAGAACCTGTGAAGGGTGTCTTCAAGCCTCTGTGTTTGTGGCTCCTCTCAGCCACTTCTCCTAGAGGCTTGGATGCAAAGGCGCTTGTGGTGCTCAGAGAAGGGAGGGCAGAATACGCGCCCACCCCATAAATAATGCTTCTCCACCTACGCCTGGCATAGCTGTGTTTTTCTAGCTCTTTTGTGGTTCTCTTGTCCTCCCCTTGCACCTCGCTATGGCCATATTGATTGGCTAAATCTTGCATTCCCCCACAGGACCCAAGCATGAACCCAGCCAAGCTTTTTGTACATGTTTGCAGATGGACTTTTGCCCCTCTGGTTTGCATAGCCCCCTCTCCATCCATGGATAGGCACTCCAGTGCATGGAGGGAACGTTTTCCAGCCCTGAGCTGCCAGATTTAATTAATCTTCTGCTAAGGCCAGGCCAGTCTTTCTGGGAAACCAGATCCACTGGGCTGTGCATTCCACAAGCCTCTCTTTCCCTGGCGTCTTGCATATCTGTACGGGAAAAGTCCATATACTTGTGTTTTGGGATTGGAGAGGGCAGGCGCTTGGGGAAAAGAGAAGAGATCAAGTTCCCCAAGTCTCCCTCCTGTCAGCAGCTGCCAGGAGCTCACCATAGGCAAAAACCAACCACGTGCTGCTGGAGATGGCTTGGCTGTGCCTGGGTGGGCACAGAGGCTTTGTCTGGGGATGCACGCATGCAGTTTTCCCCACCTCCTCTGAGGAGGCAAGTCTTCCTTCCTTGCAGCAGAGCCGTCTTTGCACAAGGCAGCTGCCATAGCTTCCTAGGACTGCTTGGTGTGGCTGACATAACGCTGCTCTCCAGTTTGTCTCTTGTCACCTCTCTTCTAGCAGGCTTCCGCTGCTTTCTGAAGGGGAAAAAAAACAACGCAAGGTTTTCTTCTTGTCTCCATTTCTTTTATCCATTTGACCTCTGGATAGTAATGTTCTTAACATCACTGCCCTTGCAGGCCACAGAGCCCAGTTCCCTTCTGTACCTTGAGATAAAATATTCTGAATGGCATATGGAAGTGGGTCAGGAATTTGTGCTGAAATATGCTGGGTCCCGCTGTACTCTTAAGGCAGGCCCAGCCCAAGCTGTGGAGATGTGCTCAGCAGTTCCTCGGTGGACTTTTGTCTTAAAACAAAACAGCCCTTTTCCACTGTGCCCAGCATTTGTGTGTTTTCAGGCTCACCTGCATTGCTGTGCTTTGTCTCACAGTGGGTAGCGCTGCGGCCAGAAGAAACAAGCACAAGATTGTTCTGTCTTCCGACACATCCGTGCCTGACTGCTGCTGGTGTCATGCTGCATGAGGCCACTGACCCTTCCTCTGGGGGGCAAACTGCTCCTTCCAAAAGGCCCGAATCAAGCAGGATGCTGGCCAGACCCATTTCTGTTAACCGAGCCTATCTTTCCTTTTAAGAAAAGGGAGCTGAATAGCACTGTCTTCCAAAAATAATAATTAAAAATCAAAAGCTTGCACGAAAGCGTATAGTGCTCTGCAGAAAGACAGATAGGGACCTTTTTGACTTGTGATGGGGGCTGGATACAGAGCTATTTGCTTAATGTGGGGAGGGAAAAAAACCGAATTTACCTGCAGGGTCTGTTCTTGTTTGATTTGAGGCTGCAAATCTCCCTCCCTCTCAGCTAGTACTTTTTTTTTTTTTTAAAGGACCTTAGTTGTCCAGCCATTTTTTCCCCTTAGTGCTGCTTCACACTACTTCTGACTTTGATTAATAGGTCTCTGAATAACATGTTAATCTAACTAGGGGTCCTTGCCCCCCCCACCCCTCGTCCTCCATGCCTTGCTCCAGAAATATCAGAGAAAACACACAGAGTTTTTGTCTCCCTACAGAGCACTTGTAGCTTTTGATTAATGGGTGGAAGGGCCCAGCTCCAGGTTCGTGGCATCTCTCCCGACTGCAGAAAAATAAGCAAAAAGTCACCAAACATGACACAGAGGAGGAAAGTTCCAAGAGCTGCTACAAGAAGAAAGAAAGGAGGGAGAACTGCTTATAATTCAAGATGTACTTCAGTGTAAGCCTGCGTATTCGTGAGTCTGAGTTCAGACCCTCACCTCCACATTAACCTTTCTTTAAAATGAGCTCAGAACGTGTTGCTGGACTCAGCAATTCCCAGACTAGGGGTGTCTGAACTTCTAATATCTGTATCGTGAACCACTCTGCACATTGCCCTGGGCTGACACTTCAAGCACACGTGTTAAGAAGGGCTAAAATGGCTTAAAAAAACCCCAGTCCTTACACTTCAAACAGGACGTGTGTTGTCCTTCTTTGCCTTCAAACTCTTGCCCATTCTCTGAATTAAACATCTTTTGGAGCTTCTGAAATGATCAGAAACATGTGTTTTGTTCCTGTTTTCTGGCCAGTACTGAGCTTGGAAAGGCTGTTCTTGTGTTACTTTCATGTGGAGGCCAGACCTGCTGGAAATTTGCTTTTTTTCCTTCAAGGTGGACGATTTGGTGTAACTATGCATATAAGAAGCTCATGCGAGGACTTGTCTACACAGTGTGATTAGGCTTGAATGCTTTGCGAAGTCGAAATGACCCATGTTAGTGTGAAATAAGAACATCCAGCTGAAGGGTCTCATCACAACAGCCGTTCCTGTGAAGGAAAGTGAAGACTGATGCGTGTTCCACATTACAGCTCCCTTCCACTGCATCTCTCCTACTGGAGCAGACCTCCCCACCACGTTCCTTCTTTGTCCTGAAGTAACTGGGGCAAAGCTTACATTGCTTAGCTGCTGGTATGGAGCTCTAGGATCCAAACTAGGCTGTAAGGCCTATGGGGTTTCTTATATGTATACTTAAGGTCTAAGCAGGGAAAAGCTCACCCTATTGAGAAAAAAGGGGGAAAAATATTCCATTTAGTTCTTCCCTGAATATTTTGATCCTGGATTTTTGGTTAGAATATGGAAAGGGCTTTGATTTGTGTAGCTGAAATAATCCCTTGTGCTAAGGAGAAGTCCTACATCCTCAACCGCCGGCCAAGACTCTCCGTTAAGAGAAATTGACCCTGGTACCACAGCAGAGTTAGCTGCCTTCACCTGGGAGGAATCTGTGGAGCTGTCTGGCCTTTCCTGGCACCACTGTGGAATTGCAGGTTGCTGTATGGCTTTTCTTCTTTGCTTGGAGTCTCCCTGGAGGCCTTGTCAGCCCTGTCATCCAACTCACTCAGCAGCTGACATGCCTGGAGGATGCGTCTGTCCCTGCTGACAACACCTTTGTTTCCCATGTGATGGATGGCCTTGTGGCCCAAGCCTCGCCATTGTCCACTCGCCTGTGGCCTTGCTTCAGCGATCCTTATCTCTGCCCTGGGTATCCACTCCCTGCAGAGGAGGTGAGCGCTTGCCAGTGTTGTGCCTTCTCCCTGGGTGCCTCCCCAGGATCAGGTTGGGTGGAAGGGCAATGAGCATCCCCTTGAGACTGAGTGAAGCCAAGCTGTGCTGTTTACCTGAGCCTGTGTGGCATTCAGCTCTTATCGTGGAGGGGAAGGCAGATAGGAAGGGCTCTTTTCATTAGTCAAACAGTCAGGTTGTATAGGCAGTGTGGAAGCACTTGCGTAATTATCATTCTCTGACTCTCACATCCCTATCTTGTAAATCACCAATCCATCACAGCCCTCTTCTTCGTATTGTTCCATAATTAACTGGACAAACTACAGGAGTATTGTCACAGCTCTGCATTTATAGAGAAGGGACAAAGACTTGAAGGAAGATTTCAGTTCCTTTCAGCTTTTTTTCCTCCTCTCTTGAAATCTTTTTTTCTCTATCTTTTGATCCATCTCATGACTCCCAGGATGTCTCACCTGCATATCTGAATGAGCACTTATTTGCAAACCTACAGTCAACCCAGGAGTAGCCACAGAACAGACACAAGGATTTTAACTCCTCTTGCTCTGCTACAGATGTGTGCGCATGATCAACGCATTTCCCTAAGCTAGGAGCAGCTCAGTTCAGAGGCAGAGACTTCCACTCTATGACAGTGCAAGGACTGGGGGGGTTAATGATGCTTTGGAGTTATTGACCCAGGAAGGCAGATAACATGTTTTGAGGTTTCATATGGCTCTCAAGGTTAGGAAAAAGTTAGATGTGGGCTTTGGAGCGAGGAGGGAGCTGACAGTGATTTGGGGTAGTGCAGCTTGGTTTTTTCTGTGAAGCAGGTGAATGAGACTGCTGGGCATTGTGGTGAGTTGGTTGAGCTGTGCAGGAGGTGAAGGCAAAAGGGTTAACCAAAACCTTCCCTAAATCGAGTCAACCTACTTCGGGCTCTCAGCCTATGGCAGAAGGTATCCTGTTCCATTGCCCAGTGAGAGAATAGAGGGACATGGGTCAGAGAACTGTGTAGAAAGTCTGCTCATGCCGCCCTTTCTGTTTTTCCATTCTTCCCCTCAGGTCTGCATGTGGGATTTCAGCTCCTCAGGGTGTTTCTCTCACTTTGGCTTACAGCACTTGGCATGCTGTGGCCCTGTGTTTGAGCTGGAAGTTTTAGGCACTATAGCACTACAAATAATAATGGTTTATAAATCATTTTTTCTCCTCCTCGGCAAATTTTTAGAAAAGGTCACAGTTCTCATGGCTGCTGCTTTGACAGAATTTAGTCCTTTGTGTTGTTGATGTCATGCAGCCAACTTTGCTGACCCTGTGGGCATCCCTTGGAGCAGGTTTTGGCTCAGAGACTGAAAATCTACTTTTCTTCCTTATTTGAGGTGTCAGGTAAGTCTGTTAGATGCAATTTATGTCTTTACATTCTGCTAGGCCAAACCTTATAATAAAAAACAACAGTGTTGCTTATTTAACCTCCATCTCTAAAAACCTCATTTCCAGCTCTTGTGAGCTGTAAATTAGACCTGTCCACCCCATGGAAACTCTGGAGGAGTGACCTGAAGCTGACCTCCACGCCACGGGGCACTTCTTAGCGTTACCTGCATCTCAGTGACCAGGTCACCTGTATTAATATCTGAGGACACTGGATTTCCTCTTGTGAGGCCAGTGAAGCACAGGGTATGTACGCTCTGCTTGGAAAAAGCCTTTGCCACTTCAGTACATTTGAATGGAAAGAGGAAGACCTGTTCATGTTTATTTTACAGCCCCTTTTATTGACTTGATTTATAGCCTGAGGTTGTGAGTTAATTGAGGTCTGGTCCAGGAGAGGGCACCTGGAAAGGGGAGGTGCTGCTTGTGCCACCAAACATACAAGAAAATGCTTTTATGGAGCACAATTTATTGTGAGCTGTGGCCCTTGCTCTGGGACAGCAAGCCCTGATTTTGGACCAGAAGCGGCTATCTGGGCTTGGGGAACATTCCTAGTTCACTGTGGGTGGCAAGGACTGGGAGCAGAGGTTAACCCAAAGAAGATGATTTTCTTGGTGTGCCCTTCATTAAAGCACCTTCTGCCTGCCTCTTATGGGTGAAACCTAGTCAGCTGAACAAGTGGGACTGTCATCGCCTTCTTTAATGGAGACTTGATAGAGTTGTTCCCATAGCCTGAAAACAGTTGCCTTTCAGTACCCAGCACCTGGGCCTGCAAAGCAGATGCCAAAGCCAGCTCTTGCCTTTTGCTGCATCTTACGCTTTAGGTGCAGATGATGCATATTCACATGCAGAGTGTGTGGTGAAGCAGGGCTTCTAGCCATGTCAGCTGGCTCCAAGACAGATCTGGAAAAGGGCTTTTTCAGCCCTTTTTGTGGGGCTTTGCAGAACTACTTGTTCAGGTGCTCTGAATCAGCTCTAGCTGCTCCTGAGCACCTGGGCGTGAGGACAGGCTGGAGCTGAAGGCTTCCACATTCTGTTTATCATCTAAGCTGGTAGGGCCTGAAATCTGTGTTCTGTCCCCACTGAAGCTGTGCTTAAAGAGAATTGCAGAACATCCTGAGTTGGAGCAGACTCACAATTGTCATCAAGTCCAACTCCTGGCTTCACACAAGACTAAACCAAAAAAACCAAACTATAATTCTGAGTGCACTGTCCAAATGCTTCTTGTACTCTGGCAGGCTTGGTGCCATGGCTGCTGCCCTGGGGAGTTTGTTCCATGCCTGACCTCTTGTTAAATAACCTTTCCCTAAAAGATGAGTGTTTGTATTCTGTAAAAAGCCCTAAGAAAATTCCAACTGCTTCTCTTGCTAGGGTGGCTCTGCCACAATTGCATATGCCCCTCTGTTTCCTTTCAGCTATTTGCTACCATGTCTATGTAACAAACAGTACTGTGCAGCCACTATTTCCTTCCTAAGGAGACCCTTTCTAGATCTAGATCTGGCTTATGCCAGGGAGGGCAAAAGGAGGACGTAAAGATACGGCCAGATGAACCCGAAGGCTTCCTTCCCTTTCCAGGCTTGTGTGGACAGGTGCCATTGCTGCTGCCCAGTCACTCCTTGTTCTATAAATTCCAAGTGAATGTGATGGAGCAACTGTACGCTGAAGCTACAGAAATGAAAAGGTTAGCTTGTTGAGTGATGAATATCCCTGTGTCCTTGCAAAATAGGGATCAGCTAGCCCATCTCTCCTTCCACATACTGCTACCTAAAAGCTTGGCAAGATAGGCAGAGTTTCTGGGGAGAGTCAGTATCCTTTTTCTGATGGGCTGATACAGACAGAAAAAGCAGGAAAGCTTTGAATGCGTGAACCCTTCTTAAAATCTGAGCACAATGTCAGTAAGCTTTTCCGTCTGTGGGATGTGTGATCTCATTTCTGGGCCTTGGAAGAAGAATTTGGGAATTGCTTTCTTTGTTCTGCACATATGAAATCCCCATTGCTTCAAGAAGCCTTTCCTTCCCTGAAGGAGGATGCATCTCGTGAGCACCCCGTGTTCTTTGGGCCGTAGTTGCATTTGCACTGCAGAGCTTAGATAATGTTGTGTCTTGTTTGTTTGTCTGCCTGTTTGTTTTAAACTCATTTAGGTTGCTTTACCAATGAGTGCCCTTAGAAAGCAAGTCTTGCTGGAAATGAGAATGGATTTTGTAACTTAGAATTTGTCTGAATGGTGGAAAGAAATGTCGAGATCAACCAGGTCAGCATGTGCAGAGCGTGTTGATCTGGGCATATTGCTGCACTGGCCCTCTCCTTACCCCAGAGCTCCAAGGTTAGCACAGCTGTAACAAAGACCCCTCTTCCTCTTCCTCTCTCCTCAACCCCTCCATCAGTCCCACAGCTGAAGGTGCCCTTCCAGGAGCAGCAGCTGTCCCCAGGCACCTCCTGGCAGCTTCTCCCAGCTTGCAATGAAAAGCAGAGCTTACAGGCAGCTGCAGGAGGCTGCTGCTGGGCAAGGCAGTCGATGGGTCCCTGCGGAGCTGAACCTCCTAAATTCTCGTTCAGTCGGCTCACTGGAGCTCTGCGGCAGGGATCTGTGTTTCTAATTCATCACCAGCTGACATGAACAGGAAATAAAAAGAGCAATTTACCCTTCATTTCTCTTGTGCAATGAGCCTTTTTCTTTAAGCCATCAGCCCCTTTATCTTTGCCATCAGAATGGCCATAGTACAGCTTGTTTTCATCTGTTTCTGGACGTAGCTTGAACTTTCAGGGCGCTTGTTTAGCCCCAGTCACATAATCCCCTCTTTCCCTCTGCACAAATAGATTGCTCCCGCGCCGCTCTGCTCCTCCTTGTCCTGTTGTAGTGCCGCCATAGGGAGGTTGGGGCACTTCAGTATGTGCTGAGGAGACTGTTCCTTGAAAGCAAACCCACAGGTGTCAGGGACTTGTGAAGTAACTTTGGCTCAGCCCTTCCCTTGCTGACTGGAGAGGGGCTGGGAGTAGCAGGGATGCTGAAGCTCAGGATGGCACTCAGTCATTTCTCAGGCATGATTTTACAGCGCGTGTAAAATCTTTGCCGCACGGGATACCTGGTCAAAGTTGGGAATGGGAGGAAGTTTCCTTTGCTGAGGGAAGTGCTGGACACGGCAGTCCGGCAGAGACCTGGGGTCTCCTTGCTCGTTACTCCCCCGGGCCCATCCTCCTCCTCTGATCGGCAGAGGGCACCCACAACCTGCAGAGTCCCGGGCTCGCACTTGCTCTGCAGTTTCCACTAGCGAGCAGGGGCGGAAAACGGGACGGAGCTCCTGCTTTGGGGTGAATTTCTCTGCCGTCTGGGAAGAATTCCCGGCTGGGAGTTGCTTTGTCCCGCTGGGCTGAGGGAATGGTGGCGGTATGGGCTGTTCTGCAAAAACAGCCACAGGATCCCATTGCCTGCCCACCTGGCTCATACATACAGACGGCTGTCCCTGCTCCTCTGCTGCCAGAAGATGAAACAAATGTTGTGGGCACGGTCAGTGGCTGAATCAGATGCAACAGGTGCGTGGAGAGAGGCTGCGCCGTCTGCCCTGCCTTTGCTACACAGCTCAGGTCGTCAGAGAGGTTTTCCAGCGAATGCACCTCTGGACCTGTGTGTGGCTCTTCTGCGTTCTATCCCGTGTGATCAAGAGAAAGGCAGTTTAAGTGTTGGCGCTGAATATTTTACAGTTTCTTGCTAAAACTACCCTTGGCTTTTTCAAACTTGGCCATCAGAAATTCGTTAGTTACTGCTCTTTCCTACAAACACAGGTGAAAAAATACGTACTGTGCTGCAAGGGTGGCTCTGGAGCCAGGCGTGCTGCATTGACTGGAACTAATGGCATTGCTTCTGGCCTTTCTGCCCTGGTTTTGAAATCATGTGGTATTTAGGAAAAAAAAATTCTTTTTCCTTGGTTTTGTTACATCTCAAACTCTTATTTCCCTTATGGCCTGGCAAATGCCTCGTGAGGCTTTTATTAATGTAGGATCTGGCTACATTACACATAATTAAGCTTCTGCACAGACTTTTCTCCTGGTCCCTCCTTTGCACTAAATGTAAACCACGTGTAATTGTGGGGGAAGTTGATAGCTAAAAAAAGAAATTGTTTTTTCTTTTTTTTTCCTACCGACTGCTTCTCCAACAGACAAAGCTGGTAAAGCCAGATTCCCTTTTCATTTTGAAATGCACAGTTGACTGTGTGTAGACATCCTCGCCTTCCCCCAGTGCTGTGCTCCAGATGAAGCAGTGTGGCCTTCAGAGTTAAACCAGTTCTGATCGTTGGGCTTGGGTTGTTAAGAGCATCTCCCTGCCAGAGAGGCACGTGTTTCCATACACCAGCTGCAATGGAACTAGTGGTGATGCTGCTTGCCTCCTGGTTTATTGTCAGAATGGTCTCCTAATCTCCGGTTCGTGTATGTGAATCTAGAAGCCCAGCACTGTTTGTATCAGCCTTATTCCAGGTGCTATAGCTGAAGTTGAGGTCAGGCTGACTGATGTCTCAGCTTTTGTTCCTTTGTGCCTTTCTGCCCTATTTTAATTCCATTTATTGCTTTTCTAATTGTAGTTGATAAGGGATAAGCAATGAATCAAACAGGAAAGTCTCTTGCTGTTTCTTATGCATCTGTTCATGCACGACATCTAAATCCCAGATCAAATCCGTCAGGTGCTTGATTTCTTCTTCATTCATGTATGTGTTAAATGGCATTTTCTAGCGTGAACTAGAAAAGAAACAGAGGCTGGAAAACTACGATAAAGACATTCCTTGGAGGTTTGTTCTCCCATGTGGAGATGTGGAAAATGATCCTCGTTACAAGTTATTTCCTTGCAGTCTTCTGGAGAATTCTTCCTCAAGCAGTGCGAACACAGTGTAACTGGCCATGAGACTGAGAGGCTGAATAAAACAAGGAAAATCTGGCTCGGTGTTCCTAAAGGCAGACAAGTTTGTAGCTGTATTTAATTGCTATTGACGCCGTCACGCTATTTAATTTGAATAAGTAAGGAATCTTGGTACCAGCCAGTATAGCGCTGCTTATCCCAAGTTCATTGATTAGATACAAATGCTGGATATTTCCAGATGTGGTTTTCCAGAAGTGAATAAAAGATGCTGCTGTAAGCTGCGGAAGACAAGAGTGCTTCTGGAAAATGGTGGAGCCAGTGGGCTGGGAGCAGAGAGCTTTGTAACGGGATCAGTAGATATGAACTGGATGTAGATCTGACCAGGAATGTGTTTGTGGATGGCAGGATGGAACGCCGAGAACAAATCACAGGTGGTTTTGGTTAAGGTAAGTTTCTCTGGCCATGATTTAATTTCATGTAAGTTCCTCAGAACAGCTTTGTTTGATCAGGTGAGAAGGCTGACGTTCATATCTTCAGTACGACCCCAGCGAAATGTCTACAGCTCTCTTCAACTCTTAACTTGCCAGTTTTGTTTCTGGGATCCATTGTCTGAGGACAGCATAAGTTCTTTCTTCATTGCTGCCCTGATTTCTTTGATCTCCATGCAGTTGTTGCTGAATAGATCGCCTGTACTGTGGGAAGTGAAATGATCTAGCTTTATTCTTTGTCTTTGGCAGCAGAAGCATGTGAGCTCAGAGCTGATATTTTCTGTTGGCACCTGCTACTCATTCACATCTGGCTATTGCTAAAACTCTGACACAGGAAAGTGGTTTCAGTCTTCTAGGTTGGAGTCAGTGTTTAGACTTTTCTATTTCTTCTTCATGGAAAATCTTGAGGTAGGAAAAGATTTCCAGGAAACTGTTTCTAGTGCAACCTGGAAAGAAATGGTAGCATATTACCTTTGTGAAAATTGTGCTTGCCTCCCAAGTGAGAGTCAGGCTGTACAATATAAAGTGCCTTTTGCAAGGTAAATGCTTTCCAGGACATGATAGTGTCAAAGCCTTTGGGTTCTTTGGCTTCTTGCCGTGAAACACGCTTCCTGGATTTATTAATACAAGATTCTGTGCTGTGTACATCAGGATCCTTTGGGTGAAATTTTTTAATCACAGTTTAACGCAAGACCATGTTGAAAACTCAAAGGATTCTTTGGTTTAACCATCATCATTTTAAATGCTGATCGTTGTCTTGCTTTTATTACAGTTGCAGAAGTTTGGTTTAGGTGTTTTAGTCTGGCAGCCTCAGCTGAATGCCAAGGGGAGGTAGTGAAAACGCTCTCTTGACGTCTTCATGCTGTGCTGTTTTCACAAGTGGCTCTGCTAGGGAATGGGTTTGTTACACAGGAGTGAGAACAAGAGCAGATATTATATGTTCAGCAGAAACAGGACATCAGAAAGGGTGAATTCTCATCTCCTTTGCACTTGGTAGAATTTCCTAGGAGTAATTCCAGTGTGTGAGGTCACTGCAATCCTACAGTATTGCGGAAGAGGAGTTGAGACTATGTAAGGATTATGCTGCTTCTCCTGATTCTGTGTCTGACTCCCTGGAGTTGTGATCTGCCAGCCACTACAGATTCAGGGCTACAGAGATGTTTTGAATCGTGCTGAGAACCCAGTGGCTTCCAATAATGTATTTATTGGGAGAAAGGCCAGCTGAGAAGACCTAGGGTTGATGAATTTGGAGTTGTTTTATGCCTGAGGCAGAGAACTCTAGGTTCAGTTTTACCCAGCTTAAAACAAGCCATGTTTGTTTAAAATGTTGCTGCTGATATAGCAGAGGGTAGGGAATACAGAACAGCGACCCAGAGAGAAGCCCTGCAATGAGGGCAGTGCCCCAGAGAGACTGCGGAGTGAGGGCAGAGAGAGGGAAGGAAGCTGCCCGCTAATTGAAAGCGCATCTTCCCGTCGGTCATGGGGATTGCCCATCAATCATTCTGGCACCAACAGGATCTGACATCAGTGGGGAATTAAATAAACTCTTCTCTCTTTAGGGACCTGCTGATGGAAACCTGTAGGGGGGAAGTGAGCAGAGGAGAGCAGGAAGTGTGTGCATGGGGGAGGAACAGTCTCGGCGGTCCCCTGGGATGCTGCAAGTCCGTGTCTTTCCTCTTTCTCACACCAAGCCAAAGGGATTTTTCAGTGATTCCGCAAAAAGGTGAATTTAAAGCTGGTAACAGGCTGAGCTCACCTCTGCTTAAATAAATAAACTTCAATAACAGTATCCTATGGTGAGTGCCCTGAAAACTTAGCGATGCTCTGTGCAGCTGGAAAGCTGTTTGCACCCTTGGGTATTGTTGGACTGGAGTAACTGAGAGATGAACCTGGACCAGAGTGTTGGAGAACACTGGGGATAAAAGTGAGTTAAAGCAAAGGGCCAGAAAGCAAGACCCTGGATTCTGTTCCTGCCGTGGATCTGTATCTACAGTAAATTAGGAAGGGATGGGATGAAATGGGACACAGCAGAGCAGATCTGACTGAACTGAGTGCAGGCACAGCAACTTGTTTCCCTGCTGGCCTGGCTATTGCCAGGGGCTCAGCTGAGTCGATGTGTCTCTGTGTGCAAGTGTGCTTGTGCGGAGGGCTGCAGAGCAGCTGGAAACCATTCGGGCACTGACAAGTCCCCTGATGGACCTCCACTGACATGGAGCGGCTTTGGTTTCAGGAAGTCCAAAGGGAACCTGTCACTAATTAGACACACAGCTAATTAACGAGAAGCAAACAAAGAGCAGCAGCTTGTGTTTTGGGAAAGCTCAGCCTTAGTAGCCAAGGATGTCTGTTCCTCCCTTTCAAACCATTTCAAAAACAAACAAAGCGAGGGAGACTTGCATTTCAAAGCAACGCAAACACAGCCAACCTCAGAAAGCCTTCCAGAAAGGTTGCCCGAGAGTGGGATTTAGCAGTGAAAGGAAAAAGGGCACTCCAGGTCTAAGAGACCTTCTCTGTCTTTAGACTAGGGCCCTCTGAATCCCCAGTGTGCATCTCTTATCCATTAGCTTTTAATTTGTCTTTCTCCAAATAAATACTCCTGTTAAAATTGTGGGAGGTGGATGAGGAAGACAGGCAGGTGTGGGGACATGAGCTGCCATTTTGTGCTGTGCTGCTGCCCGAGTCTTAGAGGTGTGTGGCATTTCAATTAAAAAAAAATTTGTACCATTTTTTTAATTGCTCTTGCATGATGTTTTGTTATGGGTTGGCTACAAGGATAGGCAGTAACACGAAAAAGTAAAAATTATCTAGGCCATGTAAACAGGTGCCCCAGAGTGGATCAGGCTCTGGCTGAGTGCTAATATCTTTAATGAGGGAAGTGTGCTTTCAGGACAGGAGGAATCCAAAGCAGTAATCCCAGTCATGAATCCTCCTCTGACCCTGACACAGCTTGCTTAGGGCCTGATCCTCCAGCGAGCCCTGCCTGTGTCCCAGGTCCTGCCCCATGCAATCACTTTTGACTGCCTTCAAATGCATCAGTGCTTGCAGGATTTGTCAGCTGAGGTTTGCAAAGTGCTTTGGACATGAAACATAGTAGGAATGCCAAGTTATGTGGTGTATTTCCTAAACCCATGCATGTAATTAAGGGAGAAAATCGGCTTTCAAGAATCAAGGCAGTTTCTAGCCCTTCTCATCTCAGGAAAAAAAAAAAAAAGAAAAAAAAAAAGATCTGGAAAACAGAACTCAGGGCTCAGAAATCAAGAGCTATTAAGCTTCCTGAACATTCAGTATTCAAATTATTAGCTTTATCACCACTGCCTACTGAGGCAGTGTTTGTCCTAGGATCAGCCCATCAGCAAAGATTTCTATTTTGTGCTTACTTGTTGGAGGAAGGACAGCATTGGGAAGGCAGGCTGGCAGTGGTGAGTTCAGAGCTGTCAGGCCTTGCTGAGGTCCTGCTGGGATCAGAGCTGCCAGGCTGCGCCGTGGAGCACAGAGTACCTCCCTGCTGGATGGGATGCTGTGGTGTTTAGCTCATGAGTATTTTTGAAGCACTCAGCTCCTGGACCAGCAGGAATGATCAGAGTGCCTGGCATTGCACTGCAATAGTAGATCACCAAATGCAATCCAGTAATTTTTTTTTTCAACATTCATCTGGCTTTGCTCTTTTATGGCCTGACTTGAAACTGGCTTATGCTCTGCTATCAGCATGGGTGTTTATTGCTGTCAGTGAGCCTGTTCAAAGACCCAGCAAAGCCAAAGGATTCCTTCTGATATTATTTTGGCTCAGATCTCAAATATATATCAGATTCAAAAAAAATAAAAATAAAAAATCAATGGCTTCAGGTTACAACAAGTGAGGAGCAGAGCAACTTTTCCACACACACAGATTCTGCTGTGCCTGCTCCCTGTTACTATCCTGAGCTTCCGTGACAGTTACTGCAGGCAAATACATGCACCGCTTCATCAAGAGAGCACTGCGACACTTCAGCTTCCCCTTCTGGGATGCTGCTTAGCTCTTTTTTTTTCAATTACTGAGACACTCCAGCAACCCTTCAAGGTACAAAGCAAAATAAGCAGATAATGAGCATTTTCTACCCAGCCACTTCTTACTGGAAGAGGGCTGTTTCAGATGGCATCGGGTTTCTTTAGCCTGCTCAGAGCTTGGAAATATGCCCTTGATTTCAGCCCACAAGAACGTGGGCTTGTGCTGCCTTATTGTCTAATGGATCTTTCACTTGATCTCCCCATGCAGACACATTGAGCAAATGCTTGGGTCACTCAGAGAAAACTGAACCCCACTTATGTTCTTAGAGTGTAATCCCTCAGTATTGATTATTGTGTTGCACAGGAGCAACAGGTAACTGAATCCATGTGGGTTCAGACTGGCAGCTGATCGTCCCACACACACCGTTCAGCTGGTGAGCTGCGTGCAGGCTTGGGCTGCTCTGCCTAATTACTTACTGCTGATGTATGAAACACATTAATATGTTGGAGCAGAAATGCCAGATTACAGCAGTTCATATTAAGTGAACAGATGCAATGGAAAATTGTGCTATGGAGTGCAAGCCTCTTTGGATTTATCTTGTAGGCAGCTCATGTTTATCATTTGCAAGCTCATGCTGGACCAGAGTGAGGTAACCTTTCAGCCACGGCTTGAGGAAAGTATTTGTGAAATAAAGGCAAGCAACTAATTATAAAACTTAAGGGGGCTGATCTAATTGTTTCTAAAAACAGATTTCCACTGACCAGAGAAACGCTTGGATTACATTTCATATGTGCTCAGGGCCATGTGTTCCATCTCCTGGCATTTCTCCTGACTCAGTGGAAGTCACATTCTTCTCTGTGACTTTTGATTGTGCAATATAAATTTGTAATTGAAGTGATTTGCAGGGAATACAGTACGTCCTTGGGCTGGAAGGCAGCTAGAAGTCTCAAGAACTGTTGTAGCTCGAGGCTGATTTCTAAATATAAAGTAGCCTGAGCTGATCTGTAACGTTTGAACTCCTCGGTTCAGTTGAATTGAGTGCTCAAATGCTGGAGGTGTGAATCACAAGAAAATGGACCCTACAAATACTTGAGTCAGGATGAGTGACCGGTGTGGTGGAGTATTTGGAGACTGCTGTTTATGAAGAGGTGTCTTGCAGGTAGAAGAGGAGGAAATGCCAACTGGCTTTCTACTCTGCCTCCATTTATAGCAAGTGCAGATTTTGCACCCAGACAGGTAGAGCTAAACATGCAATACTGCTCAAGCAATCACCATGCACCACAGTGTGAAGGTGCAATCCAGGATTCTTACGGGAAATGTGTCCCTTAAGACCTCTGTGTCATGTTACTGCCAACAAAAAAAAAGAAAAAAAAAGAGAGAGATGCTCACTGCTCAGGTTCATCTTACATGAAGCACTTGCCAATTCTCTACTGTTTGATAACTGACAGTACTTCTGTTACAAGAATCCCACATGCACCCTTTAAACAAGCCTTTCTAAAAGCTGTGATTCTAGCAAAATAACGCAGATGATTTTGGCACTTTCATTTCTCAGCTAGATATTATGGGACAGAACTTTTCACAGCATTTTCACCCGACATGAATTTCACAGCTGAGTGTGTTGGTATCTGTAGGCTATCTCTAGGATCTGATCTAAGAGGCATCTTCACACTTACCCTAAATGGCTGGACACCGTACGTGCTGTTAGCTCCCTTAAGACCTACATGTTTCTAAAAGACTTGCACTTGCAGGTCACTAAGGATCCCTTACAAGCTAGAGAAAAAATGACCTTGGATGTAATGCCACATGCTGCTGAGAATCACTCTATCCATAAGGATATTCATGGCTTGCACTCTAAAACTGTGGGTTCTGTTGGGAAAAGATGGTGCCAGGGTCAACTCTGTTCCAATGTGACAGTAAGTGAAGAAATCAAAATCTAATAGGCTGCAGGAGTTTTTATAAATGGCATTTAAAAGTGGCATGTTGCTGGAAGACGTTACGTTGTTGGTTAGGATATGACAGATTCATTATTAATCATTAGTTCATTGTTAGTTCTTCACTCAGCCGTGAATTACATTCAGTATGTAATACTCAGATCTTCATACAGAGTTTAGCTTTCCCCCTCTCTCACTCCCTCCCCTCCATTTTGGAGAGACTAATAGAGACAGTGTTTGTTTCTGGTTCACTTGTTAACCTGGAGATGTTTAAAAGCCCCCCTTGTCAAGATGTTTAGGGAGAGAAGCAAGTCACCAGTCAGCTGGCCATCGTGCCCTCCTGCAGCCTAAAAAAGGGCAATAGATGCCATCAATTGGTTGTTGCATCAATTCGTCCCCTGTCTTTTAGCTGACCACTTACTAATAGAGACCAGCATTGAGACAGCAGGAATTTCTCCATTCTTCTGGGACAAAAGCCTTCTTTGCCTGGATTTACACAGAAATTGTTCCCCTTTTGACTATTTCCCAAGCAGAGCAAATAGGGGCAAACATTCCGCAGACTGTTTTCCATTTGAGACATTTGCAAGATAAATGTACACTGCCAGTTTTGCAAATGGAAAATTTGCATATTTCTTTCTCCCTGCCTGTTTCAAGCTTCAGCAGATGTGATCAGACCTGGAGACCTGGTGTCTAAGAAGCCTGGTTTACATGGGAGCAGCTCCATCCCTGGACATTTGGAGACTTATTTCTCAAGCTGCAGTCATATTTAGAGGCTGCTTTTTACAGTTTGGCTCCACTGTCCCCAAATATTGTTTTTCGTACTGTCTTCCAACAACCGTAGTTGGGGTCACAGATCACAGGGATTTAAGCTGCCATGTTATAAAATGCTAAAAGAATCCAGTGGGACATTTAGAACATGAATGAGTTGGAGCCAGATGGAAACAGAATACAGGAGGTGGATTTTCTCCTGAAGAGGTGCTAATAATTCCTGGTAAATATCAAAATGAAGGACAGTTAGGTTGGTTTCGGATGACAGATAGCTTTGTCTTCAGTCACAGGTTAACAGTCAGGAGGTTTTTTTACTCTCTGTTGAAGTTCTGCTTTCCTGTTCTGTTTGCTGCTTGAGAAGGATGTTTGCAAATATACGCTTTCCTAAGCTATGCCTCCTGAACACAGAGTGAATTACATGTGATTCCCAGAGACTGCACAGTTCAAATCCCAGGCAGGGCAACCGGAGCTCCCTGGTTGGCAGCACAGTATATGAACAGCCCTCCTGTGTGATGGGCTAAACCCCTGGCAGTGAATGCAGCACTGCCTCCAAATCGCACTCCACTGCACCTTTGTGCCATGCCAGCTTGCCTGTGAGAGAACAAGACAGTCTCACCTGGATGTGAGCCCTGGATCAGTTATTCTCTGCTGACATCACTTCTTGCTTTCTGAGCCCAGAGATCACAGCCCTGCTTCCAGGTGAGCAGCCCAGCAGCACTTTCTTTCCTCTCTGCCTTGATGCTCAAGCTTTCAAAACATCTCCTGTTGGCTGTGACATCTCTTGCTACGTACATCTCATGTCGTGGCTTCAGTACTGCTGAGTTTTATCCTTGAATGCTTATGTTACTCTTTTATGCTCATCAGTACTGTTCTGCCCTAGTGCCTGCTTTCAGTGTACTGCCCAGCCCTAGGAGTTACCGGTAGATCAAAGCACAGCAGTCACCAAACTCTGAGGCAGATTTGTCTGTTGCATCAAGATCTTCATTCAAAGCCTAGCAGCTGAAAATCTTGATCCACCAGTCCAACCAGTTCAGCAGTGCACTTGGACCAGTACTTAGCTTTGACGTGGTCTTCAGAGGGCCTTCATTATATGTCAAAACAAATTTGTTGTCTGTGCCTCAGGATGGCACAAATGGCTGCACCACTTGCACCACTGCACTGGACAATTGGCTTTTCTCTAAGGAAGGGATGGGAAAATTGTGAGGCTTTTAATAACCTTTAATCAGTAGCAGAATGGGGAAAGGATGAACACTTGAATAATTTTTACATTAGTTTAAGGAAAAACTTACAAATTTAGATTCTTTGTGACAAGATGATAGCGCAGATTGTTGCTGGAACTCTGATGTTTCCCAAGCAACCTCAATGCAGCAAATACAGCAGGACTGCCATCAGGTGTGAGCATGCACACTGTCTGGAGAAGTTCAGGTATGCAGGATTTGCTATGAAAGTGTTCACCATGAACAATGTCAAGCAGACTAGAACACTGAGCACTCTTCTGCTTTACTTGAACTGTTGTAGAATCCTATTATCATAGAATGGTTTGTTGGAAGGGACCTTTAAGATGATCCAGCTCCAACTCTCTGCTATAGGCAGGGACGCCTCCCTTCAGCCCAGGTTGCTCACAGCCCCATCCAGCCTGGCCTTGAGCGCTTCTAGGCAGGGCACATCCACAGCCTCTCTGGACAACCTGTTGCAGTGTCTCACCACCCTCATAGTAAAGAATTTCTTCCTAATATCTAGTCTAAATCTCCCCTCTTCCAGCTTAAAGCCACTTCCCTTCACCTTGTTGCTACATGCCCTTAAAAAGTCCCTCCCCTAATACAGAGATCAGAAAAATCAAACACTCAAGTGGGTATTGCTGCCCACTGTGCTTTAAGTGTGGAAAACACCCCCAGCTGGAGCTTGTTTATTTTCCTGTCTGACTTTGTTTTTTTTTTCTGCTGAAAAAAATTAACCAAAGCTACAGTGCTTGATAAGGGAGAAAGAGGCAGCATTTTCCCTTGCACGAAGTGCAAAGATGAGGAAGCTTTTCCGCAGCTACTACGTTGCTTTAGATTCAATCGTTTTTCTTCCCTATTTTGATTCCTAGCACACGTCGTACACATCTGCAGGGCAGATTAACTACCTCCTCTTTAGCATCAGAGTGCCTCCAACAGGCTGCAAGCCATGCAGGTGCTTTTGCTGTGCTTTAGGTATAGCTCTCGAGAGCATGATGCAGGAGGAGTCGTTTCACCACAGTTCTTTGTTTCTCCTGCTGCTGCTGTTGGCTCTGAGATAGCAGTAGTGGACGCTAGCCAAAGAGATCTATCTAACATTGCAGGTCCTTTTACCCTGCGTTATTCCATAAGCACCCTGCATATTGCTAGACAGCTGTTAGAGGCTTTCCCATTGAAAGATGGCCATATACAGAGGCCTTGCCAGAACTTGCATTTTGCCTTTGGAAGATATGAATGTCGAGCTACCCTCTAGTGTTTTCATCCAGAGTACCAGGGCGTATGGGGCACAAGAGTTATGTTTCTTCTTCCTCAGTATCTGCTTTGTGGCACATACTGCTCCAGGAGCTCCACAGAAAAAAGTCAGCCTCCTCTTTTCTAATAGTTCAGTCACTTTTCTTCAGAGAAAGAAAAGCTGCAGCCAGACATGATTCAGAGCATCTCCTCTTCTTGGTCAGCCTGCTGGAGTTTAATCTACTTTCCAGGGATATCTGGATGATCTGCTAGATTTGTTAACATAAGTTGAATGTTAACTGCTTGCGTGCTCACTGTGGTGTCCTGGTTATTTCTACGTCTTCTAAATACCTGATGATCCTTTGTGTTGTACTGGCAGTTAGGAGCCCCAAAATTTCACTGTTGTGCAGCTAAGTGAGCACCACACAACCTACAGCCAGGTGCAGCGCGCGTCACCTGTGCGAAGGGCAAGCACTATGGAAATGCTCTGTTTGCTCTTTGCTCTGAGAGGATACTCAGAAGTTTTGCTCAGAGTTTTCCATTTCTAAACCTAAAGGCAGTTTGTTTGCTTGTCTTTCCCAGAAAAGGATCTCACTTTAAACCTGTATGTTTTTCTAAATCACCTACATCCTTATTAATTTTTCAAGGCAGTGTGATGATTATGCGACAAGGAAGATTTCCATTTCTGCTGCAGAAGGCTTTTTGCCAATTTTTTAAAGCCTTTAGAGAAATTTTTTTCCAGGGGCTTGGTAAGAAAATGTTCTTTATTGTTTCAACATGTCTTGGGACAAATAGAAACTGGTCCTGAGGCAAGACAGTATTCAGAATTAAATTAATTCTCTTAAATATGTTATTCCAAGATACTATTGATATAGATGTGTTTTCCAGAGCATGCATGGTAATACTTGCTGCATCTCCATTTTAATTGATATTGCCTTACTCGATTGACTAAAAATGACAGGAGGCAATTTTCCCTTTGATTTTATTCCTTTCAGAGAGCAGCCTGGAACTAATTTATTCTATATACTCGGTATTGATTCTGCTGATACATTGTGTGAGCTTGGAGTCGCCGTAGCCCACACAGCAGTGTGTTGTTAGTTACTGAGGGCAGTGCGTTGTCCCAGGTGACGAGGCACAATGGTGCTTGATTTTACTGGCGCATGGGAGGAGGTGAGTGGCTTTCTGAACGCCAAGAGGTCGGTGGCAGAAGAGATTGCAGGGCTCCCAGTCGGCTGCAAGCAGCCTGTTCCTGTACTGCACACCGTCCCGTGAAGGTACAGAGGAGCACCTGGGGCTCAGCACCATTTGCCATTTAATCTCTGTGCTGCGTGTGTGCAGCTGGGATTCCTCAAAAGCACGAGGTGCTGAAGAACCCCAGGCTCTGCCAGTGTGTGAGGGAGAAAAACACAGTGATACCAGGGAAGAGAAAAGAGGTGTCTGGAAAAGCAAGAAGAAAGGCTGGGAAGTTTCCAGGAGGCAGCTCCAGGCTTGCTCACATGTATTCTCCACTGTGCCAAATAGCTCTGTAGAAGTCTGTGGTTGAAGCAAGGGCTGCTAACAGATATGGCTTGTGGCTCCATTCACCTGCGTTGCACAAATGTGGTACGAGGTGCTGCTTTGTAAATTGAATTACAGGACTAGGAAGGCTTGTTTGTTGTGCACTGCCAAGTCACAGCTTTTCCCTTTCTTCGCCTAGAGCAGGGAACTGTTCTGTGGGGACAATGCAAGTCATCTGCAGGGGTGCTTGCCACCATGAAGGGCTGAATCCTGAGCAAACTGCGGGTGAAAATCTGCAGGATGAAGTGATGGGGAGGATAGGTTAGCTGTGTGAGCTTAGTGAACCGAGTCTAGAGGGACACAGTTCTCTGGATGGGCATTTGCAGACTGATGGAGCTAGATAAGCATTGGTGAAGATGAGTAACGATGCCACACAAGGCGAAGGAAAAATGCTTCCAGAAAGATGAGCTGTAAGAACACTGATAATAATGTCAGAAATACTGTCTTTTTCAGCCCTGTAGGTATCTGGCAATAAAAAAGTATTGATTAGCTGACATTCTTGCCAACAGATGCTAACAAAGACAGCCTGTACGAGGCTGATTTTTATACTGAATCATGGCTTGTATGCTGGAAGCCACTCTCAAAGCCTCATATTCAAGTGGGCCCTGTTCATGTTTCTCTGGCGAACTTCTCTTACGTGCAAGGGCAAATGGCGAGGTCACGTTTCCCTCTTTTGCCACTCTGAAACTGTGGTCTGTTCTCTTCTCAGCAAACTTCTGGCACTGTGCTTCCCATTCTAGCTCTTCTCTCTTTATTGGCCTTTGTGGAGTATCAAAGGAGGGGTTTTTCCTCATACTCCCTGTTTGAACTGTTAATGCTCAGTTACACTCAGGAGCAGTAAACCACACTGACCTAATACGTGGTCACATCACATAGAGAATGGAGAACAAGGCAAGAATCACGTGTAGGCTGTCCTTGCTGTGTGCCCCACACATCCCTGTGCCTCGAGAAAAGCAGGCTGCTTCTCTGGGCACAGCTGGGGCTCTAGGGAGGAATCAGAGAGGAAGAGTGAAGATGGCTATTGTAGGAGTCAGATTCTTTGAAAGTGATTTATAGAAAATGAAGAACTTGCTATTTAGAAACATTTTTCTGACCAAATTCTGAAGTCTGCAGCCAAATTCTGCAGCAGTTCTTCAGATTAAATCCCCAGTGAAGTCAAGTAGTCTTTATTCTATCAAAGGGTGAAGAATTGGTTCCCTCTGATTCATGGCAGCAGAAGTCCTTAATCCCCGGCTGCTCAGCTGATATTAATGCTAGTCTTTCATTTGCATTCAATAACATTTTGACTTAAATTCCTCTGAGGGATCTGTCTCTTAGATGCCTGAAATAAAAGCCCAGTCCCCGTGTCATGTGGGCTCCTGGTGTTTTGTGGGCTTGATGAGGAAAGCAATTCTTTATGGAGAGACAAATCAAAGCTGATTCCTTCCCAGGTGTAGATGAATTGGATGGGTAGAGAAAAGTGGCTTTTTAATGCAGAGGTGTGTGTTAGCTTAAACAAACAAACAAGAAAGAGAACAACTAAATCTGGGCATGAATTATTACCTGCTTCAGATTTCAGTGTGTCACATTTTGAATTGAGCTGGAGTACTATGGCTTTTTAAAATTGCACTTGAACAAAAGTAAATACAAAGAGAAAGAAACCAGGACAGCAAAAGCCTGCAGGAAATTCCTCTACTGTAAACAAAGTCACGTTATGATTGATGTGAATGTACAGCCCCTTGTAAACATGTCTGTTTACTTGCAGGAAACCAGAAAGAACCCACATTGGGTGCTGCTGATTTTATCTAGCTTTGCTTAAATGCTTTTGGCTTCCAGTAGTCACTCCAGAGAGAGCGCAGGAGTGATGGCTGCACCCTGGAAAACTCCACTGTACTTTAAAACCTGTGCCAAACACTTCAGGTGGAGAGAGCTGCATGGGAAATATTGATCATAGCATTGTGGGGCAATCCTGGCCCTCAGCTTGAAAGCTTTTTAACAGCGGCTGTGGAGCATGAATCCTTTGCAAAGGAGCTCCAGTTTTCGGTGTATCTAATGAGGGAATGTTATGCCTGTAAAAATAGCCCAGATCCTACACCGTGAGGTTTCTCTAGGCTCCCACCTAGAATTCCTTGTGCTAAGATTGTCGGTGCTCCTGAGGCACACACGTTTGGTTTTGATGGAAATTGCTATAACTGTTTGAGGGACACTTTGTCTGTATTTAAAGATTTGGTCAAATCTGAGAGTGAAGTCTTGGCAGTGCTGAAGTCTGTGGGAAACTGCTCAGAGCCTTCAGTGAGGCTCTAAGTCCTGGTGAGCAAATCTCGACTTTGTAATGGTTATTTCACAGAAATGATGAGGAGTTGCGCATTGCTCCTGTTGAAGAAGTGACACGTGGCTACAGAGAAGCTCAGCATTACAGAAACAAAAGTAATTTACTCGGATGGTTGTTTGGTCATGATTTAGAGAGGTTTTTTTACCAAAAAGAAAATTGCGATTTTGAGATACTCTCAATTCTGCATACATGTACTTCCAGCAAAATGTATTAATATCGACAGACCTATTCCTGTGGGATTGTTCACAGAAATGGGTCTCAGTTTTGCAGAATGCTTTGCCATAGGGTGTTATGTAGAAGGATAACAAGGAGGACAATATTTTTTCAGTTTGTGCATATGGACGTAGAATTCAAAAGAAGCTTTTAAGATATTTAGGCTAAGAATTTTTTGTGCCATGAAGGATCTAACAACATACTGGCCTAACACCTGTGCCTTTTGCATGAATCATTTTTCAATGGAAAGCATTTAGATGGGTGGAAGTGTTCCCAGGCAGCGTTAGTCACTGAGCCATTACCACACTGTGCTGCTGCTCAAGAATCAGGGCATGAAATTGGGCTTCTGAGTTGCTCTTTTCTGAGCTGAGTAAAATTTCAAAGATGGAGTTGGCCGAGGGCGCTTGAGATAACAATGGGCAGAGCCTGAGCTTTGTCTGAGCCCCATGCTTAAGCATATGTTCAATTTAAGATTCAGAGTGGTCCGTCTAACCTGGACAACCAGTAAATCATGTTTGCTGATTCATTACAGACCTCTACTATATTCCTCCTTACTTGTCTCCTTTCCAACTGAAAAGTTCCATCTCTTTAGTTTCACCTTACATTAAAGCCATATTCTTTTCATACTTACTGCATTTGCTGCATGTTTCATGGATTACTTCTATATTTTTGGAGCATGGGAGGAAGCCTCCAAGGCTCACAAAGCGCACGAGGAAGTTTTCTATTCTGTTCATTTCCTCATGATATTGACCACATTTGGGGTTTTTTTTGGTCAAGGACAAGAATACTGAGTTGATGTTTTCAGCAGACTATCCACCTTGATTGACCAGTTGAGAAAGCAGTCCTAACAGATTCTATTTGGATATAGAAATGTTTATAGACTGAGTTTAGATAGCGAACAAACCTGGCTTAAAGCTGCAGCTTTGTAGAGAAAGTCCAAAGCCTGAATACTGGCTCTCGAGATACCTACCAGGCTCAACATCACAACAGCCATTCCTGGTTCCCTTCAGGGTAATGTCAGACATGAAATTCTGGCACTGCTGAAGTGGAAGATATCAGTAAGAGTAGTGATCTGAAAGTAAAAGGGGGATTTGAGCTAAATACAGGGAAAATTATTCACACTGCAATTAATATAGACAGATGGACACAGAAGCTGATTAACTGGCTGTGTAGAGGCTCACAGAGATTTCCCTACTGAGAAGTCAGTCAAGCTAAAATCAAGGTCTGAAATGAAAGCTGAACTTGCTTTCAGTGCTGAGACACATCCAGGTCCTCTGAGCAGTAGCACTTCGGTTCTGTGCAGTGCTGCTTTGGAGGCAGCGTCCTCAATTAGTCAGCAGTGCTTTGTTTTCTGACTGCCGACAAACCGTTTGCATATTTAATCATGTGCTTTTTGGTTTGTTAAGCTGTAGAGGACAGAACAGCAGAGAATTTATGCCAGACTGAGAGCAAACATTGCCTCATGTGGGTGGTTTTATACCTTGGAGGCCAATCCTTCAACTTTCTGGCTTATTTTCCCCCTTCTTTATTTCTGATGAAACAACCCAGGAGGATGTAAATCATGATACAACTCCTCCCACCCCATATGAAAGTGAGAAACGGGAGCAAAAGGGGCCACCACGTGCATGCAAAGAGAGCGAAAGGGAGAGACAGCAGAATGGATTTCTCCTTGAAAAACTTGACACAGAGACTGGGAACGTGTTTATAAAACCCTAACTGAGAGTAGAGGAGGGTTTGTGTCTTTGTTTTTTCAAAGAGCAAGATTGGGGATGGTTTATTGGACTCATGGGATTGGACAGTGCGTGGAAGGCCACCCATCTGGAAACCAGCTGATCACTGCTGAAACTTTCTTCCCAGGCTCTGGCCCTTCTCTGACAGGGTGCTAGGGTTTTATGAGAGGCTGACAGCAAGCCTTTTACAGACCATAACTCCTTGTCTCAACAAAACTTTCTATAAATTAGTTGGAGAAAGGACCTGAGGGGATTGTCCCAATCTGGCTTGGGGTCTCAGCTCCAAAGTCAGCAATTTTAACAGAATAATCTGAGGTTTCAAATCAATTGTGTCTGGAAACAACCTTTATGGGAAATAAATGAGTGGGAGGCAGGAGGCAGTAAAAGGGAGGCAGGGAGCGAGAAGTTACTTCTGGAGGGTGAGAATGCAGACCATGTAAGTCTCTTTTCCCCAGAGACTTTCCACGGTCTCTACTCCGTCCATGGCTCCTCAGAACCAAGCCTAAGGCAGCTTCCATATAGAACTTAGGTTGCTCTCTGAGTCTGAGTGCTCAGAATCCTTCAAGCATTTAAAAACTGAAGTTTGAATGTGATCTTCATGGTACCTCCATGATAATCTGAATCCGATACACCTTGGAACGCTCCATTCCCTTCTGAAAGGTGTGGCCAAAACTCTTTCTTATCAAACAGCCTGTTTGATACCAGGCCTGTGTCCACGGTGCCTTCAAAGCAAATAGGTAGTTTGAGCAGGGAAAGAGATTCTCTTGTGTCATACGTTGAACCCAGTTGAGAATTGTGTCTGGTCCTGTTGTCTCTGCATGTGGTATGGAACCAGTAGTGTGATATGACAAAAGACAAGGCAACAGAGGTTATGCTTTTCCAAATAAATAAAAGAAAGTTAAGAACAAGCTAAAACTTTAATAAATATTACACATTTTGTTCAGGAATTTCAGTAAATATTTTGATGTAGACAAGTAGATGCTCTGTCAAATGCCCAAGCAGTGTTTCCAGGAAGTAGATGTGATACTTTGTAATTCTAACTGTACATGCACGTTTGTTTTGGAAATTTTGGAAATAGCAATGAAATAGGAAAACAAGAATGAAAACAGAATCGTGTCATTTTCTATTTAAAAAGATTATGGAACAATTTGCTTGGATTGGAGGTAAGAATTACCATAGCAAATTTCTGTGGTGTTCATTTGTGTTTAACAGTAAACTGGATGTGGTTCAAACAAATGTCATGACGAAAATGTTACTTGCAATCGTGGACAAGAAGCACTTCTAAACTGGAGGACAGGAGAGGAGCCAGCACCTTGCCTGGATATTAATAGCAGTTAATGGCTGTGTCTTGCCTGAAACGGGGCAGATCACCAAAGTGTGATGAGCAGGAAAGCAGTTTCTCATCCTTCCATACCAGAAGGCTCCAGAAGAGTTCTGATGGGGACTGGGGGGGAATATGGCTTTTGGAGCTGTAGTTTACTGAGTCTTTTCATATCATGTATGGTTTAAAGCCTGGTTTATGGCACAGTGAGGCCATAAGCTGTCATGAGGTGCTTTTGTGACATCTGGATGTGTTAATGCTCAAGTTTGGTTTGCTATGGTTTTAAGTTGTTTCACTCCCCAGACACAACAGTAATGTCTATTCTGCTCCTGGCTGGAATGAGTTTTACTTGTGGATCCAAATGCTGCTGGAACAGCAATAATTAGCTACGAGCAGGTTTAAAAGTTTGGCTTACGCGAGAACGTAGACAAAAATATATCTAGAGCATAAATCAGAAGGGCAGCATCTCTATGTGGTGTTCTATGATCTGTTGGGCATTAGCAGGTGTGTGTCAGGGCACAGGGCTGTGTGCCTCTGCTCGCTCTTCCACAAGATACAGCCAGGGAAAAGCCAGGATAGGAACTGAGTGCAACCATTGGGAGGTGCAGAAATTGCAGAAATGTGAACGTGGATTAAATTTTGAATGCTACCTGCAGGAACACTCGAGGACTTTCAAAATGTCAGAGAAAATGCTCCCTTGAAGTGTGTGAAATGCCTTGGCAGAAAGCTTAGCACAGAATTCCAGAAAACAACACAGAACTTTCACCAACTTCCACCAGTTGGAGCTGTTACTGTAGCTGCCAGTTTGCCTTGGTTCAGAGATGACCTGCTGCTGGCTGATCTGCAGTGCTGCTGTGGTTGAAAGCAAAGAGTAAAGGGGAACTCTTTATGATCTCAAGATGTATTACATGTGAGAACACTGAAACATACTTCTAATTTAGAACAAAACTGATGAGAATTGGTTCTTTTGCTGCTTGCTCATGGGCTAAGAATTCAGCTTTGTCCTGCTGCGGCCAGTCCTGTAACTTTGGCTGCCTGGTTCAACTCCTATTTAATCCAGTGGAAAACTGCTGGTCCGAGGTGGGCTGCGCTCCTGCGGTGCCCTGTAGAGATTTGTGGCGATGTACCAAAGCAGAACAAAGGTAGCAGCCTCCGACTGGGATTCGCTGGGGCAGGGACTCTGTTTGTATGCGTGGTGCAGTGTTGAAGACAATTGTCGACACTTCAGAAATAATGAATAATGCCTGTGAGGAGGAAATGTCTCCTCTCGGCTCTGAGGTGTTTCTGCCGCTAAGTGCTGACAGAGAAACACAGAGCCCTGAACTTTGAGGACTTGGCAGGTGAGGAGAAGGAAAAATCTTTTAACTTCTTGTTTAAATTTAAGTTTGATCTGCTTTCATTGGGTCTGGTTGAAATATTTGAGCATTTCATTTAATGTTGTTGGTTTTGGGAAAACTTCTCGGGATGCATGGCATGAAAAATGTCTTAGATATGTGGCAAGGTTTTGATCTCGTTTGTACTTTCATCTGTTTTCCATTACAAACCAGACTAATTGCAGTAAAATTCTCTGTGGCAAAAGAAAATACGAGAAGTGTGAATCTGGAAGTTTTCTCACTTTTACAATAACTGTAAAAACAGTCAGCAAACAGGGTTTTAAATGATGTATTATGGGAAAGCAGAGATTGGTTGCCTTCACAGTAGCAGGATTTCACTGACACTATCAGGTTTTCAGAGCTGTCAAATTTAATCTATTCTTATACACAGAAAAGCTACTTTGCACACTTGGACTGCATTTATTCCTATTTTAGAGACCTTAAGATTCTAGCACAAGTTGACACGCCTCTGGTGCTGGCAGTGCCTGTGTAGGCATCCACACGTTGTTCTGACACAGCTCACTGACAGGGGTGCTTGTGAAAGAAAGCTGCTTTCTTAAAAACAACACGGAGGAACAAAAGACATTTGCAGGGGATTTAAGCAGGGCTTACGGAAGGGAAGGAGGAGTCCCTTGGCACGGCCTTCCTCGTGCTGTGTCCAGGAGGGTTTCCCTAGCTGCTGGCTGGGCTCCTTGCTGGGCACTGCTGTACCAGCTTGATGCCATGGTGTGCACATTCCCCCCGACCCTCTCTGCCCAACTGCTCGTGCTGTAAACCTGGTTGTTGAATGATTCTGACTTTAAACCAACGCTCCTATAACAGTGCTCTGGGAACAGGATGAGGCAGAGAAGAGCAAGGATGCCTTTGCTGCCACGTGCGGTGAGCTGATGGCCTTGCTAATGCTGCTCTTGGATACACAACTGCTGCCACTTTTATGCTATTTCAGGCAGCGGCTTAATGGGCAGCCCAGGGATTTTGAGCTGTCATGACATGAAACTGGCATTACTTGTATCTAATTCCAAGACGCTGGGTTTCCATTTGGGCTTTATTTTGCTATTTGTTTGGGGATTTTTCTTTGTTTTGTTGTTGTTAGAGAAATATTTGAATCCATTTTTCCACTGATAAAGATAAGAAACTGAAAGATAAATAACCTCTTGAACATGATAATTCTGTAGGAAAAGTCTTACTCAGGTAAGCTGTCATCAGGCACGGGTTTGGCGGTGTATGCGCATACAGGATTCTGGCTCGGGGCTCAAATGTCACATTGTTTGTATGGATATTTAGGACAGTGATCTGGGCTGTGGTCCTGCTGCTTCCTTCAGGCACAGCAGAAGGTGAAACCCCCAGTGACTGTGACAACGGTGACAGCCGTGATACGGATCAGTTATCTCTTTTAGGAAAGCTGGGATTTGCCTGTCTTAGACTTCTGTTTTGCAAGGTCTGTCTGCATAACTTCAGTGCATTGATCGGCACAACATTCAGAACCTGTAACCAAAAGAACAGAATTCTGACTCCCGGTTTCCACTGAAATTATTTATTCTATACAGTTTTTAATGCACGCAAAGCTGTGTTGGGGAATCACCCTGTGACACTGGCTCCTGTGCACTTCGTGCTTATCTGCTGCTGATGGACTATTGTCTATCAGCTATTGCTGTGCTTGTGTTGACAATCGTTTGTGAAGCTGTTGAGAGAAACAGGAAGGAAACTGCGACACCAAGTGAATTTCAAAGTCGTTATCACAGTGTGGAAGAGGGACAGTTGTCAAGTGAAATGTGACAGAATTGGCAGGGCTGGGTCTTGTGACTCGGTACTTTTGAAACACCACGCGAGGAGCAAACAAGCACTGAAACAGAGATGCTGAGAGGTGGGCTGTCACATTTGCTCTGACCAGGCTGGCTTGGGATCCAGGCTTCCAGCCCCACACTGATGCTGTTGTGCTTTATTGCTTGTATACAGACATGCTGCTATTTCAGCCGTGTCTCAGTTCTGGGGTTGCTTGAGCCTCTAATCTGCATGTTAAAAATTACTGGTCCTTATGTAGATGAAACTTGGGCCAGAATTGTGGAGTTTGAATGCATCTGTAGACATTTCCAAGATTTGTCATTCTGCAATTATGAGGTTTCTGTCTGGGCCTGTCTCTGACTGTAGCTGAACAAAAAACTCCTTGCTGGAGTGAAAGCATATAGAGCACAAAAAATGTCTCCATGTTACCTGGCAAGTTGTGACCAGGATGTAACGCTTCACCACTGGCTCTGGGTCTTGCATGTCTTGGACTTCATCTCTGTTCAAAAAAGATATTGTTTCTGATACTATCCTCAAGGACAGAGCCTCACCTATTGCTGGATATTACATCCTTCTTCCCCTGAAGAGTTAGTCTTGATACAACAGAGAATAATGCTAGTTTGGCCATTGACAAGATCAGCCAGATCAAGTTAAGTCCTTACTGCAGCCCATCTGTGATACCACTGTGCTGGAACCAAGGGAGCCAAGAAACAGCTCTGGGAGAGTAAAACTGTATTATATCTTATGAAGGGCAGAAGTAAAAAAAAAAAACAACAACACAAAGTGACCATTTTATAGACATGTATGATAAATCAGAATACTTTATAGGTACATGATGCATGTGATTACACTGAAAGTCCTTGTGCTCCTTTTTCTGCTCTGTGTTTTTGGGTTGTTTTTGGTTGGATGTTGTTCTTCCTCCCAAGATGAGGGATGTAGATGGGGTGCTGTATTTTGAAGTCCTCTCCAGAGCTGATCAGGCTGATCGGCTGCTTTCTCATTTCCAGCTCCCCAGGAGTTGCTTGTTACAGGTTTTGAAATCCCCCACTGACTGCAGGTCCTGCAGAGAGGAGCTCTGCTCTGCAACATGCTCTTCCTGCTCCATACCCTCTCCTGGGGCTCCGCTTGTCTGCAGAGAGGATGTGGTAAATTTTCTTTCCACCCTCCTGAGGAGAACTGCTTGTGGTTGAGATGATTTGCAACTGTGGTGTTTTGCGGTTACGTTATTGCTTCCTCCTGTAATCCTGCATGCTGTGGTGCACAAGGTACGTAATGGCATCCTCAGTTTGACTCTGCTACGACTCATTTCCTCTAGGACCATGTAGACTTTTCTATCCTTCTGGTAAGAAGAGTGGTAAGGATTGACTATAGACCTTAGTGCAGGCCTCCGAAGTACAGATTTGCTTCATGACAGAGCAGGTGTACGAGACCAGACATCTTTCAGATAAAGGTATTGAAGCAGCTTGGCTATGCCAAGCTGTGGCCTGCATAGACATCTCCACATGGCTTGCAAAGACAGTCAGTCTCCACTTCTGGATTCTACCTTGCCATCAAAAATTTCCAAAAAGAACTTCTCTTTACAGCAGTCATTACATTGGCCATTCTCACCACTGCAAAGACTGGTCCTCAGATGGCGTCCCGAAAACCACTGGTGAGGGCAGCCCAAACAATCTGCTGTCTTCCATGCTGCGAGTTCAGTAACTTCTCTTCAGGCTCTAGTGACATCAGCAGTGACTTAAGGCAGATGAACACACACTGGTATCTTTCAGTAGTATTTGCCGTAGCCCATGTTTGTAGCAGTCAGCTGCAGAAGTTAGCCTGCGTTCACAGGACCCGCCATGTGAAGTGAGTTGTGCTTTCTCCTGCCTGCCTACGTGGAAGGAGGACTGCAGCCTGTGCTCCTGCTTCACCGCAACAGTCCTTCACTGACAAATGCAAATACAAAGTTCACTTCTGCCTGCAGAGTTTTTTGAGCAGCTGAGAGCACGTTCCCCTTCAGCAGCCCAGCCAGAATCCTTCCTCTCCCACTGGCAAATAGAGACTTCTTTCCTCTGCATTGAAGTGCTGCTCTGATTTACTGCAGTTCTTCCTCCAGCACATCTGGAGGTCAGAAAGCTGCAGACGTTAGCCTATAACGGAAGACCCTGAGGTCATTTGTAACCAGTACGAACAAATCTGGGTGCTGTGCAGTGCAGTTAGGAGTCCATAAACCTGTTCCCTGCCTTGCTTTATAAAACCTCACTAATGTGACACAGAGGAGGACAGAAGAAAATGGATGGTTCTCATCAGAAGAAATATAGCATCCAGTGACATGGGAAGCGTGTGTGTTTATCTGTTATTCTTGCGGGACGCTACTTGTCAGTGCAGCTGGGCTCCCTGGAGTTTCTGGTGGCCGCAGTGGAGAGCGAGGGCTGCATTGCTCATGCAGTTTCCTCAGCTACCTTGCTTCATTCTTGTTATTCACTGTTTATAATGGAAACTTGAAATAACCCAAATGACAAGATTACTTTCTAGTTCAAAGAGCATTATAAAAATCCTGTACCATAGTGGTGTTGGTCTGTATTGGGGTGTGTCAGTCCATAGTGGTCAATCCATAATCAGTACACATCTAGCCAGGCTAGGTTACTTGTCATAAAATTGGTCTTTGCTCCAATAGCATTTGGAAACCACCAGCTGCAGTGAGTGTTGACTGAAGGAATTAAAACTGTGCATCTCCTGCAGACAGAAGTTCCTGGTGGTGATAACTGAAGGACAGAGCACCATGCACAGTGAAGCACACACACACAGTTTGTCCTGCTCTAAGTGCAAACAAAGAGACTAATCCTAAAGGCAACGAAATTTTCTGCGTTTCAGTGCAGTAAATCCCACTAAAGCCCATGGCAGGGCTCTCAGAGGCTGACTCTGCACTCAGCAGCTGCGTGCTGTTAGCCCTGAGCATGGCTGAGCAGCTGTGATCTAGGCTGGCCACAGGGCTGTGCATTTAGCAGGAGGTCTGAGAGCTCGCCACTGTTGCACAAGAACCAAGAGCAGAAAGGGAGAAGTACCTACTGTAGAGAAAAGTGTGAATGTAGGTGGAGCTACCATTATCAATACTGCTTAGAGACGGAGCTCTGAGAGCCTGCCCTTGGTGGTGCTGCTGCATCCCTCTGTTAATTACGCGGTGGCAGGTCCCGGTGTGCCCACCTCTCCATGTGCTGCAGCTGACCTGCTGCTGCAGTCATGAAGCTGGCAGTGCACGTGAGCTGCTCAAGGTAAGAAATTCAGTGACGTGGTGCCACGGTAAGCAGGGCAACTGCTATCCTGGGTGCATCTGCAAAGCCATTCCTAGCAGTGCTAAGTGTCACTGACATCTAGGAGACCTGGGAAATCCCACCTTCACTGCTGTGTTCAGTGTTGGTTGAACCATTCTCCACAGAGGTTGATACAGACTGAGAGTACTGAGAGTACAGACTGAGTACCAGAGAACGCCCTCTGAAATGATCAGAAACGTGTACCATTTGGCTTGTTCCATCTGGCATAATAAATGCAAGGGGGGACTGTGGCTGTGCTGTCCTGGGGGTGAATACCAAGGGGGCAGATGATGTCTTCACGCTACAGAATGACGCTTTGTGCTTTAGTTAATCTTCCTAAGGACACAGTGCTAAACAGTCCCAGTCCTTTCCGTGGTCTATTTTATTCCTCTCTGGTGCTTCTTTACAAATCTGGCATTACTTCTGCTCAATTATGCTTCCTTCTGCAGAAAATATACAGAACTGGGTTAGGTGGGATGCCATCTCCTGTTATGGAGTCTCCAATGGGCTCTGTGTTGTGGATGTAATTGAGATAGCAGTCCAAAAATCCTGTGGAATTGTAATTGGCTCAACTGGACATTTACATCTGAAAATGGATGTTCCCAAGATGGGAAATGGCCTTTTTGCGACTTCCACCTGAAAACAGTGGCCATGCTTAGTACCTGCATTGATCCAATAATACCATAACAGAACCTGTCATCACATGGTACTCAGAACTGCTCACGTCTATTCCAGCTTCATTACTGGAAATTAAGTCTGTTTATAATGCTTTGAGTACTCCACGCAATTCGAGTCCTGAGGAGAAAGAGAAGCTTAACAGGCTGAGCGGTGTTTGTTTGCCTGCATTTATCACCATCAGCAAAGGAAGCAATTTTCATAAATGGAGGGAAGGAGGAGCTCCTGGCTACTGGCGCTGGTGGTGCTGTGCCACGTGTGCTCTGCAGACCGCTGCGCACTTGAGACCTGCCCTGCGGCACGGAGGTGATGACAACAGGCCTCACAGGTAAACAGGATAACTGAATAAACGTGATATAAGCCAGCAGCAGGTGAACTGCTAAGAACAAACCCTGCATGCCCATCATGCCACCTGCGAGGCAGGCTGAGCTGTGGCTGGGCAAAGCTTATCACTTAGGTTAACACATGGTCCTTTCTCCCTCTCCTGCTCCAACACCGTCCTTCCCAACTTTCAACAACTGTTTGATTACTTCTGTGATACAGCCAGAGAGAAAAAATAATCAGCTGCTCCCCTTCCTCTTTCACAACAAAGCAGAGGAAGCAGCTCACGCAGGCTTTGCCCCGCTGCCAGGTGCTGCAGGGTGGCTGGCCCTGCTCTCTTCAAGAAGGTAAATATTGGGCTAGAGATTGTTCAGAGCCGCCCACATGGGAACCTGGCACCCTAGCATGCATTTGCCTGTCTCCTGCTGAACCAGCCCTTCCCTATTGGTACATCTTCATCAGGAATTGGCTCAAGTTGCAGGTAAATGTTTGGCTTAGCTGGAAAGAATGTACAGAGGTACTCTTAGCAATGGATGATGTACTGTTTGTCTTTTGCTTCAGCCTGCTAAAGGCAGCTGCATTAGGAAGCGAGTAGAAAATCCAGCTGTGATGCTCTGTGTGCCAAAGTGTCACGGGAAAGGAGCTCACTCCAGCAGGCTCTGGAGCATATTCCTCTTCTGCCACATGCTGCCACTTGCTTTCCATGGAGATATTCAAGACCCAGCTGGACACCTATCTGTGTAACCTACTGTCCCCGTTGTGGGAGCCTGCGTTAGCTCTCTCTTGAGGTCCCTTCCAACCCTGCAATTCTGTGATTTGTGATCTACAGCTTCTGTCAACTTCTGGAGAATTTTTGGATGCTCTATAATCATGCAGTTTTATCTACAAACATAAATATGCCTTGTGGCTAACGTACATAAAGCTACAACATTAGGTTGCTGCCTTTGAAAAGGTCTATTCAGTTGTTTCCTTCTACTAAAATCCATCCCGTCCTCCATGCCTTCTCACTGACATACCTGGGTAAATTTTGTTTGGTAATTCTCCCTGTGGATCAGGTTCTCACTGTAAAGGCTTTGTGTAGCTACGTTTTTCATCAGCTCCGGTGTTTGGAATAACCCTTTGCAAACTAGGTATTTCCCTCTGCCACAGAACTGCAGTGTTTGGAAGAGGGGATATCCTTCACAAAGGATGGGTGGAATGGGATGGCACTGTGGGGGGTAAGGCTTCCCTCTCAACACACACACAAGGGATGCCTCTTTGCAATTAGTATTGTCACCGATGCCCTCACCCCTCGCTCAAGAAATGACATTCCAAGAGGTGTAATTGGCGTTTGAACTACCCTGTCTCCTGGACCCAAGGGACAGGGGCCAGGCCAGCTCTGTGGGAGGCCGCAGTGTTGAATCCATTTGACTGGGGTGCCCAGGGGGCCTTCCATCATCACCTGCCTCCATTGCAGCAAAGGCGACTCCATTCGCTGCGCCAGGTGGTACTCAGGAATTTTGTCTACTGTGAGTTAGCCAGGGAAGAAACCCTTCCTTGTCTGTTTCTGCCTATGGTATTGGAGGGCTGACTCCATCCCCCCGTTTGCTGAGGGGGCAGAAATTTGATAATGGCCATAATTATGTCTGAATGTTAAACAAGTGCTCTGGATCATCCTTGCTGTATCCACTTGTCCGTAATTACCAGCAATGGACATGGTGGCTTCAAAGGCCACCCAGTTATCATTTATGTTTACTATAAACACACCAGCTGTTTTGTGTTATGAGGGTGGCCGTTTTCCTGGAATTTGAAGAGCCAGACCCTGAAACCCTCACCCAACATCAGCACCCTCCCTCCTTTGGGAAGAAAATTCAGCAAAGGAATGCTCTGTGTTACCCAAGGAGGGAGGACAGACAGGCTGTGCCCTGTACACCTCCGGGGGCTGCCATTTCCCCGGGCTGTTTCTGAACTCCAGGGAGGCTGGTCTGTTCTTGTGAGACTGTTCCCTATGCTAACGCTGTCTTGCCATGGCACTACTGCCATCTCGGGGGCCACAGCAGTGCCAGCTGGCAATGCCAGGAACAGCACAAAAGCTGAACAGCCTGCACTTATCAGCAAGGTCCTCTGCATGTGTACAAGCAGGGCTGCTCTCACAGGCAAGGCAGAAGCCGTGTGGAGTGTTAACTTTGTGTGGCGTGCTGCAGAACTGAGAGATGCCTGGGGGTGATGGAGTGATGGAGCTGCTGGCTACAGCTCCCGGAGCGCAGCGCTACACCTCCTGTGGGAGGGGAGTGTGAGTGCTGCGTGGAGGCAGTGGGCTCAAGACCCCCCAGCAGTGGTAACTGAAGAATAAGCCCAGCAGCTGTTGCACTGCCTTTGAGGAGAGGATTCATTTATCCTCTCCTGGGCTCCACAGCCCTGCTCCGAGCACAGCCTATTTATCACACTCTGCAGTAGGCCAGGGTTTGGGACTCTGCCAAGGCCACCAAAGGGCAAATCCCTTCCTAATGTACGTGTACAGATACACAGGGCTGTGACACCCAGAGCAGAGAAGTGTGGGGCCTCCAAAATTAAGAGTGGCCGTGTGAAACCATGGCTCACTGGACATGGGCCACTCACTCCTGTGGGTTCTGGGTCCCGTGGGAATGACCCGGACAGGATCAGGCTGTGCCTATGGAAGAAGTCTGGATAGATGTAGTGGCCAGGAAGGAAAAATGCAGAGGCAAATCAGATGGAGACAGGCAACAGGGAAGCACTGAAAGATCTTTTAATCAATTGAGAGTCAATTCATTACATCTGTTAGTGAACATTTGCATATACCGTATTAGGCTGTGAAAGCAGGTTGAAGAAGAACCTTTGCTGAAATTCCTGTTTCAAGAACTTGGTCACCTGATACTCAAAAAAAGTTGAGGGTTTGGATTTGGCCAAACTTTATATTAAAAACTTCTGTAAGCTAATTGAATTCACTTTGCAGAGCAGATGAAAATCCATGTTGCAGACTTAAGTACAGGTGTGTCTTATGGTGCATAGACCACAAGTCTTGTGCTGCTGTGTGCAGTGGAGCTCTGGATTAGAGATAAGAGTGTGGCTGGCACTGCCTTGGCCCCATGGGGACATGCATTATTACCTGTATCACCAGGAATGGCACAACAGGGAGCACAGGGCATTCAAGGAAATGTTCTGTGTGATGTTAAAATGATCTGGAAAAAGATAAAAGGCAAAGCCTACTGCACAGCAAGGAAGAGAGAAGAAAGCTCAAATGAATACAAAGCTTTAAAGATTTTGAGAGCTTAGGACAGACTTGTGTTTCCCACGACTTTGACATAATCTGTGCGAAATTACAGGTTGGTAACTCATGCCTGATGGCAGGAGCAGGTTATAATTTATGAGCTGCATCTTGCTGCTCTTCGTACTGGTGGGATGGAACTTCCAGTTGCTCACCGTCATTTGGCCAAAGACAGGATGGGCATTCTCCAAGTTCTTCTCATAGCTGACTGACTTCCATCTGGCACAGCCCTTAGGAAACAGCATCAGAATGGATTTGAATTTTTTTTTGTTCAGTGTGTAATCTTTCATCATTTTTTGCTCTTGCATTTTTTTTTTCTTTTTTTTCTTTTTTTTTTTTTTTTTCCAGTGATTACAGGCTGGCCTGAACCATTTTGTTGCAGAAATAAATCGGTTTTTGGGAAGTGTTGTTGTAACATGGGAAAATATCAGGAGGGAATGCCCCAGCACCAGCTCCCAGGCCAAATGCAGGTTCCTCCTTTGGGAAGAGAGGGCACAACGCAGCCCTCACTGTGCACAGCCTCTGTCTTCAGAGAACGGAAATGCCGCATTCAGCCTCACCCCTCAGCTTTTCTGAAGCACCGGATCAGCCCAGCAGCAGGGCACTGGAGAAGTGCGGCAGGTAGACCTGCAACCCGACACCAGGTAACCTGGTCTGCTGTTCATCTTCACTGCAAACCGATGCTTCGTCTTATCTCCAGAGGAAGAGCAAATTGGCCGGTGTTTGCAGCAGATAACACGTATCAGGGTGATGTATTTATGAGGGGAGGAAAGAACAACACAGTCGGTGCCTGTTTATTTATTAGTTCACGAATTACAAAGGCTAAATAGACTAAACACTCCTTCAGTCCAGAAACAAAAGCACTGTTAGTAGGTGTGATTGAAAAACCAGCCTTCCAATTCCATTCAGACCATCATAATATTCTGCTCCCAGACAAGAGCTGAGATGCACGGTAGCTTCAAATGCTAACAGTCACAGAAAAACCTGGAGGCACATGGCTCGTTGTCCCCTGCCGTCCCGGCTGTGTGGCTGTGAGCCAGGGACAGGAGATACTGCCGTGTGCTGGTTGTGCTGACTCAAGCAAAGTGGCGGGCAGACTGGAGAGTGACAAACAGCACCATGTTCTCCTGTACAGATAAAAGTGCACGGAGTACAAGGAAATGAAAGGGTTGATTTGTGTGATATTGAAAAAGTGAAAGAAATAAACGTCTAGCAACACTGTACTAAGAAATGAAATTACAGTGGGGGAGGAACAGCAGGGAGGAAAGGCTGCAGGGGTAGAATATAGCACGGCAGCAGAGAGGGGAATTGTAGTCTGCATAGTCTGTTGAAGAAAGCAAGGTACTTGAGACTGGAAACAAGGAAAGGGAAAACTAGCTCGGCTATAATGTGTCAGAGGCACGCTCTGCCTTGGCAGCGGGAGAGAATCGTTGCCCAAACGTTTGGGCTTTTTCATTTTCAGCTTTTGCAGCAGCAAAGAGCCAGATCAGACACATGAAATGTCACGGTTGCTCTCAGGACCCAGCCCACCTCCCTTTCTGCCATCAGCCCTCCAGCCGTGTCAAACTGCTATGGACCAGCTGGAGCAGGTGTCAGCAGAGACGTATCAGCGCAGGGTTTTGCTTGGGTTTCTCAGAGCAAGTGGCAGGATCTCTTTTATCACGCTGAGCTTTCTCCTGTCAGCAAAGCAGCCGGATGAAATTTCCTTCTCTGGAGACCCCCCTTCTGTTGCTGTGTAACCAAAGGATTTTGTAGGCTCCTTTACTGTCTTAATTCTCATCAGATTTTGCATCATTATTCAGACCTTGAAAAAAACCCCAAAATCACAAAGCCAACTCTAAAACAAAAATCTCTCCACTGAGACCACACCAAGGACTTCTGACTTTGACGTGTTTTGAGATGTTTTGCTTCTGAGAATTTGGAAAGCCTACTGGACTGGGCTGTTTTGCCTTAACTGTTATAAATGCTAAACATCTGCCAGCATTAGCTCAGGTATTAATTTCGCCTCGTTTAGTACAGAGCAAAGGTGTTTTCTGTGTTTCAGTGGATGTGCTTAAAATGCGGGACAGTGCCCAGGGTCCAAGTTTGGGAAGCTCCAGGAAAAACCATGGTACCTCATTTCATTCCTCTATAAAAATCAGACTGCTCAGCCCTTTTGAACCACGTTTCAGTTTTCTTTTTCAGTGTTCTCATTTTGGAGCATCACCTTCATTTGCTATCCCTTGAGAGAGGTTGCCCAAGTGTCCAAATGCTTTGAATGCCAAGTTTAAATTCTTGCCCATGGCCTTGCTTCTGTTTCTCAGGTGATTTGTAGTTCCAGAATTCAAATTGGCAATAATAGTCCAAATCCAAAGGAATTACAATAAAAAATTCAGCAATCAACTTTTGAGGGGGAAGGAAGAAGACCAAAAGATGCAGTGCTGGCACTTCTGATGCAGTGCTGCTTCCTGGGAGTGCTTTTCTAAGGTTCTTATCATCATGAAGCAAAGCAGATTGTTTTGGATTATTCTTGTCTATAGACATAGTTATAAACTTATGAAGAGTGAGCAAAAGGTCACATAAATCACAAAGCAAAGCATCCTTGGTGCCCTGCAGTAGCTAACTAACAGAACAACTTTGTTCCAAGGCTATAAAAATAACTACAAGGGAGCTGGAGGACTGAGCTCGTGTTTCCTGGTTCGGCTCTGCCATGCTTTGCCCGAGATGCTCAATTGCATGCTCGTGTTGCAGTCATTGCTCAAGCACGCAACAAAGCATATCAGCTACTTGACAGGACATTAGGCCTGGATGAAGAGTTTTGAAAGAAGCTCCCCTTACAAGACTGGACAGCTGGTCAGGCCTGGCACACACTGGCAGATACATGCAGTACAAATCCAGCTGTGCGTTGCTTCTTGCAGCTTGTCTTGCTGTAGCATAACAACATGCACTGCTCTGTCTGGGGAACCCCAGAACCACTGTATCTGTGGTGTAGGGCTGGGCACACGCAGAAGGCAGTGGATTGCCAGGCAGGGAGAGGGGGGCAGGCAGAAAGGCTGAGAGCTCCTCGCAGGGGGCAGGAATTGGCTTCTATTCATTTGATTTATTATCTTCCCATCCATAAGTGCAAGTTAGGAAGCACTGGCGTATATTTAAGACAAAACTAAAACAAACAAAAAAACTTTTACCCATCTTGGCAACAACTGTAGGGCTTCCTGTAAGACATCACTCAGTGGGAGATTCAGACTACCTGGATCTCTTATTCAGGCAAAAGAAGTGGTATAACTACAGAGATAGTTATTAAACAGTTCTAATGGTAAAAAGAAAATTACCAACAACCTCTATGTGTAACAAAGAGATGCAGTACCATCAAAGTTGTGAAACATCTCATTAGAGAGAGGCCCCACAGCCCAGCTACAAAACACCGTTGTGACCAAGCACCAGCGCAGTCCTTTGAAATGCCAGGATTGTTAACATGTGGATTTCATTTAGCATTTTAAATGTAACTCAAAAAAAGCAATCTTAGGTTAGAGAAGAGACAATAAGAGTGGAGGAAAGAAAACAAGAGAAAAAAAGCTTTTAGGAAGCATAGTATTGAGGTATGTTTTTTTGGCTGTGTGAGACCTGTCCAGCTGGAATCGACATCAGCAGTCACATTGACAGGTGCTATTCAAGTGATGTCTCTATTCAGATGGGATTAGACGGCTGTCTGGCTGCTGGCTGAAAAATCATTACTTTTAGTGCCGTGTCCCCCTCGTCGGTTTTTGTTCTGCTCCGACAGCGTGCAGTTGGGCTACATTGTGCTCTCCCTCCCCCTGTACCCAGGTTTTGAGTAAATAGAATTCTCTCTGGTTGTTAAGCAGTTTGCTCCGAACCTTTTTTCTTGTTTCCTAACAGAGAATGATGGATTTGGTCATTTCTAAGGATCTTACCAGCTGTTTTGAACATGAAGACAAAAACAAGCTTGGAGAGAATTTTTTGTTCTGCTTTGGCTGTTCCCTGGTGTGCATGACTAAAACACCCATAATGTGGCATCAGTGCAAAGACGGAGGGATCTAATTTTCAGCTGCTGGAAACCAGCAGTGCCCAGTGAAATTCAGGGAGAGCTACACAGGTTCACACCTGATGGCAAACCACCCGTGACAGATGCTGTGTCCTCGCTTGGTGCAAGGTCACATGCACGATATGGCATCCACTGATTTTTCATTAAGAGCCAACAACCAGAAAGAAAGCAGCATTTTTTTCTGTAAGAAAGAGGGGTCCACGCATAGCAGCTAAGTGGTGGCGTTGTGTTTTCCCTCTTCCCCCCTCTCCTGCTCCTTGCAGAGCCGGGCAGACTCCCAGCAGCACTCGGTCTATGGTTGGAGGGCATAGCTGTCATTCCATTAGGCTTGGCTAGGCCTGCGTTAAAGCGTGTCATACAAATTGAGGGGATCCAGCATATTGACAGACAGATATTTAGCATGTAATTGCACAGAAAGTGCAGCACAAAAGCTCGGGGAGGTAAGAGGCTGGAGGATTTGGACTGCATGAGATCTATTTGGAGCGAAGTTTGGACTGTGTTTCCAATGCACATTTGAGCTCCATAACAACAGGTGTGGTGATGAGGCACAAATACATCATCCCACAGACACTGAGGGAGGGTCAGTGTTCCCCCAGCGCGTTCATCCTCCTGAAAAAGTTCCATGTGAGGCAGTATCTGTTACCAAGCAAGCGGAGCCATCCTGTGGGTTGGTGCACAGCTCCCGTGCATGGATTTGTTTCTCGTAGGAAGCTGAGCTGCCTGCACTGGAGGCAGGAAAACTTTTGGACTGCCTCTTTGAACCATCCCTGCCTTTAGATGCTTAGGTGTGCATTCCCCAGCCATTCATCAGATGGATTTTGTTAGTGGTTAAAACAGGCTTAGGACATCTGATTCTGAGCTTAAGGACTGTCTGCGGTTTTGAACCTGGCCAGAAAGGTGCAGGAGTGAGGTGCAGAAGTGGTAGAAGGACTTTAATTAGCAGTTAAATTAGCATTTAGTAAATTAGCGCCATAAACGAGCGTTAATAACATTATCTCAGCTGACACGTAGGAGATCCCAGTTCGGTTTCCAAGTTCTGCTGCAGGCTTTGTGCTACATCACTTTCTTTGCCCACTGACAGGGAAATCCTAATTGAATTTATTAATTTGCATGAAGTTTCCTTTGCTTTAACTGCTGCAAGCAGGAGAGCAGCAGCAGTGCTCCCCAGTGGTCAGAGCCCAGGTCTGGGCCTGGAGGTGTGCTGGTGCTGTGCACAGGTAAGGGGAGTGTTCCTGTCACACTGCAGCTTACGTAGATGATATAATATTGTAAGGAGCTGGGTGGAATGTAGCAACAAGCAGTGTGATTGATCATTGATGATAAGCTCTTGTCATGTTCACTTGATTTAGACTGTTTTAAGTGTATCGTTTACTGATGTACCATTCGCTGCCTCTGTGACAGACAGTACATTCCACAAAAAGACTTTTTCTGTAAAAATGGTGTTGTTTGGTACCTTCAATTTTGAATGCCCAAACGGATCTGATTTCTTTATATAGCAAGGTATGCAGAATAGGAAGAGGTGTGTGAGGATATAGGTCCAGAGACTTCTTCCTTGCTAAAGCACAGCTCTCCTGAAAGTTGCAGAAGATCTGCAGGTGAAATAAGATGTGCACAGTGAGCATTGGCATGGCTGTGTGTCTGGGAATAGGGAAGGCACAAATAGCAGTGGGTGCACCGTGGTCCCAGCTCACACCAGGTGAGCTTGCAGCAGATCTGATGACTGGCATGGCAGGGCTCGGTTTTGTCCCCCTTTCTCTCAGGTCAGAAGGGGGCCTGGAAGATTTCTGTGGTGCTTGCAGACCATCGAGAAGAAAAAATGCCAAGCAAATGTAAAATGCACATTACTAATCAGGGGCTGTTTCTCTGCTGTTTGCAGCCACACCTTCTGTACACTTCCTTTTTGTGCAGCCCCGGTCCAGGTCTCTGTCAGGCAACATGATAAAGGAATAAAGCTGCAAGTGGGATCACGTTTCCCTTCACTCTTTGTGTGTATGTGTGTGTGTGTCTTTGTTTTTCTGAGCTGTAGCTCAGGGGGGCTCATAAATCTTGGAGACGACTGCATTTTTTTTCTCTCCTCCTGTATGACTGATGGTGCGAATTTATGTGTGGTATTTCTCTCCCCCAGCTTCATTCTGTTAAAATGAGACAGGAGGCCAGTAAATCTGCAGTGGGAGCTGTGCAGGGCTGAGGCTCCTCACTCCCTCCTCCTAGCAGCCCGAGGGCCAGTTGTTCCTGAAAGATAATGATTTTGGGTTTTCAGCCTCGGCTGGGATGGCAGTTGCTTGGTTTTGCAGCAGGAGTGTGCTTTGCCCCTGTGTTTCAGCATGATGCAACATTGATGAGAAAAGGATGTACTTGTCCAAGCTGGCATCCAGTGTGGAGGTGGGGAACATCTTTAGGAGTGAATCAGGAGGTATCCTAGCTCAGAAACCCAGCAGCTCTCTTCATACTGTGCTTCACCTTCGCTCAAGTGTTGTGCTGAGCTGTGCCCAAGGACACCGTCCATCACCATTTGCCTCTTCCAACTGCAGTAACTGAGCTAAGGAAAAGAGTTTCAGTGTTTCAAAAGTTGTGTTACAGAAGGGAGCAGGAGGTGTAAAAACTCTCAAGTGATTCTGCAAAAATACTGCACCTGCTTCTAACTCCTGACATACTAAGGACACTTTTCTGGTGAGATCTCAGGAAGCAGATGGGCCTGGATATTCCCAGCCTGTGGTTTCCTCTCTGCTTTACCTTGATCTGCATACTTCTCAGAGAATACCTGCTGCTGTCAGTATGTGCTCCGGGGTTCCCTGAGTAATGTGAGATCAGTAGTTTTCTAGGGCAGGTCGCTGCACAGCCCAAACCCTGGGAGCATTGCAGCTCCCAGGACAGAGTGCATCTTCCTGCTGATAAAGGAAATGCCCAGTTCCTGCCATTGGAGGAGAGGTAGAGGGGTCAGTCCTGTGAGCAGATAGTGAGTGAGCAGCCAGCTAAGGCAGTGGGAGTCTAGCTGACGTGCAACAAATTAAAGGACTGGCAAAACTCTGGAGATCTGCCAGGCCAGCACTTGGGAAACAGCATCTCACTTACTCTAAGTGAAAAGGCATTAAAAGTTCCCCTTACAGTGCTGGCTGCAGCTTGCTGTACTCTCATTCTGCTGTAGTATCTGAGTGAATAATATCAAATGCTTATTCCTTCCATAAACCATTTAATTCCAGTAATGCAATACTTCTTTCCACACATAGTCTTGCTGCCTAGCTGTTTTATGCCTCTTCAGCTGCCTGGCATTAGCCTCCTCCTAAGCAGAGTAATCCGCACCCTCCCCCCTACAGAGGAGCTCCTGCTCCAACCTGAGCTTTAGGAACCTTCAGTATCAAAATTCACAGACATGCCTCTGTTTTGTATATAATGACATGAAAATTAAATGCACTGTATTAGACTAAACAGTGTTTAAAACATTTGGATGATTATGGGTATTATTTACTACTCTAATATGTCTGCACCTACCTACTAGACCTGGAAATACGTTTTACTATCTTCAGTTCCAATTATATTGTGTTATACTGCATTATCTTGCATTCCACTATCCTATTCAGTGACTTAGTTTTCTATTTTAGCTTGGTCCCACTGCTTAGTGTTTAGTCCCATCTTCCTACTCCCCTTGCCCCTATTTCAGGGTGTGGGTCCATTGGTTCCCCCACCCCATTTGGTCACAGAACCAGGCCAAATTGGGCCAGAACACAGACACACATTTAGCACTTTCATGTCTATACAGAGACATTACCAAAGGCAAAAGAATTCAGAGACCTGACCAATGAAGTTTAATTTTCATTGCACAGTTTTCCCCTGTGGTTTCTAACACGTTTATCAGATTAAGTTGTCTTTTCCCTGCTCTCTGAGTACCAGAAGCAATACAAAATGAGCAGGGTTAGAAATGTTTGCTGGGAGGTTGCTGACACTTTGCTCTGTATGTTCCTGGAGGAGTTTAGCCACAGCAGTTTGGGCACTGGGGAGCTCTGACCTGAGAGACAAAATAATCATTTCAGGTCTCACCTCCACCTGAAGGGCTAACCACATCACATGGCCCAGTTTAATCAGTGTAAAATGTTTTAAAACCAATCTGGTTCAGCTAAGCTTATTAAACACCGTCCATGTACTTCATTTGCAACACAGCAGAGTTGTTCAGAGTCTGCAGAACTGGAAGCATGCATTTGGGTCTCCTGGGTCGTACACATATGGCACTTCCCACACATGCACACTTTGGAGCTATCTGCATGATCAGAGCTGGCTCCAGCCTGCTCAGGAGCACAACCAAGGGCTCATGACTCTCCCACAGTTGCAGTCAGCCCTTGGATAAGCTGCCCACACAGGGACAGCGATACCTGGGCGCAGCTGAGTGGGATGAGGATGTGTGTGTGCCTGTGAAAGCTGGCACAGGTGGCCATCAGGATTTATCCAGATAACACTGCGCGAGTTTGTTGGGTTCATTTTGGTCCTTCTTGCTTGGAAATAATGTCGGTTTGAGACCAAAACATCCAAAATCTAGTACCTCTGTCCTGCTGGTCGGTGCTTTGTGCCTTTCACTAGAGCATTAATCAAAACAGATTAAACAAACATGAAAATGAAATGTGGATGATGGCCTCTCAGAGACTTGCCTCTATATGCACCATGTGCCATCTCTGTAAAGACCAGAGATCAGGCCCTAGCCTTGGCTCTGCCCTGGGTCTCTTCCCTGGCTGTGCTCTGTCCCTTCACCCTCTGGCTGATGTTTTAAAAGGCAGTTAATGGCCAACTGCAACTAAACATCCAGGGCGATGGGATCCCCTGAGCAGCTTTCAACTCCTGAATCTTGGAAGCGTGAGGACAGCAGTGCTCCCAGGACAGGCCAAGTTGAGTGACCACAGCTGAGCTTTGTTATCATTCCAGAGTGTGAGGTTCACCTACCTGAAGCAGTATCTGGATGCTGGAAGGGCCATGCAGACACCCGTAAATCTTTGGTGTAACTTTGATGCGTATAAGCGGCTTTGCTGACAAATTGGCACCCACCTCCTCCCCCTCACAACGTGACTCTCACGCTGCAGACTGCCAAGAGCTATTTCAGACCCTGGAACAAATGAAGTATTCATCTCTCCCTTGCCCTGGCAGTTGCTTCAACACCACCGTTTTCCCTCCCCCCCAGGCCGTGTGTTTCAGTGCAGGAGCCCCGAGCAGCAGCAGCTGCACAAGGTGGGAGCAGGCTGGGTGAGTGCCACATCCGTCCAGCCACCCTTCGCATTGCTGAGTGCTGGCCCAGCCGCCCGTCCTCCCCCCGCTACCTGCTGCCTTGCAGCCAGTTACTGCTGCTTCAAGTTAACCCCAGATTTCTCCCCTTCTTGCCATCGTTCCCCATTAACAAACCATCCAATTTTAATACCACATGATACAGAAATGTCCTGATGCTCTTTGGATCTCTTTCCATCCGCACTCACCCAGAGTTGGGGCACCCAGGAACTGTCCTGTACCAGAAGGAGGAGGTATGTTGGTAAAGGGCCCCAGGAACTAAGTGTACTGGTTGAGGGGTGTGCATGGGTAACAGGCATGGGAAAAGAGGAGATGATACAGTCATCTTCTGTGCTCCATCCATTGCCGAACACCGATTGCTGTACAGAATGCAGAGTAGTGACTGCAGAGACTGATTTTCTTTAAAGCCTTTGCTTTGGCTATATATTTTTCCTTTTACTGTGCCAAAATGCTCTTAGGCACACACTTGTCTTAAGAACAACAAGCTCTCCTTCCATTCGCTCAGTTAAAGCTTCTCTGCAAGCTTTCAATTATGAAGAGAGAAGGAAAACCAGAGAAAGAGAATGAGCCCAGGACAATCAGACATGTGGTTGTTGTGACAAAAAAGTAAATTGAATTTGAGTCAAGAAATGTGAGACATTTAGAACAATACAGTTATTACTTAGTGGAATAGCTGCCTGACAAGCAGGTAAGACCAGTATAATCCTTGATCATTATGTAAAGCAGACACAAAACAAGAGCAAAGAAAATACAGAGCAGGCTCTTTGTTTGACAATTTAAATCCTAGAGGTACAATAGCTGTACAGAACAGAATCAAACGCACAGCAATAGCCATGAATGAGTGTACAATAATTCTCGCCGTGGGATATGGATAAACCTAATACCAGCAGTGCTAGTGTGGGTGAGGCCCTGAAACACACTTCTCTTGCCAGTATACCTGTGCTCATCTTGTTTCTGTGTGCCATCAGCTGAAGCTCCGGCAGAAATGGGCCAAATGAAACCTTGCAGAGATGAACAGGAGTGGGCAGTCACAGAATCACAGAATCACAGAATCACAGAATCACCCGAGTTGGAAGGGACCCCAAGGATCATGTAGTTCCAACCCCCCTGCCTAGCAGGGCCACCAAACATACACATTCAGATCAGGTTGCCCAGGACCCCGTCCAGCCTGGCCTTAAACACGTCCAAGGACGGGGCATCCACAACCTCCCTGGGCAGCCCGTTCCAGGGCCTAACCACTCTCCTAGTAAAGAACTTCCCCCTAACATCTAACCTAAATCTTCCCTCCTTCAACTTAAAACCATTTCCCCTAGTCCTGCTGTTGTCAGCCCTTTTGAAGAGTTTACTCCCCTCCTGGGTGTAGGTTCCCTTCAGGTACTGATAGGCTGCAATGAGGTCACCCCGCAGCCTTCTCTTCTCCAGGCTGAAAAGTCATGCAAGAATCGAGGAGTTTTCACAAAAGAAGCACTGCCCGTCTGCCAGGCTCTCACTAGGCTAACACCAAGCTAACTCACTGCCTAGTATGTCTCAGGTAGGGTGATTTCTGCACTTGCCAGTAATTTTAAGCCTCAACATATGTGGTTGGCTGCCTTTGTCTTCCAAATGCCTGCTTGTACAATGGGAATTACCTGTTGTGTTATGACAGACAGGTGAATAACATGAGAAAGACAAGTTGGATCTGGTGCTGAGCTCTGTACATTTCTCCCTTGCGTGCCCTCACAGCTGTTTCCTCAGAAGCAGAAGGAATACTCTGTACTCCTGATTACTCCCAGAAAAACATTGTTGGAGTTTGACCCAATCTGACTGTGAATTCTTGATCGTTGCTACAGCTTTCCTTTAGAAAGACTGACATTTCCTTGGGGATCAGTGTGATACAAACAGTAACAGTGCATTCATCAGCTCCAGCCCCCCATTCTGTAACATATTTGCAACCAGAAAGAAAGAGCTTGGATTTGTACAACCTGCAAATGAAGTGCCTTGGAAAGGTACCTCCTTCTGTAGTGCTCCCATACGTGAAGTCCTTGCACTGTCATCTGGCAGCAGTCTTCAGTTCAGGCCCAAATGAATATCCTGGACAGCTACAATTCTGTGAGCCAGGATGCACAGCTCTCTGGCTGACTGGCAACTTGAAGGCATTCTTTCAGATGTGACTTGGTGGTCCTTCTGGCCAAGCCAGCACTGTAACAGTGCTTCCCTTGCAGCAAAACTGGCTTATCTTTATCTACGCTGCACACATACAAAGTGCAGCCGTGCTCTGAGCGCATGGTGAAAGACACAGCAGTCACTGAGGATTAAGGGTTATGTTCTCACTCAAGCTGTGCAGCTCTCCAGTAACTAGCTCTGTTTAACATTGTTTTCACTATGCACGTGTGCCTTGTCCTACCTCAGATTGCCCAATAAATCACATACTCATCTGTCTCCAACAATGCAACGAAATGTAACTGATAATACCTCTTTCCTATGAATGAAATACAATTCATGAGTCAGAAGATCATTTAAGTACATGCTTAGCTTCTTAATACAAGGATTTTGGCTTCTGTGTTGGGTAAGGATGCTTCCCTGAACCGAATGTTAAATTGGACTCTGTTGCTGCCTGTTCAATTATTTTTGGTTTGGGGGTGGGACTCGATGATCCCTGGAGATCCCTTCCAACCCCTACAATTCTGTGATTCTGTGATTTTCCTATTCAGGTTATTTATACAAAGACACATGCTTTAGCTAATCCACTGTTTATTTACTTATTTGTTTGATTATTTCGTTATTTATTTTGAGCTCATATTCTAGATCCATTGGTACATCCTATCATTTAGGACTTCTTCCAATTTTTTTCTTCTTACAATGATGGTAGGCTCTGCACTTTCTGACTGAGAGTCTCAGTGACGTTCACTCAAGTATTTAGTAAGCCAAAAAATCATCCCAGCTGTACTCGACAGAGCGCGTCGTATCTTTGGTAAGCGAGGCCAGGAAGCAGAAGAAAAGAAACTGGAAATTCAGATAGGAAGCAGTTGCAGGATGGGACCAGCAGGCTGACGTCCCACCACCCAAGACCTCAGCAAGCAGTGCCACTCTCTGCTGCTCCGTGCGCGGTCCCACCGGCAGCAGCACCTGCATGGCACAGCCGCCGACCTGCCTCAGCCCTCAGCCCGCATCTCCCTGCCTGGGCCGTGTGGGACACAGCGATGGAGCTGCCATTCACCATGAAAAACAAACAACAGGCTGTGGGAATAGGAACAACTTCCTTTTCCCTCCAGCCCTGTCAGGCCGCGTTGGTGCCGGCCGCGCTGAGCGCTGGGGCAGCGAGCGATCCTACAGCAGCCCAGGGCGGATCAGGAAGCGTGGCAGGGCAAGGTCACCTCCTGACCTCCGGTCCGGCCAAGAATGCAGCTTGCTGCCAGGCTCTAGGGAAGGCTTTGCTTCTTTCCACAGCTTGAGATCCCCGTGGTTTCTGAAGGAAAGAAGTTCGCAGCACAATTTTTATTTTATTTTCCCAATAGAATTTTTAGAAGGGTAGATACCAATGAAATGGTGTAATCACTAGAGAGCTTTGGAGAGAGGCAATTCACTCGATGTGTATTTGGGGGCAAAAGACTGTGATTAGTATTTCGCTATACCGTAAGAAGCGCTGAGGTTCGTTCTCTGCGTGACACGACTGTAAGCTTTCAAAATAGAATGCTGTAGCAGAGGACAACCTACAGAATACTTTCAGGTAGCACAAATCTTTCTCTCACAAAAGATAAACAAAAAATAAAATCAGCAAACAAACATGTGATCCAATTCTTCATTAAAAATGTATGATCCCAATGCCACATACATTTGTAAGAGAGAGATGAGGTAAGATTAGGGTGCAGCTCCTGCTGTTGGTTGGTGCCATCGTGCCTCTTGTTCTTTGGACCGTCAGACCCGCCTGCTTTAAGGGGAAAGGAGGGAGCAGCTGAGCTCTCTCTGATCATATTTTTAATACTATTGTAAATCTGCCTGTTGCAAAGCTATGTGCAGATGTGACAAATACCGCTGTTCCTGTTCTGGAGATGGGGAAGCTCAGATGTTTGTTGTGACCTGTGTGTGATCGTGTAACTGCTCAGTTAGGGGTGCAGTCCAGGTCCCCACAGTTCTCCTGTCTTCTCAGCTGGAGCGTTTTGCTGCTGCTGGAGGGAAACAGGGATGTGTGCTTTGGAAAAGATGGTTTGTTTTTTCTTAGTGAACCTACTGCCAATCTCAGCAGCAGGAAAGCTCTGCGGTGAAGCCGTTCTTCCCAGTATCTCTCTGTACCCCGTTCTTCATCTCTTCATCGGGAGGCAGTGACAAGAACGGGGTGAACTCTTTTCTCAGCTCTAAAGCTTTCCTTTCAGGTCAGTACCTGATACTGTGTCACAGGTAGAGGACAGCGTGGTCAGACTCGTCTCCCCGAGCGCTGTGGGAGTGTCAGCCACTGCGAATGCTTTTCTTTGCAGAAAGGTCTATGGCCAAGAGACAAGCAGGCTGTTTGCTGATATCCACTTCAGTAATTTGCCAGTGTGTGATAAAGAAGCCACCTTTGTTCAAATTGTGAGTACCAGTTAGTTAGAAACAAAAATCATATTTTCCATATTAATTGAACTACTTTGAACTTAAACATCCTGAATTTCAGGATGCTTTTTCCTAGCAGAGTGAAAAGCTAATCCAACTTGCTGCCAGTGTTTTCTTGACGTTTTTCTCAATGCTGGTTTTATATTTCCTCCCATGCTGCTGAAAGCAAATAGTGAAAAGCTTGTTGAACCCACAGCACAAGAATGCACCTTCCCAGGATACATCCAAAACCACCCCAAATCAAAAGACTACCTTGTAAAAGTTATGTTTGTGTTCTGCCTTTGAAGTTGTTTCAGGCTATTTAATGCATCCTGCACTGATTTTTGTTAGCATTATTTTAGCTCACAATATCATAAAGAACTCATTGTAATGCTTTATAGAAACAGAGATGAGGATAAGGGGTACATTGCTACCGCTACGTTGTCCTGCTGTTGTCTGCTTCATGCCAGAAAGTGTTGTGTGACATCTGCATGAGTTTCCCTTTGGCTGGAGCTACCTGATACTGGTGCTCACGCCATTCCCTCCTCAGCTGCAGAAGCTTAAAGGGCCACATCAGCAATTCTGTGTTATTTGAGTTTTCTGCATCCAGGAAGAGGGAGTGGTTCCACATTAAACATCAAGCCAGCCCGTAATAAGAATATATTTAATCTGCATCAAACACAGTTCATCTCTTGATTGCAAAATTGGAAGCTTAGTTACAAAAGAAATGCTTAAATGAGAAAATTGTAACTGAAAACACAGCAGAGCCCTGGCAGTGGCACAGCACGACTTCGTGTAGCTATGGCAGAGCAAGCACCATCAGCAGTGGAGCTCCACCTCCAGGGTGCTGCACCCAGAGCTTTGGGTTCCCCCATGCTATTCTCTTGCTAAAGGATTACCAGCACTGTTGTGCCCAAGTGATCCATCAGAGTAGCCATCTCCACCCACAGACATTTATTTTTACTGATGAATTCAAGGACAATTGCTACATTGCTTTGATGAGTGCTGCTAATTTGTGAAGATGTATGTGAAGCTGGTCACGTTGGTTTGGAATTTGAAAATAACATTGCTCACCCTAAGCTTGGTTTGCTGCCTCGGAGATTAACCCCATATTCTCCCTGGACAGCGTGATGAACTCTCATGACATTTTGCACTTCAGTTTTATTAGTGCACTTGGGTGCCCCAGGGTTACTGTAGCATGTTCCTCTACGGCTTCTCACTTGTCTGGGCCCTGCTCTCTGCCTGCAGCAGCCAGGGCTGTATTTTTGCTCTGATTTGAGATACACTAAATGTCAAATTGCATTTAACAAAGACGGTTCTGAAACCAAACAATGTCCCAGCACCCTTCACCACGGTCTGGGCCATCAGTATCAGGACATTCCTGGCTCCCAGCGAAGTTAGGCACAGGTGGTCTGCCCCATCTTCAGACTTCCAGCTGGGATGGCTGAGTCAAGAGCCCCGTCCTGAATGGGAACAGACGATCCCCTTCAGATTTAGCATCACGAAGCACTCAGTGACTCTTTGAATGTCTCAGTTTCACTCTCTGGACGAACGCGGGTGATGGGAACGCTTGGGCAGGGTGGATCGCAGCTTTGATCCTCCGCTGGAGCAGAGGAGGCAGTGTCCCTGCGCCGGGCTGGGAGCGATGCGCTGCTAGGCACAGCCCTGAACTTTGGGAAAGTTCATCACTGAACTCTGCATCCGTAGCCAAGCTGTCCTGTCTGGACGTGCTGCGGGAGAGAGCTTGGTCAGCGCCTGTAGGGCCTGCGAGGGGGTGGGGAGCTCTTGAATAAAATGATGATGATTAATTATTATTTCATAATGAGGGATTATCACAGGCTTTGCAGTTAAAGAACAGTACTTAGCGATTCTGTGCTGTGGCACTGTGCGTGTTCAAAGCGCTGTACAAACAGCAACTAAATTACTAAAATGATGAGATTATTTACTAGCCCGTGTCTTTGCGTTTCTCAGGAAAGGGTGGGGAGTGTTTAGAAATTTGTCCTTGACAGTAGCATGTAGTCACATTCCAGGACTGTGGCTCACGTTGCCGGGCCTGTGATGTGCTTGTTTGGCTTTTATATTTGGGAGAGCGTCATTAGGAAAATAAAGTTAATAGCCTGTGCTTGCCGTGTGTAAGTGCTCTGCAGCCTTGCCCCTCCTGCTCTGCCATGGATGACTGGGTGCAGAGCTCTCGCTCTTTGGCCTGAGCCATGTAAGAGGTCAGCCTGGCCCTAAACTCTGTGACCCTCCCACCATATCGTGACCTCGCACGGCCCATTTGCTCTGTCTTGCAGAAACACCCCGTGCTGCCAAGTGCTGTCAGATTAGCTCCAGTGATAAAGTTTGGTCCCCATCTCTGTGTCGCAGTGCCTCTTCTGCAAAAGACTTCTCTACAACTTGCACGTTCATCTTTGTAGATTTCATTATTATTCCCATTTTTATGCTGTATTGCTTTGTGTTCCTGGTTTTCTTAGAAGGAAGGAGATTTGGGCCCTGTATAAAAATTATTTACCCACAACCTTGCTTTCTATAGAAGCAACATCTTTCCTTTTTAAATAGGAAAACCTTAATGGGGAAGATCTTTAGAACGCTCCATGAAATAACTACTTCATAGCTATAGCTATATGAGTAGGTTTATTTCATCAGTGGATCCCGTATTAGCAATCCATTAATGGAACAGAGATTTCTGAATTTACAGCTCATTTGTTTCTAAATCTATGAGCAACAAGGAAACTTTATTCCACCCGATGTTGGCATTTCCAGTCTTTGAAATGTTTGAGTTGATTGAGAAAAGCAGTGTTTAGCCCTGACTGATGTGGAAAAGCTCGTATGGAGACAGAGCATGTTGACACTTCATTTACGGTTTCTTTCACGTCAGCTGCTTGGGGTTCAGCGCAGAGTGCAGAAACAGGGAGAACAAGCTCTCCAGGACCTTTGCAAAGCTGGGGCAGAAGTGGTCCCAGGCCACAGTATGATCACTGTTTGCCTGCAGCTTGCACCTCCTCCAAAATCCAGCAAACATTAAAATGTACAAGCCATCACAGAACTAAATAGTGAATCACTTTCTTCTCTTGTAGCAGTTCACCTCTTACATGACACACCATCCTTTGTGGATGCCTTCACAGGGCTTACTTTTCTGCTCCATACTCCTCTTCAGTGGACTCTGAGCTGCAGTGTTATTCCCAGGTCTGCCAGATGCCCCCAGCAGTGGTGAGTAGGCGATCACACTGCAGGGATACCCAAACTGGTTGGGCATAAACCAGCTTGAATTTTGATGCAGTCTGGTTGCATTAGCCCAATAAATCTGAGGGGATAGCAGCAGGCATGCAGTGCTCAGCTCATCCGATAGCATTTCTCAGCATTAGAGGTGCTACTCTGTGCTGAGACTGAACTTACAGCTTGGGTCTCTGATCTCCAGCATCCCTCCACAGCTTGGAGGCTTCCTGTTTCTCCCTGTAAATCTTCCATGCCTCAAATTATCTTTGGTGAGCTGCATTGCCACACCTTTATTAAGTGTGTTTCTATGGGGAGCGAGGTTCATCTCTATGCAGAGCCTGCAGTAACTCCTCAAACCACGACACATCTGGCTGGGCTTGTACCTTTTAACATTACATCAGTTTGTAACCAGGATTGTGTTTTGTACTGACACAAAAGTTGAGGCATTAACATAAAAGCATTGCCATTATTTCCTACTTAATCCTGACAGTAATTGCTCACCAAAAAGTGATTTCAGTGACCTTGTTGAGGAGATTTGGTTAGCAATTAAAAGTATTTTGTTGGAGGCTTTTTGTTCTGTTTTCACACAGCAAATGGTGCTTTTAAGTTCCAGAATTACCTGCTGCAATCCAGTGAAAATGTAGGATTATGGTCGGAATGTATAGTCAAACTAATTTTAAAAAATCTTCTGAACTTGGCTGATAAGTAAAAGTATTAATTGCTCACTAGTAAGCCTAATTGCTGTTCTAAGTGCACTTCAAACCACAGCTCACACCTGCCTGCTGCAGCAAGAAGTGCTGAGAGCTACGATGCAAAGGCTGCATGGCTGTTGGAGCTCCGTGGGGATGTAAGGAAAAGCCCCATCCATGTTTGTTGCGGTGTGCTTTCAGACACCGATTCCATCTGCTCTTGGGCTTATCAGAAGATTTCACTCTATTCAAACTCCAAACCTGCTGGGCAAAGAAAGGCGAGGTTACATCTCAGCTCTGGGTCTGACTGTAACAGCATCGAGTTGTTTCAGCCACTGAGAGCTGGGAAAAAAACCCAGCAGCACAAAACAAACAACAAAAACTCAGCAGAGTAATGGTTTTCCTTCTGTTTTCCAGACCAGGCCGCTCCTTAGAGAGCCGCCATGCTGTGAGTTTGGGCAAGTCCCACGTGCCTCAGTTTCTCCATCAATCACTGTGAGAGTGTAAGAAGAAAAATCACTTTATAAGTACTCGTTATTTGTTAAATGCAATCAGAATGTAGCAGAGGGACTGGAAGATTTATGTAGCTGTAGGAAAGAAAACGGCATCGTGGTTCCAGAACAGAAATGTACCATTTCTAGTTCTAAGGGAAGATTTTGACCCTCTTTGTAAATACCGTGGAGAACTGTGCGTTAGACAAGGTGGGCCTGGGCGTCGGAGTCTGAGATTACCTGTGCATCAGTACCGCTAGGGAAGCGTGGCTCTTGCTCCTGTATGGACTTGATAATCTATGAAAAGTAAGAGGAAAATATGAGAAACATAAATGTGGTCCTGTGGCTGGTGATAATTATTATTTTGTTTTGATTTATCGCTCACAGGAATTTTTTTATGAGAGCCTCACAGGCATAATTCTTTCTCGTACATAGTTTATTTTTTGCCAAAACGACAGAGGACAGGATATTTAGCGGAATTTGTCTGATGGGTGGGTGGAGAATGGAGGGGATTTGGGCTTGTGCCAAACACTGGGAAGGCAAAAGAATGAAAAGAACCCAACTTGCTGCAATCCTACATTGCTCTTATCTCGGGCAGGGCTATGTGCCTGCAGTGGCACTCCGAATGTCGTGTGATTGCTGCGCTGATAGCGGTCTGTGCTCCCACTCTGCTGCAGCTTCAAAGGGCTCTTCACCATTTGCATAACTGTGAAAGCCGCAGAGATCAAGCAGCCTGTAGCAGGCCAAAAAATCGACATTTAAAAATATAATCTTCTTTTTCACGTCTGAGACTTTAGGATACTTTAGTTTTGCTTTTTTAAAGTGTTTCGCAGTAACCGACAAAAGCAGCCAGGTATCTGCAGTTCTGCTGCCTCAGTCCGGTGGCTGAGGCTCTGGACAGAAACAAGCAGACGCGGCGTCACACGGAGCCACGAGGGCTGTCAGCACGCTTTGGCATGACAGAGGCGTGAGATGTTATTAAAAAAGCACAGAAGTGCCTGTGGAAGTTTTCAAAGCAGCGCTGCCAGGTGTTTGGGATGGACTGCTTCTTATTTTGGCTATTGAGACGAAGTTTTAAACTTCTGGAGTCCTTCTGAAAGCAGTGCTCTCGCGTTTTAGCAGTGTGGTGCCAGCTGCCACGAGCTGTCCCTCTGCCAGTGACGACTCAGCTTTCCAACCACAGTGTTGTGGCTATAATTTCTCACCTTGAAATGATTTTAATCCTGCATACGAGGTGCATAGGCAGTTATGGGATTCATGTATGCCAGAGGATTGTGAGGCCTGCCCTTACTTGCAAAACCACAAGAAAAACTGTACGTTTTGCTCATCTCCTCTCTGATACCACGGTGACCTTAAATCACTGGAAAAGGAACGTGTTCATTATCACTGCCGATCCATCCTTTCTCCTGAAGTGAAATCTGCTTGCTGGAATGAGCTCGGTTCTGTAGATGCAGCCAGGCTTGTGAGTGGGCTTAAGGAAAAGTGAAGTCTATTAGACAAAATAAGGAAGCAAAGCATTGACTGAATTTTTTTGTTCCTTTTATAGTGATTATATTACCTTATAATTTTAGCACACGGAATGTTCACACTTGATTTCTATATGCATTCCTGAAGAATGTAGGTGAAAGAGAACAAGGAATGCATAGCTCTTATTTCATGAGGTTTTGCCAGTAACTGCAATAGTAAGCTCCTCTCATCAGTATGCCAGCAAATCCTTCCCATGGTTTCCATCTCAGAGCTGCTCTTTCTGAAGCTAATGCATTTCAGGAGGCTGCAAGAGGCGTTTCCTTCCTCAACAGGAGTTCCATTCGGAAAGCGCATTGCCCAGAAGCATCAGCAGCACCATCAACTTGCAGGCAGGAGCAGGCGTGCTCAGCACATCACCTCTGCACGCAAACACCTCCTCCAGGCACAGCATGTTTAGCTTCGGTAGGGATTTCCACTCTGACTGACAGCTAAAGGCCAAAGCCCTGGAGGTGCTGAGCACCCCCACCGCCCGGCGCCTCGGTGAGGTGGGAAGGTGTTGGGCACGCTCCAGGCTGAGCCCCGAGGGATGCATTTCCAGAGGTCTGCAGTGCTGGGCACCTAGAGGAGCATGGACATTTCTGAGAACGTGGCTGTTCAATGCATATTAATAAAATACCCTGCAGGAAATGAATCACACGTTGAGCCATTCGCGGCTTCTGTAGAATTTCCTCCACTGCTCCCATTAGAGACTGAGGCTCGAGTCTGCAGAGCTCATGCACACCTGACCCCAAAGTGAGTTTTACCGTCACAAAAATAGTTTTGTTGAGGGATTGGTGCCTTGGGATGGTCTCAGGATTCCTCTTGGGCTTTGAAAAGGAATTAGCACGTGATGGGAAGGATTCTAGCATTGTACTGATTGGTGGTAGGATCTGCTTATGGGGCAATATTTGGGCTTAGCTCCAGACATATAAAAACAAGTGAGGGTGGGGAACAGGCCGAGTGCAGGAAGATCACAAAATTTTTCCAAGTGGGAAGATGTGAAGCATTTAGGCAGTTCAGTCCATCTGTTTTACCAAAACAAATTCTGAGACGTGACTTGGTTACAGTACATGAGCACCTTTTGGGAAGGAAAATACCAGGTACAAAAGGCTGTTTAATCTTGAGCGGAAAGGCAGAACAAAAATTGACATCTGAAAGCTGAGATCAAACAAATAAGAAATTAGATTTTTTTTCTTTTCACCGGTGGGAATAATTAGTCATTAGAATAAGGATATGTGTACATTTGTGTACTTCCAATCGAGAGGTTGCTTTTCTGGCAGACAAGCAGTGGCCAAGTGCAAGGTATTGCAGTCTGCACTGAGGTACCCAGGTGAAATGCTGGGGTAGGGAATGGTTCAGACTGTACTCTCCGATTCTCTCAAGCGCGCTGAAACTTTCTGGCTCTATAAAATCGCCATCTTCTGAAACATCTCAGCTCCACAGCTGTGTCCCAAGTACAGCACACGGATTTTAGGTGGAAAGAAATGCTGCTGAGCACCATATGAGGGCTCAGAGCTCTGAAATGAAAGCTGGCACGGCTCTGCCTTGCTGAGATGGGAAGGCACATGCACAGCTGGACATGCTCAGAAATTCCTGGTGATTCTGCAGAGGTCAGTCCTTCACTCAAAAATGTGTTTCTGATTACATTCTGCTCCCTTGCAGATAACAATGCAGTCAGTGACAAATCTAGGGGAAGACAGGCTTTCCGAGCAACTACCATGCATTTGCCTTGCACTGGGCTGACACAGCTCATCTGGTTTAACTTCTGCATGGCAGCCGGGCGCCAATCAACCCTGCCGTGGCTTTCCTTGGAGAGGGCAGATCTTCTCCAAAACAGTATGGCTGCTCCTTCAAGTGAAAGGATCAGCTCTTCTCTCAGTAACACAATTACTTCTAATGACTGATATCTGGGTCAGACAGATAGAACCCTTTTGCAAAGGAACAATGCTTTTCCTCTGCAGCCAAATCACGTACTGTACTGTGCAGTGCAAAACGAAATGGCTCATGAAAAATGATAAAGCGTGGCTTTATCTCAGAGATCTCCATCTGATATTTTATAAAGCATGTCTAGGCCCTCTTAAATGGGGCAGAAAGGCTTGGCAACAACACTTAAAAAATGCAGCTGGGCCCATTAAGCCTTTTACCCTCTTTTCTGGGAGAAAACTTCTGTCTTGGACAGCTGTAGAAGGAGGAATGGATGATCCAGCAATTAAGACCCTGCTTGAGGAATTGTGTGACCTGGATTCGACAGGTCAGATCTTCTGTCTGGCTCTGTGCCAGCTGCTGTGATTTGTTATACCCCCATTTTGATGTTGTAAAATTGGGACAACAGAATTAATTTGTCTTGCAGAGGGGGAAAGGTGATTGAGGTCATAAAACAGAAAAACTGGAGTTCTTGGGAAAGTAATGCTGCCTCTGCTCCAGAAGGCTACTGTGTCCAAAATCCGGCCAGCAGCAGCCCCATTACAAAGGTGGCCAAGGGCCCCAGCTGGAGATCTCTGCAGAGCCCTGCATGCATGGGTGCAGTACCAAGCTGGCAGGTTGGCAAGGCTGGTGCTGGGTTTGTAGCTCACCAGCCAGGCCAATAGGTCTGGGACAAGTGCAGTGCCCAAGAGCCTTGTGGCTCTGAGAAGGATGGCAGGCAGACTGACTGCCAAGATCCAGAGCCACACTCATTTCCAGTGCATGTTTCAAAATGTTTTGGGTTTGTGCTTAATCCAAGAAGAAATATCCGAAACCTCCACCGAGGAACATTAGCATTCCTGTGCTGCTTTTCTAGATTCTGATCAGCTCTCAAGTATACCGTCTCCGCTTTATAGCACTCGTTCTCTTTTACTTTTTTCATTCACAACCAATTTTTTCTGGAGTCCAGTCTCAAAAAGTTGTCAGTTTTGTTCTAATTATGGGTGATTCTGAGCCAAAACCTCAGATATTAACACGTGTGAGCGAGTGGGAAAGTCAGCAAGGAGAACAGCATGCAAATTTCTTGCCTCAGTGCCTCACCCACAGACACAGAGCCAGCGTCAGAACCTGGGTCTGATCATTGCTCCACACTGCCCTAAATGCGATGCTTCAAAGCCAAGCTCCCTGCTTGGTCCCAGGCCGCAGTATAATCACTGTTTGCCTGCTTGCACCTGAGAAAAAAGCTCTTTGAAAGCAGGCTCTTAGATAACCCAATATCAGGTGCAGACCAACATTAAAGGTATGGAGGCAGAGGAGAGGCTGCAGAGAAGAGGAGACAGAAAGTCTTCTACAGACAGAGCAAACTGTGAGCTGAAGCCTCATGGGATCAGGTCACACTAGCCCCCCATGTCAATCCCTATGGGAATTCTCCACCCATTCCCAGCTGTCTCATTTCCTGGTGGACCGTATTTGGGATTTTTGAATCCTAGTTTTACCTGCTGTTCTTCTCTGCCTTTGGTCAGGGAGGCTGACAAAGCCCTCTGAGCCACCAGTTCCCCAATCTCACCCCCATAATATGAGAAGATGGTTGAAAACACTGGAGTTGCTGATACCATTTTAGTCTCTGCCTTCATCAGGAAAAAAAAGAATGCAGAGAACTGCATGGAGCATGCCTGTGCTGGTGACTAATGACTATTAGCGCCTTATTGCTGTCAGGTGAACTAGTAGCCAAGCCTCAGACATGTGGTCATTGTCAAGAGGAATTCTTGACTCCCCTCTTAGGAGCACCTCCTCCTCCCCTCCCCGGCCATTAATTACTTCCACCATCCTTCCAAACTGCCAAGGAGTGAGGAGCAGCAGAGCTGGAGATGAAAGGAAGCAGCGGCTGCCCTGGTTTCCAGGTCTTTCAAATAACCAGTCTGTAATAACTTCCACAGCCAAGGGAAATGGGCGAGCTGTGGGAGGAAGGTCAGCGCTGAGGGGAGGAAGGCTCTTGTGTAGCAATGATGTAGTGGCTCCTAATGGAAGAAACCTGTGGAATTAATCAAGTGCTGTGCCTCATTTGTTAATGACAGCAAGCCTGAAACATGCACTGGCCTCTGTTGCTGGTGGGTAGGTGTGACCCTGGAAGCGCAGCCAGGCTGTCAGCTTGGGGACGTGGGCTCAGAGTGACAGACAGGCCGAGCAGCAGCAGATGCTGAGGGTGACAGGGCACTGGGACGGGACACGGCTGTCCGCGCGCCTCGTCTCTCCAGGCCAGCTGCAATGCAGCACGGAACGAGGCCAGTGCTGACCTCCCATGCTTGGCTTCCAGGCTGTCATGCGTGAAGTCAGTCACGCTCAGTTTCCCCCAGATTAGTGTGGGGTATTGAGATGACATTGTTCTGGCTTGCTCGCTGCAGAAAGCAGCAGCTCTGCGGAACCAGTTAAGGCGGTTTGGGCCCAGCTTCCATCTCCTCACCCCCACGCACGCTCCAGACTTTGGCCTTGATTTCATGGGCCAGAGATGAGCAAGAATCAAAGCAGAGCAATTATTACCAGCACATGGGGCAGGTCCTCAGCCCCTTGCCTCCAGCTGTCCCTACAGGAGCGAGCGTACAGGCACAGCAAGTGAGGGGTGCTAGGAGAGCATCCTCCAGTGTTGTGGGGGTGGGAGGAGTGCTGGCAGCAAAACCTCCCACAGCTTCTTGATTTATGGGAGAAATTGCTAAAGCGGTTAAATCTTGCACATCCCGGGAGCAGCATCAGGCAGAGTCATCCAGAGCTGCTGGAGACTCCTGTCCTTGGTGCCCCTGAAGCAAACCAGCTCAGGGGACGCATTCGGGCTGCACCACACCCTGCGCTGCTGCTTCAGCTGTGTTCTTGCCTCTGGTGGTGGATTGCTGCCAAAAGCACTGGTGAGGTTGCTGGGGGCTTGCCCTGCTCCTGGCAAAGGTGGGCAGAGAAACAGGGCCCAGGCTCAGCTCCCTGATGCGCAGGTCTTCTTGCACCATCCTGCACTGTGTGCTTCTTGGACAGGGAATGAAATGTTGGCCCTCCGTATGCCTGATGCAGTTAACATATTAGGCCTATGCAGTTCCTTAGAGAATGGCAGATATGAATGGACAGCCAGTAACGAGTCTTCTCAAATATTATAGTCTTCCTATATATATAAAAAATAGCATACAGTCTCATTATAGGAAACATGTGTGTTCTTTCTACATAGGCTGGGCAGATTTCTGTTGGAAGAAATGACAGTCTGACCAAAATGCCAAGCTCCATACCGTATCTTGTTACACCCAGGAGAGGGGCTGCGTTTTCTGAACCTAAGGCCCTTTTTAAGCTCCAATCCCCTTCAAAGGCATGCAGCTGCACACTGCCTGGTAGGGAAGGGTCTTCAAAATATCTGCGAGGTCACTGTCTGATCTTGGATTAGTCATTTAACTGCCCCATACCTCTGGTAAAACTGAGATAATACCTATTGACGTAGCACAAGATTTTCAAGATCCAATGCTGAAAATATTCTAGGGCAAACCCAGTCATCTGCCCAGTAAGGGTAGATTTTCTTGTGCTTGTTCATAGTCCTGATTTCTTTTTAAGTAATGACATTAATTGATTCAGTGGATTAAGAGTCTTCAAAAGCCAAATGATTGAAAATTACTCCTCTGAAAGATCAGCGCGTGTGGGGATTCTTTCAGAATGTGTAACAGAAGGCCTTTAAAACTCATTTATTCGTGGCACAAACATCACTGTGTAATGCTAGCACACTTGAAAAACTGGAAGTGAGATTCACTGACTTGGGTTCATACTTCCCAGGCACATGAAATGCCACAAGGTCAGTAAACATCCCTCTGAGGAGATGGGAGGTGCTGAGCTCTGAACCCTGTGGAAGTCTGGCCTTTAAAAGCCAGCAAATGCCCTGCAGCATTCCTGTCACTGTCATTCCCCTGGCAGTCCTCTGGGAGCTGTGGGCCACACACCAGCAATGGGCACCTTCAGCTCGCGCCGCCCCGACATGCAGCTGATGGGCTGGAAGCCTGGGTTTGCAGTGCACCTGGGGACCTCAGTGTGCATCAGACAGCCCAGGAACAGGGTTTGATCAACCCAGAAAAACTGCTTTGGAAAGAGGTGGATGTACCACATACTTTATAATCCCATGATCTCAAGCTACGCTTAATCTTTAGGCAGGAAACATAGCAAACAGCCACAGGTGCCCCCATGTGCACAGCACACTCCAACTGACAAACCTGACGCCCCGGGATCCTTTTATAATTGTGCATCTCTCAGGGAGCCCTCATGTTTTTTTTGTTTTTTTTTTCAGCCCAGTGATAAATTAAAGTCTTTAGTCCCATTAAAGTATTAAATTTTAGTTAAGTCCTTAATTAAGCCCTCCTTGCTTTAATTAAGGCATTAAGATTTAATTAAAAGTTAACATTTTGGCAAAATCGATTTTCTCTTCTGCCTTAACCCCACTGTGGCCCCAGATGTCAGCTGATCCTACAAAGTCAGAACCTCTCTGAACGCCTTCCCCACGTGCATGAGCAGGCACGCCTGCCTCTACTCACAGTGGAGCTCCAACTGCTGCACCCAGCGTTGCTTTTTGCAGCACAGCAGGACAGGCACAATGCGCTCCTCTCTGCCCAGCTCCCTTCCTCTGGACCATGAGGCAGAGACCACCTGAGCCAGCAGGACAGCATTCTGCAAGGCCCCCCAGGGAAATCCCCCATGTGCACTTCTGTCCACAGCCCAGCTGTGGCGCTTAGTGAGCACCAGTAAGTGCACCTCGGCTTTGCTGGACTTGTCTCTAAGCCTAAGTGCAGGTGCTGGTCCCCGGACTGGCCAGGTGGGTAAATTTCCAAGAACAAAGTTTTCAAATACAAAACCTTGACCCGTTCCAAAACAAATTATTGCTATGTACCTGGATGTGCCCAAGATCTTGGCTCTGCTTCAAGCCACAGAATTATTGAGCACAATTATTGATCTCAAGTGGCATATTGCAAACCAGGCTTTTGGCTCTGACAAAGACCTGAACTTGAAGCAGGGAAGCATCATCTTTCAGCTGGTCCTGGACAGCCTCTGTGTAGCTCCCATGTCGATGTGTGATGGGCAGCCAAACTTGGATCAAAATCTCACCCTCGGTGTAAAGTTAAAATAAAATCAGACGAATTTTTATCAGCAAAAGATTTAATTCTATAAAGTGGCATGTGAGTGTGAGAGTATGCCCTGTAATAAATCCACCACCTGAACACCACAGAGAGTTAGCAACAGCTGAGGATATCAGCCGTGACACGGCTGGCTCAGCTCCAGGCTGGTCCACCAGAAAGCCCAGTGGGAGAATACACTGGAGAATTTATTTGAGCAAACATATTCCTTGTGCTCTCCCGGACCCTTGCTGAAATCCAGTGTGTTTCTTGACACGTCCTTGCACCCAGCCTTGATGGTTTCAAAGGCTGGTGAGGCCCCTACGCTTGGAAGGCAAAGCCAGCATACTCCATCTTAGCCTTGTAGTCACGCTTCATTTCAGTCTTCCATCTGCATACTCTGACTTGTCAAAACCAGCTCATCCCAGCTGTCATTGCAAAAGCACCTTTCCTTGGAGCAGAATAGAATTGGCAAAGGAGAAAACTGCATTTTTAATAGGTTGCATTTCTCTGACACTTCTCATCCAGGGATCTCAAAGATCTCTGCAATGCTAACAACATTCTTGTGGGTTGTATGTTACTACCTGGGGTTCAAGTCAAGGAAACTGAAGCGCACAGCTAGAGCAACCTCCTGGCCAGCCCTCAGCACCAGAAGTCTTGGCTGCCAGGATCCCTTTGCCACAAGAGCCCGGCTACCAGTTGCAGAGGTGTGCATACAGCCAGAGACCCCAGCACACAGTCTGTTCCTGGCCATGCAGTCACTGCAAAGGAAATTGTATATCCCGAGGGGTTCTGGCTTGATGCATATTGAAGATGTGCAAACTTGTATGGCATTTTCTATATGAGAATACTGCTCAGCCCTGATGCAGTGTCCTGCATCGCCTCTTTTCTCAAACAGTAAAAAGGAGAGCAATCTTCACAGCCTGTCCCAAAAAACTGTACAGAACAGAATACTGTCTCAGGGGCACCCATGTTTTGGATTCTTACCAGAACAACAGCTTTGTTTTGGATTCTCACCAGAACAACAGCTTCTTGGATACTGACAGCATTTGCGTCTTCCTGCCCTTGGCTGTTTGCTCTGCTGCTTCTGGGCTTTGGGCTCTCCTGAGGGCAGGGCGTTCATTCCCTCACCCTCTGCAACAAGCAGAGGAACACCTGCGGCCTTCTGAACTTTGAGATCCGGGGTCTGGCACTGCTTGCATTTATGCTTCGGCAGTGCCAGTGAGGGTCAGCGCGCTTGGACGGGAGCGGGATTCTGGCACGCCGTGCGGTCACGGCTGCCAAGTTCCTCCTCAGCAGAGATACTGTGAAAACTGTAATGCTTTCTACATTATCTTCCTATATAATGGCTTTACAATTCTGACAAAAGTAATTAAAGGTTGCATTTGAACCAGTACAAGATGGCAAGGGACCTGAAACTAGATCTGCAATGTAGATTTTCCACTGAAAGCAGAAAAGAAAAAAAAACCACCGCCGTTGGCAGCCAGCTGCACAGCAGCAAGCCTCACGGCCCGGCCCGCCCGGGGAAGGCTGCCGGCGGCTCGGGCCGGGCTCCGCGGCCCCGGGGCACAACCGCAGGCCGTGCTGCGGAGCGGGCCGTGCCGCTAGAGGGCCCCGCGGAGCGCAGCGCCGTGCCCCGGAACCGCGCCGGCGGCGCAGCCCGCACGGAACGCCGCGGATGGGCGGCGCGGCGCTGGGCGCACGGCGGGCACGGAGGCGGCCGGCAGGCGGGACATCGCCATCTCCTGCGGGGCTGGGCTGCTGGCATGGGAGTGAAGCTGCGCCCACCTTCCCGCTTAGCACCGGGTCGCTCGTCAGTGCGAAGTGAGCTCATTTGTTTCCTAAATAAACTGGAATACTGGAAAAGAAGCGTGTGTAAGTGCCGGCGGCACGGCTTGGAGCCCAGAGGAGGATTGGAAATGAGAAAACAAGTAGCTTTCAGCGTTTAGAGACAGACTAAACCAAACAGCCTACTGGCTGAAGATACGTGAGAATGAGCCCAGCGAGTTGCGTGTAGCTTGTATCCACCTCTGTGCTGTGCTAGTTGGTGAAAACACCTGAATTAGGGTGTGGAGAACTCGTGCCCAGCATCAGCTCTAGCTGTGGGATCCCCATGGGGTCAGGCAGGCAGTGAGACACCAAGTGCTGCTTTCTGCACTGTGCATGGGTGCACCGAGGTAGAAGGTAACACAGCCCGCGTGGTGGTGCATTCAGCCCAGATACATCTTAGCTGCGGGTCCTGGAGTACTCAGACACTCACCTGATCCTGATGGAGAAAGGTGCTTAGAAACTGAGACATCCCTGGCTTCCCCAGCGCCAGTATCTGCCAAGAATCTGCTCCCTGCCGAAACCCTGGGAGCACTTCTTAGCACCTTGGACTTCATGTGGCATTTCGGTTCCCTGTAGTTTGTTATGTCTCAAGCAGAGTTTGCACCAAGGCCCGCAGCCAGCCTCCACTGATGTCCTGGGTTACAGCACAGGACCTCACACCCTGCAAGCACCTGCTTTGTCATCCCGAGGTGCCCAGGCATTCACAACTGCTGTGAAGAAACCCACAGTGCTCTGCTCCTGCTTTGCACGGGATACGTGTGATGATAGGAAGTGGGAAATTTGCCAGGCTATGAAAAACTTCACATCCTTAAGAAAGAAGTCCCTGCAGGGAGCCATTCCTGAGGAGTGGGCAAGGCAACTTGGGAAGAGAGTGCAGGAATGTGGGACGCCTGCTTGCCGAGGAAGCACTGCGTCTGCCGGCTCAAAAGGAAAGAATTAGTGGAATGTTTGGGGGATCCAAGCTATGTCATTGTGAGATAGGAACTTCTAGGATTAGGAAGAAACCATTAATGGAGGAGGATTACAAACTACCCCAGTCAGTGGTCATAGGAACTTGGCAGATTCTGGAGGAGAAGAGCCAAGATTTACAAGTGATCTGGGGTGTTTTGGTAAGCCAGGCACCGAGCAGCAAGGCTGTAAAGGGCCTGAGCTGCATGGTGGCAGGCAAGGAAAACCGATGTTTTTATAGCTTCTGATGATCAGAAAATGATCAGATATGTGTCGCTCCCTGAACTGACCACAGTTTTAATATTAACTTTAAAAGAAAAAAATTAAAGCCATCAGGCTTCAGATCATCCATGCAGCTTTCAGCGGATAGGGAACAGTGCTCTGGGGACCGAGAGGGACAAGAAGGTTAAGAAGGATGGGCTCTGAAAACTAAGAACTGAGAGGCTTGTCCCCTGAGTGCTCCAAAGAAGAGAGTGTCTGGACAGGCATCTGGAGTGTGAGGAGGCAGCCAGGTAGCAGGATGATGCTGGATGACACTGAGTAGAAGCAAGAGTAAGCTGGGCGTGGAAGTGTTTGGGAGAAAATGACTTGATTTTAATGGGCTGTGAGTGTAAGTCTGCAGATATCTATGGGGGAACACAGGGAAAGTAATTTTCAGTGGCCAGCATTGTACCATAAATTCTTTGCTACAAGTTTTGTAATTGCTTTGGTTTCCATAACACACCTAGCTCTTCTCTACTTCTTGACGTCACTCTTTACCATGGTGATAGTAAAATTCCAAGTCCTAAAGCAAACAGAGAAACAAAGTGACTCATGTTTTGTCAGTGATTCTCCAGCAGGTGATGTTAAACGTGAATTCAGAGTCATAAATACAGCAATTTTATTGCATGTATTAATTGCACATACTAGTATAATGCAGCGTAATGATTCTATGCACTAATGACTTAAATATATATATACCTCAAATTATTTATTTTATTGAGGTTTTCAAAGCAGAATGTCTAACAAAACTGAAGTCTAAGCAGGAGAGTGTGACATCTGTTTAGGAAAGATTCACTCAAAGACTACAATTCTTCAAATCTTGGCCGTGTTGAAGCTTGCATGGAGGGGATAAGAGAATGGAGTTTGAAAGAAAAAAAACCACCCTGTTTGTTAGTTTTATTAGGAAGGTATTTTAATGATAATTTTCCCCTCTGTTCTTTCACAGAGTGATAAGAATCTCTTTTCTTCTTCTTTCTTGGAGGGCACTGGAAGCCATCATGGGTCAGCTAGACTGCCCTTTATCCTTTCCCATCCATCACGGTTCTGGCTGGTGATGGGTTCAAGGTGTTGCAGGTTTGAGATCCTAAGCAGTTCCTAATGCCTCCTCCACACACTGAAGCCTGCCTTGTTTTTTCAGTAATCCAACCTTTCCCCTTCACCCACAAAAGAGTTTAAGGCATCTGCTGCCACAGCTTTCTGAAGAGAGCGGGAAGGCTGATAAAGAGTTTTTGTTGTGCTTTGATTTCTAGGGGAAAATTTCATCCTAGGAATAATGTCACACTGACACATTTTTCTCAAAGGGTAAAAAGGAAGCATGAAAAATCCCAGGAATATAATTTATAGCTGGCTTCAGTGCTGTTGTGGGATTAGAAAGGCCAAACAGGGCGCAATAATAAACGTGCCCAAAGATTTTATTTTTCAGGGTCATAGATGAGGCATGGAAGTAAAATCCTACCTTGTGCAGCCCAAGAACTTCAGCGACTGCTGAACTGTCACGTCTTGCTTTAAACCACACGCGCCTGCACACTTTGCTCAGGGTTTTTAGCTCGGTCCAAAGGGGCTGAGAGGAAACTGAGAATGACGTGGTCAGCACACGAGCACCGAGGCTTCCAAGTGCTAGGCAAGACAGCTTCTGCTTTGCTGTAACAGCATCTGTGAACCGATGTGGTGATTGTACAGGGTGAGAGAGAGCCTTCCACAGGGGCCTCTGGGAAAGCTGGGGAGAGAATATCATCCCAAAGTGGTTCAACGTTAAGCATCACACCCTTACCATTATTTAACTTTACGTGATCGCTAGCAGGATAATCGGTGTTTAACATCTGTATTATACATCGTTCTTGAGGACGGTGTTGACAGTGCTGCCTCTGACGCAGCCTGAATGGTAAATGCTCTGTGGGTGCCCTGCCCAAGATAGAAATCTCTGATCTTTTCTTCAGTCAGACTTGCTCGTTTCCTCTCCGACTGAGGTGTAACTTCTGAGTGAGCTGTGAAACCGTGGGGTTGCTGCCATAAATGCAAACAGACAGAAACATGTGTAGATGTTAAGCAGGAAGAGCTTGCCAGATAGATCCTTGACGTTTATACCACCGCCTTGAACTTAATGGTGGTGAGATTACAAACCTAAGTACCCCAGGCTGCAGGGTAATTCCTTTGGGACCATGCGTACTACATCTGGATCAACACAGTCTGAGGTCTCAGCAGATTTTTGTGAAAGTGTGGTTAAAGATATTAAATGCAAACCATCACAGGGGCAACAGCGTTGAAACTCCTCCCTGCTCCTTGCAACAGCCCCTAGACACAGAGCTGCCAATGGCCAGGATGGAGAGGCTCCATAAATCTCATTCACACCTTCAGGTCTCAGACTGCAAAGGGAACTTTCTTCAGGATCCCTTTGTACAGAATATGCAGACAATGACATTTTTGTCTTGGTTTTCATTTCATATTATTGCACCAGTTGTCCTGGATAAGATCATAAACTTGTCCTCACTGGTAATGTGCTTTCACAATGTCTGGAGGAGGCAGAGGGAGTTTAAAATTAATGCACTTCCTAGCATGAAATTATTCATGGCTCAACACTTGTAATTACCAGGGCCAAGTTTAGGAAGCCCATAGTTATGAGGAATTTGATATTTTAAGACTTAAAACAAATGTTTTACAAGTTTTATCCTTTGCCTACTGCAGAATGCATTATGTCCTGGTAGAACAGCAGTGTGTGCGTATCATCCCCAGCCAGTCCCATCAGCTCATCACACCTGTCAGCCATTCGTCACCAAACCATTGCCCATTAGATGATAAAATCCAATGGAGGTGGGGGGAGGCCAGTCCAGCCGTTGTGCTAATTCCCCATCCTGAGCAGCAGGCTCCTGTGGGCCCAAGGCATCCTGTGCAAAGTTCAAAGCTTTTTGGAAAGCAGTGAGATCAGACCAATTAGGGCTGTCTGCCCACACCACACCTGTGTCAGGAGACCTGCTCCCCATTCCCTCCTGGGCTCCCCATTCCCTGCCCTGCCTGCCACCCCAGCTTTGGGCTCCTCTCACCATCCCTGGTTGCGGCGTAACTCCGCTGCAGTTCTCCCTCATGTACGTTAATGCAGGATCAGGATTTGGCCCTCTGTGCCATTCTGTAGCAAAAAGGGACCGGCTGTAGGCTGCATGGGGAATAGAGCTTGATTCAGTATTTAATCCAGGTTCTTAAATCGTATCACATTACCGCCTCTTCATTCCCTTTGTTACTCTGTGATTTGTTATGTGTTCTGAGGGGTCCCACACAATTCCTGAGTGCTTCTGCAGCTGAGTCAAAGCAGCTCCTGCTCTCACGGGAGATCAAGGTGCCATGCAGCAGCAGGATTTGTCTTCAGGGGAAGTGCTTTCACACGAGACCTGCTGCTATCCCTCACCATGCAGCACGTGGCTGCTAGGTTCTCCTTCTGCACCAGCAGTGCTGCTCTGAATCACAGAATCACAGAATCACAGAATCACAGAATCACAGAATCACAGAATCACCCGGGTTGGAAGGGACCCCAAGGATCATGTAGTTCCAACCCCCCTGCCTAGCAGGGCCACCTGCTATGCCTCTCTGCATCCCTCTCCCACTGTTTCATTCAGAAGAAAGGGGTTTGGATTTCAGTTTGTACTGAGAAACTATGGTTGAGTCACTATCAGGCAAATAAATATTTTTGACCTTATTTAAGAGCTGAAGGACTTGCTTCTGTCTCTCTGCAAGTGTCCCTTACACTTTCAAACAAGGAGATATATGAATATCTCAGGTCAGGTGTAAATGCTAATGATTCAGTTTTGAGCGACACGTTTCAAGGTGCCCGGCATTTTGGCAGTGGCTGAACATGGTCTCCAGGATGCTTTTTGTGTTGGAGTTCATTTGCTTCGTGGTTGTGATTGGAGCTGTGAGAGGGAAAGGGGTTGGAGCTGCTGTTCTGCATTGGTGTCTGTGAGGAGATGCAGTGAGAAGATTCCTCACACTGCGAGTTTATTATCTGAAAGAAAACGGGAGTGTGTTTTGTGTGTTCCTCTTATAAACACAATGAAAGTTGTTACTAAATGGCAAGCAGGACAGTTGATTGTTAGTGCTTCCTATGAAGGCTAAGGGGTCCTCCAAAAACATGTGACATCTTCCTCTCATCTGGTTGTGCCATTTCTATTCATTTCAATTCTATTCTATTATTCATATGTATTAAAGGCATATTTTCAGCATTTAGCGTCCCCTTAGGAGTAAACTACAAACAAGACCTTCATATGATACACAGCCAAAACAACCCAATTTTGTCACAAAACTGGGCCAGTGTTTATGGAGGAACCACATCCACAGCTAAGTGAAGCTTCTGAGGGCTGCGTTGGTTCCTCTGGAATGAGGAGGAAGCGTGCTGGGCTGCAGCAGGCAGTGCAGCCTCCAGCAGCCTTTGCAGCAGAGCAGAGCTGCCGCTGCCTGGGGAAGGCCTGCTGCTTCCCTGCTTTCTACGTGAGAAACACACATAGAAAGGCACGTGATAAAGCAAAAAAAAGTCTTGCTCTGCATTTTGCATGCATTGCTCAGTTTGCCATAAGCACAGGATGATGTGCTTGATGGTGTGTCTGCGTATCACAGAAAAAAGTCTTAGTGGAGGATGTAAAAAATTCAGGAAAACACAGCAACGTACCAACCTGTTAGTGTCCCACTGTGCACAACAATTCAGCCTCTCTCCTGGCCCTATGAGCAGCACAGCATACACGAGGCATTAACGTGCACCACAGAGACAAAAATGATTTCAGACAACGTATCCTGCTTTGGCCGAGGTACTCTGAGGGCTGTCAAACGGTGTCACTCAGAGATTTATCTCATTCTTGGAAGGACAAGTCCTGGAATGTGCATATGGGAACCACATAGGCAGACAAACACGGTTCCATCCAGACATTGTGAATTAATGCCATGGACGACAGTTTGGATTTTAAAATATCTGGCCTAGTTTAAGGCTACCAGATGCCAGCTTCCATCTTTCCAGGAGCAGGACCCGACCCTCTGTAGCAGTACCTGTCAAGATCTCTGCTTTAATCATCTCAGATGGACATAGGAAAAATCAATCTGTCCTACTGAGAAAAAACTTTTGAGATCACCCCTCGAGAAGGATTGCAAGTAATCCCTGTGCAAAGGCTCTGTAAAGTGATCTCTTTCAAAATCATATGTATGAAATTAGTTATAATCTGCATGGTAACGACCCACATTTTCAGCTTGACTTGCATGGCACGATAAGGAGAGCACAGATGGTTCCAATGGAGGAATTTCTACGTACCACTCAACGTGCTGTACTGAGATCTTCATTGCGTCTCAAAGGCTGAGCCATGAAAACCTGCACAATAAATCGAGAATGACGGTGTTTTTCTGGCAGAGCTTGACCCCATGCCCTTTGAGATAAGTGGCTAATCTCCCACTAATTTTAGTGGTACAGGATTAGCACTTCATAACTTAGGACCTAATTTTTGTTTGTGGCCATAAACTCTAATATGAAGGAAAACGAACCTACAGCGGGAACTGCTCAGGGAGCCTTACTTTGCAAGCAGGTCACTGGAGAACTTTTCTATGTTAGCTGATGCTTTTATTTTTAAGCAATGTAATAAAAGCAAACTGTTAATTATCCTTCAGAGCACTGCTGAGAGACAGAGTGGAAGACAGATGGGGCTCTGGTTTAGATAGAGCCCCTTGTGCAGAGGAACCACATAGCAGGCACATGGAGCAGACACCAAGCAGCATCGTACTGAGCCAAAGTGAGAGCATTCACTGAAATCAGCAGGATGTCCAAAAACAGAGTACCTGTGAGAAAGAACAGGTTTTGAGGAACTCATCCTCATGTCCAGGGCATGCAGATCTACAGGCATAGAGGAGATCCTGGATCCGGGTTGGGCTGCCCAGCAGAGTTTGCACAGTCCTGGGCTCACACAGCAGCAAATCCTTGATTCATGAAGCCCAGTTCTCTACCAGCTCCCATCTCATCACACACAGAAATGGCACGGAGTTGTGTCTCACCGGGTGCCCGCAGGGCAGGAGCACGCTCTCTTCCCCTGAAGGAATCACCTGTGGAAATGCACAGAAGTTAAATCGTGAAGTTGTTCTTTCCCAGTTACACAAGAGGACTGTGATCCATTTGAAATAAATTCTTATCAGATAAAGAATGAGATTTGGAGGGAAGTGCAAATTGTCCCATTTGTTGGTGCCACTGCCAAGAGCCTTTCCTCTTGGCCCACATTCTACTCAAACAGAGCTAACAGAAAGCTGGGAATTGTAAAAAAAAAATGCAATCAAAACAACGTGAAACAGGGATGACGTGAATCTAAAAGAGAAAAATGGAGTTTCATAGGCACATCCACTTACTGAGAGGAAAAAAGACAACCTGATAAGAAAAGAGTAAGTGAAAAGAACCTCATCAGGAAGAAGAAAATGCTATCACTTCTGCTTATAATATTATCAGAAAACTATAGGAACCACGAGGAAGTCTTTCTAAAAGAGCTGATAAGTGTTCTATCACCTCCATGGTCTGAGCGGAGCACCAGTGTTTTGTTTTTGCCAATAACCTCATTTATCTCTTGTGGTCTAACGTCTCTGGTACAAGGCAAAGAGCACGTGGAGTTTTCTCCCTTTGTGTTTGCAGTAGGCAAAGGATGGTTGGATGGCGTGAGCAGGTCCGGGGGCACAGCCCTGGTCTGTCCCAGCCCTGCTGAGTGACTGCAGCCAAGTCTGGCCCCCTCCCTGTACCTGTGCTTCCCTTTAGACCACAGCAGAGCTTCTTCAGCAGGCTGAGTTCTTGCACATCAGAGGAACAGCTGGATTTCAGAGATCTCGTCCCACCTACTTGAGGGCCATGAGATGAAGTCAGGCAAGAGCACCACAACAGCCCTGTGTACCACGTCCTGTTCAGCAGCACGAAGGAGATCCCAGGCGTCCTGCCTCCAACCTCCTCTCTCTTGCAACACTGGAAATATTTTATGTACAACCCGGTTAATTAAAATTGTGCTAGCAGACACTTGAAGTACTGAAAACTAATATGCACCTGCCAGGTCTAAAGAAATTTTCTTCAGAGAAACTATTGGATCAACATACACTTAAACCTGGCCTGTAAATGTTTTGGCCCCAGGGCTTTTCTCATAGTACATTTTAAAAATGTCATCTCAAGTTAATCCTCCTCCTAACAGTTGGTAGATACGGTTTATCTGATCGAAACGACAGGACAAAGGGATTTTACTGACTTTATTTTCATTATCATTAAAGTAAATGTTTTCGCATGTCTGAAAAAAAAAAGGTGTTGGAAAGTTATCTTATGCCATGGAATAGAAATTGCCTCATGCAAATCTTGATTCAATGTTATTATACACTACTGTAAATAATGTAGTGTTGATTCAGAGAGATCAGCAGGAAGGGATATTGCTGCTAGTTTGTTCATTTGTTTCCCAATCCTGCTGGGGCACTTGAATTCCAGCTGCTGGCTTTGCTGGCTACAGGACCACTTCCCTAAGCGTGTAGGCTGTAAGGCTGAGCAGCAGTGCTGAGGACATTGCATGTTTCATCCCTCGGCCGCCCCAGCTTAACTCTCTCTACAGGGCTGTATTTGGGAATAGAAATGGGATCTGGCTGTTTTCTCCTGCCCTGGTGTGTCATCCCATCTCCTCCCACAGGAAGGTACAGATAATGGGGCACAGATAATGTGCACTGTCTGTACTAGGCTGATCACTGAGTTAGTCTGAGGCATAAAGGCATAGGTAGGTACATACAGCCCTGGCTGAGGGGTATATTGCAGGTAGATGAAGTAAAACACGCTAACACAATGTCCTCAAGGGCTTTGTTAGGTGAGAAAAGTCTGCACAGAGCCCTTGATGAAAGGTTAACCCTCCACACTTTGCCCTCATTAGGACAAAGATATTCTATTAATGAGAAGCAAAATCCCATTCATGTCCAAAATGGCAAGATAAGACAAGAGGCAGCTCTCTCAGGAGACTGTTCAAAGTTGCCTTGTGTTTAATTTCAACCTTTTGCTTCAATGGTAGTTGCCCACAGCCGTGTTTTTGTTAGGATTTCACTTCTGACACAGGTGCCTGCGGATGGAGCACTGCTCAGTCCTCTCTTCCCACTAGCACTGGCTGGTGCAGGACACCTGTGAGACCAGAACATGGCTGTGTGGTACGGCCAGGAAAGAGCCTGGCGTTCCTTTCTAGCGAGCAGAGCACAGCAGTGCAAAGCATGAGGAATGTCTGCGTAAGTCCCTGCAGAGCATGGGCACAGGGAGCAGGAATGGCCCAGACCTCCCTTTCTTAGCAGTGCTTCATGGCCCCATAAAAAGAGATCATTAACAAAAATCCCTCGGCCTCCCCAGCTTAACTCTCTCTACAGGGCTGTATTTGGGAATAGAAATGGGATCTGGCAATTTTTAAAGATTCAGATTCCTTAATCATTCATGGTGTGAGAATGTCACTGAATGAGGATCCGCACATAAGCCCCCAAGATGGGAAAATACTGGGAGCTTTTGGTTGCTAAGGAATAAATGACATTAAACGGAGCACATATCCTTTCCCCATGCAGCATCTGTCTGGTGGGAATGAGCAGCCCTGGGTCTGGTATGCACTGGTTCGGTGTCTCTAGAAACATCTGGACAGCCAGACAGGAGTGGGGCTTTGATTACTGTTCTGCACATTTCCTGCTGCAAAGCCCTGGTTCCTTCCATCCTCTCATTCCCCTCTCCCATGATGTGATGGGGAGACCTGCCTTCAGAGCTTTAAGAGACTCGTTCCACAGCTGCTGTGACAGCGGTGGAGGCGGCACACACAGGTGCCACTGTGGGGCAACAGAGCCCAGAGAGCAGCTGCTAGGCACACACCTGCCATGGAGGCATGCAGGAGGGCACCTCGGTCTGCCATCGGAAGTGAAGAAACATATGGCACCCAGACACAGCCTGCAGCTCTGGCTTTCCAGCTCTTCTCCGAAGGCAGTCTCCCGCTCTGGTCTCCCTCTGCCCGTTGAAGTTGGTTTGTACAGAACACAGAACCAAAGCCAGGCCTCCACCACTGGGGCCAAGATGTTTAAATTCACCAGAGGTATCTGGATCCCTGCTGTGGAGGCAGCTCCCTTCCCATGTCAATGTGGATACCAAACACATGTAGTGCTATAGCAGGAAATCGGCCTATTTGGAACCCAAATGTTCACATTTCTGCTAAGGTTTACTTAGACAGAGGAGCAAGCCAAAAATGGTGGTGTGGAAACAGGAAAAGCAACACCACAATGCAACCATCCTCAGGGCCTTCTCTTTGGTTTTCTCTGGGTAGGTTTGCCTCTGGCTGCTCTCTGTGTAATCTACAGCTGTCTGAGTCTAATGAGCTAAATGACTGTAAGAGCCTCGCTTGGGTGCTCCTTGGCTTAGCAGCTCCAGCTGCACACAGGAGAGCCGGGGGCTGAGTCAGGGATTTTGTGAAAGCAGCAGCTCATGCTGGGATGACCACAGTGTGCATAAAGGGTTGCACCAGCTGCAGACCTGGGACTGTAAGAAAAATGTGCGGGGAGGGCGAGCGCAGAGATGGGCACACGGAGCAGGCAGCTCTCATTTTTGGGCTTCTTCAGAGCTTTTGTATTTCTTTGTGTCCAGCTAGCTGAGGCTTAGACTAATGAGTGAATTGTAGTTGCTTGTTAGGCTGGGGAAGAACTTGAGGCGTGAGGCTGTGGCAAATACTCATCCAGACCTTCAGAGACTGGGACGTTTCAGTGCCTAAAAAAGGTGAAAGTGTTATTCAGCACTGCCTCCATCCTTCACCAAATCATGAATCACAGAATCAACCTTCTGGATGCTGAGTGTTCGTTAGACAGGCTGACAATGAAGAAGTAGCTTTAGTGATCACAGCCTAATGCACGTGTTGGGCTTAAACAGTGAAAGGGGTCTGATGGGAAAATGGAAAGTAGGTTTTATTGTAGACCAGACGAAATGAGCTGGAAGTAAGGTTTTTAAGGAGAGCAGGTTCAAGTCTCCTTTTACCGGCCACAGGTACAGGCAGGAACAAGATAAGAAAACAGATTTGTGTGTGCTTTACGCAAATGGCAGCATTCGATATGAAATACATCATCAAACACTGGTAGGTTTTGTTTTAGTCGTTGTAGAAGGGCTGTATCAGGAACCATGTCATTTAAAACACTATAAAACCATTCGAGGTGGAGGGGTGGGGAAAAAGGACGAATGAATAAAGGATCCTATTTTCATACGCTTTAAAGGTCTTATTTGAAGAAGAAAGGTTCTTATTTGTGAAACTGGAATAACATATTCTCAAATTTTTACGAAAATGTGATTTGAGTTGGGAGAAAAGGGTTCTTTAACGTGTGCCAGGCATTTACAGGATCTGTGTTGATCCTGAAAATAACAAGAACTGAAGAGATCCTGCTATTGCAGAGTCGTTTTCATGTCAGTGGTCACTTCATCTTGGTGAGACCATATTTATAACAACATTTAGAATTATCTTGTAAGCTAAGAATACCGTGGGAAGGGTTTGTTGGAAACATTTATTTCTTCCTTCCTCCTTCCAAAGTTCAGGTGATGTATTCAAGCAGCTATAGGAGGAAACAGTGCTAGCTGTTCACGGTGTGTTCAAGAGCATTAATTATAACAGATAAAAAGATGGATATTGAGTTATTTACTGCTGCTCATTCAAGTTTTAGACATTGAATATACCCATTGGTAACAATGCAGTTGTGAGTTTGAATCAGGCTCTGCACTCTCTTGTCAATTTTTCTCCCTGAATATGATTTTCATCCTGGAGTTTTTCCCAGAGCCCAAGAGAGAATAGCTAGGAGATTCTGCTGACAGCTCACAGGCTTCAGTTCACTTTGCTGTCAGGTATACAAACCCAAAGAGAAGTGGGAGAGTTGTCGAGCAAAAAATGGACCAAGTCACAGCGTAGAACAGATAAGTATTTATACCCACTTCATCAGTTGCGTATCAGAACTTGGCCTAAGGTGTAGTGAAATCTGTGAGTTCCAGTGGGAGGCAGAGTTACCCTAGGTTTGAGCAGGTAGGTGAAGCTGGGAGAAAGGAACTGCAGTAAATGATCCCAAATGGTGGTGCCAAGCAGGTGGCTGTTTGTCCTAAGAAAAATCATAAGAGCACAAAAGTCAGCCAATCATTGCAAAATCTTTCCTATTTAAATGTAACCCAGTTTAAAATTAACTACCCGGCATGTGAGATCTTGAGATTCTTCATTGTACCTCCAAAAGAGGAGGTAGAAACTCTCCTTATCTGTCCTTGAAAATGGGCTAAGGCAAATAAGAAGCCTTCCCAGGGACAGCCCATCCTCCAGCACCATTACCCAAGCTGCAGAGATGTTTTGTGGGAAGGGTTTGGGACGCTGAGTCAGCACTGCACTGCTGGTAGCTCTGGCTTTTCCATGGATGGTTCCTATATACTATGAAGCATTATTTATCTGCTGCAGCCCAGCCCAGCAGGATTGCAGGCAACATGAGAAACGAATGGGATTCTAGCAGCATTATGTCACTTGATGGATTTAAGAGACAGCTAGGCTTTTTTTATGAGAAGAAAGGAGGTTTGCAGATGCGAGGACAAAACAAGGAGGTGTGTTTGAGAGAAACCTAAAGGGCCAGACTCATTGGACCAAGTGGCCTTTTCCTGCCTTGCAACTCTTTGCTTCCTCATGTCTATTTACGGACTGCAGCGTGCTGAGGTCCAGTGCACAGCCATGCACTGAGGTGTGCCTGCTGCAGAGCACAGGGGGATCATTGTTGGAAAAAACAGTTCTCAGGGAGGAGAAGACTGAAAATGGCCAATAGGACAGTTTTGATGCAGATAAGGTTGTTCCTCTAATTAGATTTGACTATCTTACAAGTTACATAAAAAGTGCACTTTCTGCACTTCTGCACTTTTGACAAAAGGAAGGCAATTACTTGCAGAACTCAATTTTGGGGGAGCAGATTCTGGATCCCCACAGCATCTTGCCTTGCCCACCTCACTAGAATCCTGACATGTAAGATTGTCAGGCCTCTGAGACCCATCTCCTCATTGCTCTTCAATTTCTGGCTCCCCTCGGAAGCACTTACTCTGCCCAAGGCACTGAACTCTCACAAACCATACCCTCTTCAGGCGATTCACAGCTCACTTTCTAGACAAATGCAATTCTCCTTAAAACCTAATTTCTTAATCCTCTCTTTTCCCCAGCCACAATGATAATCACAGCACTCTGCATCAAAGAAATTCAACTCCCTTACAACATTCATTAAGCCTTCCAACCTGTCTGCCATGATCACTCACGTAATTAAATCAGCGTGGTATTTAAAGCTGGCAGTGGGAAGAAGGCATACCATGGAGATGTCTCAATTTGTTTTTCATTGCTGCTGCCCTTTGTGTCTGCCAGAGCCTTCCTGGCCTTCAGCTTCCTTCTGTGTGTATCTATGGGAGTTGTCTTCTTCTTGATCATGACCAGCAGAGAAAAGGGATGAGAAAGAAACGATGCAGTACGATACCACAGAAAATACAGGATACGCTCATTTTGTCATCCTGTCCTATGTCCATGTCTATGTCAACCACCTTGAGTCATATCATGAGTTTCCATGGCTTTAGGTCAAGGAGCCAAGACCTTGTATTTAGATTGAGAATCATCTGTAGACTGATGATGCTATTACATCATAATTTCATTTTAGTAAAGCCAGAGCTTTTCTTCATGCTTTGAGCTACAGGGAGAAAAGATCAATATCAGTAGAGTTGCTAATACTCTCCTCTGGCAAGGACACATCTAATAGCTCCTGGGACAGCCATGATGGGCAGGGTTTGTGTCAGCCTCCCTTCTGGCACAAACCAAAGAAAAAGGAACCAAAAGAGCCTTAGAGTTTGTAAAAACAGCAAGTGAGCTTTACTTTGCATCTTCCTCCAGTTCTTGCTCACTATGGTAGGACCTCAAGCAGAAGTCTCAGGAGGTTGTCCCTCTGTCCTGAGCAGAGAGGCAGCACGAAAATACTAGAGATCCCTGGCAGAATGTGTTCCCAAGGGACTTCTAGCCCCTGTTCGCTGGCATAGGCAGCTCAGACATGTTTGCAGAGGTTTATGTTTCGAGTCCCCCACATCTCCTGTGGAGATTCAAAGCCATTTCCCCAGTGAGCTGACCCAGCAAGTTGATCCATCTGTACCAACGTTGTTACAGATTCTGTTGTCCATTTTTAAGAAAAAATATTTATACCGCTCTTTGAAAAAAATGAAACATTAATTTCATGCCAGTGTGGAGCTCATACCTTGGGATTGTTCCTGCAGCTCCAGCAGAAGGGAACACACACAGACAGGCAGAAGGCTCGGATGAAAACAGCTCATTATACGGCTTGCGTGAACTTTCTGAATTTAAGCTCCTTTATCTTCTGAGCATGTGTCTCCAAGGCAACCATTGAACCACTGCTGGCTTTCCAACATGCTGCATTTCACATCGTCTGTCTCTTTCCAGAGTTTGAATCTAGACCCCTGCCTAAATACCTCAGAGGCATTTAAATAAAAGAGTTTTAAAAAAAGAAGAAAATGACTGTATTTTTAGCAATCGACCAGCACTGACTTACATGAGTGTTGTGATATTCTAAATGTCTCTAGCTATAATCATTTGGACAGACGTTAGTTACTGTTGATACAGAGCAAAAGGCTGCAAACCATTGAAATAAATGCTAACTTTATCTGAGCCTCTATTTCTGTGCGCACTGGGCCCTCAAAGCTCAATCACAAGTCCCAAGAGGGCTGTAGATTCCTGTTAATTTTCACTTCTGATTGTGTCACAGATACCTCAGGATGAGGTATGTTGCTCTAGTCAACATTTTGTTCCTGTTCAGTTGAAAAATAAAAATATGCTTAGAAATAAAAAGGGAAAGCAGAGAGCTGCCTGTCCTTTTCTGGGTTGACAGCAATGGCAGCCTGTGTTGTTGTGGGTTTAGAGCCTGGGTGGGTTTGGCTGCAATTACTACTATTCACAGAATTTACGTTGCGAAAGTTAGAAATTATGGCAGGCTCACTACCCTTTTCTGTTACCAGCTATTGGGTTTATTGTCCTTATCTCAACCCACAGCTCATCTATATCCCTTTTTTCTAGTTGAGCCAATAAAGCATCATGCATTTGCTCTTGTGCTCAAGCAGTTCCTTTAAGGAAAAGGCTCAGAGTGCTGGTAACTTAGAGGGCCAACTGTGCCCAAGGATGCTTGGGAGTAATGTGTTGTTCCTTGGCTAATGAAGGCTGTGACAGCACATTTGGTTCCTTGATGGGAGCAATAGAGGAGGTAAAGTTTTCTAGGATGAAAACTTGTGCTTCAGTTATCCAGCCTCGTGACAAGATGAACCCAATGCACTTTGTGCTCAGCAGCACTGCAGCTTGATGCACAAAGTCCTGGATATCTTCCTTTAGATTCTGATGTAACACGCTGGTTATCCCAGATACCTACTTTCATCAAACCTGTGGAAGCTCTGTTATCTTTGCGTCATTCTCCACATTTTCAGAAGTTTGCATCTGATGGACCAGAGAATAAAACCATGCACTGATCCTTTTAACCAAAGAGCACGATGGAATGAACATCAGTTAGAGAAGCAGCACTTAAGAAAACCCTACTCTGGAATCAGTACATAAGTAGGTAGGGGAAGCAGTGTGCTGGGCCAGAGCCTGCTGAGACACAGCTCCGAGCCTCCGCTGCATGCTGAGCAGCAGCTCTCCCTGCTGCAGAGTGGAACGCAGGTGGTTGTAGAGTAGGAAGGGTTTTATATGTTATTGCCATCAAACTAGGATCGTGTAGTAAATCTGGGATGTGACTGCATTCATCTTTCTTTTCTTCAGAAGGAGAAAAAAGGCACTTAAAACAAGGGAAAAGCTTCATCTAGGCAGAGTGGATATAAATTTTATGTACTGTAACTAGCTATTTAACCTCTGCAACCTTATCTGTCTGGAGACCAGCTCACATAGTATCCATGAAATGAAGGCCTCAGGCAAATGGTCTGTTGAGTTTCTGTGCGGACTCTCAGATGTAGATGAAACATCATGAGACACGCAAAGGCGTATAAATCAGAAATAGATTTGTAGAGAAGGGGACAGATCTGCCAAGCCGCCATCTTGGTGCGACAGGCTCTTTTGTAAGCATCGGTTCATTCTGTAAGGACGGAGACCCTTTTTATTGCAGCTACCCACACACACATCCCGTAACGACTGAATCCAAAGGAGTTTGGTGGGGAGGTAAAGGGAGACGTTGGAATTCTTTTTCTTTTCCATTCTCACAGATGTTCTTACTTGGGCTTTTCCAACCACTACAAATTCTCCTTTGTAAATCTGATCAAGCCAAGGGGCACCCATTAGCTGAAATCCAAACAGGATTTCTGGTGGCAGAGCCTGTTTTTTGTTTCGTGCAGAGGAAAAGCGATGGTTGATTATCTGCAGCTCTTGTTCGCGTTTCAGTAATGTGAACGACTGAAACAAAATCCCCCCTTTCACCTGACTTTTTAAACACCATGCGCTGCTGATGGTGCTTTCACAGCGTAAGGGACAGGCAGCAGGGTGCCAGGTGGTTCGCCCACAGCTCAGCCAGATTTCTGGTGCACCCTGACAGTGTGCTCATCTCTGCTTTTACCAAGACTGGTTTTCACTACACATGGGACAGGCGTTCTTGTGGTCTGCATTCAGCGCAGGTTTGCCCAACAGACACTGAGTTCGCAGGACTCTGAGGCAGCCTCCTTCTGGTTGCCAACAAAGCTCTCTCAGGGAGCAGCCTTCCACTGGCTGCCTTTGCTGGTGCTCGCTGCCACGCTGAGTTAGTGAGAACTGCCAACAGCTCTTGCAGCGGTGAGGATGGGAGCGCTCTGTGCAGAGAAGCATGGCAGAAAACCCAGCCAGCTGAGCCTGACCAGCATGTAAGCCAGATCCCTTACAAATGGGAAGAAGTCATAAAACCTGCTGTGAAACATTAGTCTTAGCTTCAGCTGTTAGTGACTTTAATGGCAAAAGCGCCCTGTCCTCATAAGAGCCCTTTACTCCATTGCTGGATTCCCCTGGGACTGGGAGCAGACTGATCCCACAGTAGCACTTGAACTAGTAGCAGAGCAATAAAAAAGGGGGAAGAGTAAGAAGAAAACCCAATGTGCTAAGCAGCAACCACTCCGCTGCTGGCTTTCAGCACAGGCAGGTGCTTATGGAGTTTCCAAATCCCCTTTATGGGAGCACTGCAGTAGTGATTCTCTCGGGATGTGTGGAGCCCTCAGCCAACAGGAGACCTGCCTCTACCTGTAGAGAGGAAAATAATTCCTGCTCCTCAGTGACAAGCCAAAATTCTTCACAGGTATATGCTAGGAATTAAAGACCCAGCCCTATTAAAAGCAATAAATTTGTACCGAGGATGTTCTTGGCCCAATAGTGAGAGTAAATTGACACTTTCTGGCGCTATAGCCTCCTGCCAAAGGGTGGGAAAAGTAACCCAGGTAATAATAAAGTGATCTCTAAGGGTTTTTTTTCCACAGCCTGGCTTTCGGAATGTAAGCCAAATTCTAGCCTCGCGTGAGCCTCTCCAAAGTTTCTCGGAGCTAAAATTCCGTTCTTCATTTATTACAAGCTGATCAGAAGTGTTTCTTGATCCAACATCAACACCCTTGGAAAGGAAAAGGCAGGAGGAAGGAGTGAGGAGCTGGAAGAGAGACAGAGCAGCCTGCAGACAGGCGTGCACAGCTCCCAGCGTGCTGCAGAGCAGCCAGGCAGAAAGACCCTCCGTCACTCACTGGGAACTGATCCAGTCTGAGCCTGCGGAGAGGCGATGGGGCAGACAGTGGGGCAGAGGGATTGGTACAGTATTAAATGCACACTGAGCGGCAGCTTTCCTGCTTTTTTTTTTTTTTTCCAAGGAAGTTTCTAACTTTAAAGGTTGTAAGGAGTCACTGTCTCACCATGCAGCTGCACGGATCCTGCCTGACTCCAGGGATGTGCTGCAGCTCTGCCGACTGTGACCTCTGCATACACTGTGTGTGTCTGTCGGCTCAGGGTTCTCCTGCTGACAAAAGTGAAGCAGGGATGGCAAAGAGGAGGCAGAAGGAGATGAAGGAGAATGGAAAATAAGAGATAGCAAGAAATGGATAGCAGCAATGATGGATGTAGAATAAGAGACTGAAGAAATGTAAGGGTTAGGATGTTACATGGAAGTTATTTTCTTGCCTTTGAGCTCTAAAATGCTTGTGCTGACAGACCACCTAAGGCCCCAGTGAGAAGAGGGTAGCTTGGGATTCACCCCAGCAAGAACCTCAGCCTAGTCCTGTCCTACAAGTGGGACCAAGGTCCTGGCCTCTGGCAGACCTCCAGGGAGGGCCATGAGTGCTGAGAGGCATCCATGGGTACTGCAAAGTTGCTGTATTTTTCCAGAGAGTAATGGAGTTTAAAAAATAAATAAATAATTGAATAAAGAAAGAAAGAAAAACCAAAAGATGATGTTGGGCATGAAAGAAATTGCCCAGTTTTACTGTCACTCATTTCTCCAGAGGTTATGGATATCCATGACATAATGCCAGAAGAGCCCGATTCATCTTCTGCTGAAAGTATGGGACATGGGCTGGGCTGTATAGTCCAGTACAGCAGTGCTGGACCAGTACAAGACAAAGAACAGCTTGTTATTTCCCAGTGAGGTGACACAGCCATCCCAAGCCTGCAGGCAGCCTGAAGCTGGCAGGCACAGGGCAGCCACTCTGCCTTGGCTTCTTGAAAAATCAGAAGGTGCCTACAAGTAGTGTGGGACTCACTGCATCTTCCTCATCTCCTCATGCCAGGAGAGATGTCTTCACAGCACTGCACGTGCATAATATTAATCTGCTGGTGTTTTGAGAAGGAGCTGTTCAAACATTTTGCTGGGAGTAGTTCTGCGGGTGTGAAAACATACAGCCTGAGCAAGGTGGCAGGACGCTGAGGGCTGACTGATGGACCAACCTGCTGACAAGGGGCTGGAGGAGTGCTGACAGGTACTGCAGCCTGCACGGGGCTGGCGGGCAGCACAGGGAGCAAACACGATCATCCTCCTTTTGAGCAGGGGTTAGGGAAGAGACACTCCTCCAGTTCCCGCCTTCTCCAAGTGAGCAGCACTTAAACTCCTTTTTCCACGGGGTTGAAAAGCCCTGGAGCCCCAGCAGCTGAAGGGCCTCTGCATTACCTGTGAGCAGGAGAACATGAGTGCTGCATGCTGGAATCTGTGAAACAAGTCATTCTGATAGCTAAGGGTCTGGATCTGCACCTACGGATCTCAGAGCAAACCCACTTGGGAAACACAGCAATATTCCCAGTTATGGGGCTGTTTCCCTCAGTTTCCTCATACTTTGACCATAATCATTTTGTGTAGAAGGCAAAGCCATGGGATTACGATTCCCTACAACAGGTTGGGCCTCTGTCAGAGGTACAGCAGGACTGAAAGCATTCCCAATCCTGCCACAGAGCTCTGCAGAGTCTTGTTGGTTCAGTCTGCTCGTTTCGGTGACCATGACTTGCTAGTTGTCCTTCAGTGTCACATGCAATGTTTATGACCTCTGAGCAGCCCATCACTTTCTGCTCAAGCCGGTGATGATTTTATTTTATTATTTTATTATATAATGTAAATTGAGCTGTTGTGCAGCCCCTCGCTGGGGCAAACAGCAGCACTCTCCAGATGCAGTCACCAACCAGCTGTGTCACACTACTCCTGAGCTGTGTAGGTCATCTTACAGGCTGTTAACAGAGGCATCTCCACTCTCAGTCTCCCTTCCCCTACCTTAGAGAAAATCCCTGTTTACATCCAGCAAGTCCCTCAGCTTCAGCCAGGGTGAGGAAGGGGGAAGAATGCAGGACTCTGCTATCAGGGCCCATTGGGTATTTGAGCCTTTTTGCCGATGAATTTTCATTGCTTGTTAAAATGGTCACTTTCCTCAGACACAGATGACTTGGTGTGTGGGAAGGGACAGAGGTGTGACCGTACTCAACAGCCTCCATTCTCCTGTGCTGATAGGAGCCTTAATGCCCACTGCTTTGTGTGACTTCCTTCTCTTTTCTTGTTTGCCTCTTTGGTGTGACTTTACTTTCTGTCTGAGCAAATATCACAGAGAAATCTCTTGTAAACAGGAGGACATGACATTTTTACAAGCTGAGAATTCAGGATGCATGGTGTGGTGTTTGTTTTGGAGTCCATACATGGCTGGACAAACACTCCATTATCCCAGCCTCTGCCTGCAGAGGCAGCCGTGCTCTGCGCAGCCCAGCATGGAGCACACAGGTTCAGCACTGATGTTGGGCTAGCCCAGATCCTTCTGCTTTCCAGTAAGGGCAGTGGCAGAGGAAATCACCCTGAACTCAGCATGTTCTGTTCCTAGAAGCCATGAAGCTCTGTTCCCATCTGCAGGCAAAGCAGCCGGGCCATCTTGGTTAATGCAGCTTTTCCACCTGGACTCCTCATTCTGACTGAAGACACCTTGCATGGACGAGTCTCTGGTGCCACGCAGCATTAAGAGGGCATCTTGTTGTTGGTTGGAGTAGGAGAGTAATACAAGACACAGGAAAGGTCCTCTGGACTTGTGCTTCCAAGAGTGACTCTTCCTATATGCTGCAACTTTTCAGGATGCTGGTTCTGGTTTCCTGGTGTCTCTCCCATCTCTGTTCCATCATCAGATTTGGCACTCAAATGATACTTAGGAGACTTCAAAGTCAGACACTTTCATAGTGTGAATAATGACAGAAGAAGCAGGGGGTGATGCACGGAGCCATGGCTGTTGCTCCAGCAAGCAGCAGGGTGACTTTGAGTGTCTTCCCTCTGCTCCCTTCACAGCTGCCTCGCTTACCTTTACTCTTCTTCCATCATCACAGCTTAGGAATGAGCTAGTTGTCATTAGGAGGCTGTATCATCCTATCATAGTGACATGCAGACTTTCACCGGCTCCAAGTGTTTCCAAAGCATGAATTCTTCCATTTTATTAGTACTGTTTATTAGGTTTGTATGTAAAGCATGCACAGCAGTGCTGGTTGTTTTCAGAGTGTGCATAGGACAAATAAACATCTTTTGCTCCGCTGCAGGGCCTGCCAGCCCAGCCCCTACACTGCCTTCAGAGACCAAGTACCTTCAGCAGGGCCTTCTGGAGGAGAAACTGTTCCTTTGTCACCGATGTCATAACTCGGCGCAGTTGATTTATTGCTTCCTGATTCACTTTCTCCAGTTCCACAGTGTTATCGTAAATGCGCGCTCCCCGGCAGGGTGACTTAAACCAGGACTGGTTCCTGTCGTCTGTGTCAAAAGGATCGAGATCAGGTTTTATAAGAAACAGCAAGCAGGCCGGCTGAGCAAAGCTGGAGCTGCACATGCGCCTGCAAGGGCTGCTGGCAGCGGGAGCAGGAGCTCAGCAGTGCCTGGCGCGCTCTCCATGGCTCCAGCTGAGCTGAGTGGGACACAGCTCAGAGCTCACACGGGGTGATGAGATGTTCAGAGTCATGGGAGTGGGAAGCAAGAGACACGAGCAAATCTGGGACTGATGCAAAATTTGTGTTTATGTTCTTTTAGTGGAAAATATTTCTTTTGTGCTACCCGGAAATCCCCAGAGGTAACATCTTCTTTTTTAACTCTCCCATCAAAACTTGTTTAAAAACTATCTACTTTGCTCCGACCATTAACATTTAATTGATTTCAAAAATCAAAGAAAGATTGCAAAGCAAGCAGAAGGGTATTTCTTCTTCAACTTGTTAGTAAATTCCAACTAGAGCCTTCATTAAGCCACATTTTCCATCTCAGCATATTACTATTATTTATCTGTGCAACAGCACTGGCGTCTTTCTGTGTGTGGGGGTGACATTCAGTGCAAACACAAGCAGAAAGCTCACATCCAGCAGAAGAGCTGGCAGCTTACTGACACATACTGATCTCAGTCTCACTGGGATTTGTCTTTATATTTCTTCTCTTGGAGCACACTGGTTTTCCTGGTGGGGTGTGGAATGTGTATTTTTCGGTCCTACCGCCCTAGGGACTTTCAATTTGGCAAGGAAGCAAAGACGCCAGCAGACAGGAGAGGGTCTAAAAACTCCTGGTAGGTTTGATAGGATGAGCAGCAGTTAGCAGTGTTAAATGGATTTACATGACATGGTTGTCTGTGACTGCAGAGGACTAGACTCAACATGCAGACAATCTTTCCAGGCCTGGCTGCCAACCTGGGCATGTCAGCTGGTTCAGCTGCAGATGCAACCAGGAGACCCCTCTCCACACTGGTGTCTGCCACCAGCCTGCCTGGGCAGGTCCCTTCCCCGTTCAGAGATGCTGGAAGAGGAAGCTGGGTTGGCTTCAGCTGAGCTTTCTTTTTATAACTTAGTGTGAGCTCTCGTGTTGACAGCTGTGCTTCGGTGTGCCCTGTCTCCCAGGGAAACTTGCACAAGGGGCTGATCTGCTTTGAACGCAATTATAAACTGTACCTTAAAGTGGTGCAACTTACTGATGAAGACAAACTCCTCAAGGCTGAATCTTTCCCAGTGAATGCCATCCACGAGCTGAGCAATTGCATATGGGGCAACACCCATTCAGGCTTTGCCAGGCTTAGACTTTCCCTAAACAGCTATTTTTAGGGCCGATGCTATATAAATCCCAGCCTTTCTCTCTCGCTGCTTCTTCTTATTTCCTTAAATCATGCAGTAGCAGTTGCTTGGCTCCATCTCTGAATTCTGCCTCCAAAGGGAACGGAAATATTGTGAACGTAAATCTTTTCTTTCATTTTGTGGCTGGGAAAGACCCAACCTGCAAAAACTGGGCCACCGAGTGACGCTGGCACTTGAGAACTCCGGTCCTGCCCTCAGGAGGAGGTCGGTGAGCTGTGCTGCTCCCGATGAGTCCCTGCAGCACACGCTGGACGCAGCCCTCACCCAGGGCTCTGCTCTGAATGTGCGATGCCCAGAGCAATGCCAGGCAGCAGCTCTTCACCAGCTCTTCACATCTGCTGGATGCAAGCAGGGTGTGTGGCTGGGGAGGGCTGTCCCAGCAGGCTGAGAAGTCGGCTGCACCACGGCCGCGCACAGAGCTCGCTCACTACACTACAAGAAATCCAGCCTTGGTTTTCTCACTGCTGCCCTGACCCTTCCAGAGGCCCAGCAGTGGTACAGCACAAGGGCTCTCAGGCCAGGCTGGCAAGGTCTGGATTTGGCAGCTGAGGTTTGAAAGAGTTCTGAGTTTTCTGAGGATTCACAACACACGTCAAAGCTTGGCCTGCTGCGTCAAGCCTGCTGTGTCACTCCGGATGTTGGGATGGGTGTTCAGGTGTTGAGCCACTGTGGCTTGTTCCTTTTGGTGTCAAATTATTTGTGATTCATGTGTTGCCGTGACATCACTTCCCAATAAAAAGCTGGGCTATCAACCCAGCTTGTCTTCTGCCAAAGCACCTGGCAAAATGCCTGGCCGCTGTCTCCCTTTCACCAGCAACCCACGTGCCAGCAGTGTGACTTGCCATCAGCCCCCAGATCACCTCCTGGTGTCTCAACTCAGTCCAGCAGAGGCTGGTGGCTTGTAATGACAGCTTGTGAGGCTTTGGCTGCCTGGCTGATGGCATGGAAAGACTGCGAGATTTGGCTCTCGTGGCACTGCTCAGTGGGGGTTGTGTGCCTTCAGGCAACCGCATGCACAGGGTGGGCATGTGGACGTGTGGGGGTACGGCTGGGCTAGGAGGGTGGGTGCATTTCTGCAGCTCCCTATGCTCCTGTTTGTTCAGCTAACACAGTTGCTCTCATTCAAGAGCAAAATCACAAGGGAATAATTTGCAAACAGCAACCGAATGTTAAATACTAATTTGTATGTACATGTTTGGGTTGCTTTCCAAAGTCCATTTATCATCTCAATCCTCTTGCATCTGCTGCCACAAGGCGTTCTGCCAACTCAGCAGAATGGGAACTCCAGCTAACCCTGCTTGCACTTGTCTCGCCCCCAGCACCTCTGGACGAGAAGTGAATGTGGCTGGGTCTGCCATGCCATTTCTCCCTCAGTGAGCCATGCTGAGGCTTGGATTGTGTTAGGGCTTCTATCCAGAAGAAAATGATACATTCTTAAACGCATCTACTGTTGGTAATATTCTAAACTTCAAAAAAGAGCTGAAAAGGTTTATCTGGTAGAAATCATTAATTTCCCAGCACCCCCTAACCAATTCTGGATGTACAGCCAGTGAGGTGTGTGATATCTTCAGCCCATGCTGGTACATCAGCTTGTGGATTTGGCAGATGTGCACTTGGACCTCCCAACAGAATGCATAACTCTGTTTAGGCGCTGCACGAGCCCTGAGCCACCAACTTGCCCAGAGATGTTGGATGCTGAGTTGTGTCTGGACCAATACCCATTCTGGGCAGGTCACCTCAGAGATAACCATGAGAAATAACAGCCCTGCCAGAAGGAGGAAGGTGCACAACTATTTCCTATGAACCATCTGGGATTAAATCAAACCAGTCCCAGCTGCCCATGGGTGTGCAGGTGGTGAAATCATTGGCACCACCAGTTGCACAAAGCACATCCATGCAGCTGAGCCCACGTCTCATATTCTGGGGAGACTGGCATTGTGTGTTAACTGGAATTTCCTGTAAACCAAGTGCCCTTGCAGTAGAAAGAAATGGCCAGGAAACAGCTGTGCACATGCAAAGCACTTTTACTACTTGCTTGATGTTTTCCTCAGCATCACATTTTCTTTTTTTTTCTTTTCCAAAATGCTTAAATCCTGTGCAAACAACAGTTTTGTCCCAAGCTTCCTGTATGGCAGTAGCCAAGGGAAACAGCTTCATCTGGGGTGATCCGTTGAAGCCACACACCTTACTGCATGGGAATAGGGGGATTGGGGATTATTCAGCAGACGTTGAAAAATGTTAATATTTTATCAGCCATAGAGTAAACAGATAAAGCGGAAACCGCTTTATATTTTTCTGAAATGTTAATAATGGACCGATAATCTCCAAAGCCTGCATACTTCCTGTGATTCAAAAGGGACTGCGTGTACTCAGCATTCACAGTGCAGCCCTGGCACAAGTCACACACCCTCTCCAAGAAAAGACGACGTTGGTCTGATCAGGAACACGGCCCAGGAGCCAAAAGCTGCTTTCTGCAGTTTCTTAATGGCAAGCGCAGAGCCACAGGGAAGAGCAGCTGTGGCAGCAGCACTCCTAAGTGCTGCCTGCAGTGCAACCCACAGCTCTCCTCAGAGCTGGAGCCCAGCAACTGGTTCAGAGCCCAGAAACACCTGTAAGTAGCTTGGCAGCTATGTAAAGATTATCTGTTGACAACTAGAATTGTGGAAGGACTTCAGGATTTGAGCCAATCCTGAGTGATTAGAATTAGATCCGCTATGAGGCCCACGAGTTTGTCTTCCTCTGTAGCACCAGACAACCCTAGGACTGCACTGCTGGGTTGGATCCAGCAGCCAGCAATGGTAGTGAGTGGGGTTTGCACCTTGCATACTTACGCAAACACGGAGGCTAGTCCCTGCCCAATTATGGGGCAGAAAGTGCACAAATATCATCATGATAGCAGAAAAATCCGGCAGGTCACCTCTGCCTTGTGCCTAATGACTCTTGGTTTCCAGTTCCAGTGTTCTAGATCCTGAGAAGTCAAATTAGCCTTTTTGCAAACATCGGTGACTGTAAGTCAGTGCAGGATGCAATGCATCTCCTAGTCTTATGTTGGTGCCTATAAGCTACAGGTCGATTTGAGTATAGTAATAGAAGATGTGTCTCAGAATACCAGTTTACACTATGGATTGTGTCAGGTCTCTGCAAACTTACCCAGTTCTTACATCCAGAGTGTCTTCTGAAATCAAAATCGAATTCCTGTATTTGTTCTACATATATAATTTCTCTGGCTTTGTGTCTGGGAACGCTGATGCTTTGCTGTCAGACACTGAAAGTTACTGCCTCTTACAGACCTGTGCAGAAACTGACAGGTAAAAAATTCCTTTCCTGTGCCAACTTAATGCTATTTTTCTTTTGCAGTCAAGGATCTTAACACACACACACATACATACAATTTCTATACCTACTACCAAAGCCTGGGGACACGTTGCAGTCTCCCGTTTCTCCCAGGTTTCACTGAGACTTTGGCAAAGGCTAATATCATACTGAAGGACTGGAGCCTGAGCAGAACAAACCCTGCACCCTAACTGGCAGCACAAGCTGACCTCTCTTTCAGGTTAGACTTTGTCTCAGGTCTCTGCATGCACATCCCTGTACCTTTCTTCAGCATGTAGCTATTGCCAAGTGCAGAAGATAATAACTGCTCTTCACTATACTGATGGCTTTTCCTCCAAACCACAGCTAGGCAGCCCCCTTCTGCTCTAAACATCAGAGACAAGGGGGACTTTGCCTAGTTTGCTGATACCCACAAGGCAGATAATATTCCTTGGCGACCACATTAACTGTGTTTGTTTTTTTCAAATTGAATATAACTCAAATATAAAGCTTATGGAATTCTCCCATATCCTTCCTTGTAATTAAAATCCATGACTTTCTCAATGTCATTTAGATTTTATTACGGACCAGGTATATATATTGTCAGCAGCAATTTAATTGAAGTTTAAAAAGTGCTGGGCAGATTTCTGGAATACCGAAACTTCATTTGTCACCAGTGTTTTTGTAGGTCTTGTTAGTGAAAGTCCTGAGAACCATCTCAGTGTTATCGCTGCCCTTCTGTGAGGTTGTGATGAGCAGGGAGGTCAGGTGCCACACAGTTGCACTGCCTCTTCTCTGCTGGCTCTGTGTGTCTCTATTCCAGGCTGCCCGGGCCTGGCTGTTGGGGTGGGAGCTCCTCAGAGACACCCGGGCTGCCAGGCTGCCCCGTAGCCCTGGAGATAAGGGGAGGTGGCTGATGGCACCCAGCTCTGCTGCAGCCTGGGCTCTGGCAACTTCCCCTAGGGCGCTGTGCACTGCAGGGGATGCCTGATAGGATTCCCAGACACTCTGGCTCCTGTTTTGGCCCACAGTTTCAAGTAAACAGTTTGGCACTACTTCCGTTTTCAATTCCTGTTTTCCTTTGCAAGCACGTGAGCAAAGTGAACTCACATTCCTGAGTCATATGGGCTACCTTGAGCAGATTGGTTGCGCCTTAAAAGACTGTTTTCTGTTCTGCTTTTCTTTGCTTTTGCATGCATGTTGCTGCTTACCAGCAATGACTAAATATTGACATGCAACATTCACCAATGACTAAATGTTCACTGAAACAGAGGGCTTTCCACTGACAAGGCTCCTTGGTCTGCTCCAAACCAGCGGGTGACAAGAGAGCACTCACCTCCTGCTGCCTCTCCCAGGGTGCTGGAACTGCCCAGGCTGCCAGTCCACAACACCGAATCTGGCTGTTGGCAGCACTGGAGCTGCAATCACTGGGAGTTTGATGCTGGCGATGCTGCTGGGACAAATTTATCATCAGGGAAAAGCCTTCTCCCTAGGAGCTCATGTGAATGCTATGTGCAGCAGCCTCCATCCATCCACTTGTCTGCATTCCCCAGCAGGTGCTTTCATTGAATTAGTTTTTAGAAATGTATATTTACCCAGCCATGTTCAGCTGAGGTGCAACATCTGCTTTTCAGTAAGATCTTGATTTTTGCACTATTCTACAGCTGGGCTGGGGGCTGAGGGGTTTAAATGACTGGTTCAGGTTCAAAATGTTGTGCAGAAGCTTAGGTGGGATTAGAGCTCAGGATGCTCCCAGCTTAATCCTCACCTTCTCTAACCTCTGCCCAGCCACAGGGCCTCTTTGGGTGCAAGGAGAAATTGTTCATGACATTGGGGTATGTAATTCTGTAGCTGCGTACACCAGCAAGTGATTTACCTAGAAAGAAATCCATCAATCCAGAAAGTAATCCATCTCCAGCTAAAATTCAGCTTCATGTTACCTCTAGCATAGGATGCATTAGGTTTTTGGGTCACTGTGATGAGAACAGCTCAGAGAACAGGAGATCCATTTCATGGATAATGCCATTTAAAAATCTGGTATCAGTCCAAGCAAAAATAAACATAGAAAATGTTTCCTCCAGGTCTGCTCTCTGCTTATCCTCGGTGAACTATGCAGATTACATTCTATAAGCCTTTCATTATATGTCGTATTTTCCACATGGTTTTGGGATCTCATCCCAGTTTTCTCCACATCCTTTTGAAGGGAAGGTCCAAGAACAAGACAGAATATTCTTGCAGTGTTCTCAGTAATTCCCCATCCAAAGACATATCACCTTCTTTTCACCTCATAGTGCCCTCTTGGTGAGTTCATGTGCTCCCAGTCATAGTTTTACACTGCTGCTTTCACGCTCTCCAGAGCTCTTCTAATGTCTTTAGGTCTTTGCATCCTAGAAATGAGACCTTCAATTCTCATGCTGGGTTTTTGATTTTCATTTGATCAAATTCAAGTGCACGTTGGTCAGGCAAGCCGAGGCCTCACAGCAGTTTGTGGAGCTGTTCTTTATCTTTGTCAACAGCAGCCAGTCTGACCCAGTTTATCTCTTGATAAATTTATATTTGGTTTAATATCCTAAAGAAAGAATGCAGCTGCATTTGGGCAAGATCAGTGCCTGCTATGGATCGACCATAAGCAGCCCCGTTTCATTGCATGGCCTCCTTTCCATCTATTTTGTGTTCTAACAGTTCCCTAATCGTAATCAACTTCAGAATTGCTACTGTTATGCAGAGTGCTTACCATTTTTATCAGAACAGCTTGCAGATTAAGTTTTATGCCTTACAGGAAGCTCAGTTTTATATCAATGCAGCCATTTTTATTAATGAAGCTTGTAACTCCATCAAAAAACAATGCTAGTTTGGCAAAGCCTGTTTTCCAGAAAGCTATGTAGACTGGCATGAAATATGCTACCTTTAAAACCTTCAGCACTTGTATCCAGGATCAGCCTTTCTACAAGTGGAAAGGAATCAATATCAGATTCGCTGACTTAATTCCACCTGGGGTTTCCCATCCACCTCTGGTCAAATGCTCGCACAAGTTGCAGTTCTTTGCAGTGGAATTTCCCTCGTGCTCCAGAATTTCCTTAAAAGCAGCAGCAGCAGCAGCAGCAGGTCAGAGTGCTGCCGCTTCCACTGATCTGAACCTTGTGCCGCTTGGCTGCTTCCTGGGGAGAGTTCTCCCTGCTTTGGGTGGAACACGGAGCACGCTGCTATCTCTGCAAGATAAACACGCCGCTTTTCCTTCTTTTCAAACCAGGGACAGAAATGGCTATTACGAGACTTCCTGACTGATGAGGCAGCCCGTTACTTCTGAATGCGTTTCCCATCATTCTCCATTACTTTTACTTTGGAAGGCGGGTTTTATTTTCCCTCTCATTCATGGTTATTTAATAACCCCAAGCAACTGCACTCTTACACACCATTAAACTGGAGGGGCTTAATTTCCATTGCTGCTTGTCCTTAAATAGGTTTTGATTAAGTGTAGGTTTAAATACTTAACTGTAATCTTAACAACCTCTTAACTCCCAATCATCAACACCAGCAAGTGCTGAAGTCACACGCAGAATGAGGTGGCCCTTTCTGCACAGCATAGCACTGCATGTCTGTGTGCAGTCTGACATCCTATCTGATCTCTACTGTGCAAACACCATTTGTGGCCTTTGGGAAGGTCTGAACTGCGTGCCTCAATGAATATCTTTATTAAAATATATCTTAGTTTATATAGTACTTACTTTATCTGTGCCACTTCAAACTCTCCATTTCAGGTGCAGATGTTAGTGAGTAAACATTTTGTCTCACCACCAGATCTGTGGATTCAGACAAGCGTGGAAGGATGTAAGTAGGAGCTGACTGACTCATAGAAACATTTATTTCCACCTGATAGCCAACATGGAAGCCCTCTATTCAAGATCAGTTCTATTCGGACAGAGAATAGCTTTCTGTAACAGAAAGCTTTAGGCTTGCCAAGCCAAGGATGCAATCTCAAGCTTATCTCATCTCTCTGATCATATCTGTCTCTGAAAAAGGCATGATTCTCCTTTGTCAGCTCATGCCATGGCATAGACATTCACAGGGATGCTGAGCAGTGCTCATCAAAGAGAGCTACGGCTGGAAGTGGTGTTGCCTCTGTGTTGAACACTGCTACAGGAGGTGCCTGAGACCTACCAAGGCTCTGCAGAAGTGTAGGCTCTTCTCTTAGTCTGTTCCTAAGGAGTACCATCGCCTTTTGCTATTGTTGCCCAGAAAAATCTCTGATGCTGTGACGTTCACAGATGGTAGCATGTGATGTGCCACCTTAGTTCCACATAGTTGGTTTGCCCTGCTTGGTCAGCGACTCTGTTTCAAAAGGGAGGATATCCAGGACTGTTTGCTAATAAAAGTTATCGATAATCATGTGTGTAAAGTTCATGAATTTCCTAACACTTGCCAGTGTTTTCACATTAAGCCAGGGGCTGTCCAAATTCCTGTAGGTAATAAATCACATGCCTCACCCTCTGCACAACAGCAGAGCCAAGTTTACTGAATAAAATATTCACACGGTGCCTATTCATCTCTTGCGGTTAGGGCCCATTCAGGTGAGCACAGGAATCCAGCCAGTGACTGGCAGCAGTTTCCTGGCTCAGGTGCAGGCAGCCTGCTGATCCCACTCACCAAACCGATGCCCCAGTGGCTGCAATTTGCTGACGCCTTAGGGAGAGGGCTCTGCACATGGCATGGTGAAGCCAGTGAGCAACCTCAGCTGTTCTCTGGGCCTTACAAGGGTGAATGTAGGCCATTCCTCTGCTTGCACAGTGCCTGACCACCTGATGCTATCATCAAGACGTTCTTCTCAGGCTGCAAGATTTCTGTGGTGACTCTGTGTTCAAACAAGGCAAAGCGCCTGTTGCATCCCATAAAGCAGACTGTCACAATAAAGATTTAACAAGAATATTAATGTCATTGGCTAAAAAGAAAGATGCTGTTTAAATGATTATTTTCCTTGAGTGTTTTAACAGAAGTTTTAGTTCAGTATAAAGAACGGCTTTGCCTTCTTTTATAAGAATTGGCAGGAAGAGGTAATATTTTAGCTGACGCGTAATCTATCTTGACTCTATTGCTTTTTTATTGTTTGTCAGAAAGGCCCTGGGGGTAAACATTATTTCTTTGTCTGTTTGGGCCCTGGCTTTATGCCAGGGACACATTTCTCACATCAAGCATGTTTCTGCATACCAGTGGGGGATAGACTGGGTGAGGACGAATTACCAGCTCTGCACACAGGCCTCTCCGGTGCCATTTACACATCTGCAGAGAGGTCATGGGAGTCAGAGAGTGCAAGGGGGAAGGAGCTGCAGGGAGCTCCCCTGGCTCCCCTGGAAGCTGTCGGCTGACAGCTCAGCCCAGCACCTTGTGCCTTGCTCCCAGCACTTGTGTCGGAAGAGCTGCAAACCTCTGAGCCAGTGCTGTGGGCCAGACAGCCAGCCAGACATGCTCTCTGTGTGCATGGATGAGCCCAGGCAATGACTTAGCAGTGATCTGCTGATTCAGGTGAAACAATTTCTCTCACTTGATCTCATGCACCATTCAATAAAGAGCTGACTTACATTCTCAGCAAAGCTCTTGTGCTTTGCAGTTTGGAGAGCTCATTTCCCTAGATGCCAACTTTGGAGTCAGTCTTCCTGGGATGCCCAAGCACACAGCAATTGCTAAGTGCCTTTGTTATCATCCACACCTAATAAAGGTTTATAACTGTATGCCCTCCTCTGTCCCACCACGTCAGCATCACCTCCTTGGTGAATCGTTGAGATATTAAGTCCAGTACTTTTCTGGCCTCTTTGGTCCCTTGGGCTTGTATGGGCAGTCCTCTCTGATAAGCTGTATGCAAACATCTCCATTGCATAGGGCTCCCCATACAGGAGATTACTGTAGCTCTACTGCTAAACCCAGCCCAGTTCCCAATTCCTGTCTTGCTGCTCTCACCACTGAGGTAGAGACTGTTTGGCCTGCCTTGACGCATGTAAAGACTTCTCTACATACAAAACCAATTGTTCTCTCCTTTCTCTAGAAGATCAGCAGGTTTCTGTTCCCAGAACCAGGTTTGTTCCTGGTGCCTTCTACTAGACTGACTGGGTTTATAGCTGTTACTCTGTGCAGCAGAAGAGCGAAAACAGAGTCCTGATCTTACTGAAATACAGGATATTAAGTTGATAGATGTCAACTTAAGCCTGGGCTCTGCATTTCAAGAGAGCTGAGTGTAAAGGAAGCAATGAACAGCCAGGAGGTGTCAGTGAAATCCTGGTCTTTTAGCAGGGCCAAAGTCTCTTATCCTGATAAGAGGTTCAGGTTATCCAGAGCCTCTCTAGGTTTCTTCACCAAGCAGTGAGAAGTTTATTGTTCAGTGAGCTCAGAAGAATTTGAAACAGGGCCAACCAGCCATAGGAAAACCAAGCTGGCAACACACTCATGCAGAAAAAAAAAAAGGAAAAAAAGAAGAAAAAAGAAAGGAAAAGGATAAGGAAAAAAGAAAAGGGAAAGGAAAAGGAAGAGGAAGAGGATGTTTCTTATTAAGACTTGTGAGACGTGTGGACACAAGTGTTGAGGGGGAAGCAGAAAAGAGAAATACTTCCAGGTGCTGAGAGGTGGTCATGAAGGTCTTGTCTGGATACTTCCAACTTCCCAGTTTGGTTCTTGAGGCTCATCTAGACTGACAACATAGAGGAAACTTAGGATGCTCCTTATGCTCAGTGTGTCCTGCTGGGGGGGCAGACAAGAGAAAGACTGCATTGCTGGAAGCTCTGGGGATTCAGCTGGCAGCAGCTACTGTGGCAAGGTTGGGTCTAAACGGTGAGGATACTGTCAGCTGTCTTGCTTGGGTGTAAAACAGAATTAAATTGAGTTTCCAAGTCAAATGCCTTCTCATAATCCATTACTTAGGACTGGTGAAGTTTGCCCTTCTGGAGGAGAACAGAAAGATCTGGTTAAGGTCCTTTGGAAATGACTCACTCTTTTTTTTTTCAGTTTAAGGTTTGATGGCTTCTGTGGGTGGCTTATGAGCTGAACCTTCTCACCAAGCACAAGGACAGAGGGGGCTGTCACATATTCCATAAAGAACCATCACCTGAAAACCGTGCATCACCTCATGGGAATCTCAGTCAAGTAAGACATTTCCAGCATCTTTCTGAGTATTTGTTCAGTACCAAGAAGTATTAGGAGATTAAATTGTATTCAGTTATTATGAAGCTCACACCCCTGCCATGAATGTTGACTGAGATTTTTTTTCTGGCAAAGTCATTTAGGGAAGTCCCTCTCTTTTCACAGTAGAGACATCAATAGGCATTTCATTAGAAATTTCCAAGGGTGAAGAAGTAGTTTTGTCTACTATGTGGAACATGAACACTATTCCTTCAGACCTGGTTCAGGTCCTGGCTGTGCCACAGACCTCCGGGTCTCAGTCTGGGACTAAGCCTGCCCTGTCCTCCCGTGTGTCTGTGCTTCAGGTTGTTGAGGAAGAGAGCTTACACGGCAGCATATCTGTAAGGTCTATGCAGATCCATGTAGAATCTGGTTAGAGGCTCCATCCTGCGGACACCCTGCGCTTCATGCCACAAAACACTGCAGTGATAAGCTATCCTCAGAGCAGCCCTGCTTCACAAGAGAACACTGCTCTGTCCAACCAGAGATTATGCATTGCTCATTAAAAGCAGGCAGTGAGGAGAGCTAGCAGGAAATGAGCCTTAGATCAGGGGTTTTCCTTGCGTTTCTTTTACTGCATCCATTAAGCTCATTTCCCCCACATCTGGCATGTTGGGGCCTTCTAATTCTTAAATCAGCCATGAGAGAAATAATGGAAAAGGAATTGAAATCACAAAGGAGCATGTGCTCAGAGATCTTCCTTTTGTAGGTGTAAAAGCAAGGAGAGTGAAGGGGGAACAGATTCTAAAACATTTGCTCTTTCAGGGATGGGTGCAAGTGCTGGGCTGTTGTTTTTGTTGAAAGCTCTGGGGGCAAAGAGGTTTTTATCAATGTTTTACAAATCTTTGGATGACGGTTTGAAACTGCAGCAAGAAATGTGATTCCTGGCTTAGCAGACAGGTTCTGCAAGTCAAGCTTTCTGTTTATTTTAATATTTCAGGGATCCTTCAGTGTGTGTCACATGGACAAAAAGAAAGGGGGAAACTCCTCCTCCTGCATGAACACAGCAGCAGAATTGTCTTAAAGGTGCCGAGTTCCCACAGTCCATGTGCAGCACACATGGTCCTCTTCCCACCCAGACCATCCCAGCGGGGAAGTCCTGCTGGGCCAGCTCAGCCCCATGGGTGCACCTGGCTGTGGACTTGCACGAACACCGTGAGTACCATCGAGCTAAATTATAAGCTAAAACCAGAGGCCATCCAGGTGATGGTTTCTAAGCATCTTCCAAGAGAAGTGGGAGAAACCCCTTGCCCAAATCTTCTAACGCTCTGCTGGAAGCCGTGCACATAGGACCCGTGGGGTCTCTCTTGCATTTCTGCTGTAGGTGGTCTCCTGAATCAACTACATAAAGACTCCAGACACAGCTATAAGAATGTAGAAATGTGTAACTTCTGTTGTATGTAGAAATGCACGTATAGCTTGTAGCTCTAAGTACTTCTATCTGCTTCTAGTGTCTAGAACATGAAGTTGCATGGAGGGTTTGCTCCTGTGACTGAGGCTGCGGTGCAGAAGAGTGCATTAACCTAGAGATGTGGTACATATCCGTGGTCAGCTCACCATTTTCTCACATGCTTGTTTTCTAGAGGTGCTCATGAAGGCTGTGATCAGACAGCAGACTGTATGGTCTTCTTAAGGTAAACTGACCAAGCTGTCACTGTCAAAATCCTTGAACTGTTTTAACAACTGGGAAGGTATTTGCTAGGTAGTTGCACGCCAGTTGGTTGCGATTTATCTGTATTTGCTGCTAAGTAACAAAATTGATTGACTGGTGAGCTTATCCTATCTTTAAAATGGCTTTTAAAAGCACAGATAACAACTGGACAGCTGGTGAATCTGTATTTCTATCAAAAAGAGGAGAACATATTTTCTAAGGGACTAGCTGCTTTTTGTAAAGAGAATTTGCCCCAGCTCTAAACTAAAAATGCTTCTTGGGTTTTTCTGCAGAGCTCGGTATCTCTTTTGCATCCCTCCTTTCCTTCCACACTGTTATCCAATACGCTTTGTGATCATCACTGAGTTTCGAGCACATACGTGCCAAAATGGAGCTGTGTGATGTGACAGATGATGGACTCTTTTCAAACAAAAGGAAAGGATGGCAGCCCATGTGCTATTGGGGATGCTACCTGTCCCCCAGCCAAACGCATTCCTCTGCAGCAGTGAGTGCCTGAATGGCACTATGGCAATTAGTCATGGGAATTTTAGTCAAAGCAGGGAAAAGGGAATCCTTGTTCCCAGCAGATAATTAATTTAATTCTACAGGAATGTAAAAAGCTCCTCCAGAGCCCATAAAAACCTTCCTTGTGGTCGGCTTGCTCTTAATAGAACAAGGAAAAATGTGATCCATTTGGTTAAAACAAGCCTCCCTACTGAGGGCAATTATGTTGACAGAGGAGCAGAAATCAGTTAAGCACATAATCCATAGCTACAGAAAATCAAGAAGCTAAGTATTTGTCCAGTAGTCCCTTTTTTACTGTGTGTCATGTTCTAATGTCTGAATGTCCTTCCCAGAGGGAACCAGCGCCTTCATAGGCTTCTAAGTTTGGGGACAGTTGAACAGTTTTGACATGAAGTCATGAAACTTGTCAGTGCTTTTAACCTGGGCTTTGTAGCAAATCAGGGTGTGTTGACACAGTGCTGGACAGGTGGCATTCAGCCCTAATTTTTGACTGTAGACACGTCAGCGTGAGCCCTGGGTTCTCTGCAACTGAGAAGCATAAGGATATCTAAAGCCTGCTGCTAACAGTGCAACTTCTTTGCTGACATACCAAACCACTGTAACACCATCCTGCACAGGTTAGTAGTCTGTGTATGAGTGAATGGGTGATGTGAGAGGAGGTGTCACATCCGGTCCTCACACTGAGGTGTTTCTGATGTCACAAGGAAGAATAGGGTCTGCAAAATAAGAGTGCATTTAATGTCAGGAGAGAACATAGGCCCACCTATGATGTTAGCTCAAGCACCAGTGCATGGCAGCCAAGATGGGTTAGATCAGCCCCAAGGCAGCCCCAGTCTGTGCCAGCAGCACCTGAGCAGCCTCTGCACCCTTCCAGCAGGCCATTCTATGATATGATATGATATGATATGATATGACATGACATGACATGACATGACATGACATGACATGACATGACATGACATGATATGACCAGGCAGAAACTCTCCGGTCACTTTGTACTCCAGGTGCTCTATCTTTGCTGAGCCAGGTTCTCTGAGCTGCAGGACCGAGACACAGGCTGGCTAGGCTGCACACACAGAGTCACAGGTTCTCATCACAGGAGTTGGATGACAGCATTTCATAGAGGCAATGTTTTATTTTCTCTGCTGCCCAATAGCCGTGGCTCTGTGTTGGGGAGGACCCTTATGGGGGCAGCAGAATTCCTGCTGGGAGAGCTGCAGAGCCCCTGCAGGGCATTTTCCTCTGCCCATGGGAACTCAGCGGGCTGCGCAGAGCCCGGCATCCTGAAACCACGGCCCATCCATCAGCACCTTAGCCCATGTGTGATTACATTGGATTTCACCACCCTCACCGCTCTCCTTCATGTGTTTATAATCACCATCATTATTCTAGAGTTACAGAGCAGAAGCATCCTATGCAAATCAGGGATGCCAGGTCAGCAAATGAATTGTGGCATCTCCTCTTTTCAAAAAACCTGAGCCCTTGGAGGGTTACTTGCTGCATACCACAGGAAAAGCATATGCAGTGAAACCCACTGGAACTGAGTCACTGGTTTTTTCATAGCCTGAGTTTGCCATAAACAGCTGGGTTTGGGATGCAGAAGCAAGCTAGGTTACAGGGAAATCATTTCAGAAAGCTTTTCATGGTCTCACAGTACATCCGTTGAGTCTCACTCAGGAGGCTTCTGGCTGTGCACACACAGTGTATCATCTCCATTTGCCTTAGTTTTCCCCATCGATGACCTCCAGTCATGGTAAAAAAAAAAACACCCTTTTGTCAGAGATAGCAGACTATCCTAAGTGTAAATTAACATCTATTGCCAGGGCAGCCCCAGCAATGCTGTGATTATAATAGAGATTTTTGTTTCTTGAAGTTTCAGGAAAGTTACTGCATAAGAAGCAGAATTAGTAAGATCTATCTTCTGTCTCTGTTTCTGAATCTCAGCTTAGGCGCGTTACAACCCCACCTTTCCTGCAATCAGATATAGCCTTGTACAAGAGGGTTGTCTATACATGGTCCCTGGAATGGTACCAAGACACATCACTCACATCCCCATCACACGGGCACCAGCTGAGCAGAGTGCTGGGCCTCAGAGTTCCCTGGCTTCCCACATAGGGCTAGGTTTGTAAGAATGTCCCATTGCAGACCTCACTGTGAGGGCCAGGCCAGGCGTATTATTTCTGGAGAGCTTTGGCATCAGCTCTGTGACCCTGCAGCCCTGGGTGAGCAAGCTTACAGCTCATGTAGCTGCGTGGTGAGCAGTGGCTGATCTATGCAGAGGATGGGGAGAGCAAGAAAGACAGGCCTACAGCAAATGCAGCCTGGCTACCAGCATGTAGCACATAGCATGCTGCCAGTGGTTGCTGCCCCTTGCTGTACACCTCAAATATGCTGCTCTGCAGTCTCAGTACAGATGGGACCCGGGTCTCCAGTGTATGTCCCCATGTGCTAAGTGGATCTGCAGACTGTCTCATGTCCCTCTGTTCTGTGACACCAAGCAGCTCCCAGTGGAGATGAGAAGTCACTCAGCAGTGCTTTTCCATGTGCCTTGGTCCTGCCCCTGTCTGTGCACTCAGCCAAATCCCAGAGTGACAGTGTAGGCAAAAGTCGGGCCAGGGGCTGCACAGGGTATGTTCCTGCTGCCCATGTAGGCATAGCAAGTTTCCTGTCATACCAGGAAAGGTAGGCTACACTGTTCAGGACACATTAAACACAGGATCTAGTTAATTTATGTGACCTGGCACTCTGAAAACTAATAAAAGCCAGTTTATGCTTTCACTTGTACATGATTAATGGGAGAGCTCTCCATCATATATCACAGTCCATGTCCTAGCTGGACAAAAATGTACAGATTATGGAAGAAATTGGGAATTAACAAAACAGCTGTTAACTGAGCTAGAAATACTCTACCACAGTGCCGCTGTAAATCAGAGAATCGCCTGTGACAGTTCTCCCTGGCTGTTTGCACGGGGCTGCTCACAGCAGAGCCAGAGGATTCCCTCTCCTAGGGAAGGGGCCTGCCCAGGGCTAGGTGTGGGTGGACTCGTGGCAGCCAAAGCCCTGTCCTCCAGGAGCTTGCACAAAGAGCAAGGTAAAAATCAGCAGCAAGCCAGTGAATGGCTTTCCTGTACTCACCGCACAGGCTGCTGCTCTGCTTAGTCTTCTGAGTTGCCTGACTGGCAGTTTGGCGTATAGCTCTTGGAGAGCAATTAGTCTGTAGTAACATTTAATATATTTACAGAGACGCAAAGAAAAGGAACTTCCTCTCTCAGGATAGGCAGGGTGCAAAGTGCCAAAGTCACATAAAAGGCATTGCTGAATGGGTCACTCCAGGCAGAAGCAGGTTTCCAAGAGGGAAGAGCCAGATGCGAGGATGCAGCGACCTGGAGTCGCTCTGGATCACAACAACTGGACCCATGGGAACTCAGAGCCCCATAGCCCTTGTCCTGGCTGACACACGGTGCCCATCTTGCTGTGTATGTTCAACGCAGGCAGCTTGATAAAAGCCTGCCTTCCTGCCACTTTCCAAATAGGTTTATTTCCTGACCTAGGCAACATCACTGGAGCAGCAAGAAAAAACAGTGGCTAACAGGCACATCCTTTGCCTGATCCTCTGAGGGCCAGAGGTGGACCTTGCCCAGCAGGATGTGGGGAGCCAGAGCACTATGATTGGTCACACGCCACCAGCAGAAACAAAGCAAAAAAGATGCTTCACAATAGTGAAAAATAAAATACAGAGTAAAAGAGAGTATTTATGTCATTTCCTGATGGGCAGTTATATAGCATGATAACAGGATGGGGTCCCACTGTCAGTTCCTGGACAGCTCGGGCGATTTCCCATAACCCCAGTGACTAAATAATGTCATGAGGTGAGCCTGAAGCCCGCCGTGCATCCTGCTTCCCTCATTTCCCCAGGCACTGCAAGCAGCACCTGGCTCATGCAGGACGTGAGGATCCATCCCAGTGCGGTCAGACACACCTGGGGAACCATGAGCCTTTCACCACCTTGAAAAAGAATCAGGAGCAAAGGAGAACTCTAGAATATGCAGCTCTGAGGGTGTTTGCCCTGCAAAAGGATCTGGCACTGCTGGTTCCCACCAACTCCTGTTGCAAAATGGGGGCCTGGTAAGTTGCAGGCAGACAGCCCTGAGTAAGATGTAGAGAGAGGATCCCCATTTACTGCTCATGGGAAAAGGCAACGTTTTGTTGGTCAACAGTGAAGACACGTGGTCCAAATTCTGAACAGTGACTACACAGCAGGCTGGTCCTTCACGTGCTCATGATTTTAGGTGTAAATCACAGGTTTGTTGCCACAGTTCTGTCCAGCATAGTCCAAGTGGCATCATTCATCTGGCAGATGGGATCTTTCCATCAGTCTGTCTGCAGAGAGAAGCAGCTCCATCCTCCCCAGCACAGCGGCAGGAGCCCAGGGCAGGGCAGGACCTGTGCTGAGCAGGCTGTGCTGAGGCCGGCTGCCTGCTGCAGAGTCCTTGCTCTCGCAGCAGGGTTGCTTGATGGATCACCTGGAAAGACAAACCCACTTAAACTTTCCAAGGATTCAAACAAATGCCTTATGGCCCATCAGGGGATCTCCCCTTGACTTGTTCCTTTGGATCATGTGTTTAAGTCATCATTTTCTATCCCCACTTTGGAGATCCGCAACTTGCTGCTGGGGCACCATCCATCCTCAGACAAACCTGCCAATGCGCTTCACTGAGAGCCCGTGGGCCCCTTTCCCACCAGCCCACTGTGAGAACAAAGGTGAGAGTCTTAACCTGCCTAGAGAGCTGTTGCTGATGTCCCACGAGCTGGTCGCTGCCCTGGAGATGCTCGTTGCTGGTTCACAGAAGAGTTGGTAACAAAAAATGTAATTTCATGTGAAAACAGCAGACACTGACAGCCTTTTGCAGAGATTTTACGGTGTCCAAATTTGAACTTCCTTTTATTAAGGCACGCCAGCCAATGCTTTAAATGGTTTGAAGTTATACTCCGGCACTTTGATCATCTGATAATGCTCTTCTTCAGTTTCGACATGGCTGTTGTTTTGTGGTACTAACTAAAGGAGAATTAGATATGAGTTCAGTCATAAAAAAGTGAGAGCCGCTTCAGAACTGAGCACATGTCCCATTCACTCCTAAATCACATAGTTCAACATACTCATAAAGATTCACTGCCAGCTCACCCCAGTAACAAAAGCCCATCAGAACAAACTTGGACGTTTTAATGGCTTCAGAGATCCTGCTAACAAAGTTAGAAACTATTTTTTAAAGTACTCCACAGTTCTCCTAAACACCATTCTCCTTAAGAGCAGGTACCAGAGAACTAACAAAGTGATGCTACTTACGCCATTCGTACCGTTCAGCATTGTAAGGCTGCTGTCTTCATGAGCTACTGCTGAAGTCTGCATGGCACAAGGAGTCTCTGGCTACAGGCTGAGATTCTCAGCTGATGGAGGAGCAGAGGCATCAGGGCTGTGGGCTGGGCAGCACCCATCACTTTGGCTTTCTTTTCCACACCACTGGAATCAGGATCCTCAGTACAGACGGGCAGATCCTGCCAGCAGCCTGGAGCCTTGTCGTGAGGGCCTTTCTCAGGAGCGCAGCCAACACAACATGATCAGCCCTGATGGGAACGACGTCCCTTGTTGGTGACAATGAAGAAAAGGAGATGAGTCCTTCTTGCCTGCTTTATCACTACAAAAACAACTGGGCCAAAGAAGCCTGGTTGTTGATCAAAAAGAGCAAAGGAGTTGAAAAGCTGCTTTTATTGAGAGAAAAGAAAGAATCATTTCTCCCTCAGACAAAAGCCAGACAGTCAGATATCGATGTTTTCGGTGCTGACCAGCCACCAGGCAACAAGATGCTGTCAGCATGACCCCACCAGCAGCCCTGAGCTCTGCTCCGCTGGTGGCTCTGGCCGTGCAAAAGGATTTCCATCCCTTTGAGAGACAGAACTTTTTTACCTCATATATGATATAAAATCAGTTTCATAATACAGGCAAAATCTATCATAATCTCCATGCTCAGTGCTTATTTCAGAGCCAGCTGCAGCTGTCACAGCCTAATACTCTCTGCTTAGGGTCCGTGTGTGCACAGCTGGCCCCGGCCGAGCACCTGCCCTCGGCCCTCAGAACTGAGCAGGGATCGCCCCGTTGGGTCTGGGCTCCGGGACACGGCTGCCAGTTTTGTTTTGAAACCCTCCTTTAAAACGTGCAGGGAGGAGGGTGCCCTATTCCAAGAGAGCTTGGCTGGATTATTTGGATTTAGAGAGCAAAGTGTCAGGTTTGTGTTTAATGAATATCTCCATCAATCATCCCGGCTGCCCGTGGAATAATTACCTTGTGCAGCCCACAGTGGCAGGTACACGCCTGGCTCGGGACACAGAGCAGGCTTTATTAGAAGCCCCTCTGTAATACTCGCTGTTATTATCATTTGCCTTCAATTACGTTCATGGTTGGTGCTTTGCAATAGATGGCTATTTATTCCTTCTCGGGGCACTCCAGCACACCAGTGCCTCACATTCCTGCGGCGTTGCCACCCATGGGTGCTCACCCCGACCTCTGAGGCACATAAACAAAACTTGCCAGAGGCAGCAGTTGCCACCATTTTTGGCAAAGCGCAAACCAGGAGCTCATTCCCGTGCTTTTAGTGTCTCAGCAGCGCTGACTTGGTTGGACTCTTTCACGCCCACACATCCACATGAGGACACAGCTAGGCCTGAGAGGTAACAGAGACGAGCTAGGCTAATTGTGTAAAAGTAATTGTCAAACAATCACAGGCTCATTCCCTGTGCAATCTCCTGTGCCTGCAGACCCCTCAGCAATGAATTTGGCCCCTTTCACCCCTGCCCTCCACCAGCCTTTATCCCTAAGTGTCAGTAGGTTGAAATGCCCAAGCTGTGGGCTTTAAAGGACTTTACAAGTTGGGTTTACAAGCTCCATAAAACTACAAATTCTCCCTCCTCACTGCAGAATTACCTTGTAAAACATGTTCTGTATTGTTTCAGTCTGACAGGACAGGCAGCAAAAGCAAGGCAGTGTCTGAATGGCAGCAAGCAGCGGAGGGAACGCATCTGGTGTCGGGCAGGGTTGCAAGTTGGGAGAGGCAAAAGCAGGGGGTGGACATGGTTGGCTTCCTTGACCCACTTCAGGCCGTTGATGCTGCTAATTGCATGCTAGGGGTCTGCAGAGTTTGTGTGCTTCTGCTTGCTTTCTGTGTTAAGGTTCAGGTTACCTTGAGTAGCATCCGAAAAGAAAGGAAATGAGCAGCAGCCTCAGCAGATGCACCTTTGGGAGCAAACGCTAAGTGATGTACAAACAGGGGCCTGCTGCTGGGTGTAGTTTTAAAGATGTCTCCTAAAATACACTTGTTCCCAGATATGATGACAGGTAACACAATCTCAAGGGCAACCTTAGAATAAGAAGGGATGGATAAAGCTCTGCCAAGTCAGATGGCATGCAGCTGCCCCAGCCCTGCAGTGCCCGGTGCTCTGAGCCTTGCAGCGATTGCTGAGGGGTGACGAGCTCTGGCTGTTCGGGTTTGAAGGACTTGTGTCAGGGTACGGTCCTGTAGTGACCGCAGATGTCACCAGGAATTGCAGCACAACAGCTTCACTCAGCAGTTCTCAAGGTCTCACAGGGGCCAGACCATTTTGGGATGTGCAGAAAGCTATAATCTTCCCAAAATCCTTTCATGCATTACTGACAGGATTTAATTTTGCCCTGTTACTGTGCAGGAAGATTATTAGCATTTTTTGTTTTTTGAAGCTTTCTCCTTTTGATACAAAACTCAGCTGGTTCGGAGCAGGGGCTCACGGTGGAGGACAGGGAGGGACCCAGGTCTGTATCTGGTTTTCAAGGACTGGACACTGTGAGGGGCACGGGCTGCAGGGCACAGGTCAGGACTTGGATTCAAGCCCAGCTTCATGCCACCCTGCAGCCACCCAAGGCTTTCGCAGAGGGACACCAGGTTTCCGAAGTGCTCATCACTCCCAGCCTCCTCTTTGGCCACAAAGCACCTGCCCTCCACATGGCTCCTTGGCTCTGAACACTCATATCGGCCTCTGCCTCCTTCCTCCTCCAGAAAACCTCCCTACTGGTCCCTACCTGGCTGCAGGCTCTGGGCTGGTTTCCAGCCCCAGCAGAGGCAGCGGGTGGTGGGCTGTGTGCCTGGGGCACGGCAGCTGCCCAGTGGCTACTGGCTCGTTTGGCTGGCTTCTGAAATCTGCAGGGGCAGCACCAATGTAGCTGCAACATTTTTTAGATGCTTGAGAGGACAAAGTTGATATGTGATTCCCTTGCTCACCCTCCTGCTAATTTTGAATGCAAAATGTTTACAAACAGCTGCTGCAACATCCCTGAGGCCCAAAGGAAAATATTCTGCTAGGAGGGAAAAAGATCTTAGCATGGACTGTGTCCAGGGAGTTTGTAAATAGAGCCAGAAACTTGTTCAGATGTTTCCCTTCTAGGATTTGGGTTAACAGGGTCTGTGGAGATAGGAGCATCCATCATTCCTAACAGCTGTGACTGCACTGGGGCTGCACTGCCACCCTTGGAGAGGATGCCACCCGCATCCCAGCCTGGCTTAGGGTGTTAGAGAAGCAGTGGCCACCCTGTCCGGGTGACAGTTACCTGGTCAACACCCTGCAGCTGTAGCAGCATCCCTGCTCCAAACCAGGGCAGGAGAGAGCACGACACGTGTTCCCTGGGTGCCACTGGCATCGCCAGCCTGCCTCCCTGGCAGCAGAGTGACTCCGGCTGACCACGCCATGTGTTTAAGAGGACAGTGTCTTCTCTCCCTGCTTGGATCGCTTTCCATCGGCAGGATGGGCAGAAGGAGCTGCTTTCTCACCCCAGACAAAGGCGTTGCTTGGCCACAAAACAGGGGAAAAAAGCAGCTTCTGAAATAGGCAGTCAGATCCCCCCAGCTGAAGTTTTCTTTCAAAGGGTCTCCATTTCTGGAAGCATTTTCTTGCTTTTCTAAATGGAGTTTCTGAGGGAAGAGAAAGAAGTCCCTGTTCCAGAGGTATTAAGCCTTTTAAAGACACTTTAAGTAACAAAGCGAAGATTAGAGAGCACAGATCAGATGTTTTTCCTATCAAAGCCTTTTCTTTCTTTCTTCCCCACTGCGGACGCTTCGCGGCTCCGCTGGGCCGGGCTTCATGAGGGCTGTTAACATCACGGCACTGATGGCTCTGCCCAGCTCACGGTTTGGGTGGCCTGAACTAGAATCTCCCGGAGGGCTCATTACAGGTGGTAGGCAGACAGGGCTGGAGCCTGGGCCACACCACATATCCCTGAGAGAAATATGTTTCCCTGACCAAAAAAGCACAATATTATATTCTTAAAACATTCCAGCCCTGTCTGGGTGTTCTCTGCATGCATTCCTGTAGTGGGATTATTATTGTAGAGAATTTATAAAGTCATTCATTTCTCTGGAAGTGTATGACACGCGTTTTGGTTGAATGGGCCCAGTGCAAACTGAGAGCCATGTGGTGCTATAAAAACACAACAGTAAATAAATCAGCAGGGAGAATTTACACTTCAGCCTTCTGATTGTTTTTACATTCAGAGGCTCAGACTGGGAGTCAGAGTGTAAAATAAATACCTGAAGCACCAAAAGTGCAGCGTCACACTGCTGCCTGTGAGCAGTCGCACCGGCAACGCCGAGGTACGTGCAAAGTGAGCGTGTTTACAGCCAGCCTGCGGTGACCTTTTTCTCTTTGGCTGCTTCCTATTTTTCTTGGTGATACCTCAGATCTTTATTATGGAATTGTCGGCCCTGGTGCTCCTGCAAGTGAAGGTTGCGTCAGACCCTCGCGGGTTTCAGTGCTTGATTTTTTTTTTCCCAGGGGTTATTTTTATCGCTGCTCTTTAGAAAGAAAAAAAAAAGAGAAAGAAATCACTCCAGGCTGAAACTTGCCAGCTCCTGGGTGTTACCAGTAGGAAATCGCTCTTTTCATCTGTGAAAAACAGGAATGGAAGGAGCCGGGAGATGGATGTCCGGCTCTGCGCTGTCACGGCGCTGCCACGGCATGGGAGCTCGTCCCCGAGGCTGCACTGCAGCCTGCCCTCGGTGGGAGCCAAAGGGTGCTGACAAGGTGGGGAGGTGACAAGGTGACCCTGCGGTGTAGCGCTCTTAGATTGAAGGAATTTCTGCTGCGCGTGCCCATGCATAACGTGAGAATGTCACCCAGCTGCAATTTCACCCCGAACAGGCAAAGGGTGAAATCATTGTTGATGACATCAAATTGTTTTCGGAAAATGGAAGCTATTCTGAGACGGGTGGAACTTTCCTATACTGAAGCAAACCTTTTCCGGGCACAAAAACGGATCGCAAATACGGCGAGGCAGTGAAACAAGCCCTGAATTGAGCTGCTCCCTCAGAGCCCCCTGCCTGCCCAGGATTGCTCTGGCTGATTTCACCTCTGCTGACCATTGCACAAAAACAGATTTTTGCTCTGCTGCCAAAAGAGCACTCGGGTTATTTACCACCTCAGAGCTGGATCCATTGCCAGTTCTGATGGACCGTTTCTCATTAGCACTTAACATCTATCTGGCCACCGATGTCTCCTCCAGGACTGATCACTAAGAAAGCCTGAATTTACCTGTCATGCTGAAATCGCCTCTTCCCATACAAAATGGATGTGAGGACGTGTGCCAGCACCGAGGTGATGCCCAGGCGACCTGTGGCACTGCAGTGCTGCTGTAACCCTCGTCCGCCTCAGCCCCATGGCGAGGATCTCTGGGGCAGCTCTGGGGTTGACAGCTGCGCTGCGGTGTTTCTCACAGCTCTGCTGTGCCTTCCTGCTCTGAGAGCTCTGCACACAACACAAAATAATGCTGCTTGTGGAGGTATCTGAGAGCACAAGAGAATGTGGAATTTGGCTCAGTTAAAGGAATATATTACTGGCATTTGCATTTTATGTATTTTCTTTGTAAAACAAACCTCCTGTTTAACAAAAGGATGAGTCACCCGTTTTGGTGGCTGAGATCAGATTCAAGCTTGCAATCCAAATGCACATGCAAAAATGTGAACCCAAATTGTATCTACAAGAGAGATTGTCTCCCCAGTGTGTCGATGTTGTGCTTTTAGCATCTGAAGGTATAGAAACTCTGAAAACTGGAAGCAAATCAAACTCCATGAACCTATTAAGCCAGCCAGCTTCCCATTCTCTTTAGTAAGGGATTAATTTTGTTAGCCAGCAGTTGGGTAGAGAAATGGAATCCCTTTCCCCTGGCAGTCCCAGCTCACCACCCTCCAGGAACCGCTCCCCCCGCTGCCGAGCCCCATCCCCAGATCTTCCTACACTTTTCATGGGTGAGGAAGATTTTGTTGAGTTTTGGGTAATGGATCCTCTATGCTCACTTGCTCTCTGTTTGGATTGTGAAGGGGCCATTCTGACAAAGCAGTATTCAGTGGTGGTCTCCAGGAAAAGGCATTTCTTGCATTAAAAACAGTAAAAGGCCCAATGTTTTACAGACAGATGTCCATCAACAGCTGGCGCTGAAGTGGGGAGAGAACACCGGATCTTCTCCATCGTCACAGTGCCGGGGCTCTGCATAGCCACTTGTTTATTTAACAAGCTACATTATTAAACTGGACCTTGGGTTGTGAGTGGAAAAGCCACACAGATGCTTTGATCATTTATAAAGACCTACTTGAGAGACTGCACTTCACCAGGGCTGCAAGGAGGAAAAAGGGCAGTCTGTATTTCACCAGCTTTCACTTAGCTGGGGCATTGACTCAGCTTGTCTTGACTCAGATGTCTTTGGACTTGGGCATATTTGCAAAATTAACAGTATCAGGATCACACGGTCTGGGCAGCCTGCAAGGAACCCCAACACCCAGCTGTACAGAGGCCTCTTTCCCCCATCCCAAACCACATGCCCTGCTGCAGGCAGTGCTCTGGGCAGTGGTGGCCCCTTCCCCAGTCCTGCAAATCACGCTTGCACCCAGCCTCAGGCTCTTCTCCATCCCACCACTCCCTCCCCCTGTGGGCTCTGGTTCAAGCTGTGCGAAGCCCAGAAGGGCTCGTGGGGCTCCCATTGAGCCCCGGATCTCTGCTTGCACATATCTGGGCTCAGCAGCTTTGTGCCACCGAAACGTCAGCCCTCTCCACGCAGCAGCTGCCCCCTAAGTTTGTCACAGCAGCTGTTTCCCAGGACAGGACAATGATTCCAGCTAAGAAGGGAACACTTTATCCAGCTGAGGCTGGCCGGCAGTTTAAACAGGGAAATGTAGTTACCCCTCTTCAACACAGCCTTGAGATCACATCCGTGGCCCTGCCTGCCAGCGCTGCCTCACCAGGACAACCTGCCTGCTCAACGTGGGCAGCATGGAGACTTGGGGTGAGCAGTCCGTGTCCAGAGGTGCCCTGATAGTTACATGCAGAAGCACCACGAAAGGCTGTTGAACAAGACTTCTGAAACACACTGAAAATCCATAATTGCCCAGCTTATACCTCTTCTGCCATCACTTCAGTCGTGCCCTGCAGCCCCTCTCACCCCGCAGATGGGAAGGCACATGGATGCTCAGGCTGCTGCGGGGACTCAGAGGCACTTTGTGCCCAGCATACATCTTGGGCAGGAGGTTTGGCAAGGAGGCACAGTTTCAGTAAATGAGTCCAGTGCTGACCCAGTAGCCAGGCAGAAGGAAATCACTGAGCACAGAATAACCACACTGCATTTTGCCTCTGTGCTCAGTGAGGGAGAGTGCTGCAGCAAAAGCTGAATGTGTTTTCCTGCCTCCACTCGTCTCCAGAGCTGTTTGTCTCCTCTGGCACAGCACAGCACTTCGCACCAGGCAAGGCAAAGCATTTGTAGATTTGTCAGAGCATGAAACAAGGTGGAAATTGCTAAAACCCGGCATTGAAATGAAAAGTGCTCTGAGCACAGGAACACCAATAGAAGAACAGGTTCTGCAGAATGTTTTGCAACAACTACACACTGATTGTTTTAAGGAGACTTTGGATTTAAAGATTTTTCTGCTTTGTCAAATTTGTTCTCTATCCATGTTTTCAAGAAGTCTAAAAACATTACGGCACAACTCAGCCACTGGGCTGAAAATGTGATATCCCCAAAGCTGCTCTGGAGTCCTACATATTTTGGACTCTACTCCTGACAAAAGTAACAAAAACAAAGGCAAGGATATGTGATTTTAACTAGAGCCAATTCAAGTTTTTGGATCACAGAAGCACAGTCCTGATTTACACTTGACCCATTTGTGTTTCAGTGAAACCCTGCATTTTCTGTTGTGTATTCAGTTGGGCTGTCTCGGTTGATCACCATCTGCCTCTGCTAAAAAAGCAAATCAAAAATAAGAAATTCAGGCTCTGAAAGTGCAACAAGGCCGAAAAATTCAGCGCTGGATACAGAGATGGTCTTTACTTGCTGTGAGAGCAGAGTTAATCCTATTCAGCGCATCGGCTGCTCTGCTGGAAAGGTTTCACCGAACAGTTTGCTTTATTGGATTAATATAGCTTAATTTTGTGCACGAAGAGCCACCAGTGAGCCCGTTCTTGGGAATTTCCTTCATCCAGCACTAAACCTGTGTTGCACTTTCTCACAGTCCCGCATTTCTTTTTTTCAGCTTTGCTCCCTGACCCTCCCTCAGCGTGTTTTGGCTGCAGAGCAGTCGTGCAAGCATCCTTGTTCTGGTGGCAGGGACACTGAGAGCACAGCAGTGAGAGCACTGCTCCAAACACATCTGCAGCATCGAGCAGGATGGCTCCACGGCAAAGGAACTTCCCAGCAGTGAAAAGCTGAGAAGACGTGTGGGATCTTGACACACAGCAGCAGGTTAACAAGTTACCCTTGGAGCTGCCTTACACAGCACGGCCTGTCCTAGAGGAAGGCATGTCAGACAGAGCTGTGAGAAATACACACTTCTGGATTAGCATTTCCAGAATCGACTTAGCAGCATAAATCCCCCTGAGAGTCAAGGAGTCTCAAGGTTGTATTTCCAAGAGAGTCCAAGCAATCTGGCAGCCCTGCATCGCACCCCTCTTTGCTGGGCTTTGTTCTCTGCCCCCATCACTGACCACTGACTGAGTACCTCCAGGTGGCAAACCTGTGGCAAAACTCTGCAGACAAGCACATAGGTGCTTTCTCACCCTTGAAAATGGCACTCCACCTCCTCAAAGCCTAAGTCCCCGTAAGAAATAAGCTGGTACTTGTGACAAAAAGAGACATCACATCTCTGTGGAAATCAGCACAGCTCCACTAACTTTCAGCAGCTCCAGCAACCTCCTTCAGCTGTCCCACACTGTAAGCAATGTAATCATCATCACTTCTGCTGCAAAGCATGGAATGTCACAGCCAGGCACATTGATCTATGTGAGTTTATCACTGCAAGCTCACTGCACGCTATTTTCTCTGCTGTATCAAGATGGATTCCTGTACCTGTAAGGAACTGCCTTGGGTGCCCTGCGGTGTCCATCCCTGCTGTGAGGAGGGTCTGCAGCTTTCTCTGGAGGCTGAGCTGTTGATGAGGTGGTTGCTGGGGCTCGGCCTCCCGGCAGACTCTCAGTCCCCTCGGCAGACACAGGCTGCTGCTGAGTCCCCTGAAGCTTCAGGCAGATTTTCTGTGTGCTGCTCAGCTCACACATAGCAGAGTGATGCCACACAGGGGTGCTAAAACTTCTCGTATAAAACGTCTTCTTGCAAACTCCATTGTTCAGCTGTGGGAACCTGCCCCTGTGTCTAGAGGGCAGATCCAGCAGAGCTGCTCTGGTCCTGCTGCTGCTGGCTGCCCAGGACTTCCTCACCCCCTTCCTGCCAAAGCCCTGACGCCTCTGGCTGTATGCTGCGACTGACACTGATCCTGGAAGCAATAGAGGAACCAACACCAATACTGAGAAGTGCTATCTGTTGTGAGTTGTGCACATAGTATGTTAAATAATTTCACCATAATACGGCTCGGGAAACTTTATCTTGATGGTGATTGTGTGGGCTGTACACTTCGTTATCCTACAGTGTGAATTCACTTCTCATTCCTGCTCTCTTTGCACCCCATCTGGCACATCCCAGAGGCAGCGCATGGCTGTCACCTGGGTGTTGTGTCACCCACCGATGCTTTCTCCCCACCGGCAGGGAGAGGCACCCCGACCGCCCCAGTGCTGGGCAGCAGCCGCAGCCCCCCGGGAGCAGAGCCGGCCCCAGAGGCCGCTCAGCTGCTGACCACTGCCTGAGCAGTAACGCGAGCCCCGGCAATGGCTACAATGGTAGACAAACAGTAATAAATAAGCAGCAAAGCACTGCGACTTGACAAGCCCTGGGCATCCCCAGGGATTTGTAATGGGATATGGAGGTTTTCACCTCCTGCTCTCCAGTTCACATTTCAAATCCAGCCCCGCTCTGTAGTGACCAAAGGTCATTGCCAGGCTCAGTCGCCCGTGCAAAGATGTAAATGGCCTCATTTCTCTAATTCCTTAAGCAAAGCTCAAGGGAGGACCTGCTTTGTTTTGTTTTTATGAAGCTGGTGGTACAGGGCAAGAGCCAGGCTGTCTGTGCCTTTCTGTCCCATCCCCGTCCTGATCGTATCTGGCACCTGGTCACCTGCATGGCAGCTCCCAGGCACTGAGCCCAGCCTACTATGTGCAGAGGGGCTGGCATTGCTCTGAGGTCTGCACCTTGTTTAACTTTTCCCATCTATAAGGTGAATCCAGAGCCTGAATTTTTGTCCATCTTCTGTACAGGGCCTGGCAGACTTGCAGAGCTCACCATACGTGTGACACCTCATGATCTAAATGCAGATCCTCAGGGTGGGGTCCCGGCCCCTTCGGCCCCAGCGTCTCAGGAGGGCAGCGTACGGGTCCTTCTAACCAAACCCTGCATGGAGGGCACAAGCATCAGTGTGGCAACAGCTTCTTCCTGTCCCCGAGGGCATTGTGAGGAGCCTGGGACTGGTCGAGCTGCCATGCAGGACCTGAATCCCTTTCGTGTGAGCTCTCCTTCTTCCAAGTGCCAGGCTGCAGCTGGAACCTGGAGAGGAGTACTTCTGCCCCCCTCAAGCCCTGTTCCACCCTTCTGGCAGGAAAGTGATCACAGCAGGACTCTTGCTGTCCCTGTGCCCTCGTGGGAGCACAGTGCCAGTGCTTACATCTTGTAGCAGCCCTTTGCAGCGGCCCCTCCAGCCCGCACATTTCTCGTTCCACTCAATACAGTATAGGGTTCATTTTCCCTTTGTGGTGATGGCCAGAGCCGCTCAGGGCTGGCAGAGGGACCTGCATAGGTTTGCAGATTGCTCTGGATTCCCATGCACGGAGGTGTTTTATAAATATCCCCTATTATTATGGTGCTCTATTAATAACCACCTTGGGGAACAATGGGAGCACGCAACGGCTTTGGTCATCCGATACCAACCAGGCAAGGCTCCGTGGGGCCATGGGACATTCCCAGAAAAGCATCTATTTGGGGAAGCACAGCATTTGCACATAGGCCTGCATGGGGCCCTGGAGGACACTGGGCTGTGGTGGGGGCTCCTGGCAACGCGCTGCCCCACAGCCTCTGCAGCATCCTGGTGGCTCCCATCCTGTCCATACAGCAACCTCACACAGTGTGAGGGATGCACCGGGGTGCGACCCGGGGAATCCGGTCCTGCCCTTCCTCCTCCCTGTGGTCGGGTAAGGAGGGCAGGCAGGGTAGGAACCAGGGCTCATAGTGGATTCAGTTCTTTGCAGACTCTCTCAGGGTTGCAGGACTTGAAAACTTTGATGTTTTACTGCATGTTCCTGTTTCTGGAGTACTGGGGTTACTCATCATCTCCACATTCACTTTTTAGCAGGTTTTGGCTTCATTTCAGTAGCCTAAATGAAGAATAGAGGGAAACAGAAATTATTATTTTAAGAGTCTAATGATTTTTAAGGCTATCTTCTGAATTTGGAGACAGGGATTTTTTTCAATTCCTGAGCTGAGCAGGGCACAGACAAGGCTTCTGAGGGCGGCTTTCCGGTGTGTTTCCCTAGGCTGGCCTTGGTTTGGGCACAGAAGTACCGAACGCTCCTGGGGATGTGTGCTGCCCATTGTTACAGCCACAGTGTCTGCAAGGGCACAAGCAGTTCAGGATGAGACGGCTGGGCAGCCTCAGTGCTCACTCAAAAGGCATTTTGGGGTGAGACCTCCCCACAGGCTCCTTGTGCTGAGGATACAGCAGCGGGGTCAGCAGAAGAGGAGGAAGAGCCGGAGGAGCTGAGTGCTGCTCCTCTGCAAGGGGCGCTGGGGAGCCCTGTTCCCACTGACTGTTACAGTGCCTGCTTGGGACCCCGCCAGGTTCACCAGGGAAAATGGCATGGGGCTTTTGTCACATTGTTCCTGATGGCTGGGCACTTCCTGAGCCTTTCCAACATTGCAGGGATGGGGAGTGAGAGGAAAACGGAACCTTTTTTTTTTATTTTCCTTCCTTTAGCAAATTCTCTGCGATCACAAAAAGCCATATTGCAGCTAATTTTCCTGCCTCCATTCACAGGGGCATTTCACAAGGGCACGGGAATTCCTCTGTGAGGGCCCTGGGTCCTCTGGTGCCCAGCAGCCACGCAGCAGCTCAGCACACTCCCTGATCAGCTCCCTGCATTCAGCAGCGCAGGTGCAGCATTGGCATTGCATCCCATTCCCAAGCAAGTGGAAGTGGAGGCAAGTGCAGAGCCCTTTGATGGGACAGAGATGGGTGAAAAGAGGGGCAGAGGAGAGGCTGTACCTAACCTGCATGTTTCCATGACCATGACAGGAGTCCAACCCCATGTGGGCAGGACTGTGGATGCTTCTGCTCATGAGAGCTTATGCGGTCGTGCTGACACCCTCTCACCATGCTGCAATTTGCCACTGAGAAGAGACTAGTGTCTCCCAGGGCATTTCAGTGGTGTCTGGTCTGGGAACGGCCCTCCTCGCACCCTGAGCACTGAGCAAGCAAGGGAACCTGGCTCCGAGCATCTACCACCTCCTAATTCCTCCCCAGTTCGGTTTTCACTTGCTTTCCCTTAGTAAGGACATTCTTTTTCTTTTTACCAACTGCAAAGCTAGGGAAACTTAATACTAGTATTAAGAAAAATACTTTTCAAATTATCCTTTAGTTCCAACAGCTTAATGTCCTTACACATGCTTAGTGTGGAGTTTCAGCCTCATCTGTCTGCAGCAGCAGAGCTCTCCTTGGTTGAGAGCAGCAGGACCTGTTTCATGATGACTTGCCCATCTCCCAACCACCTGTCGGAAGGAGTGGCCACGTGGAGCCCTGGGCCCTGGGAGGAGCAGGAACAGCTGGTTCCATTTCTAAGGTTTTACCCACCTGTGCCAGAAAGGAGGGTTTCTTCACCCCTGTGCTCACAGAGCAGCATCGCTTCCCATGACTTCAGCATGGCCAAAGCCCTGCTTTGTGCTCCATGTGTCCAGCTCCCAGCACAGGGAAGGACTGACACATGGCTCGAGCCTGGGCATCTCACACTGCGGCTGGAGGCTGTGCTGCTCAACTGGGTGACCCTCCTTCGCACAACCCTAAATGCAGCAGATAGCAGCTGATAGTTGATTTGTCTGTATCGTTAGTTTTGGGAATAGAGAGGAATTAGCTGGGAGCTGAACTTGGTGCAGAAGCCCAGGCATTCCTGCAGGAAGCTGAGCTGCCAGGCACTTCCTCGAGCCTGTGCTGCCTTGCCTGGCTTGCTCCAGGCCAGAGGATGCAGGTGGGAGCACCCAGCCCAGCCCACCCTGCACTGTGACACACTGCACAGCCACCCCAATCCTCAGGGCTGGGGGGACTGGTAGGGGCTGACTCAGGAGAAATGCCTGGAAAACACTGACACAAGTCAGATCTAAGGGAGAGCACAGCAAATGTTGTTGGAAGAAGGAAGTAGGGGGAGGTTGGTGCACATGCAGAAAACAGGCCTGGGGAGAGAACTTGTGTGTCCCCATACATTCCCAGTGGTGGTTGCTGACCTTTCTCCATGCCTACTGCAGAAAAGAGGGTCAAATGGAATGCATAGATGGCTAGGGCGAAACAGGGAAAAGGCAATACCTTGCAGGTGAGTGAGTGGGCTCAATATTGCAATGCAGCAGCAGCACCTAACGCCATGTCCCCTGCTTGGCATAGCTGGGATCCCATTAGCTCAGCAAACCACTGGAATCTCTTCCACCAGGGGTAGCAGCACTGAGGCAGAGGGCAGGCGATGCCCACGGGAGGGGAAGGCGCTGCCACTGTGGCCCGTGGTGGACTGGGGACTCCAGATTCTCACAAAGTGAACCAACAGGAGCATGGCCACACACATTGTCCCCTCTGGGATGGCTGGGGACCACCAGTAGTCTGAAAGGAACCAGCCAGAGTCAGCCTGAAAAATGGCCCCGCACAACCTCACTCCTCACACCCCTCCATCCCTGCTACCGCGCGTAAAAATGAAATCTGTCTTCTCAGAAGCGTTTGCTGCCCAGAAAGGGGATTGTTTAGCTAAGATTCACATTCACACAATGAGACCTTTATGGCTTACAGGCAAAGAAAAGGCACCAGTGGAGTCACGGTCTCTCAGTAAAACAAAGGGTTGTTTTCAAGTTACGGAGCCTTCTTACTGCTGTAGGAAAACATAAAACTTTAGACAAAAACTGGCAACTTAAATTCTTGCAAGTTTGACAGCAGAGCCCCATTCTGGTTTGATGGTGTGCACAGGAGTGTATGTGATGTATGTGCACAGGAGTGATGCACAACATGTTCAGTGCTGGGTCCCTGGGGAAGTGAGGCGTTGGGCAGATGGCACAGCCAGGAAGCACTGCGAGAGGAAGCAATCATTCTGCCAGCCGGAGAGCCCTGCGATGGCCGTGTTTTACTGCCCCAGGGCACTGGGCTGCCTCATCCTGCCCTGTGCTGGGCCCTGCCTGGCGCTGGGTGTGTGGCACAGGGGCAGCACCTGAGCTCCGGCTTCACTTTGACCTCCGAAGGCCTTTGCAAAGCTTCTTGGTGTTCCACGTTCATCAGCTGTAACACAAAGCTCCAGGGCTCAACTCAGCGCCGCACCGCGATAACTGTGTCTGCTCCACGAGGCTCTTTGGGTCGAGCAGCCCGCAGGCGGGCAGCACAGCCGTGCCCTCAGCAACAAGCCGTGCTGCAAAGGCACCGTGAGATCGGCCTCCTCGGGGGAGGCTCCAGGCGATGGGCTCAGCTCTAACGTGAGGTCTCGGCAGAAAACGCCCGCCCCCCCCCCAGCACTGCAGAGCACCAGGCAGCGCCGTGCGTCCCCGGCCCGCACAGCTCGGCCGGGATTCTGTGCCCTCCCCGGGGTTTTCCGGGGGAGGAACCACATCACCCCAAAGCAGGGCTGCCCTTCGCCCCTTTCCTCTCCACAAATAAACAAGGAGGTGCTGACAGCTGCCAGGTTTACCCAGAGGCATTCAGACGGACAATTGAATCCCTGTGGTGAGGAGGTGGAGCTGGAGAGGCTGCGCGCTCGCAGGAAGGCAGCGGTGCGGGCAGCGCGGCGCGGGGATCTGAGCCGGGGCGCTGGGCGCCGTCCTGTGCCGGCTGCCCCAAGGAAAGCATGGGGCCGCAGTGGTTCTAATTGGCCCACTTTGTGTCCCAGAGCCCCGTGAGACGATGCGCTGCCAACAATAAACAGCGTCGCTGGGTTCTGGTCCCCACTGGGGCCGTGGCACTGTGTTTGTATTGTAATTCTGAGGGTGAAGAAAACCGTGTGATTTCACGGTGTTTTGGAAAGCCATAAGCCACGGCTGGAAAACATTCACCTGGACCACAGAGCCCCGGGCTCTGCCTTCTCCAGCAGCCTCAGGCTGGCACTGCCATGGGTTGGCCATGGTGTCCCAGGAAACAACCTTGGCTTTCTGGGCTGGGAATGGGACCAGCACCACAGCCTTGTTGTTCTGTCTCCTCCGATCAGAAGCGCCGTAGCTATGCGTAATTGTGGCAGTCAATTCACTCTGAGGAAATTTTGGTATTTTTAAAGCTAGTTCAGATGCCAACCTGATGCTCACCTGAGCAGGGAGAGCTGTGAAAGCCAGCCCGACATTGAATTTCCTTTTCTTTCCTTTTTTTTTCCCCCGAAGTAAGTCACACGTAACATCTGGCATTCATCTTTTCTTTCCTTCACAGGCACGGCAGAAACCCTGGTGTGAGTCATGTCCATTTAAATATGGAAGCACATCATAAAACCTAATGGAGAGTCCAAGAGGTGAGCTTTTATGTGGTTAGAACTCATAGAGAGGTCAAGATTGTTTGCTTTAAACGCAGGGGGTCACTCTGCGCATGAAGGTGGTCTCTAAGCCTCGCGGAAGCCCCGTTTGCTCGGAGTGAGAGCCCAGCTCCGCGCCCGCCGTTTCATTGCCTGGCTCCCAATGGAGCTGCGGCTCTGTGGGCACAGGCAGCGTCAGCACAGCGCTCCGTGCCGAGGGGAGGTGTGGGCATCGGCCAAATCCTGCAGCTGGGACGCTGGGGCTGCTGCCCCACTCACTGCAGCAGTGGTCTCACTCTGGTGCCACAAGAGCAGGGAAGTTTTGCATTTCCTCGCTGCACGTAAAACCCTACACATTTTATAGGACAGGAAAGAGGAGGAGCGTTAGCATTTTATTTTTCCTTGTTAAACTCTTTCTGTTTTATTGACTGAAATAATTTTTGGTGACCGCTTATTTCTGTTTTATTGGCTAGTTTATTGTGACTAAACGCACGGTAAAGCAAACCTTCTGGCCTGGGCTGTTGTAAAGATGCTGTTTGATCTCCAGTCCTTTTGCCTGATGCTCTTCAGTGTGAGCCAATGCCAGGCATCTGCATCTTGTTGGAGCTGCAGTGGTCCACTCCCTGTTCCTAGGACAGTTCATTTCAGCAACTATTTCAGCTACAGACATGAGTGGTTCCCAGCTTGGGAAAGCAAGGGCAGGAGTTGTCCTCCTGGCAGAATAGATCAGCTCAAAGCTTCAGGTACCTCCTTGCTGGTACCCTACACAGGGATGACTTTTGACTGTAAGCAAACAAGACTGCAGCCTCAGTTAGTAAACCTGGGTTAAATCAAGATAGGTAATGGATGCAGTCAGCTTCCATTACTGGCTCCTGCAGCAGTGCAGCTGGGCTATACCAGGCACCAAATTCAGTCCAACACGCAGATCAGACACCTGCTCCAAGCAGGGACTGCAGACTTGAGATGCAATTAAAAAGATGAAAACAAGGGGCAAAGTCCCTGACAGCTTGCAGGCATTTAGTACTTAGGATAGGACCACTGTGTGGTCCTCTCTCCCTCCAGCCTTGTCTCCATTGCTTTAACATCTCTGTTGACTGCTGGTGCCCCTGGTTGTCTAACACTAGCACACCAGGTGTCTTGACCATGGTAAACTCCTTCCTCAGCCATCTTTTGAGTTTTCTGCTATCTATCCACAAGTTTTCTCAGGCTGGGATGATTGGAGCCCACACACTCACCTCTGAGAAGGAAGGGGGAGGGATGGTCCCCCCTTGGGACTCACCCTGTCTCTGGGCCCAGTCCCAGTGTTGCATGGCCGCAGGGCTCAACACGGGACAGACCTGTGAGCTGGATCAGGGAGCAGCAAGTTGGTCCCTGTGATGGTGTGCAACCCCCAGGGCAGCACATCCCACTCCTGACGCCAAGCTGAGGTCTGATCAGCAGAGCCTCGACACCTCCCCGTGCCCCAGGATCCTGGGGATGCTCTTCACTCCTCTTGCTCCCCTCCTGCAAACCCAGGGAAAAACGATGCCCTCCTCTTGTGCCAGTCCAGCTCTGTTTCTGCTGCACACGTATTTGACCATCACCCGCCAGTTTGCTCTCAAGGAGAGTTGAACTGGTTTTCTGCTCTCTGGCTAATCTGTGGTTTCTCCTCTGCTGAAGACATTTCCCAGCACTGGAGAGAAGGTGTGATTTCAGTTAACGTCGCTCTGTCCTGTCTCTCATTGCTTTCTGCCAAGAAACTGTCAGTGTCAGCCAAGCTTCCCGTCTGCTTGTTCTTTGCCATACCATGAAGTCTGGGCTCAGTTTGTAGCTCCTATAACTGCAGGAAAACAAATCCATCCTGCCCTTGCAGCCCAGGGCTGTGCCTGAACTTTCCTTGTTCTGAGTTTGCTCTTCCACAATTCCTTCCCTGCAAACTTCGCCCCAAATTGCTTCCAAAAGGCAGAGAAAATGGGCCCTCGTACTGATAAACAATCCAGGTTGATGTCTTCTTTGAGCAGGCAAAAATGGCCCCTGTCCAGGCTGGCTCACAGCCTTTCTCCCTGCCAAAGCTCAGAGAAGTGGGAAAGACTGAGCTGAGCAGCACTGAGATCCCAGCTCTTCCACGAGGATAGCAGGTAGCAGGGCTGACACCAAACCCCCACGGCTGTAGTATCTCAGCAGAGCACGATGACGGGATTCAGCTTGTTTCCTCAGCCCTGTTCCTCTGTCACTGTCTCCTCTGCTCTTTTATCATTTTCAGGTACAAGGTCTGCTGGTCCTTCTGAAGGTTTTCATTCAGGTCTGGCAGAGACGCTGCCATATGTTTTTCATTTTGATAACTCCCCTATGGTGTCTGTTATCACCCAAGTCTCTATTAAGATTTATTCCTGTTATTGTAGCAGTCATTTTCCCCAGTACATGTGCATTGTATTTGGAGAGAGTCATAACCACTCTCCACATCCAACAGATGCTGTAGTCAGAGCGACTCCTGCTTCCACTTACCAGACCTTTCTACTAATATGGGATTTCACCAATAACCACAAGTGCTGTTCGCTCCCCAAGATTTCCGCACTGTCATTTCTTGACTGTTAGTGGCAAAGCGCTGATCAGAGCCCCAGCTCCACGCAAAACAAAGCTGCAGAAAGGTTTTACTTGGCTTTGCTTGTAGCCACTTCTACATTCAAAGTGGTGAGAGGCTCTCATTCCTGATGACTGCAGGGCTGAGCATGAATGGGGCCTCGGAATGGGCAACGGAGAGTGGGAGAGAGGCTAGCGGCCGGTTTCCCTCACTCAGGGAACAAGCTGGGGTAGGAAATGGGATCTGCTGGACCTGATGTATGGATTTAAGAAGAGGCCAGAGTCCATCACCCAGGGCTGCATGCGGGCAGCTTGGCATCGGGTTGGTGCTGCACTGTGCCTTCCAGTCTCACCCTCTCCATTTGCCCAGCACTACAGAGCACAGCCCTTCCCTTCCTTCCAAGGAGCTGCCTTGGTGCTTGGTGCTTGGTGCAAGCAAACCAAGGGACAGACATCCCAAGGACAAACCAGCACAGCCTTTCCCCTCTGAGGCAGTGCCTCAGCCTGCCAAGTCCTTTCTTGTGCCCACAGCCCGCACTAGTCTGCCTCAAAGTTACTGAGTGAAATGAGTTGTAGGGCAGGACAGTGCTGTAACTGCACAGGAATGGAAACCTGGGTCTGGAAGATTTTGACTCCGTCCCAGTTTCAAAGTGCCTGGGCTCCAGCCAGCAGCACCAACAATAGAGCGGGGCTTTTGTCCATCCCACCACAGCTCTGCCTCTTGGCAGGTGAGCATGGATAAAATCCTCCCTCCCTGGGGCCCAGCAGCAATCCAGCTTCACGGCTCTCCACTCTGCTCCCCACCACAGGCAGCAGCACAATGTGGGTTCCTGAGCGAGGCCGCCTCACCCACAGCATCCACAAACCCTTCCAATTTGCCCCTCTTTCATCCCGTAGCACTTTGGTCAGCTCGTACGGAAGAAAGGAGCTCCAAATGCTTTCCGGGCCTAATAATATCCATCAAAGCATTTCCAGAGCTGAGGCGAGGATACACACTGCAGCACGCAGAGCAGGAAATGGGCTTGGGTTTTCCAAAGCTGCCTCTTCCAGCCAGAGCAAACCACAAGATCACGGGAGGACAAGAGCGCTGTGCTCGTGGCTTTGTTTGCCCCAGAAGGAGTTGATTTGATGAGAAAGGAAATTGGCTTTCTTTAATCTGTCCTTGTGCAAATTCCGCAGAGGAAGGCGTGAGCCGAGTCGTGCTGGCAAGGAACAAAGACCAGCCGCTGCATCGGCAGCTCCTGAAACTGAGCCCCCCCTGAGTGCCACTCGGTCTGTGCTGTTGGTGGAGATGGTGGCATTTCCCAGGCTGTGGCTCTGAGTGCCTGCAGACCTCAACAGGGTGTGTGGCAGAGATGGAGAGCCCTCAGCACTGAGCCAGCACCACGCAGCGTCCTGCAGCTTCCCATGCTCGGTGCCTTCCTCACATAATGGGGTCTCTGCCTGGCCCAGCTGCCTGCACCAGGGCCGGGTTTTCTCCTGAGGGAAGAAAACGGCTGTTTTTTCTGTCACTTCTGGGAATTCTGACTGTGCCTTCATGTCCATCACCTGTCTCTGAGCCCAGCAGAACACGCAGCCACTTTGTCAAGAGCAGGTTGGATCTCACCATCCTTCTCCATTGAAAGTATTCTTCGGGAGAATCAGAAAAGAACACTGAATAATCCATGGGAACATCAAATCCCTCCTGGTTGCAGGCTGGCATTTCCACTGTAAATGGGAAGTGAAGTTACAGAGTAGGAGGGAGTCAACAAGATGTTGCCAGAGAAGAGCTGGAAATGGTGTGGGGTTATTTTATACAAACAACCCTAAAAATACAGTAAATAAATAATACAGAAGGCTAAGCCAAAATCATCCTGGACCCTTTTCAATACCAAACAGCTTTCCCAAGGTATCAATACATCATTGTTGTTGCTTACATTGAAGACACTGAGAAGCAACTAGCAAAAGGCTTTAATTTAGTGTTGAGTGACCCTGGGCTCCCCATATCGAGCTTGTGTGAGCCACAGCAAAGGAAATGGTTGGGGTGCTGGGCTTTGTGCAGCTCTGCTGTGTTTCCCAGTGGTTGGGTAATTTGGTAACGTAGCAGTGCCCTAAGCAGGGCTCACACAGTGACTGCAAGGCCCATTCCACAGGATGCCTACTGCAGGATGCCGGGTCTTCACCCGGGACGCTGCCAGCAGGAGCACATGCAGGGTGCAAGGCACATGGGACGGCAGCCTGGCAGTCCTGCCCACTTCAGCAGCCCTACAGCAAATCCTCACATCCCTGGGGAGAGGGCAGTGCTGTCAGGAATGCTGCTGTGTGCCAGCAAGAGGGCAAAAGTTTCCCCTCACCCGCCTCCCCACTGCAGGACCCCTCAGAACACTCTGAAAATGGGTGAGGAGTCCTGCAGGAGTCAAGGAAAGAACAAATAAGCAGAGAGCAACCCACCGGTCATAAAATCCCATGGATGGGTACAAGCACAGGTGAGTAAAAGGAGCAGGAAGGAGAAGGAGAAAAGGAGAATAGAAAGAGCGAGGTGGCAGAACCCACACTGCGTTTTTGAAGTCAGATACGGGCTCCAGGAAGCATCTCAGGTTCATTTTAGGGTCTGGTCTGTGCTCCCAGAGACTGCACTGCCATATGCTGCCCTCGGTGACAGTGTGGAGCCTGGGTAGCTCTCAGCTGGCTGCCATCCAGAGGGTTCCTCTCCAGCGTTGACACAGGAAGAGAAATCTTTGGGTTGGAGTTGTTTGGTTATTGTGCTCAAATGGATTTGAAGAAGCAGCTGAGGTCAGCTGAAGCATCCGTTCCTTATGGTGCTTGGGTCAAGTTCACAACGTGTCCAATTAAATGCCCGACTACATGGAGAAAAGATTTGTCCCAGCAGGAGCCCTGCAGACTGTGCAGCCTCCCGTCAGGACGCCGAGCCCTGTGATTATTGTTTGTGTTAATTTGTTTGTGCTAGCATACTGTGTTGTGGCAGTGATTAATATGTAGCATCATCTGCCACTCCAAATCCTCATGAAAACAGAGCTGCAGAACAAGCAATGGTGATCTACTCTCTGCTGTGACAGGGAACAAGATGGGACAGCATGGAATGACAGGGTATTGCTGTCCTAACAGGAGAGGGGAAAGCCCTTTGAAGGAAGGGCTTCCAGCAGCTGCAGGCAGGGAGCTCTGGGGACGCCACACCTCTGGATGGTGGCTGAGCTCCATGGCACCTCTCCACACGAGGACTTGTGGAACTGCTGCCCCGGTTGGGCTGCCGCAATCAGGGCCCTACTGCTGGGAGGCAAAGCACCGCACAGCCCGTTGCCTGCATCCAAACACGGGCTGGGCTGGCTTCAGCCAAAGCAAATGTCTGCACAGGATGCTGCTGCGGGGCCAAGCGAATATAAATCTCCAGTGCAACCACAACTGAGTCATTGAGAAATGCCGCCCTTTCCCTTCAGTGAGCTCACTGCAAGTGGACACCTTGTGCACTGCTCACCCCGCAGGCAGGACGCAGTTAGGAGTGCTGTGCTCACTTTTCCTTTGGCTGCAGCTCAGCAGTGCCGTCCTGCCCTGCAGAGCAGGAGTGGCTCCTACCGCTCTGCCCCACATTTGCACTGCAGTAAGGAAATATGCTTCAGTGGATCCATTTTTGGCACCTCGGTACTGGTGGGGGATCCTTCCTTCAAACTAAAAGCATCTCCATTTCCCTGCATGCTTGTGGTGCAGGCAGCCAGCAGAGGCTTTGCTCTGCTCTCCAGGCTGGGCACAAGCAGGGAAAGTGCCAGGCTGCAAAGGCTGGGTGCAAATGCACACACACATGGAGCAAGGCACAGCAGCACCTCCATAAAGAGCTGTTCGACAGCATTAAAGAGCAGCACCCAGAGGAGCAGGGGGGAGTGGGGCAGGAGCTGGGGAAGCCGCACAGCCTGCATCCACGCAGCACCCAGCAGTGCAGACTTCTTGTTTTATTTTCTTTACAAGCTTCTAATCTCCACCAGGATACGTTTATATCTCTGTAGATCTGTGAGCTGCCTGGGGCAGCAAGAGCATGCAGGGCTACTGATAGGGCTTTACCACTACTGGGGACCAACAGTGGGTGCTGGGCTGAGCTGTCCTCCTGCCAACTAACGCTGTCCCTCCAAACCTTCCGGGTCCCTCCCCACAACCTGTCTCGTTCCACGCATTTTCCATCCCCTCGCAGGACCACTTTGTCCTCGGGGAATCTGTCGTTGTGCCCCCCGCTGCCGAGGGATGGGTCCCAGAGGCTCGTCACCAGGCACAAGGACAGAGCCGGCGTCCCCTCGGTTGTCCCCGGCCCCGGAGGCAGTCGGTGCTCAGCTCCTGGAAAGCGGAGCGCGGGGAGAACGAGGGGGGCAGGGAGCGACTGGTTTAGGGCAGCTCCTGCTGCACCCCCCCGCCCAGCGAGCTGTGGGGGCTCCTGCGCTGCCCAGGCGAGGACGCGAAGTGCCGGAGCCCCGCGCTGGGGCCAGGCAGGAGTTCTGCAACGGCACGGCCCCAACGCGGGCAGCGCAGGGCAAAACGAGCTGCCGTTAAACGGGGGGAGAAGGGAGGGTTTAAAAAAAGGGAAAAAGAGGAAGAAAGGGAGAAAGAAGGGAAGAAGTCCTGTTGGCTTCGTGCTGGAGGTGGGCGGCTGACGGTTTTATTCCTGAGAATTTCCCCGTGCGTGATCTCTGTGTTGGGATTTGCAGGCAAGTGACCGCATAAAGCCAGCCGCAAATCCCCGTAACGTATAATGCGGAGCCGAGGCTGGCAAAGGGAGCCAGAGCCCAAAGCGGAGCCCCACGCGAGGCCGCGGGGTTTGGCAGAGAGGGGCCGTGAGCCGCGGCTTTCCCAGGCGCGTCCCTGCCCAGCAGCGAGAATTCGGCGGCTGTGCATGAGGCTTGTGCTGGTTGTAACAATAATTATTTGTTCTCCAATTCCTTCTTTCTCAGGGCTTTTGTCTCTCTTTCCTTTCCCTTTCGTTTTTTTCCTTCTTTCGCAATTTTAGTTTTGCCTCCATCTCCCTTGCCTTGCCTTGCCTTCCCTTTCCTTTTCCTTCCCTTCCCTTTTCTTTCCCTTTTCCTTCTCTTTTCCTTCCCTTTATTTCTTTTCCATATTTCTTTTTTTTTTTCATTTTTCTTTTCTTTTTTTTTTTTGTTCCATTTTTCTTACCTCTCTTTCTTTTTCCTTTATCTTTTCCTTCCTATTTTCTCTCCCTTCCTTTCTTCCCTCATCTCCCGCAGCCCCCGACCCCAAACGAGACCACCTCAGAGGCCCGCCGGCGGCCCGGGGAGGCGGCGGGGGAGGCCCGGACAGGAGCCGTTCCCCGCACGGCCTCAGGTGCCCGTGCCTCACGTCGCGGGCGTCGCACCTGCCGGAGCGGGCGGCTGAACCCCCGCCGGACGCAGAGCGGTCGTCGTCGATGCTCGTAACGGCCGCGGCGCCGTGAAACGGGAGAGACGGCTCGGGGCGGCCCGAGGGGAGCAGCGAGCGGCGGCTGTCCGACTTCGGCCGGGGCCGGGGGACGCGCGGGGCCCCGCGGAGGGGCGGCGACCGAACCGCCGAGTGCGAACCGCTCCAGGTGCGGGCGGCGGGGCGGCTTCCCTGCGTTCCGTCCGCTGCGGTCGTTCTGCCCGTCTCCCCGGTGTCTTCTTTCCGTCCTTTATTTGCTTTCTCTTTTTTCTTTTTTCTTTTTCCTTTTCCTTTCCTCTTTTTCTCTCTCTTTTTTCTTTCTCTTTTTGTTCTTTTATTTCTTTCTCTTTATTCATCTTTCTCTTCCTTTCCTTCTTTCCTTCTTTTTTCTTTCTTTTTTCTTTCTTTTCACTCTTCTCTTTCTTTCTCTTTCTTTCTTTCTTTATGTTTCTTTCTTTATGTTTCTTTCTTTATGTTTTTTTCTTTCCCTTTCTTTCTTTCTTTCTTTCTTTCTTTCTTTCTTTCTTTCTTTCTTTCTTTCTTTCTTTCTTTCTTTCTTTCTTTCTTTCTTTCTTTCTTTCTTTCTTTCTTTCTTTCTTTCTTTCTTTCTTTCTTTCTTTCTTTCTTTCTTTCTTTCTTTCTTTCTCTTTTTTCATATGTCTCTCCTTCTTCTCCTTCATTTCCTTCCTTCTCTGTTTCTGTTTCTTTATGTCCTTCCAGTTTCCTTCTTCCTTTCCTTCTCTGCTGGTCCCCCCTTCTCTATTTCTGTCTATCAGTCTGTCTCAGTGGGACTCGCTCAGCGACACATTTGATGTTTGGATTTTTTTGATAGATTCGTTAATTCCGTTCCTACAGTTCAAGCGGCAGTTGCAAAATACCCGTAATAGTTGCCGTAATTGGAATAGTAACGATGGTGGCTGTCTGAGTAATAGCAGCGCTCATCGATAACGGTCTCAAATTAAACGCCAGGAATTCCCGTTTTTCCGAGTCCCGCAAGAGCCGCGGCTTTCTGTCACCTGCGAGATCTCCTCGCGCTCCTCTCTTTCTCCCCGCTCACAACGAATCCTCGCACTCCCGCGGCTCGGTCCGGCCGAACGGCTGCGAGCAGCGCCCTGGCGGCCACCACAGCCCGACGGACGCCGTATTCGTGCCGCCGTTATTCAGCGCCGCTCGCAGCTCTCGGACGGGGGAAGCGCGGGGGTCGCTCAGCCCGGCCCGCTGCCGCTGTCCCCCCGCTATTTGCTCGATTCTCCCCGAGCCCCGCGGTTCTCAGCTCGAGTCGAACCGTACGAAACCCCCCCTCCCCCCCTCCCCCGCAGCTCGGCCTCGCCGGGGGCCGTCGGGGTTCAGAGGTGAGGGGCGGGAGAGACAGCGGGGCCGGGCAGAGGCCGAGGAGCGAGCAGAAAGGAGGGCTCGGGGAGGGCCAGGAGGAGAGATGCGGGCGGAGGGGTGAATGTGGAGGGCGGACGGAGGGAATGAGGCGGCGGGGGGCTCTGCGGGGAGAGCCCGTCGGGGCAGTGGCACACACCTGCGGAGCAGCCCGGGCGCGGGCTGTGGGGGGAAGGCCGGCCCGAGGGATCCAAAGAACAGTGGCCCGGAGCGGCACGGCCCCGGAGCTGACTGGTGCCGCGAGGAGTACGAAGGGAGCAGCCCTCGCCTCGTCTGAAAGGTCTGGGGTGCGGGGCCCCAACTGCTGCCGGGGAGGGCAGCGGGATCATAGGGAAGCGGCGATGCCCAGTCTCGGGGTGCACCGGCTGGGCCGAGGCTGCCATCGGGGGGCCGCGGGGATGGGATACGGTGAGCGGTTTTTCCAGTGCCGCCGCTGGTTCTTCCATCTCCGGGGCCTGAGGATTTGGGGGTTTAGGAGATGTGTGCCAGGGGCGGGGGAGTCTGGCTCTTTCCCCCGCGTCGAGTTTTCGGTGCTCAGCGAGACGGGGATTTGCTTCACAGAGCTCCGACGGGGACCCGGGGGTCTGGCGGGATCCCGGCAAACGCGGCCGGGGCTTTAGGCAGGCACACGGGGATACGGGGATGAGCTGGGAAATGGCCCGGGCAAGCAGAGCGCGAGCAGCAGCCGTCGTGCTGTGGTGCAGGACTTCATTTCCAGATTTTCGTTTTCCTCCCGCGCCAGAGGCTGACCCAGAGCCGGGCACGTCCCGCCCGCGGCAGCTCGTGGCCTCCCCGCACCGTTGGCAGTAACCCTCCCGTCTCTCCGCTTTTCCCCTCCGCCCCGACAATTTCGCTCCGTGGTTCCTAACGACACCCGTTCCCGCACCGCCCGCAGCCCGGCAGCAGCGCGGGGCCGCAGCGGCAGCGCCTTCGCTTTCTGTGCCGGTGCGGCGGGAGGGAACGCACCCGGCCGGGAGCAGCGCTGACAGCAGCGGCGGGGAAATAAACCCCGATCGTGTCACGTTCTGCCCTTATGCCTTTAGCTGCAGGAACATATGCTCAAATATGTACGAGTAGTCTAGATTTTTCTCTGCAAATATTTTTACCACGTCCAAAGATAATATTTCAACAGAAGAATCAAGCCCCGCAGGCTACAGACGGGGCAGCTATATATAACCCGCTTGCTCACTCCGACTCTCCGCACATCGCTCGGGTTATGCAACCCCCATCTCGGCGGTAGCCACCGGCGCGCCCCACGGCTCCGCCCGCCCCGTCGGGGCATTTCCCCCGGGACTTCGTTGCGGCCGCCCGTCCGGAGGCACCGGGACCGGGACCGGGACAGGAACGGGAAGCGGGGCCGGGCCGGGCCCGGCGGGCGGTGCAGCCTCGCCCCACGCCGATGCGGAGGACCGGCCCGGGGGCCGCCGCGGCTCTCCGAAGGGCCGCTGCCGGGCGGTGAGTATAGCCACGGCCGGGACCGGGAGGGGAACCGGGGCAGAGCGGACCCGGGACGGGCAGGTGCCGCGGCGGAGCGGGCTGTCCTGCCGCCGGGCCGCGCAAGGGTTCGTCCTCCACCACGCCGGCTGCGTTCCGTTCGCTCCGCTTTTTGATTTTATTTTTTGTGGTGAAGGAAACGCTCCGATGCTCGTGTGTGACTGTTGTTGGCCCGGAGATGGGGGTCCCGTTGCGCTCCGCGGGGCTGGAGGCGGTACCTACGCCTGCTGCGCACCCGACGCGCCGCTGCCCGCGGCCGCCGAGCCCCGTCCGGGCCGTGGCAGCCCGCAGCCCCCGCTGGATACGGAACGGAGGAAGGGAGCGATCCCCCTCTCGGTGCCGGACATCCGCAGCGTGACTCCGGGCTCGGCTCGGCTCCGCTCGGCTCTTCCCTTCCCGTCGGCTCCCGGAGCCGTGATTGACACCGCCGCCCCTCCGCCCGCCCGCCCCGAGCACATCCCGGCCCTCCCCGCCGGCCGCTCGCCGTGCCCGGGAGGCGGGGAAGGGCCTCCCCAGCCCTTTGACACCGTCTCGGCAGGAGTTTCACTTCGCTTTCGCCGCTGCCACCGCCGCTGCTTCTGCAGGCAAACACCCCCGGCTCCGTGTGACGCCTCCCAGCCGCTGAACGGGGAAACGCGCCTCTAAGGGAGCCACTTTCCCTACGTGCAGGAGAAAAGGAGGGGACGGGCGGGCGGCAGGAGGTGGTGGTTGGGGGGAAGGGAAGAGAGGAAATAAATTAATAAACCGCAGGGAAAGAAATTGAGTGGAGAGAAACGGCGGCCCCGGGGAAAAGCACCGTGGGGTTTCCATCGATCCCCGCTCCCCTCTCCCGCAGGGCTCCATGCGGCCGCTGCGGTGCGCGGCACTGCGCAGAGGGCCCCGGGGAAACTCCGTGCTCCCCAGAGCCCTTCCCGGGGGGGGAGGGAGGAAGGGTTGGGGTTGGGTTTTTGTTTTTTGTTGGTTTTTTTTTGTTTGTTTGCGGCGTTTTTGTTGAATTTCTTTCTTCTTTTTTTTTTTTTTTTTTTTAGCTTCCCCCCCGCCCCCCTTCTGGAAGGAGGGGGGTCCCGCTCGCACCTCCCTGGATGGTGCGGTAGAAAGGAGGGGAGTGAGGGGCGGGCGGGGGGGCTCGTGGTGGGAGGCTGCCGCGGCGGCTGCTGCCGCATTGGTGTCTCCCCTATGGACGAAAACAGCCCTCTGTCTCCCAAGGCAAATGCTTTCAGTATCGCCTCTCTGATTTCAGTCGCCGCCGCCGCCGAGCACGCAGGGAAGGGAGCGCTGGAGGAGCGCAGCGGCGGCCGCAGCGCGCCCGCCCGCCCCGCCGCCCGCCCGCAGAAGATGCACTTCAGCACCGTCACCAGGGACATGGAAGGTGAGCGCGGGGCGGCGGGGCCGCGACCCTCCGCCATCGCCTTTCGGGGCTTTCCGCGCGCCGCGGCCGGGCCGGGCACCTGGGGCCGCTCGGTGGTGCCACGGGCCCGCAACTTTCGACGCTCCCCGCTTAGCCGGGACGAGGTCCTCAAATCCCGGTCGGAGAGCCGGGCTCGGTTCGCGCCCCCTCGTCCTCGCGGCTCCCCGAAGCGCTGCAGCATCCCCCGACGGCCGCGGCCGTGCCCGGGGCGGCGGCGGGCCTGGGCTCAGCCCTCGCCGGCTCCGAGACGGCCGTCGCGCCCGGGGGCTCCGTCGGAAATAACCCGAGAGATTCCCCCGCACCCTCCGGGTGCCTTCCAGGATCGGGCAGGGCTCGCGGCAGCCCCCCGCTCCCCGGCCAACCGTCACGCTCCGTGAGGCCCGCTCGGGAACGGCGGCCGAGAGCTGCACTCCCGGGGCCGTGCGAGGCTTCTCGGTGCCTTCGGGCTCCTCCGCTCCGGTCCCCTCCGGCCTCCTCGGGGGGGAACAGACGCAAAGCGGAGCCTCTGCCCCCGGCAGCCACGGCTCTGCAGCTCCTGAGCCAGGGACGTTACCTGCAGCACCGTCGCTACACGGAAATAAGAACCGGTTTCTTTCTTTGGTTTTTTCCTCCTCCTTTTGTTTATGGAGGATTTTTTTTTTTTTTTTTTTTTTTTATTTTTGAGGGGTGCCGGGAGGTTTTTTGTCCCGATTCGCTTGCGGCGAAGGAGGCCTTCAGCAAAGATAACGCGGGCTCTTGGCAGATGTCTCGGGTTTGCGAAGAAACAGAATAGAAAGGAGAAGAGAAGGGGGAAACGCGGCGCCGAGGCGGCAGCAGCGGGAGCGGCGAATTCTCCGCCTGCCCCGGGGGGAGCAGGGCTGGGGCCGAGCGGAGCGGAAAGGGGGAGGGCCCCGCTGGGCCGGGCGTGGAGGCGGAGGGCACCCCGCGGAGCGGCGCGGAGCCGGAGGGAAAGCGGGAGCCGGAGCGGAGCCCTGACCGCCTGTTTTTGGAATGATTTCAGCTATCTCCAGCCCCTGGCTCACCCAGCTGTCCCATTTTTGCGATGTTGCAGCTTTCACGGCCAACAGCCTGAGCAGCCTGAACGCCTCCGGGGGGTACCACCTCTCCCCCTCCCCGGGGGACCCGTACGGACAGCATGAACCGCCGCACTACGAGCCCTGCACGGCTCAGCAGCACCCGCACCCACCGCCCCAGCCGCAGCACGGTTACCCCTTCGGCGGGGCGGCGGCGGCCGGGGCCAACCCGCCGCCTCCGGGCCCCGAACCGCCCGACGGCGCCGGGGGAGCCGCCGCGGGGCCCGCCGCCGTCTCGGGCTGCTCCGCGGGGACGGCCGCCGCGGCCAAGGCGCCGGTGAAGAAGAATCCGAAAGTGGCCAACGTGAGCGTGCAGCTGGAGATGAAGGCGCTGTGGGACGAGTTCAACCAGCTGGGCACGGAGATGATCGTCACCAAGGCCGGCAGGTCAGTGCGGAGGGACGCCCGGGGGGCTCGGCCCGGAGCCCCTTCCATTCGCGAGACGCTAGGGGGAGCGGGGCTCTGTCGGGGCGGCTGGCACAGGGCTGCCGGCGGTCCATCTTCGCCTTTCTCCCGGTACGAAACGCGCGGGCGGCCCCGGCCCGAAGGCTCCGTGTGCGGCGGGCAGCGCCGGGCCGCGCTGTGCGGAGCGGGGAAAAAAAAAAGAACGGCCCGCACCGCGGTACCTTTAACTGAAACATTTCCAGTACGGGCGGATCTTTTCCTTTCGGCGGGGACTGCAAACAGCCCCCGGTTCTGGCGGTGTAAAGCCTCGAAGCGTCCTCCAGGACGAGCGCGTTTCCCGAGGATCGAATGACGAGCGCGGCTCTGCCGGCAGCTCTGCTCCGGAGCTGGGAACAAAGGCCTCGGCCTCGTTCGAAACGGGCAAAACGCGGGGAGAGGAGAAATCCCGATGCTGATCGGGAATCGCCTCAGTTCATTGCGATCTCCGGGCAGAGCTGCGGGCCGCCTCCTGCGACGTCCCGGCGGGGGGCGGCAGGGAAGCCGGGGTGGCTGCGATGAGCCCCGGGAGCGGCTTCGAAACGGCCGCGCGTTCCTGCTCTCCCCGCGGCGATTTTGGATAGTAAAGACGCAAAAATGTAAATAGATTCTCATGTGCGCGGTCGCACATTTCAAAAACATTTTCTAAGTGACTCCATTCGAGCCTCCCCGCGCCCGGCGAGGAGCAGCTCCGGGCCGGCGGCACCCGGCGGCATTCCGTGCGGCTCCCGGGCCCGGCGCTGCTTTCCGCGGTGAAAGGGCCGCTCCGGTGGGACCCCCCGCTCTGCTTTCCTCGGTCGCCGAGGACAGCCAAAGGATTGCGAGTAGGTGACTCCAAAAGGGCCCCTAAAGGAGAGAAATCGATTCGAATCCCGGGCTTTCCTCCTCCTCTTCGTTTATTTGATGACAATGACATATCTTCAGACGGGAGGGGGGGAGGGGGGTAAAAATAGGATAAACGGGGGTAAAATCAGCAGGACGAGGCGCGGGGACGGCGCTGCGAAGCGCACTCTGCAGCGCCTCGGGGCCGGCCCCGCTGTTTGTCTAGGTGGCTCTTATCGACTCGGGGTGTTTGTTTTAAAAACTTCGTTTTAAAACAAGAAACACCGGAACCGGAGCTAATGGGGGCTTTTACACTTTTAAAAATAATAACAGAAGGAACTGCTGGAAATGGCCTCCGGAGTTCTCACAGCGGTACGCGGAAGGGGACGCGGCTCGCGGCGCTGCTCGGTGCGGGCCGAAGGATCGGCGGGGTCGGGTGCGGAGCCCGGGGGCACACAGCCCTCCTGCAACCTAAACGGCCCCGGGAGGCGCCCGGCAGCGCAGACTTGTGCCGTGAAAACGAGCCGGAGAGAACCCTTCGTAGCCGGCTTGGATCGGGGCGTTTTTTCAGGAGGTGTTCGGAGTTTGGTTTTTCAACGGCTGCAAATCTTTTCCCCGAAACGCCGCCCGCTGTCGCTCTCCCGGATTCTTATCCGGGGAGAAAATGCATCCAGCAGAACGGCAGCCGTGCGAGCCCTGCTCCGGCGGCGCATCTTCGGCGCGTCCCGAAGTCAATGCGGGCCGGGCCGGACCACGGTGCGAGGGACGCGGGGGCCGCCCCGGCCCCTTCCGTTGCTGCCCTCAGAGCGGCACCCGCGGCCTCGGCTCAGCCGCGTCCGCGGAGCTCCACGCGGAGATGCGCGGCGGGAGCAGCCCGGGGCCTCCCCGCACCGCCCCGGAGCGTCCGGTTCCTCCCGCTCTCCGTTCGCCCCGCAGAGATGCGGACCGGGACCGGCGGGGCAGCGGAGGAGGGCCGAACCAGGAAGGGGCTCGCGGGGAGATCCCGATTATCCTCTCATCCCTGCCGGCCAGAGGGTTTCGTTCGCCCCTCTGGGCTGGAGGCTTTCCCTTTGGCCCCAGGGATCGCGCCGCCGTTTTAAGTGCTGCTGTAAAACTGCTCGATTTTGGAGGGGCAGAAGCTCATTTCCCTGGGAAATGTGCTGGCCCGGTCCCTGTCCCGGCTCGGCTCTGCATCAGTCTCGAGTCAGTTCACTTGAAAATGTGGTGAAACAGCGGGATAAAATTATTGTGTCTCCTCTTGCCAAGTAGAGGTGGTGGTTCTCGTTGGCCCCTGAGCGTTTTAGGGTGTTCGGCACAATCCGGACGGGACTTATGCCTCTAGATGCCACCGGGGATACGACAGCCCCAACCCGAATGCGAGCGGTACCCGGGGCACCCGTGGGGCAGCCCGAGGGGAAGGGCCGGGGGGCACTGCGGGCCGCCTGCACTCCGGGCCGACCTCTCAGGACTCCCTGCGGCCCCGAGTTCAGCTTTCTTCTCTCTGTGGCAGGCGCATGTTCCCCACCTTCCAGGTGAAGATATTCGGCATGGACCCCATGGCTGACTACATGCTCCTCATGGATTTCGTCCCTGTAGACGACAAGCGCTACCGGTAAGTACCCTCCCCCCCGGCCCCGTTATAACGAGTTCTGTGCTGGCAGCGGTGGTCCCCTCTCCTCGCTTTGCGCACAGCGCCCGGGCACGGCCGGGCCGGAGGGCGCAGCTTCCCGCCTGCTCAGTCCGGAGCCCCGCCTGCCGCTCCCCGTGCGCAGCGGGAAGCGCTGCTCGGCTGCCCCCAGAAATCCCCCCGAGGCTCCCGCAGTGAGCAGCGGCTGTCTGAGCCCCGGCCCTGCCCGTGTTTCCAGCGGCTGCACCGGAAGGCCTCGCCGAGCGGCACGGGCAGTGGTGTGGCAGCCCCTGGAAGGCGCAGTTACACATTTGGCTTCAACTCGGGACGCCAAGGAGGCAGTGCACGCAGGGACCGCAGGGTCCAATATATAAATATTTGGACAGATATCCAAATTCTCAGGGCGTCCTAGAAATGTTTGCTTGTCAAGGGAAGTGGGATATATAACATCCAATTGAGTATATCTTTAAAAAGTAATGTTTCTGCTGAGCCCAATGGTGTCTAATTCCCCCTGTGCAAACACGGGCTGTAAAGTAAACACGCGGATAGAAGATTGGTTTCTCTGTTTTAACCGTTACCGTTGAATGCGGACTTTGAAAGAACGAAGCAGGGTGGCAGAGCTCCGCACCCACTGCTAAACCCGCACCACGTCCCGGCTCGCGGCTCACAGCGCTGCCGTTCCCCCTCCTCTGGGAGCTGCGGCCGCCCTGTGCCACGCAGCGGCCGCGCGTCGCCCCGTCCCGCACGGCGCTCCCCCCGCCATCCGATGCCGTTTCTCCCCCCGCAATGAGTGCGGCGTCGCTCCCCGCGGTTCGGCGGGCCGGGGCTGCGGGCGGGAGCCAGAGGGGCCGCGGGGCTCGGAGCTGCGGCTGACGGCCCCTTCCCCGCCCCCAGGTATGCCTTCCACAGCTCCTCCTGGCTCGTGGCCGGCAAGGCCGACCCCGCCACGCCCGGCAGGGTGCACTACCACCCGGACTCTCCAGCCAAAGGGGCGCAGTGGATGAAGCAGATCGTCTCCTTCGATAAGCTCAAGCTGACCAACAACCTGCTGGACGATAACGGCCATGTAAGCGCTCCGAGGGGAGGGGACGAGCCCGGGACGTCTCCGCGCCGCGGGTCCCTCCGCCCGCAGCGCCGGGGCCGGGCAGGCGGCGGGGCCGGGGCCGCGTTCGCCTCTCTGGAAGCTCCGCCTGGATCAGTTATTGTCTCCTTGCTCGTTTTATCATTCAGATCATTTTGAACTCCATGCACAGATACCAGCCGCGCTTTCACGTGGTCTACGTGGACCCCCGGAAAGACAGCGAGAAATACGCGGAGGAGAACTTCAAAACCTTCGTCTTCGAGGAGACGCGCTTCACGGCCGTGACCGCCTACCAGAACCACCGGGTGAGGCGGGGGCACCGGGGGCGGGGCGGGAGGGACCTCACTGCGTGCACGAACCGAGCCGCGGCTGCACGGAGCGAAGCGTCACGCACGCTTTGTTTGGAGAGACGCGCGAGCTCCCGCCTCGGACGCAGTCACACGCCTGACACCAACCCCTCACCGGGCAGCAGCCCTGCGATCGCCCGCTCGCATCAGGCAGCGCGGAGCGGCAGTCCGCGCCGGGACGTCGTGGCGGAGCTCAGCTCCGTGTCCCCGTGCCACCCGCGGGGTCGGGCTGCGCCTTTAAGGGCCGCCGAGATCCGCCCGGCTGGCATTTGCCTGACGGCTCCGGACAGCTGCTCCTTCTCTCCCGCGTTCTATCAGTTTGACCTCTAAGGCTAGAACTGTCACTGAGGGGCTTAGAGTTTGTTTTTCAACCCATTCCGGAAACTCACAATCTCATTATCCGTGGATTTGCTTAAATATAGAGAACGTCCCGCCTTCTCCCCGGCGAATTAAATAAATACATAAGTATGATTTATCCAGCGATTTGGCTTAGCTGCTCCGCTGGTGACCCACACGACGTGGCACTTTCTTACCGGTGCGCTCACGCCTCCCGAGCCTGGAGCCCACGCTGGGCAGCCCGGCCCGCGGGCCCTCGTGGAGGGCGCCCTCCGCTCAGCCCACCCGTTGTCCTCCAGCACCTCCCGCTTCTCCCCGCAGATCACGCAGTTGAAGATCGCCAGTAACCCTTTCGCCAAGGGATTCAGAGACTGTGACCCCGAGGACTGGTGAGGCCGCAGCACGGAGCCCCGCTCCGAGCGCACAGCGTGCGGCAGAGCCGGGTGCCGGCCCGGCTCCGTCCGCTCGGCCCGCGTCACTTCTCCCCTTCTCCCTCCAGGCCCAGGAACCACCGGCCCGGGGCCCTCCCTCTCATGAGCGCTTTCGCCAGATCCCGAAACCCGGTGTCGTCCTCCGCGCACCAGAACGGCACGGAGAAAGGTGAGCGGCGCGTTGCGGGCGAGATGCGCGGCCGCGAGTTGCGGGCGAGATGCGCGTCCGCGCGCTCCGAGCTCGGCGCCGCCGCCGGCCGTTCGAAGCGCCGCGCTCCGCTCTTCGGCCGGGCCCGCCCAGCTCCCACCCGCTCAGCGCCGCTCCGGCGGCAGCAGCTCTCCCGCCGAGTCCCGCAGCTCTCGGCCCCCCGCCCCGTTCCCGCCCGCGTCCCGCACTGCCGGGCTCGGCGCCGCGGAACGAAGGCCCGTCCCGTCCGTGCCGCGTTACGCCTCGGGGCGCGCGGCGGCTCGGCGCTACGCGAGACCCCGTCCCCTCCCCGCCCCCCGTCCCGTTCCCCCGCCGCGGTCCCCGGCCGCTCCTCGCCGCTCTGACGCGGTGCTCCCGCAGATGCCGCCGACGGCCGCCGGGACTACGAGCGGGACGCGGCGGGCGGCGCGGCGCTGCAGGCCGAGGCGGCACACCAACAGCTCATGTCGCGCGTGCTCAGCCCCGCGCTGCCGGGCGGCGCCGGCGGCCTCGTGCCCCTGAGCGGCGGTGGCCGGCCCAGCCCGCCGCACCACGAACTGCGCCTGGAGCCCGCCGCCTCGGAGCCGCTGCACCACCACCCCTACAAGTACCCGCCGGCCGCCGCCTACGACCACTACCTGGGGGCGAAGAGCCGGCCCGCGCCCTACCCGCTGCCCGGCATCCGCGGGCACGGCTACCACCACCACCACCATCACCACCACCACCACCACGTCAACGCGGCCGCCAACGTGTACTCCCCGCCCGCCCCGCCCGCCAACTACGACTACGGGCCGCGGTAACGCGCCCTCGACGCGAGGGACCGGCGCGTGCCGTAACCGTTAGCCGTCCTCTCTTTCCCCTCCCCCAATCCCTTCCCTCCTTTCCCTCTCTCCCGCCTCGCGAGCGAGCCGATTGGTCAGCTCGATCCGATCGACGTCCGGACCGGCCATTCCCGAGCCGCCGGGCTGCGAAGGGGGCCGCTGTCTGCCCCGCAGCCGCGCTTTGATAAACGGAGCCACGTGCTGCTGTCGCCCCGCTCCCGGCCTCGCGCCTCGCTCCTGGCGGGAATCCGGTGTGTGGAGCGCGGGGCTCTGGGAAGACGGTGGGAGGACGGGGAGCGGTGAGTGAGGGAGCGGGCACCGAGCCCCAGGCGGCGGCTAGGGGCTGGGAGCGGCGCCGTCCGCTCCGGGGTTTCAGCGGTAGAGGAGGAAGGGGGGGGTGGGCGCTGCGGGTCGCGGCCTCGTGCTGCTGTGCTGCGGGGAGGGGAAGGGTGGGCGGCGGCGGGGCCGGAGGCCGCGTGGTGTCGGCGCTGCCGGGCCGTTCGGGCGCAGCCGCGTTCTACGGAGCTGCGACGAGAAGCCCGGCCGGGAGCACCGCCACGTGCGGCTCCTCGACGGCACGGAAACCGAGACTGAGATTTAAAACGGTGAGGGGATGAGGGAGCGAATGGCCGCGGGGCTCAGGCTCTCGCAGCCATAACGTGTGAGCCGCCCCTGCGTCCTTCCCTGCGCTTCTGGGGCCGTGTTCCACCTCCCGCCCCCCCCCCCCCAGCGCCTCTTACGGGCGCTTCCCCACAATGCCCCTCTGCTATGCGGCCGCCCCGAGCGGCGGCAGTCCCAAAGCGCCCATCTGCACCTCCCTGCTCGCTGCAGCTTCCCTCTTAAAGCTGGTAAGTACTCCTGGTTTTTGTCCTTAAACTTCTCCTCGGTTTTTCCTTAATTGTCGAGGAGATGAGCCTGTCTGTCACACTTACCAGCGGTGTGTTTTGAATAGCTGGCTTGTATTTCTTGTCAGAAGGTTGCCGATTGTCAGTCCTTTTGTGTTCAGAGAAGGTATTGAGCAGCTCTGCCGTGTTGGTATACAGTATTATAAATGCGTTCCTGATTCTCCTGCTATGAAAAGAAGAGGGGTCATTATTATTTTTTTTCTTTTTTTTTGGAGTCCTCTGTTCATGTTTGTGCATTTTCACTTCAAACTGCTACTGTTTACCAGTGTCTTCTAGAGTATGACCTGTGCTGTGCGGGTGGCAGTGTTAGCAGCAGCGCTTGTTCTGTCTGTGGCAGCTGGCACTGGGCTCACAAAACGTTTTGGAAGGGTGTGAGGAGGGGTGCAGGCTGACGGGGACATGTCATGTATTCTTTTTTCTGTTATAAAAATATATCTGGATCCATGAAAAAGAGTTGTGCAAGAAATATGTATTTTTTTGACATTTGCAGTGAATTGTGAGATTCTTTGTGTCTGACAAAACCATAATTGATGTTCTCAGCAAGGCTGATGTAAAATAGCTTTGTGCTTAGCTCTCTGATGTGCTCTGTTGCTTTGCCACTGTTGTGTCACAGTTCTCAGATATGAATTGCTATCTGTAAATGGATTAGTGCCAAAGCTTTGGTCAAACCTTTAATGAAGTTGTTATATTTATTATTTCTTTCAAAGATTATACAAACATTTTTTTTCTTGATAGTTGCAACATGAGGGAAAAATGAAGATAACCAAAGAATCGTATCTGCAAATAGTGTAGATAATTGTAGATATATGTAGATAATTGTGTTATGCTTAAATTGGAAAGACATCAGACAATGACATTTATAAATGTTTTTCCTCTTCTTTCCCTCTCTTTCTTTTCTTTGTTTGGTTACTTCTGTATGCCCATCAGTTTGCCTGCTCCAAAGTTGAAGCCTCCCCTGCAAGAGGCGGCCGTTAAATAAGGAGGGATGCTCCACTGGAGCTCCAGGAGTTGTTTACCCCGAGCAAACAGTGGGGCTTCATAGGTGGCTGCCCCCTCCATTTTGTCTCCCCGGTTGCTGGTGGTCTCCCATTATGCAGCAGCTTGCAGGGTTGGGGTCTTACGTTGAAATGAATATGGTACGCTTCTATTTATGCTTGTTGGCACCTGTTTTCTTAAAACATACAGAGTGCAGCAGGAGGTGCTGCTGGCTTCTACTGCAGACTGGCCACACGCTTTTTCAAATGCATTTTGCTTCCCAAGCAGTGAGAGGACTGAAGGACTCGACATCAGGACCAAACTGTGCTCCTGCAGAAAGCGACTCGAGGTCCTTGCCCTGTCTGTAGGAAGCACAGTGTATCTCTTTTAGAGGAATATCACAGGATTTCCACCTATGGCTGTGGGCTCTGGGCCCCGAGGGTCACCAGGCTGTCCTCTGTGCTGTCCTGCAGGCGCAGGGAATCCTGCTCAGGAATCAGAAGAACATGAAACTGTGTCATGCCTATCATTTTAAGCGTTTAAATGGTTTCCATCCTTTCACTGATGGCTTTTAAACTATCAATTCTCAAGGTTCTTTCCCATGTTAGTATTAGGCTTGCTAGCGGCCCATTTTGCATCGTGTTTTAGCCCTTAAAGCACGCTGCCTGAGGGCTTTCACCAGTATTTCCTCCTTGTGAGATGTCCACGTCTCACTGGATGAGACTTCCAGATACGAGAGACACAATCGGTTCTATTTCTGTTGCAACAGAAAATTTACTTGCAACGAGCAAACATGAAGAAGTTTGTAGCACAGCACTTGGAGCAGTGGAAATCTTCTTGAAAACTGCACAGAGCTGTAATGTTTTAATTTCATGTTACCTGTTGGCCAGTTAGTCGAGCTATAAACGAGGCACGGCTTGTGCGTGATACCTGTGTTGCAGTTTCATTTGAAAAATGACTTTGTATGGTTTGATTACATGTATGTTTAAACTTCACTCAGTACCTGCTGTCACTGAGACCTGTGGCATGTACCTGAAAGAAACCTGCAGCATTTCCAGACAGTGCTTCCACTTACAGTTGCCTCAAGTCACACATAATGCTGTGTATTTAAAAGCTGCTGGTAAAACAGGCTTGAGCACCAGGGGTACAAGCATCCTTTGTCTCTCCCAAAGAGCACTAGAGAATAAATTAGCCATGTGGCTCCATTTTCCAGAGGTACAGGCTGAATTTACTGGTTGCTCCAAAGGTCTGAAGAACACATTGCTTGCTGCAGTGGGTAAATAGAGGATTAGGCACTCGCAGGTGAAACAAGGGAGGTCTTTGCTTGATCAGTTACCAGGCTTCTGGGAGCTTGTTTTGCTGTTTTTCCTTTTTGGAGGATCCAGCTAAACTCAGTGTAGGGATAAGAGTGTGGGATGAGACCGAGCTGTACTGTGTGTTCATGAACGCTGTTTACACACTTCATTGGTTTGTTTGTTTGTTTGTTTTAATTTTTCTTTCTGCTTGTGCACGGCCTGGTGATAATCTGGGTGGAACTGAAGGGGGTCAGCAGGAGGCACCTGTCAGCACGGCTGGGCTCTCGGTCATCTCACGTGCCCACGAGCACAGGGTGCATCAGTGTCCGTTGTGTGCAGAATGAGCTGAGGGCTGCAGTAAGAGCAGAAGTCAGATTGCAGCTGCTGGGCTGGGCAGGATGTTGTATTTGCTTTGGTCACTGCTTGCTCTGTACAGCTGCTGAGCCCCGTTGTCCTTTTCTCAGCCTGTTCTGGTGGCTGCGATCCTCTTCCGTGGTCACAGAGAGCAAATATTCACCTGCAGAATTGTCCTCCTGCGCCGTAGGATTTTGGTGGGAGTGGATTCCGTGCCGGTAGCCGGCAGGTCGACGTTTCTGGACCTCCGCCGTGACGTTCCTCCCCGAGTTCCCCCCCGGCAGGTTCCTTCTGCTCTGCGGCTCCCCTCCGCGCAGCCGCTGGCCTGGAGGGCGGGGAGCGGCGCCGCGAAGCCCCTGCGCCAGCGCTCGCGGCGGTTTGGTGCGCGGCCGTGCGCTGCTCGGCGTCGGGCATCCCTGCAGCTGGCGGCCGCTGGCCGTGCCCGAAGAGCAAGCTCCCTCCAGAGGGAAGAGCAGCGCATCGCACCGAGCGGATGAACGCCTGGGGAACGAGCCCTTAAGAAAACTTGTGCCCGAGCTTGTGGATACGCAATCGGAGAGAGAAACACAGATTTGGCTTAGGAACCTGAGATGTGAACTTCAAAGCACGTGGGCACGAATAAGGAAGTGTAGCAACCTGTGGGTTAGTGTGTGCGATAATTGGCCAGCAGTAACTCGGCTGTTGCTGCAAGGCTCTGCTATGAGACATGCAGCCAAAATAGCATTGCATACCTACCTGCCTGCGTGCTTTTATTAAACATCGGAGTTTTTTCCTGTTAGTTATCGAATTTCCCCTGATTAGTAAGATATTTAATTTACAAGAGCAAATTAATTTCACCTGATCCCAGGTGAAAGCAACCATGCCCAGGGACTGCTGTGAATGGCCGTTACCATGAATTCACCACGTGCTTCTGCCACATGCTCTCGACTGAAGCAGCAGACACCCACAGTCTGTGAGAATCTCTTTGGTACCTGAGGTTTGCTGAGCTCCACGTGCAGTATTTCATGCTTCATCTTTTGCCCAGTGTGTTGTACATGTGATCGAGGTGAAAAGCAGGAGCTGGTTTTGAAGGTATCTGTTACCTTGGAAGACGTGGATGTGCCCTCGTGTGCTGTAGTGCAAAATGCTGCTTTTCAGAGGTCTGCCTCCTGTCAGGAAATGCACGGAAAGTCGTGCATGTGTTGCATATGCTATAAAAAAATGCACTCACTGCCACCATTAATGGAAATGACCTATTGTGAATTTACCAAAGATACCATAGTTCTATAAATTGGCCGCATGTGTCTGTGTAATATATTTGTTATATCGCATTTCATAGCATTTCTGTTTTATGAAATTCAGCCCTGAATATATCACATATGTTTTGCATATATGTGCAATAGTCGGCCAAGTATATCCAAGTAAAGTATGATGAATGTGTTCTTTCCATATGGGAAATTAAATGTTTTTCCAGATTAAAAAAAAAAAAGTTTATGAAGAGCAGCCTATACAAAATAATTACAATAAATCACTCACTTTTATTCAAGTTAAAATTTAATTTAGAGTTAGTAACAAAGTGATAAAGAACAAAAGCCACAGAAGTCACATGCAGGACCTAATTCTATAAGGATACAGAGCATTGTAATGAAGAGAATGTATGCATTCTTAAGGCTCCTGGTGTAAAATCACAGAAACTTGAATACCAGCTTGCAGCTTAAGCTCAGGTCGTGCTTCTGTAGCTGATAAAGGAGAGCTGCTGTCAACTCTGTGAGAGGATGGGCATTTCATGTTGTTCACCTCACTGAGAAAACAAGTGCCCTTCTCTGCGTGTAGCCAGAGCTTAGGTAGGGGATCTGGTAATTGCTGTTTGAACGTGCTGAGTGGGTGCTGGTCCCTGGGGAAGGAAGGGGTATGTATGGGTTTTTGCAGCTCAATAGACTGCTGTGGGGATAGCAGTGCTAACAGCCCTGGGCTGTAGCAGGGGCAGGGCATCGTGCAGCTGCTGCTAAAATGGGTGCTAGCATAAACTTGGAGGAAGTCCCTGGGCCATGTCTGAATTGGAAAAGGAAGTTAAACATGGAATAAGCATGTGGAGCTTACTGAAGCACACTGAGCGGGGTCCTCGCATGAGGAGTTGCTTCAGTGGCTGTAACGTGGCTGATGGCTGGGCTCTGCCTCAGTTCTGCCTTCTTTATTCTGCTCGCATAGTGCTCTCATCATCCCTCGCTGCACCCCACCAGGCAGGCACTTGGCACTGGTACCCAGCGTGAAAACCTTCCTGTGCTGAACATCTTAGGGCTGGACAGGACGGTGAGAGGGAGCGCAGCAGCTCTCCTCCTGCTCTGATTTTACTTGAGTGCTGCCTCACAGGTTTATTTCTGCAAACACGAAGTGAGTCTTTCATGCTATTCCCTTTCCTGCTTGTTGTCATCTACTTCAAGCCAGATGGGCTCAGCTGATAACGCTGTAGGGACTCAATGTCTCTGTTCAGCATGATGCCAAGCCTGCATGCCATCAAAATATCTGAGCGAAATGTACCTGAAGAGATAACACTTGCCATGAGCTTTGTGTTAAAAGCAGTTACCTGCTTTTCTGTGAGCATGATGTATTCACCAAGATTTCACATCAGCAATTCTTTCAAGTTAACCAGCAAGACAAATACCACGTGTCTGATGTCTGCCATGTTGGAAGTTATTATATAGTTCACCTTCCTCCACCTATGCCAGAACTCGTTTATAGCGAGCAGCACGGTGTGTGCATGGGATGCCAGAGCTGGAGAGCAGGTCTTGCTCAGCATTTCAAGATCCTCCCTGTGTTCCCTGTTCTGGACGTAATCAGGATCTATCATCCCCACAGCTGGTAGGAGAGAGATTGTGTCTCTATGGAAAGTGTTTTGGTTTTTTTAATGTTCTGATTTATGCACTCTGAATAAAAACTGAGAACAAATAGCATCCCAGCTGTAATCTCAGTTTGATGTACCATCTTTTTAAATTAGAATTTCTAATTGAAGTAGGCAATTGTCAGAGTAAGTATTTGCACTGCTCTGCTGTAAGGAGTTGGTGCAGCTCTGGGCCGGTGCTGCTGCAGTGCGTGTGGCTGCTTCCAGAGCTCAGCCCTTCTGCTGCTATTGCCACTGGTGTGGGAAGCAGAGCACAAGTTGAGTGCTTGTCTGTGTGAGCACACGCTCATTTGCAGGTGCCCGTGGTTGTCTGTAGGATTTCCTAATGGTCCAACCCCTTTAAACAAGGATGTGGGCTGGCGACAGCAAGTACTTCTGAAGCTGCTGTATGAGTTCTAAAAGGCAGGCTGTCACTTCACCTCCTGCTCAGTCTGGGTTCTCTTCTCATGTGCTGTCCTTGTCCTGCAGGGCATCTGGCACCTTGCTGGAGGTGCTTGGCTTCAAGGTTCTTCTTTGGAGATCTGAGCTCTTATAAGGGCTGCTTCCATTTGAGTTTCGTGTCCTCTCCCTTTCTCTTCCTCTTATGACACTGAACTGCACATCAAATTCCTATGCGGTAAGTCAGAATAAGGCACTGTACAGTAATGTTGGTATAACATACAGATGTATTTAATTAATTAGGGGAGTGGAATGTTCAAAACTGGGACATTGTGTTGCCATGTTCCCAACTATGCAGTTTAATAACACATAGCATCAATATTTTTGTGATGGATTGTATTGAAGGAAAATAAACCACCGATAGCTGAAACTTAAAATTTACCTCTTCAGACATGAGCACAAAATGTACCGGGGATGTGAGGACGCTGTTATGGGAAAAAGAAATTGTAATAGGTTGAGTAAATGAAGCTGATATCCTTTAAAAATGAATAGAGGAGAAGATGGCTCCACCCAAATGAAGCCGTTGTGTGTGTTGTTTGGTAAGGGGGGCTGGTAATAAAGCCAGACATGGCAACAGCTGCGTGCCCAACCGAGGCAGTCGGGACCAAAGGCTGGCAGTGCGTGGTGCGGCCAGGGGACGGGGAGTTTGGCTACTTGCTGTGTTTAATGTGGTATTGTTGGCAAGTCTTACAGCAAGTGTGCTTCAGGTCTGCCTCCTGTAGCCAACAGGGCAGCACGTTTTTGTTGTGTTTAGTTTCATACTGTGAGATCCTCAAATGAACTGCCAAAAACCGCTGCGATCTTCATTCTTGTTAGTTTTCTTCATGTTATAAAATAAACCTGCAGTGCACAGATTAAATGGAGCCTGGCCTACTTGTAAAATCACTCTAGCGTGGGGATCCAGGCTGGAATTGCAGACTACTACAAAGACAAAGCTGTTCTTTATTCCTTACTCGTGCCATCGTTATTATTATTTCTCTTGGTAATACACAGAATGGTTATGCTTAAATATAAAATCTTCTGTCTCAGCACTGCTTTAACATGGGCTAGTGTTAATCCAGGTAGTCATGGGCCATGTTTTATGTAATGATCCACACTTTCACACCACAGACACACAGGCCAAAGGGAAGCACATTGATTTAGTGCTGAGTAATCCTTGTTTAATCCCTAGTCCTTTGGTTTGCATCACTACGGTGTCTCCTGCAGTAGTCAGCATTCAATCTTCATTCTTGGCTGACTGAATTAAAGGAAAGATTTATTAATTTTTAAGAAGTTGGCTTTGTAGGTGCATCTTAAGTAAGCTCAAAATCAGAGCGGTTCAGAAACCAATATTGTCTTCACTATAATAATCTGCTCCTTCAAATACGATCCCAGCTGAGCTGCACAGCCTCCCTTCGTGGTCACTCGTGCAATGCGCAGCACAGGGCTGACCTCAACAGCAGTCCTGTTGCAGGCCCTCAGCCTCCTTCCTTTTTCACTCATATACAGTTAATCTCTTCCCTCTCATCGACACCGAAGTCAGCAATGCTTGCTTTATGGCCCAGGAGCTGATAAGAGAAGGTTTGGAACTGATGGGTTCATTTGCAGAAAATACTGGGGGGTGTCAGAGATCGCCACTCATTGCAGTGGTGATAAATATTCTGTGTAATTGCTGAACAAATGTTAGTGTTTGGGATTTATTTTCTATTAGTTTATGGATGCTTGTTGCTTTCTTCCCTCTTGTAGTGCAAAGGCAGTGATCCTCGGGAGGAAGCCTTTTGTAATAACTTGGCTGTCATCACCTTTGCTCCTGAATCCTTCAGGCCAGGTACAGGCTAGCCCTATTCCATTCTCGACAGGGATGTTCCAGAGCTAATGCCAGCAACTTAAGTTGGCTCTTTACTCAAACCTTCCTGCTAGAAAGTCAGCTGAAATGTTGACAGATGACCATGCTTGTGTTTCAGTTGCAAGGAGCTTTAGCAATATTTCCCCCCTCCCCTCTGGAAATATTGTACTTTTCTGGATGCTGTCAGATAACTGCATTTTACAGTCTGTATGAACATACACCGTCCTTCTTGTGGAAGTTACTCAGCTTTGGGAAGGTCCAGGTCTGCTCCTTAAGCAAATAAGCTTGTAGAAAACTGTAATTCTAGTTCAAACTATGGCATTCAGGCTCAGCTCTAAACCAAACTAATCTAGTCTGGTTGTTCATTTCAAGGAAACTGTAATGTGAAAAAAATGAAAATTCTTTTTACTGTTTAAAAAAAATTGCCAGTGATCTACAGCACTAACGTGTCATGGATGGTGCCTGGGTAAGGCAAAAAGAACAAAGTGTAGGATGGATCTGTTCTTGCAAGTGGATCTGCACGTGTCCTTCCTCCTGAAGCTGATGGGACTCTTTGCCTCTTCTGCCTGCTACTAAGAATACAGGTGCAGCTCGTGCTCTTGTTTTCAGTTTGTATTTGCATGACTGAGTTTTTACATCTGTCTAGTCAGATAAATACAACTATATAACCCCTAGCAAAAGGCAGTTATTCCAATGCAGTGGCACATAGTGTATGTTCCAACAGACCTCTTAGTAAATCTTTGTCCCCCTTGTGAATCTCCGTAGTTAATTTAGATCAACCTTGACAGCAAGTCGCATTTTCTGAGGGAAGAATATACTGAAGAGTTTCTAACAGTGTCTGTGAGCTAATAGCACTTCAAATTAATGCACGTGTTTGTTCTTCTGGAGCGGATGGCTGGGTGCTGCCTCTGTGCCAGTATTTGCATCGAGGTACTTACTACATGCTGTGGCTTCATTACAGTAACACTCTGTTTCTCTTTGAGACCTGGCTCGAGAGCACGAGGCTGGAGTGGTTTTCTTCTCTACAGGGAGCAGATTTGGCCAGTCTTATTTCCTGCAGCAACCAGTTAAAGTACGTATTACTTGAGGGCATTTTATCCATGTGCCTCTTGAATACCCATGCTGGGCTCCAGCAGGGAGCAGTCCAGTGCCTGTGGTGCCAGGCATCCTGAGGCAGCACTCTGGCCTTGATCACAATGACGGCAGCAGCTCTTCCTGCACCTCGGGCAGCAGAAGGTGTGAAGAGATGGGTGTGCAGTGCTGATCTTGTGTCCCAGGGCGCCCAGAGTCTGCATGAGAAGATGGAGAGCTGACTGTGCCCAGCCACCAGCCTGACAGCAGTTCCGGGGCACTGACCTTCATCTCTCACATAAAGCTCACTGATAAGAAAAGGGGCTGTGATTGCACAGCACGGGGCGGATGGGGACGTGGCTTTTACAGCTTGTTAGAAATTTGAGCGATTGGTTTATAATGTTAAGTGGAGACTAAAACCTGAGGGGTTACACCTGGGCTGTGTCCTTTTAAAAACTGACTGTGAAATTGTTCTCATACAGCAGAACTCCTGTGAGTTCTATCTGCAGAGCATGGGAGAAGGAAGAGATGGCAGTCTCTTCTAGCAGCAGGTCTGTGCGGAAGGACTCTGTCCTCCTGGCCTGGAGACTCGTGTATGGCACAGGCAGCTCCTCCTTTGTGTGGGAGGTGGATGATGTGTGCAGATGGAGCCATTACCATCTAGGCAACAGTGTCTGATAGATGTAATGAACACCAGCACCACCCTCTGACTCAGGATCACTCAAATTAGGATTTGCCTTTTTTACTGCAGTGTGATCATTGGTGCAGCTGCCTAACAGTAAAGAAACACTCAAAGAAATGAATTGTTGAAGTGCTGTCACACTCCAAAAGGTGCAAGACCAAATTTTCTTTAGAAAAGCTGGTAGAACAGGGTGCTGTTTCTGTGAGAGCAAGAACATCAGGCTTTTATTTTGGGAATCTCTTGATGCTGCTGTTCACTACAGTTCTGGTGACATTTTCTCTGCTTGTAACAAGGCAGAAAAACATTCACAGCAAAATACCACTGGTGCAGAACCTGCACAACATGAGCACTGCTGTCTGTGGAGCTGTTCTGTAGTCTTTAGGACGCACCCCCTCTGAAATTAGGTCCCCAGCAACCTGGCATCAGCTGAGTGCTTCCGTGGGACAGCTGCAGTTGTGTGACTTCAAAGGGACCAACGCAGGACAGTCTGTTCACAAAGATCTTCTTGGTGCAGTCAGAGAATGCTAATGCTTCACCATTCAGAAAAACCCTCCTTCGTGAAAGAATTTCAGCTTCTGTGACCATGGAGATGACAAGTTAATGGATCCATCTGCACCGTGTGGGTAAGGATTTATCCATGAAATTCCCCTACACGTTAATGTGAGTCGTGTAGCTGAATCCCAGCCTTGCCATGCTGAAACTTACCCTAACTCTCCAAGGAGAAGGCGCTAATTGGATTGCTGAGTTTAAATCCTTCAGCTAGTCAGTCCATGGAAAGGATTTAGCACTGGCTCTGTAAAAGGCTTTACATAGCTTTGCAGTGCAGTGCAGGGGAAGGTTATTTTTCCCCTTTTCTTCTTGTGATTAATTGTGAGACTTGAGGTGACGGGAGACATAATGAAATTCATAAATGCCAAAGGCCGTCCCAAGTCACATTCCTGGCTGTTGGTTTAAGTTAGAAACTGACAGAAGTGCGAACAAATCAAGGCTGCTCTGATAGCCTTTCACTTACAGGGAAGAAAAAGTAACTGACAATGAAAAACCACTGGAGCTGGTTTAATGGGTGTAAGTTCTCACAGAAGAGAGGTATTTTACACTGATACAGATTGTTAGATACACAAGTGACTTACAAACAGAGACATTCTGCTCCCACAGAAGGCTGAGAAATTCCAGTTCTTTTTCCAGAAATTGGCCCAAGGTATTTTAGCAATATGCCAAAGAAAAAGCTGTTGCAAAACCTGCAGCAGGACTCAGCAGCTCGTCCTCTGTCACTGTTCATGACTGGCCTTGCTCTGCCTGTTGTAAGTTTTAGAAGTCAACTCCCCTCCATGGGAGACGGAACTTTCCACGTGAACAGTCAGCACAGAATTTTAATCTAGCAGTTTCCAGACACTCACCTCTGCCTGGAAAAAAGTTCTACTACTTCACCAGGTCCAGGTTTGAGGTACTGTGTAAGGAATGGCTTCATCGATCCTACTTCCCAGTGCATGACAATGCAAACGTGTCATGTCTGAGTGTATATGGACCAGATGCTGATGCGGTGATCCTTTGCACCAGCTGCCAGCAGTCTGTCAGTGGGGCTGCTGTGGTCTGAGAAGGACACAGAATGGACAGTTGCGGTGTGGTAGTCCAGCACTGCTAAGGGCTTCAGTTTTTTCCAGCCAAAGATCCTGATGCGATGATCCCACCCTGCTGTTGCTACAATCTTCTTGTCTGGACGGATGGTGATATCAGATATGCCAGCATTGACAAGTCTGTGCGTTTTCTGAACCTGTGTGAGAAAGTCATAGATGAGCTCTGATTGTTTCAGGCAAGCAGAAGAAAATAGAACCTTCTGGGATTTTGAAGGTAGACCATTCACCCGTACGCACACTGGCATCACGCAGATGCTTTTCATCACACGGCAGATAAAGCATTAATGAGAACAGTTAACTTGACCTTAACTATCTCCAGCGCCATTCCCCGAATGTTCCTTGTGTGTTTTTAATTTGTATTGCATTTAAAGCTGTTTACATTTGGGGACAAGTGAAGCTGTGGCGCGAGGGTCTGAGACTGAGAATGAGACTGCGCAGCTTTGCCCTTCCAGCTCTTCTTTCATGAGTGGCAACGTTCAGAGCTCTGGCCAAATACCTTCCCCTCTCTTGCAATATTCCCATGCTGAGATTCTGAACTGTCCTTTAAACTACCCACTACTCATTTCCACTACTGTAACCCCTCACAAAAGCCCCAGTAAGCTGTAGCAGTATTTACCAGATTCTTGAGAGAGGAATGCTTCCAGGAATTACATTACAGGGTCAGGAAATCTGCAGTTCCAGTGCCTCTCCCCAAGGGACTTATTTACAGCAAATTCCAAGAAGGGGATTACAAACAAGTTATTGATTTCTACCTTGAAGTCTTTTGTTTCTGCTTACAGACTACTGCAGCACAAGTTTCCGAGGGGCACAATTAAATTGAAAGGTAATAAACTTCATTCTTGACTCACTGGGCACAGCCCTTGAAAAGAAGCTTGCTTCACTGTCACGAACTTCCCCTGAAACACCAGAAAAGCCCCACGTCATACAGTTGTGCTGTTCTCACCTCAGGTAACTTACATTAGTCAGCAGTCTGTCCCTGAAACACAGGCAGCTTGTGTTGAAATAGCCCAGCTTTGTCACAATGGGAAGACACCTTTTTAAGTGTATGCTGATCTCGACTTGTGGTTATTTGTAAGCACAACTAGGGATTACATTTAGAAATGACACATGCTGCTGTCTTCTTAGGACTAAATGTGTAACAACCATCTCTTGAAGCAAAGCTTAATGCATGTTATCTATTGTTTTCAGGAAAAGGGACTTAAAAGCACATTTTTATCTGAGTAACTTCCCTTCAAGATGAACATTCCAGGATGTTACGGGACTGTAGTACAGGATAGCAGCACGTATTAATTTCAGGTTGTGTTAGCTGTAATAGAATTCAGAAAACTGAAACTCCAGCCACACATCAGAGTTACTTTCACATGCAACTGAAGGCATACTGGCATTTTCCAGGAACAAAGCTGGAAGCAGTTGCTTCTCAGCGACGTAACAAGTGCCCGGCTCAAGCAGCAAGGCGTGCACCTCACTGAGAAAAAGACCAAAGGACATGTGACTGCTTCGTGCCTTCTCCATGCAGTCCTCTAAAGGACAAGTGTGTCTTCAACCAATTCACAAGGGACAGCGAGTTTTGCTAAGCCTGTTCAGTGGTTGGAGGCTGTCTGTGGGCCTCCTTGCAGCGCTGCTACCGCAGAACTTGTGCTTTTTGCTGATAGATACTTCCAAACTCCCCAGTTGCAGTAATATCTCATAGCTTCAGTGGGATTTTCGTTGCCATGTGTCTACAGGAAGGGGAGGAGCTGTTACATCACCGGCTTGGCAGCTGGAAGTAAGATGGGCCTTTCTCTGTAACTGAGATTATTAGCTAATGGCTATAGCCAGTCCTGGGTGTGGTGCTTCCCATCATTACTGTCAATTATGTAGGTGAGATCCATACAGCAAAATCAGGACGACTGGGTGAAATTGCATGTCAGCAGCACGCTACAACTTGAAAATGAAGCCTATAATGGAGATGCCTTTTGGCTATGGAACATGAGGGAACAGTGGGCATTTGTGCACAATTTGCAAATCCAGGAGGTGAGAGAGGAAAAACAGAACAACTTGCTCAAGGTTTTTGCAGCCAGGTGAAATCCTGTTGCCAGGATGTGGCCACAGCGTCAGTAACAGGCAAACACTGTAGCCAAATACATACCAACATTGTTTCCTAATCAGAAAGCTAATTTAGAATTTAGAAAACAAAGCCACCAACAGGTGAGCTGCTTCCAGCCAGTCATGGCCAAGGACACTTGTATCTACTGGCAGATTCATGAAGAAATTTTGACATGCTGAGACCAGATATCCACCTCTCCTTTCCTCAACACTTGCCATCTACGATTTTTCTTATTAAAATCAGCCTCTCCTACACCCAAATTATGTGTTTGAGCTGTTTTTTAAGAAGTAGCAAATACAGCAGCAACTTCAACGTTAGCATTTAAGGGAAAAACCTCAGTAACCCAACCAACAGAACCTGCATGCTTACCTACACTGCAGCTTTCATAGAATTTTCTTTCTTGCCCCATAAAAGTCGAGTGCTCCTTTGATGACTGGATTTTAGTTCTGCTTCGTTTATTCACCTGTGGAAGCTGTTTACCTCCTACTTTCCATCACAAATGTAACCACTTAATTATACTATCTCAGCCAAATCAGAAGGCTCATAACCAATCCAGTCATCTGCTGACAGAGATGATTTCAGCAATTTTCTTGTACAAGACAATGCACCACTTTCCCCATAGCGATAAATGATGAAGTACCTTCATCATCTATTCACTGACACACTGGAACGCTGCCACTTAAAACAGAGCTGAAGTACCATCATTGCATCATTATTTCTCCAACAGCAGATAGCTATGCACCACGTTTACTTATTAAAACCTTTTAGAATAAAAATAACGTGCCACTGAGTGGCTTTCCACCATCTACCATTACCTCAGGTAACTGGAATGCCAAAAAAGAAAAGTCCCCATCTGGTTTTTATTATTAATGTAATAGTAGAGAAAAAACCCCACAAGCTATGTCCTTGACAGCCTGTAGTGCTCACATGAAAGATGCACTTTATTGGGGAATTCACACCACGCACGAAGCACCAAGGCATTACTTATGGGTTACAACATTTGGCATTTAAATTTCTCCTGAGAAATACGGCCATCACTGTGATGCTCTGAAGGCGTAACTGACCGCGAGCGCTCTGTGGAAAACAACTGCAATATTTCAGGTGAACTACTTGTTATTTTTCCCCGAGTCCTACCCTGCATTACAATTAACTCATAAGTGTAACATGCTGTGAAGAGCAGGATTTTCTTTGAATGCCCTGCTATAATTAATAGGAAGGAATGACTTCCTCTCCAACAGCAAATATCCGAACCTTAAAGAACCCTGTCATGGTGTCAGATTTCCAGAAAACCAGGCTCACTACCAGGTCTCTTACTGAGCCTTACCTACTGACTGTCCTTCAGCTTCCCTGAGCAATGGACTCCAGGTGTGGGTTGTGGGGGCAAACGTGACCAAGCCCAACTAGGACAGCTATGCACCAGACTTGTTAAACTCTGCTTTAATCACATTCACTTGCTACTTCATTGCTGCTCATTCAGAATCCAGAGTGCCTCTCCTATTTCGTGGCTAACTGCATATTAAAGTTGGCTTTCTCCTCAGCACCTGGTGAGCTCTGTGTGCTGCAAACGGCACCTCAGTGGGTGTATGTGTAAAGCACGTACTGAATGCTAGTGCCGTGCTGATCCGTCAGTTCTGTGGTGATCAGATCGCGGCTCCTGACGGCGCCCCCACATGATGTCACTGCCAAACGCCCAGGGAATTGCTGTTCTTGTAACTGTTCAGAAAATGGCATCAACTCATCACGCTACCTCACAAAATCTGCAACAGCTGCAAGCACTAAGAGCAGTTGTTTCTTCCTTGAATCCGTGCACCCAATTGTTCTGAAGAGATACACGGGCACACAGAGGCAATGTGTGTTCAGGGAACAACTGCCTTATCAACAACTGCAAAAAATAAAGCGCTCAGCAGTGCAGGGGCAATGGATGGGCCATTTTCACTTTCAAGAGCCTTTATTTACACAATTTATTTCCACACCTACTTAAAACCTCCTTAACCCCTTGGCAATGTTGGAACACTTGCTTAAGTTGTCTAGATTAAGCAATATTTATTGCCATTCACGAGCAGAGACTGAACTGGTGGTGATTACGAGACCTACCCCTAAACCTGCCACTCCAGGTGCATACAGCTCAGACATAAACCTACATAAACCAATATGAACTTATTCTTTCCCTGTCTCCAGCTAGCGTGCTAGAAGTGCAAAGGGAAGCTAGCTGCCTACACCTCGCATCCTCTTAGCCAGGCTATGCCTGTTCTTTCAGTTTGTCAGGTATCTCATGCAATGTTCTGTCTTTCTCCACAGCAAAAGGAAAACTCTATCCATTCAAGCAGAACCTCTGGAAAAGCAATCCTTTGTTTCTCATTTTTGTAAGTCATTTATAATGTTTGAGACGTTCTGAGAGCTGGATACTACTAACGTGATAAATGAAGACATGGAGGCAATGGTTTGAGAAATGCTAGGCCTGCACGCCTGCTGCAACTTCAGTAAAACCAGAAACATGTGAGAGCCTTTTTTTTTTTTAAATCCTCACCGTCCTTTGTTAAGTCTAGGCACACAGCACAAGCATTCTAACCAGTCTGTGATTAATTAGCTAGAGGTCTGCAACAACTCTTCTCCATGACTAAATAATTTTTTAGTCTATCAAACTGTTAGTGCAAAGTGGGATAAATGACACTGAAGGGCCAGCGGCACTGACCTGCAGGTTCTGTTGCTCATTGAGGCTCCAGATGCTAAGCACCTTTTCGGATGAGCCCGAGATCCCTTTGGCCTTCTCTGAGTCAAAGTCAAGGCTCATCACCGGCTCCTGGTGGCAAATAAGTTGGCTCAACACTTTTCCCGTTGACAAATTCCAAAGGAGCACCGATCCATCTTCATAGCCGGCCAGAAGCGACGGCTGTGAACCACAGCTGCCCTGACCAAGAGAAAAATAAAACTGTTTGAAAAGTGAGCAGTCTGTTTGTGAAATTCTCACCTCCAACTAGGTTTTATTAGATCAGGCATCGAGAAAGTAAATGAAAATGCTGACAGATGTAATAGAGAAGAGTTTAGAAGTCTAACTGCCAGTGCCACCAGTAAGGGCGCATCTCTGTGTTTCCACCACTTTTACTAACAGCGTTACCAGCAACTGCTGACAAGCACTCAGCTTCTGTATCAACACGTAACATTTCACACTTGATGCACGTAGCAGATACCTAATGCATGCACGTATATTATATTCACACACAGAAGATTACTGAAAGTCCAATCTATAGCCCTGTACATCGCTTGCAAAAAAACTGCCTGAAGTTTCTGAAGCTTTAACTCGTGGCCTAAAGTTCATTGCAATTGTTAAAAAAATAAGAAATAGAAAAATAAATAGAGCAAGGGACTCAGCATCGAGCTGTGCAGAACCATGCGGGCACTGAGCCACGCACCAGTGCAGCTGCACGCTGCCAAAGCAGGGCTGCTCACAGGGACTGCAGGCACTGCAGCACATCAGGCTGGACACCAAACCTCTTCAGAGACCTCTGGGTGAGCCACCAAGGGGTTAACAGGCGCCCGAGTCCCACTGTAACCAACTGAAGGCTATTTTGATTAATGATGTCACAGGCCAAAGGGCACGGCACCCTGGGCAGACACCTAATTTATTTAAGCCTCTGAAATAACTCAAAGAGGGGAACATTACTGGATTACATGTCACACTTAAGGAAAATATTCATCATCGCTCCAGCCAAAGACTAATGACCCTGTAAGCACCAACGGGCTGCGTGAGTGAAGATGCAAATCCCGAATGAAAAGCAACTAAATAACAAGCATCTGTTGCCAGGGTTTTTTTAATAGGAGAGAGACAACGCACCAAACAGACACTGGGATGATGACCACCTCCTGCAGGGACACCAACCTAAGAAACGCATCCCAGAGCTTATTCAGTTACTTCCAAACCTGTCCTGATCCTACGATCTGTTGTTCAGTGTTGGAAACAAACTCAAGTTAAAGGATGTTTATAAAGAAATAGTTGTCACTGGCATCGCACGATTGAATGAGGTTCTTCAAATGGACTTGCTGCCAGTGGTGTGCTACAAGCCTGCACTGACCAACAGCTCACCACCTCTATTAATGGCCCAGCCTGCTCTCCCACGGGTGATTATTTCTTCCAGGGGGAATTTAACCAACAAGAGATGGGTGGTCTGGGAAATAAAGCTGCTGAGTAAAAGCACTGCGTTCTTTTTCAGATTTATTCAGCCCAAAGAAACATTTAAACGAGGAATAAATCTTACCATGCAGGGAACAAAACTGCTCCTTAAAACAAGGAAACAAAGCAGGTCTGCCCTCACCTCAGATCCTGTACGAGTCTCACTCCTTACTTCAAGGTTCCTTTTCTTTGGAAGAGGCAGGGGCCTTGCTTTGGCCACATGCGGGCACATCTTTTTTTTATTTGTTAAAATAACATCAGAGCAAAGAATAACTGTCAAATATATGCAAGTTCACAATGTTAAATGTTAGGTATTTTGGATGGAGAGTGCTCTTTTTTTAAAATGTTGGGGTAAAGAATAAAAATCTGAATTAAAATGAATTTTAATTAAAAAAGAAACAAAGTATTTTATAGGTACATTAAGTTTAAGAATGCCCCCAGTTTGGACAGAAAAACTGAGAAGAGCTGTTACTGTAGTGCTCTTCTGGGAGCACACTGCTCTTCTTGAAGCTCTTCTTGGATGGTCAGACTTTCCTTATCCAACAAAACAAGACTGGGACGGGCAGAGCTGGGTCTTCTGCCTCAAAATAGGGAGGCCAAGTGTTGTGGGTGCTCCCCACCTCACAGTGGGCGCCCAGCATCACAGCAAATGGCCAGCAGAAACATTTCTCTTTCTGCTGCAGGTATCTCAACTTCACTTCAGAAATGGAATTTGCAGTGAGAGATTGGGCTGTTTTAAAAAGCGTTTTTTTCTGTGAAAGCAGGGGCTCCTGTAGCTCCTCCTGACATGCTCGAGCGTGTAATACTTTAATGAATACATATACCTGAACTTAATAACAGCTATTGAAAGATTGGAGAAGCTCTCAGTCTGATGCCTGGCCTTATCAAGCAGTGCTTCACAACAGCCCACTTATTTCAGCTGTACATAATGGACACTTCTGGAGAGACGACTTTGCCAGCCATGTTCTGGTGTCAGTGGAAAATTTAAATTACAAATCATCATTCTTCCTAAACAGAGCAGTTCGATGTTGCATTTGGATAACTGTCAAGGAAGGAAGAGAAGGTGATCTGCTGTCAGCTCAACAAGAATAATTGCTATAGTTTATATAAAGTAATAACTCTGCATTTCCAGTTTCTACATGTATTGTTCCCACTGAATTATTTTGTTTGTGCCCTTACGCAACACAATGCCTTCCCCACAGTACAGAAAATGAAGGGAAGGCCATATTTACTCCTGCAAATCCTTACCCCACCCAATTAGTAACAGCAGAAAGGTGTGAAGCTGAAGGAACAACGTATTCAAGATTGCGAGTCTTCAAAAGAGAAAGGAAAAAAGTGAATGAGGCACTGAATAAGTGAAGGACAGATTTAGAGTCAAATGAGAGGAAAGAAAAAGTTTCAGAACAACAAAATAAAATGTTGGTATCTTTTAAACTGCTTAGAAGCAGCGAGCGTGGCTCGATCCACAAGCCTAACACAAGCTTCATCTCAGGTCCACTTTGAGAGAGTTCCCAGCTCATGCTACTGCCTGTAAGACCCTGAGCTGCCTCTGATCAGGAAGGGTGCAGCTGGGTTAGCTGGCATCCTGCTTCATGGTTACAGGGTTACTCATGGCCCACTTAGGGAACCACAAAACAGAACACAGAGCAGCACTTCAGTGCTCCAAATAATTACTTGTCCTTAAAGAGCATCCTCCTGCCCTGTGCCTTTGAACTGAGTTCAACACCTTTGTAAAAGAATTAAAAATAAAAGAGTAAAATAAATGTGAGACTGCAGCTGTCCTTGTCTGTTGCAGTCTAGGAAGTTGTGGTAACTTACCAAAGTTTTAGTTTGCACAGAGTAACTCACCTCTCCCAATTCCCAGTCTTATCCTTTATCCCTACCGCCAACAGAATTGAAAACTTACTTAAAAACAAGACTCTGCACCTGCTCTGCTTCCTAGAGGATCAGCAGATTAGTTCATGTGGGAAGCATGGTGAGAAAGAGAACTCCTTGTACAGGCAACAAAGTTTTGAACACTGTACTTTCCCTCAATTATCTTCATCTTGTTAAAATACGTCCAGGCCACAGAGAGCCACGTTCATTTCCCTGAGTACCAACTGCCTTTTTAGAATAAACTTTGTTTAATGAAAACCTGATTAGTCTACCTGTCTTTTCCCCCCTAGCTATTCCTCCATGGGACTTACACTGTGGCCTCTCCTACTTCTCCTTGATACCAGCAACTGAATTCCTCTGGACTTCACCCGGCTCAGGCCCCGAGTGAAGACAGCGGTGCCTCAAATGCGCAGCGGATCAGTACTTTGTGCAGCTGAAACCAACACAGATCTTCAGATGGAACTGAAGGGAATCACGTGGTTGAGATCAGCTCAGATGGTGCTGCAGACCTGTAACTGTCAGAGGTCAGGGAGTAAAGCAGGGAGTCTGCATTGCAGCTAATTTGGGGGGATTTAAAGCCCACCACTTGAACTCCTTTCTCTGCTGCCGCCTTCCTGTGCTACTTGCCTTTCCCTGCTGACATCCCATAAGCATCGCTGTGCTCTGCAAATGTACTTTTCTGTTGTTTATTTTTTGTTTTGTTGTTTTAATTAGCTGTTCTTGTTTACCTTTTAGTTCAAAGCCAGTACAACCATAAATATCTGTTCCTATTGTATGCTGGTAACAGGAATGTTCATAGAGTGCTTCCTTACCCTGGGGGCATTAAAGTGAACGTAACCTGCCACTACAATCACTGTCTTTAAGTAACCCAATCGTTTCTCATCATTAATAAGGCGAGAAGCTCTATCAAACAACTGGCTTCAGTAAGTCACTCATTTTTCCTCTTGATTGATGCAAAAACTGTGCCTATCCTAAGGATATAAAGCCTTCCCTAAGTATTTGCAAATCTTCCATTAAAGCTTGGAGAGCTCTGAAAGTTACATTAACGATGTTCACAAATCTTTCCCCCCTTTAATAGTATAATTACTTGATTGGTTTGATAATAAATCAAAATCCAAGTGAAGAAAGATTCATGTGCTTCACATAAAATGAATCACAGGGAAAACATTTCACAATTAGCAGGCACTCTTGCCTTACCTGCCATAACTTCAGACACATGGGCATGCCCAGCTTGGCACTCATCTCTGGCTTCAAGGTACAGACTGACGTCTTGGATGGTAGCTCCAAAACCTGAACCTGACATCAGGAAAACAAGAGTATTTGGTCATGCTCCAGGTCGAAATTCTGCTGCTAATCACCTTAAAAGACTTGTGTTTTTAAGGCTAGTGTAAGTACTCCCAGTAATAAGCTGTCTGGAGGAAACTGGGGAATACATGTTAAATTGAAGCTTAGGGGAATCTACAGGTGAGCAGTTCTATGAAAGACCAGACAGAAGTGCTAGGAGGTAACTTCATCCTCCACTGTTCTGTTACCTCTTCTGACTTCTTTCCTTAGAGCAGGTGATGTGCATTACAGCAGGTAAGAATGCAGACAGCTTAGTCTGAAAACACTTCCCTGCTTCCTTCCCCTTTCTCTGTCTTTGTAGTGAAGTTTTTCTGTTATGTTCAGTTGTGGACACTTCTGTTGTCTCTTCTGTTCTGCGTGGCAATACAGAGCTTGTGTGGATGGACAGCCACCATATATATCTGAAGTGGATTTTCATTCACTGGTTGACTGCACTAGCAGAACTTAACACCCCAAATCATCTGCTCAGTGCAGGCTGGAGCACCAACAGCACACTGGTATTTGTACCACAGTGCTGTCTGACCCTGCTTTGAACAGGGTCAGGTAATTCTGTGCTTAACACCTGTTCTCTGTCTGTGTAGCAGCCCCCACTTTTTCTCGCGCTGAAGGCAATGAATTATGGGTTTGTCTTTAAAAAAAGTGGGGCAAAAGTCTTTCTTGTGCCAGAGAAGCAGCTCATCTCCACCACAGGATGATGGCAGGCGAGATCAGGGGGTCTGCCTTTGCAGTTTGGCACTGCAAGGTCTTCAGTCTCTTGCCTGACACAGAAATGCTTTACTTGGGGCTAAACTTGAGCTTGGAACTATGGAGAAATACCTGATGCTCCTGGAAGCAAGTTTTTGACACACACATACACACTCACACACACATACACACTCACACACACCCACCATACACACACACACACACACACACACTCACACACACATCTTTCTCACACACATACTTAATCACTGAGGTGATCTTTTATTTTAATTAAATAAGCAACAGCCTACATTATCTCATAAAAGTAAAGGACTTCAAATATTTGATAAATCCAGCATCACCAGCCACTCTGGATTATTTCAGAATGTGCGAAGGCCCAATAGTGCTGGTGGACAGCCCAAGACATGTGAATTTCCTTAAGCATCTGAGATGAGGTATTAAACAAATATGGCTCCTCTGGGAACCATCAATCAAGACTGCAGCAGCTGCAATGGCTTTCCAATCCCATACCTTTAGTTCAAAGCTTGCCAGAACATCTTCCTATTTCTAGAGATTGTCAACTAGCCTGCCAAAAGCCAGCTGCACTCTAGGACTGCAAGTCAATGATGTACTAAACACAATATACACAGCATTTTCTAAAGCCAGTTAGCAATGGAGCAGGAAACTGTTCTCCAGATTTGACAGATGGAGGCCATAGCAGAGCCTTGCAGTGTACAGACCAAAGTTGGAGCACCTGGGAATTCTGCTTCTTTGGAGCTGTGCTCTTAACAAAAGATTCTTTTCTCTTGGCAACTTCCTTGCTATCAGTATAATGACCAAGTTAGCTATTGGAGAAAACCAGCTGTAAATATGGAGGTGACCCACTCTCATCTTGTGCCTTTCATCACTGGCTCCCCGCAGGGCATCATCTTCCAGACTACAAGAAAACCAGGACTGCAACTTTTAGTTAACAAGGGGAGATGAACGCACTGGGATAAATGCATCTCTGCAGGTTAAGAGTCATTCTTAAAAAGCCACTCCTTTATTTTACCTTGACTCAAAAGGAAAGACCTCTTACAAGGGCTACGGTTGAGCCTGCGGAGGACAAAGGAAAGCAGAGAAGAGGATTTTTTCTGCAGAAGGCAATCGGGCTGAGCTGCCTGTGCTAGACTGACAGTTCCAGACATTGCCTGCATTAGACAACTGAGCCCTAGAAATAAATACTATTTCATGTATTTTGACATCTGTAACCTAAAACTTGAAGTTCTGTGTTTATATTGGTTTTGCTTAATAGGAGAAAGATTTTCCTTTGCCTGAGGTTAATAGTGTTCCTGGGTGGCTAAAACTGGCCACAAGGAAACACACCCTTTTTCTTTTCCACATTAATAAAGCTTTTAACATGTTTCTGGCAAACTGGCAAGAAAAGTGCATGTAACTCATAATTGGTGATTTAAATGCAATCACGAACAAATAAATGCCTGTTCAGATCTCATTATTTATGGACTGAACCTGCTTTAAGACAAAATTACTCTTCTTTGGGCACCAGCCAAGCATAAACACTTATTAAGTCTTAATTTTAATCATAAGCTGCAAATGTACTGTGTCTCACAGTGCTGCCTATTTGGAAACACTGCATATTATGGGAGCGTATGTATGTGCATTTATTGAAAACTGACAGAGTTCCAGTGTCAAGTTCACACAGAGAGAGGAAATCTTACCTCAGGAGACAGCAAATCATTACCAGCTTGCAAAGCCCAAGCAAACAAATGAAAGTAAACCAGAGATGAATTGCAAGAGACACTGGGGTAAAGCAGCTCCTCTCTATGACTATTTAATTCTTTGTGAACAGTGTGTGTGCACTTCGACTGAAACAAGTTCCTCTCCACCTGATGCAAGACAGCACTTTTCAGGTTTAAGTTAAATATCATTGAGCACCTCTGTCAAACAGGAGCAGTTCTCTGTTTGATCACAACATGGATGCACCCGAGAACGGTTTCATCTCGTGGCACAGAGGCTGTTTCTCCACTTACTCACTTCTGTAAAATGCTGAATATTGTGGCTGTGGGCCAGCACAGTACTGACACACATCTCAGCTTCGGAGTGACAAAGAGCCCCCATCTCGCAGTGCAGGCGCCGTCCCACACACTGCTTAGTGCACACAAAATGTAACTTTCAGGATATACATCCTGCAGTCCAGGTGAGCTCCTGATCTTCTATGCTTATGAACAACTTGCAATTTAACTACAACATCGCTTTTGTTTACTCATATCACCTCTTTTTTCATACTTTTGGTATTTTAATGTCAAGCATGTGAATCAATTTAATTTTGTATCATGTCCTCAAGCAGTCTTTAAAGAAAACAAAAATACAATTTGTACAAAAGAGACGTGGAAAATGCCAACAAAGCTGTGATAATGGGTATGCAATGTGGGTGTATCCAGTAGGAACTGAAGTGAACCCTACAATTATTTCAAACAGAGCAAACCTCTTGCTGCTAATAGTAATTCCACTATTTCCAGCCAAAGTACCAGTTAAAGAATTAGCCCGAGGTGAAAGACCACATATCGCATTACAAATCACCTGCACCTCCCCTCCTCTCAGCATGCACAACTTCCAGCCAGAGACAGCAGATGAGAACGGCCATCTGACGACAGACTTCTGACTGTTAGCTCCCCAGAAGGACTCTTTTCCCCTTTTAACAGCATTCAGCAGCGGCACCGCAGGAGCTTTCAAACCTCCTGCACATGAAAGGCCATCAGCAGCTGCAAATACTTAAACGTTACACAAAACTTGGGGTGGTATCCTTGTTGTTAGAGCATGAGTTATATAACTCAGTCATTTTTCTGGCAGGTAATGGTGATCAGGAGCCCCGGAGGTTCCTCGTGCTGCCCCCTCTCGAGCAGCGGATTTCAGAGCAATGATGTTTCTCCTTCCAAACTTTCTTATTCAAGAAACAAAAGCAATGTTCCAAGCACCGGAAAAAGCAGCATTTCCTACCTCCTCCAGGGCCTTGGCTGCCGTGGCCATCAGCCAGCGTCCCTGTGCCACCTTCAACAGAGAGCTTCTGCAGAATCCCACGTTCTCCGTGAAGACAGAATCCGTCACTGCAGTCCGTCCCTCTGCTAAATCCCACAGGCAGATCCTCTGGTCACGACCTTGACTTTTACAATAAAGCAAGTTGCCCTGTGAGCAGCAGGACTGAGGAAACCTGCCTTCCTGCAGTTCAGTATCTCAAAGTTGGGACTTCAATACATAATAAGGACTGAGCTTAGTAAAGCTTCAGAAGCTACCAGGAGGAGAGAGGACCTGAGAGTCAGACACACCACCCTCACTGTCAGCCACACTTCCTACCAAGAGAGAGCCATCAAACACAGTTATGCTATTTATATATGCAACTATTTATGACTTTTTTAATGAGTACTTGAATATTTTCCTGACAAGAATACTACACAGCAGCATATTTAGCACTCTTTCACCGTAACAGTGAAACGGAATGATCAGGTTTGTTGACAGCTGAAAGACAAAGAGCGAGACAAGAGGGACCACAAATGTAAAGTGGCCTCAGTGGCCAGCTGCACGCAGCCACATGCAGAAGCAGACTCACACACCTCCTGGTCCCAGGGAAAGCCCCTGTGGTCCCACACAGAGCAGCCAAGAAGTCCAGTCAGAGCACAGCACTGCTCACTGCGCACTGAGCCAGCTCCAGGTGCCCTGGAACAAAACAGTGCTGTGGAGAAGCAGCAGTTTTGGAGTTAAACTACAGCAGCACAGGATACCCATCCTGTTACTGCCTGGGAGAAGGGGTCATCAGAAATTCCTCGTCCATTTCTTATTTGAATTAGCAGTATTGCTTGACAGAACCACGTAAACAGAACAGGAGTAGATGCAAATCTGACTGATTTAGGGCTTCTTCAACATCAGTACAGAAACTCCCATCTGCTGTTCAGCTGAATGACAAGCTATGAAAACATAGTGCTAGGAATACAAAAATGTGGTGGGACTGCAAGAAACTGCTGTGATTTAGAGCAGAATAGCAAAGAATACAGGTAAACAGTGTCCCAAAATCACACTGCTGTATGAACTGTTATACACCAACAATAGAGGTAATGAAAAGCTCTATAAGAATACAAACAATACTCATTCAATAGGATTTTATGGGGGAGAGTGTTGATAATTGTACTTAAGTAGATAACAAATATAAATGCTAATGAGTTCCACTGTGCATTATAAGAGATGTCTTCTCCAGATAAACATGTCAGAACACCTCCTAGTCATACAGACACTCTGGCATCCACTCGCTCAGATCACCTGTCTAATCCAAGGTACACAGATCTGCCCAACCTCCCCTTCCTAAACGAGAACACGGGCGTTTTGCAACACGGGCGTGCAGCTCAGCATTCCTGCTCATTTCGCACCATTCTCCCATCTCTGGTTCTTCTCCTCCCCTTTTCCTCCTTCTCCTCACAATTTCTGTACTGTACCAGATTTGATTTTCCCTGAAAAACAGTTGTGAAGCACCTAACTTCAAACCCATTTCCTTTAAGCAGAAACTTCACCTGATGTCAGCGCAGTAAAAAGGACACTGGGAAATTACAATGAAAAATGGTACAATTAATTTCTTCATGATACACGTGTAGTCACACTGCAGTGCAGTCTCACGTGCATCATGAAGAAATTAACTGATCATAGTAATTCTGGGTATTTGTACTTCTGCACATTTTCTGTATGTGCTGGGGAGGCTATCAGTGACTCCAAAAATAAAATAGTCCTGCTCCTTATATTTTTTTGTTGTTCTTTTTTTTGAACTCAGGTATATAACAGGGACAAAAATAATTTTCACTTTGTTTGCAGCCTCACTAACCTCAGGAGCCTGTCTTCACCATCCATTTTTTCCAACCAGAAGACAGATTTTCTTCCATGGCCATCCAGGGCCGCGTCCACTCTGTGAGTTTTCAGGTTCCAGACGTGGATAAACCCATTCTCAGACCTGGCAGCAATAACAAATGCTGATAAGACAGTCCAATACTTCCTCCCTTCTTTTTCCCCCAGATCGAAGTTACACGTACAAAGACAGCAGACCCATCATTCACCAGCCATCCATTTTGTTGTTTATCTAAATAACATCCTTTATTTTAAAAGGAAACGTCTCTACAGTGCTCAGCTTAGCCAGAAATCCAGATTTACTTACCCAGAGAAGAGAATGGGGACGGCAGGTTCTTCACCTCCGCAGGAAAAACGCAGCGCATGGACAGCAGCACTGGAACCTCTGAGCACAAAGCGTGGGCCTGGAGGCGGCTGAGCCATCCGAGCCCCTGGGAGAGCAAAACAACACGGACACCATGCAGGGCAAGGCAGCCTGCAGGGAAGTTACAGCTGTAAATATTTTTGGATCAAGACATTCGCTTTTCTTAGAAGTAGCATCTAATATTGGGAATTGGTAACATAGAATCCTTTGGAAGTAACTCCTCTTAGCTCTGAGCGATTGAGCATCCACCCAATCTGCAAGCTGACATTAGGTGGTGTTTCCTTCTAAGCTCGCTGGTTGCCGAGTTGCCATGTGCATGCAGCCCTGTAAATACAGAATTGTTCAGCTGTTCTCTCTGCTGCAGAAAGGAACAGATACTAAACGCAAGAAACTCAATGCAATAATTTATCGTTCCACTTATCCTCCTGGAAAGTCTTTCCCTTTCTTCACCATCAAATGCTCTGTTTGTGCTTTCTAACCACAACCATCTACAGAAAAGCACTGCAGGATGTATGTCGAGTGAGAAGAATTGCAGATGAGATCGGAGCTATGATCATTTTTACACAAGGCTTCCATCACTCCCCAGTGCTCCAGCGTCTGGTTGCAGGCATGGTTACTTGAAAAAAGAAACGCGTTCTTTCACACTACTTAGACTCGAGTTGAACATTTTATTCTATGGGGCAGGAATGGTGAGCTCCAGCTCTGAACACCCGTCACAAACATGCTTCACCTGTGCTCTAATCCTGAATTTTGTCACAGGTCACCTTGGGGCAGCAGCGTGCTGTCACCCTCAAAACAACACTCTGTGGAGACACAGAAATAACAGCTGGGCGGCTCGACAGAGGAGCTGGTCCTTCTGCACTGAGCGAGGAAGACAAAGCAGGTGGGGATTACTGGGCAGGTTGTTTTTAATAGCATTTTTCCAATTACTGACACAGAAGTTTTGCTGACAGACCACAACTGTGTGCCTGCCTATGGGAAGGGTTTTATCTGGCATCAGGCAGACACTGCAAGTGCATGTCTTCACAAGGGCAGCCTCAGAAAAATCTTCAGACTGGCTACAGCAAAACAAAAAACAAAACAATCTCCATTTATAAGCAAATGAAGCAACGTCTTGCTCTCTGGATGGAGCCAGGTTCTTTGCTTGGTTGTTTTGTTTCTGTTTGGTTTGGTGTTGTTTTTTTTTTTTTTTGCAATCCAGGTATGTGAATTTTGAAACGAAGCTTAATATTAAGCCCATATTGTTTTTTTATTGAGCATACAAAATGACTTCTTATTACTTCCTATCATGACTCAACAAGTGAACAGCAGTATGACAGTCTTAAGTGTCTCATTTATCTTTCTGCAAGTGCTGAACTATAAAAACGCGTCTGTGCTGCTTTCTGTATCCATGAGCCTGGACAAATCGCATAAGAACTTTTGATACATTCTTGCTCTCAGGTACCTATGCCAGCAAAAAGTCCCATGAGAACCTGAATGGAATTAAACCCCCAGAAAGCACCCACCAGCTCCTGCAGACACACAGGAGCATCCTCTAAGATGTGGCAGCGCACCCACAGCGCCGAGGGGCTCAGCGCCCCCTGCTCCCTTACACAGATAACAGAACACACGGCGCTGAGCTGATGCTGACAGACAGCAGCTGTGCCATGCTGCACTTCAACACACAGCGACAGCCATGCTGAATGTGAAGCCTGTGTGATCTTACCACCCCGGGTACCTTTTGCAGAAGCCCCCACGTGAAGCACAAGTATAAGGCTCACATCCATGAACGCGCAGTCCAAAATCTCTAGGACCTCTTAAAGTTTCACCCCAGGTGTCAGAAAATGAGTTCTCTAATTAGCACAACATTTATTTTATCGTTAGCTCCATTTAGCCTCAGGGAGCCCAATCTGCTCTTGTTAACTGGGATATCTGCAGCAAATTTAATTAAACGATTTGCTTAGCATTTAGGCTGGCCTGAAATCGAAATCTGGCTCAGGGGCCTGAAGAAGCAAGCTGCGTGAGTTCATAAGAAAGCTTTCTTGTCTTATCTTTCCCACTTTGGCCTTCCTGTGCTCGCGGTCACATCTCTTGGATTCTGAGCTTCACCTCAGCACAGCACAAACCACGGAAGGCTCTGCTCACAAGGTGTGCTGCAAACCCCTGAGCTCCCGATTAAATCCCTGTGTGAGCAACAAGGGGAAACTCAGCTGCTCACATCAGCAAACGGCTACATGCAGCACTTAGGTACAAAAAGGGTTCTTCTGTCCTGAAAACGAGCTTCTGCTAAGTGCCACAACAACTGAATTCCTCCAAAGTTTCATTATTTTAAAGAACAACTCACTATTAATCTCCTGCACAGAGCTGATCCTCTATAGGCTGCAGAATACTCTTTGAGCCCGTTGAGTTCTGTGCAGTGCTATTCCAGTATCATCACTTCCACATTTTATACATATATATTAAAAAAAGCTAAGCTTTTATTTTATGAGAGTCATTTAAAATATGTAAATGTCAAAAGGATTACCTTAGAAAATCTCTCAGAGAATTAAAAACATTAACAGATTCCCACAGGAAAAATTCCAGCAGAATTCAGCAACTCTCCTGTTCCCACTCCTGTCACTTGTATTTCTATCACACATGGAAGCAAAAACAAATTGCTATTAAAATATCATCCAAACCCTCTCCCCCCCCTACAAACTCCACAGTTCTGCTTGAGATACCAACGGCTCCAGCAAAACATGGAAAAGGTGCTCTGCTCTTCAGGCTCGCTCACAGTAGAAGCTCCACTGTCAGAGCACTTTTTCAGGCACAGGTGAAATAAATCTCTAAGCACGTCTGGCAAACTGACTGGGGACTGAAACCAGCAGGTGTGCAGGCACAATTACTACTGCGAAAATTCAGCACATCCAGGTGTGCTCACCACTAGCTACAAGAAACAGAACAGGGATTTCTTAATTCCTAGTCTGCCAGATGCCACCCTGCCACAGGAAAACCCAGCACAGCACGAGTTGAGAAAGATGGGAATGAATTGATCCTCCTCCTCCTTCCACAGCTCCTTTTTCATTCACACAAAGCCTCTTCTCAGCCTGCACTGCTGCACAAACCTGCCCTGGCCGTTCGGTGCCACTGCTGCCACTCGGGGCACGAGCTGAATGATCACAGCTCACCTCAGCAGCAGTGAGTGCTTGTATTTTACTGACAGCATTGGTGCACAAACGCTGTTAGGTGCGTTGTGGCAATTTTTAAGCCCAGTTCTTCATTCTGCATACACCAGTGACAATGACAGATTACAGTGAAACAGCAAAGTCAGCTGTTAATATAAATAAAGAGAAAACACGAGGCAATCTTATGGAGAAATCTGTTTGCACCTGGGTGAAAAAGAACGGCACAAAGAAAAGCCTTTCTGCATTCAGCATCAAGTCAGCACGTATAAAACGCTTAGGGAAGAAGGAAGGGGGACTGAGATTTAAAGCCCAAATTAAAAGCCAGGCAGCCCGATTTTGGCATTCTCACTCCAGAGCCCTGAAAAACACAGTCTGTGTTGTGTGCAGCCACAGAAACGTGCACTGCTGAAAGCAGATCCAGAAGGAAAGCCTGCACAGCAACTGCCTGCACGGCTGGGAGCTGTGGGAGCGCTGCGCAGTGCTGAGCACACTCAGAACTCACCCGCCAACCAACACCACTGCGTTACTCTTTCAGTTTAAAGCTCCAATTACAGTCTTTGGTGCTAAACGCAGATACGAACCTGGACTGTACTCTTAGGATTTCTTTAACACTGTTTTTAAGAATATGCATTTCAAATTTAAATTAGAAATCAGTAGAAATCTTTGAATCGAGAAACTGATTTCAAGCAGAACGTCGATGTCTGATGTAGCCAGCAAAAGAAACTTGCTGGAGACACCTCAGTGTCAAGGAGAACGCACAGGTTCGCACCGCCGGGCCGTGCAGCCCCGCGTCACTGACAGCAGCTCCCCCAGCTCACACTTACACAACCAGTGGAGGAAGTTTCCACATTTTAATTGTAACAGCCAGCCGCCCGATCGGCAGCAAACAAAACTGCAGATCAGCAGCTGGCGGGACGCCAAGCAACGCGATGGGAGCAGGAAGAAAAGCCCCACAAGCGCCTGCAACAACAGCACATCGCAATGGGCTTCAGCCAGCGTCAGCACCTCGCAGAACAGCCGTGTCCCACAGCAGGAAGACACGACAGCACAGTACGTCATGATTTTAAGTAACGAAGTTTGCATGAAGAGTGCACTGCCTTCAGGAATGCCGAGCCCTGCAGCCCTGCCTTGAGGCTCACCTTCAAATTCTTCTATCTGCAATTTTTAAAGTCACTGTGTAATTATTATTTCCCATACGAAAACAGAGTCAGCATGGGAACAAAAGGAAGAAGGACAGTAATTATCTGCAAGACATCGAGTTGGCATATGGATCTCATTGCCACTTACACACTTTGGTCACTGAAACAAAAAGCTATTAATCAATATGTAAAGGCCATAAATTAACATAAACATTAATCATTCTAATACTCCCACTGTGTCAGACTGATAATTTTTTTCAGCCTTTCATTCTGACACATTTGCCTTCAGCCATCAGCTGCCTGGCCTCTTCCAGCACCGTTACACCTTTGGGGCACTGCACGTCTCACCGAAGGCAGCATTTTGAAGGCAGCCAAATATCACAGTTACATTCACACTAAAGATATGGAGGCTGAAATCAGAAGACCCCTCCCTCACGATATCAGCACACTGGCTTTCAGTAAGGACAGCCTGAAACGCAGTGTGGAAATACAGCTGAGGTGCACCAAGTTCTGCTGTTTCATCAACAGCTTCACGTTGCAGATGAGGAAAGACGCCCTACGATGTACTCTGGGAACCACTACCTGCTTGGTACATGAGGTGATGTAGGCACAGAACACAGCAGTTGTTCTCGGTGACACACCCTCCATAAAGGGAACACCAAAAAAAATATTGAAAAAGAAAATGACAAGGCCGGATCTCCTGGAAAATCCAGAGAATGGGAAAATAATACAGAACGTCAGTGCAAAGACTTCACCCAGCCGCCTCACTGCGACACAGCGGGATGGACTGCGGGCGTCCGACTGCTGCAGCACAGCCGGGAGCAGAGCAGCCCCAGCCCTGCAGCCAGCAGCACTGCTGCACGGCGCGCCTGCTGCTCACAGCTCACAGCGCCCTCGGGTAGCGGGGCTTCATTAACCCTGGGGACGTCTGAGCAGACATTTCCTGCAATAATCTTCTTTGGTAACAAACTGTTAAAAGAATTGACAGAGAAGAAATGTATCAAGTTGTTACAGCAACTGAAGTTATTTGAGCCGGAACTGTGTCTGCAATTAAGGATTCTGTAACTCTGCCCAATTAAAGCATTGCTTTATTTGAAAACTAATTAATTCTAAACACATATTTTTCCCATGACAAACTTTTATGATTATTTAATTTATTCTGTTATAATTGCCCTAATTAATCTACTCTTGTAAGATATGATGCTGTTATTCTGGCACCTGACCAACGAAGACAAAAAATTGATTGCAGTTCCGTGGTGCAAGAGCAGAAGCTGTCACGGCAGTTTCAACACCGCTTTTATTTATTTGTCTGTTCTATTACTTCTCTTTTCCTCCCACAGGGCACAGGAAACACAATACACAGCGGATGACATTTTGTCTTCTACGCTTTTTTCTTCAGTGTGAAATATAACTGAAGAGTGCAGAATTAAGTAAAATACGCGTAAAATGATCTGCTGTCATAAAAACAACCTATAGGAAATTAATGTGCACCTCTGAAAGGCATCAGCCGCGCCTCTCCGATCGATTCCTGGGGCGCAGGACCAAGTCTGGAGCTGCCGGAAACCGACGCAGCAACGTGTTCTGAACGTGGCTTCACAGCCCCGGAGGAAGGATGGGGCCAAAACTCACTGTCACACGTATCTTCAAATCACGTTAATTGTAATGTTTCAGGCAGTTTTATGAGAGCCACATTTCAATCTTACACCAGGTTACCGTACGTGCAGCTACAACTCTTCTTACTCTACAAGCAGCCTAACTGTGTTAAAACAGAAACCTATACAGCTATTTAGCAGTGTGTTCTATCTTGCTTTGGCCACGCTTGAAATAAAAATTACTGCCACTTACAGATCGAAGTCCTGAAGCTCCTTTGGACATGAATGCCCCATAGAGAACACGAACGCACCCAGCTGTGAGTGGGAGGAGGTTGCAAGCACAAAGACAAAAAAGGGGAGCATTACCTACGCTGTGTTCAAGTGTACATCAAAGATTATAAAGAACTGTTATGCTATGAAATACCACCCAAAATTCATTAATAATTTGTCTACTAGGATTCCAATAAAGTGCAAACAAATTTCATTCGGAGAAGTCAAATTGCTGTTGGAGAGCAAATTAATCTAAGAAATCTAATGAGAACCACTGTAATATCAGTGCAAACAGGGCTGACATTTACAAGGCAAATATTACCTGAATATAGAATAAAAAGGTTTATTGTAACAGTTTAACCTAAGCTTGCACTTGAGATAGAAACCCGCAGCTGTTCTTTCATGCCAGTTTCACCAAGTAAGGCTACATCCACTTTGAAAGAGCACGTAGGATGCTTTCATTAAATATGCTCTCATGTCCAAAGCTCTGAGCCTGATCACATACTAAACAGTTGTGTTAATGATATTAATCTATTAATTTTAATTAAAATTAATGAAAAGCGGGTGCCAAGCTGAACAGCAGCTGAATAGTGACCATGCTCGGCTCTCAGCTCCCAGCACTGTTTCCTGTGTCTGTGACGTTCTGACCAACTAGCTGACCTGCCTTAAGGAATACTGCTAATTAACATCTAGCAAATGGACAGACGTAAAACCAGAGCTCCATGGTTCACACACGTGACCTCAAACTTCACTCCGTCACCTGCAATAAACTTCCTGGCCAAAAATGGAGTGAAATGCAGAGCTGTGTCGCTGCTCTCATGGGAGCTCAGAACAACTCTGCTGCACCTGAACTTGAACTCCCAGCCTCCGACTGCACCATCAGCCCCAGCACACGGCGCTGCCATGCAGGAGCTGCAGTGTCTTTCACCAGATCATCACACTATGTCATCTTCTGACCAAACTCATTAGGAAAACTTTCACCCATCCTATTACCTCCAGCCAGAAATCTAGATCGAAGTATAACCAATTTTAGAGCACAATAAAACTGTTATTAAATATTTAAACACTAATTGAAAGGCCACTTCTGTTAAAAAGTAAATAAATAATGAAAGCTACTTCTTCTGATGCTATTAAATGCAATCGTATTTATCTCGTGCTTCTCTGAAAAAACAGGGCTTAGGGAGGGCTGCTGGGCTGCTGAGCCCTTGCCTTCAGTAAGCCGCATGAGCCCCACTCTTGTGGCAACAGATTAACCCTGAATGTCTCTGCCAGCCCATCCACATGGCACAGCCATGCCGTACCCACCTCCCCAGCTGTACTGGATGGCCACCGCCTCCGAAAGGAGAGAAATATTTTAAGGAAATGTTACGTCAGTGAGGAATTACTTGGTAAACCCAATTACTGTTTTCTTCTCCCTAAAATGCCCGTGATCCTGCCTCCTAAAAAGGTAAGGAACTGTCATCTTTTGGAAGATGCATTTTCTGCTCAGAAGCAAATGTGAGATCTGCATGAAACACACATGGGGGATTGCTGCATATCTTCCCTGGTCTCCTTCTCATCTGGGTAACAAGGGTGGCGTGAGATGAAAACAAAGAAATCGTGACATTACAAACAGCGAGGAACGGAGGGTAGGCGAGCCCACGAGCAGCGGTAACGAACAACGGGACAGCCATCAGATTGATTTCACTTATTCTGCAGGACCATAATCAGATTCTCCATCTGTAACTCAAACTTTAAAAGTATGATAATTTACGGAAAGGAGATTAATCTAGCTATTTTGAGTCAAAGACGTATTTCATAGCTTCATCCCAAATCCTGTACGTTGTGAGGATCCCTTTCCCCTTTGAAGACTCAGTGAATGATTGAAGCCTCTACTTTCTGAGAAACAGATAACACAAGACTAGTAATCTGACTCTAAGCCATTGGATAAAGGCAGTTTGTTTCCTCTTAGCCCATCTGTCAACACCTCTTCAGTAATTAGTCCTAATTATTACAAAGGGCTAGCCTCCCATTCGCATTATTAAATCAGAAATAGTATCATAGCCAGGTATCTTTCAACGCTTACCAGGCTGGCGACCTTCGATTCCATTGAATCTTCTATCAGTATCCGCCTTTGGAAGAGCCTCGCCAGTAATTTTAGCAGCGGCTTCAAAGATGCAAATCCCACAGTGGAATTCCAGGGATGCATTCATGTACACACCCACCGTGTGACAGGAGAGCAAGCAACACAATTGACCTTCGCATTGTTCTCTAAACTCCAGTGACATAAAGCACACATCTCTGCTTCATACAATGCCTGCGTGCTTAGAAGCGCCTTTGAACTAAAGGCCGGAGGAAAAATAGTGAAATTGTGCCTGTAGAGGCGAGGGTCAAACCTTTGTTAAGAGAACAATACTTTGAAATTTTTTTTTTCACATCGAGATATATTTGCAAACAGTAAATAGTGACTAAAAATACGCACAAACATATTTAGGTGTGAAGACTTAAAAGGCTGCGTTTATTTTTGCCCTGCAGCCGAAGTGCTGCCCTGGAAAACACGGCGATGACATCAGAACGCTCACCGGACGGAGGCTCGCTTCACTTGGGCTTTGCTCAGACAGCTCAGCTCCTTGTCTGTGCTAACATGCACTGAACTGAAAGGTGAAAAGAAGATACTCCTAAGAATTGGGCCTCTGTTTCGTTCGACTCAAAACCAAACATTTCCCAGCAGCACCTCTGAGAGCCCCGCCGAGGGTTTCTTGATGCTGGGTTTCTCATCAGTGCCACTCTGGGTTTCCTCAGACGCAGCGAAGCACCCTTGAACATCACAGCGCATGGAAGGGCCTCTGCCCAAAGCCTGCGTCCAGGGCAGCAACACAGGCATGGGGAGTTCTCCATTTGACAAGAACACCCACATCCTCTAATTAAAACAGCACAGTTTTGTTTCCAAAAATACAACCCAGACATTCTTAAAAACTTGTGTTTGCTATACAGAGGTGTTTTAGTGCTGCTTCCCCCCCCTCGCAGGTGCCCTCCGAATGCTACGAAACGTCTGAGTCCACAGAAACTTGACGTAAGTAACAGAACTGCTGCGTGCTGCACAAAAAGCAGCACCCCACGTACAGGCAGGGTTTGCCTGGCCCTCAGGAGCTGGGCAGGCACCACGTGTGTGTGGATGCCCCGGCCCACAGGAAGGCGCACGGCAATCGAGCCCCAAGCCCTGGGCCTGCCTGTGGGTGTGCGCAGCCTGCAGTCCCTCTTCTGTCTCACCCTTCCACCTGGCCAACTTCAAATGAGCACAAAGCCATCTCGGGCGGTACTGCAGCATGAGGAAACTGCTCCTAACCAGAAACTGCTTCCTGCAGAGCTACCACCTGCACCTTCAGGGCACCGCGCAGCACCTGGCTCTTCACTTCAGGGATAGCCAACACTCACTGCCAAGAAAAGAACAACAAACACACACACAACATTTGCTTCGCGATCTGTACATTTTCCAAATAAATGTCACGTCCGTAACACGTGTAGCAGCAGGCAGGCATTTGACTATCAATGGATCAGACTCTGAAACATTAAAATACTTCCAGTATCAACAATGCAGTATTAACATGCTTGCTACCAATTATTTCTTGACTATCCTCACAAGAATTCAGCACATTAACAACCAGGCCTTTTCAAAGGAAAGCACTGCATGCTTCTAGCTTCCCTACATAACCGTCTGTCCGTCAGGGAAGAAAATAAAGATCCCACCTGCTCTGTATCAACCCGCAGAGCTTTGGTCCATTTCTGCAGTGATAAGCCCTACAGCCTCCACTGCCTCGTGGGACCAGGACCCCTCTAACATACACTATCAGCTCTTTCTCTTCATTCCCAGCTACATGCATTTAAGTGGCATAATTTACAGTTAGATCATTCCCTGTTTTAACGTTACTTTGCGCTATGTGTAAAATCTGGAGTAGCAGTGATTGTATGAGATGAAAATTGAGAGAAAAAGCAAACCAATATTAATGGAAGTGAAGCATTACAGGCCAAAAGAGGCAAACATTGTAAAATCATACGTGCACAATGTAATCTTAGAATCCCAGCACAAGAAACAAACAAACAAAAAAATACACCATTTGCTCCAAAAGTAACACCTCCTATTCACTGCCATTGGAACTGCATCTAAGAGCACAATAATTGGATGGAGAACATGCTCAGCTACAACACACAGTCACCACCCCCAGCTGTGCACTTTCACCACAACGAACAAGAGCTGCGTGCTGCGCTCGTAACAACCTGCATAGCTGTGTGGGGCATGGCTTGTCTTTCACATCACTGTCACCACCCTCATGGAGCTCACAGACACTGCTGGGTCTCCATCACCAATCAGCAAGCATCAATGAATGCCAGTGGGTGCCATTTTTTCTGCACAGAGGAGCTCAGTGACACACCTGTGCCCCACAGACTCCCATGTCAGATGCCATTCTGTCAGCGTTCCTCTGACACGTGGAGGAGATGGTGCTGCAACCTCCCCAGGGCTGGGCACAGCATCACGGCACCACAACCACTGCTCCAGCCTCCCTTCCACCACCACATCCAAAATCTGCTGTGACACATCAGCCACATCTTCCCATGGTCACCTGGAAACACCTTTGTTTTATAGGCCATGAGATGGATGGACCCCACAGTCCTTCTTCACAAGCACAGAGGGCAGGGTGAGCCCATGTGCTCCCTGTGAAGCCCTTGAATGAGGAAATGAGAACTGGATTTCATGGAACTGCTATCAAACCACCTCTGCAAAGAACATTCACTTTCAGATAGGATGCTCCAGAATATGTTGTAACTGCAGATATACTTCTGCAGTTTCCTCAGTGGTAAAACAGTTCCCACCAAGGTCCAAAATACATCAGTAATTTTGCACAAGAGCAGCACCATGAAAGCAACACAGATTTTAAGAAGACTTCATGCAGTGAAGATGTGCACGCACATCTGTGAGCAGCAGCCAAGGAACACTAACCCAGCAGCTGTCTTTATCTCTCTCGAACACAAAAGTCTTCATCATAATGTGCTTTCTATAAAAGCAGGTATAATTCAGCCTGCAAGGTAATTTCTCTTTTCAAATCTGCAAGTCCCAGTTTCAGGGAAGAAGACTGCCAAAGCATATTATACCTACTATAGCAATAAATTCTTCACAGATGAGGTTTTATACATAAATTACCTTCATTTACAGTCTCAGAACGCTCTTCTACATTTTATGAGATATGAATGAATTATGAGCACCCGTGTATTTCTTGTAGGTATAATGTGAGACAGACTTCTCATATACGCGTAAGACGACGTGACTGAGTTGTACTCTGTGCCCCCAGCCCTCGCTGAACAAAGTGGTGACACAACAGGCACTTGCCAAAGAGAAGCACCCAGCCTGCTATAAAGATATCTATGTATGAATTAAGTCTAATCAGGTTTAAACATGAATCACATGGTTAAATAAAAGCAGTAAAAATACCTGAAAGGCTTTTTTTCCAAACCTCATAAACGTGGATTCCTTAAACTGCTATTTCTTAGTTTAGTAATTGGTACATTTACGGTTTGGCAAAGTAACTCATTTTAAGCAAACTGTATGCTTTAAGTGCACAATTTATATTTAATTGAAACTAGCACTGTAATCTGTACAAAATCTGGCTGGATTTCACTGGCTGAGCTTTAGGTATTTTGCTGGTTCTGCTGGATTTTTAAAACCCTAGAGATGTGGGAATGGAATGAGTCTGTTTGCTATTATTAGTATTCTATAGTAAGTACTGTGACCCACAGGAACCTACATCCCAGCCATTCTCCACACGTCCACCCAGGACTGGGTGCTTTGCCCTTTGCACACACTTGCCTCAGGAGCTCTAATTTCAGGCAATCACAACGAACGTGAACTGGCAAGCAGTACCAGGACCCAGTGCTGCACACCGCTCTGCCCTCATCATCTGAGCGAGCCTCAGAGTTACAAAGGTTCACAGAGCAGCTCCAGGGTCAGTCATTTTTCTACAAGTCTTGGTCCACTGCGGTAAACAGCAGCGCTGCCAGCAATGCACCAAAACGCGTCAATGCCGGCTGCTGAGCCAAGCAGCAACCGCACCGACGGCACGGGACGGCCTGCGTGCCGCCACGACAGGGGGAAGCATCGGGCATGAAGGCTCATCAACAAGATCAGGCAAAAGAGAAAACACTGAATCATATTGAAGTCATCACCAGAAGGTCAGGCTGCCGTGGAACACGCAGTCAGGCCTGCAAAGCCTTCAGGCTCAGTCTTGCACCGGGCTGCACGCGGCAGCACCGCCCCCAGCAGCGCCGCCTCGGAGGCGCGGTGACTCAGACGCTCCTGCCCGCCTGCCCTCGCACGGACAAACAGCGTCACCCCCGCTGCCCACACCGCGCTCCCTGTGACTCCCAGCTACCAAACGCACGGCCCTGTGCCTGCTTTGTGCTGCCTGCAGTGATGGAAGGAACCGGCCCAGGGGCTCAGCCCTTGCTGCTGCCATTCCCCCCCAGCCAAAGGTGACATCTAAGGAGGCCCTGGGAACGCATTCATTTCCCACCCCGAGGTGCTCCTCGGTCAGGAATGACGTAGCACAAAGACAGCACCAGCATGACAGAGAACTCTAGCTGTGAACAGCACGCATTGTCACTAGATAACGATAACAGATTTAACAGGCACAAGCACACAGGCACTCATTTCAGAGATTCTCCCTTTTTACTTTTAAATTAAGGATATTATTAAACGTCCAATTACATCATCAGCCATACACAACCTTTACAGCATAAAATTGCTATAATTAAATGCTAACTGTTGATTATTATAATTCAGCAACGGAGCAATAAAATAAACAAGTACCTTTAAAAAGTTATTTCCAAAGAGGACTCAGACAGTGCAAGAGGGGGAAACGTCAGACCCTCGGGCATCGCAGCGGGGCCGTGAGATGCAAGGTTCCTCAGGGCCAGGCACTGCATCCTTCACATCTACCTTTGGTTGTCACTGCTGCAGCTCTGCAGTGCAGCTGGTGGGCACTTGTGGCAAATGAGTGAATTCCTGACCTCGCTGTTCAGAACCCCGGTGTCACCTTCAAACTGGTCACTGGGAAAAGCAGCAGCCTGTACAGAGACCAAGCACAGCAAAGACCCGGAGCAGTCAGGCAGCTCGGTGCACCTCACACTACGTTCACACAGGTCACTCCTACGGAAGTTGGAATGGATAATAATGAAAAATTCTTTACATTTGGCATTACAATAACTTTTTTTTTTTTGTAAAAAAACAGGATGCAGGCCATTTCTGACAAAACTCTTCTTGGTTTTTTTTTTCTTCCAGGCGGATCTTCAGCCAAGCAAGAACTGGGCTGGAAGCGCGCAGCTCAAACCAAGCGCCCTGTCAGCTAAGCATGGCTGATCATGCCTTGCTACATTACATGGCTTTCCTTTACTGAGAACAAAACAGAGTTTGTCAAAAACCACATTTCTAAGCAGGAGTAATGACCGTGTCCAATCCCATAGCTCCATTATTTAAAAAACACCATAAAAACCACAACAAACCAGATTAAAAAAAGCAACAAATGAAGGCCTTCTATCAGTGCAACTGGCTGTGAGCGGGTGGGAAGAATAACGCATACAGCAATGGAAAATGGACTATAAAAAGCTCGCCTTACATAAACGTGGGAGGAAGTAACCAACACCCTCAATTGTTGAATTGAAAGGAGGAGGACCTGAATACACCATTAAAAAAAAGAAGTAAACATGAAAATATTGCATGTTTCACATTTTCCGAATTCATCTTGAATTGGAGAGTCTTGTTCAATTGAGCCTAACTGCTCCCTGCCACATCTCCCTGCACCACGTCTATGCAGCACGGCCCTGCGCACTGCCTCAACAGGAGGACAGTCGGAGCCCTGTGCACCTGGGGCAAGGGATCAGCATGCAAAGGAAGGGCCACGGTGCTGTGCTGCAGAAAAGGTGAGTGCTTCCACAGCAAACCGTGCCTCCATGCATCCAACGCCTCCCCACCAGCATCCCCAGCTGCTCCCCTCCAGACGCAGCACTCTCCCAGCCAGGAGCCAGCATGGCAGCTCCTCCTATGCCAGAGACACCAGCACGTGGTACTCTGATATGCAGCAGGCACAAAGTCTCTAAGAGAGAGATCCAAAGAGAGTTTCCACAATGTTGTCTCCCATTTTTCCATTAAGGTCATTTTCTCTAGCAGGGAACACACACTGGCTTGTGGCATTTAGCAAAGTCATCACCTTCCAGCTCCAGAGCTTGAACTTATCAGCAACTACTGAGAGCAATGGACTCAGGTCAGAATGCAGATATGTAGGACACAGGATCTACTAATCCTTACAAACCACTCCTTCCCCAGACATTCACTGTATAAAAGAGCACCAAACTGACATCAATGAGGCAGAAGTCAAGATTTCTAACGAACTCATCAAGGTTAAAAATCTTCACTCTCACCAGGACTTTCCTTCCTCAGATCCTCCCAGCACATCCACAGGCCCAGCTGCCCTGCAGACCTCCACCTCATCCCTGCCATCCCTTTCCATGCACAGAGCATCACGCAAATCTGTACCGACTCCATAATGCAAATATCAAGAATGAATTCTTCGATGCTTACAGAGCTCTCCTGCCTCCAGTCCTCAAGCAGTTACTTTTTTCTGCTCAAACACAAAACTTGAAGATAGAAACTGGCATTTTAAAGAGAGGGAAGCAGAAACTGCTCATCAAACGAGCAAGTTGAGCTATGCTTCTGGGTATGTATTACACTATCATTTTTGCATTACACCTACTCTACTAAATATACAGAACACTGAGCAAGTGATAGCTGTGTCAGCCACCAGCTAATCAAATGAAAAATTATTAGGCTTAGGAAAATAATAAAAGCAGAAGCCAGCTGTGCATTTGCTGGATGAAAATCCCAGTGTCTCCATGTTAGCTCATGTGCATTTCAATTTCTGGGAAGAAAATAATGGGAGTTTCTCCACCCTTTCTCATGTGAGCCATAAAACAGATTTATTACCTAGGATATATTCTGTGTTTTCTCCTGAGGAAAAAAAGAAAGTGGTGGAACAAGTTCATTTTTTCCCTTCTACAATGAGGATTTTCTTTACAATGAACACAGAGCTAACTTTTGGTATCATGTGGCCCTCCCAGTTAATGCTCCAGTCACACTTTTTACCTTTCTAAATCTCAGAGAGCAGCGTTTTCATCTCAGTGGGGAACACACAGCTGCTCCAGCTGTCTGAGTGTGAAACGGCCGTCCTGGTATTCCTACCTGCTTTGTTTTAAAGCAGAATCCTTTCCTTCTCTAAATCAAAGAATTTAACGGCTACTAAAAAAATCACGGAGTAACTTAAAATGATAATTAAAAAAGTAAAGGCAAAGCACCGCTCTGCATTTCTTTGCAAATAGTTCCTGCTCAGCTTTGCCCTTCAGCCAGCAGCCACCCAGCAGCTCTGGGAAACCTAAAGGCAGAGGTCAGGGTTGAGTATCACCTGGAAAGGTTTTCCTGTACAAATGACTCTTCTTTTTTCTGTAACAGTCACAGTTTGACCTTTAAAAATAAATTACAAGGGAGAGAATTTGCAGACTGGAAGGATTTTACTCCCAGGACTCCTCATTTGCTTACAGCGCAACGCTCCGATCCGACGCCCCTCCGAAGAGCAGTGAGAATAAACCTGCCCTTAGCAAAGGCGGTGTTCTGCAGCCCCCACTTCTGAGATGCAGAAGAGACAGACTGGTACCTGAACTCCTGAATCACAACACAGCCCAGAGCCCGCAGCCGAGTGCTCAGCAACCTGCTGAGGATAATAAGTGCCTCTGAAAACAACAGCCAGTAATACCTCCGTCCCTGAGGAGATCTGTGTCATGTCTGCCACCTAACCAAGACCTACAAAGACCTGCACCCTTGATAACAGCATCACTGTGAGGACACGTCCAGCAAAACAGCATTAGAAATGAAACAACATCAGAAAAGATGAGCTGTGCCATCGTTAGCAGCACAACAACAAAACGTGCTGTAGAAAGTTGTGAAACATATATGTATATATATATATATATATATATATATATATAGTAATAATATATATACGTACACATGTATTTTGCTTAGGAAAAGCAGAGTCCACTTCCTTTTAGCATAGAGCGGTGCCAGCACGAGGCTCCAAAGGAAGCTCTTCTGCTCAGGCAAAAAATACACAGACATTTTTGTAGATGTATTTCTTTCTCATGGCTCTGTGAGCACTTCTACTGCTCCATAGAGACCAGTATTTTAAGAAAGAAACAACAACAAACCCACAAAGCAATAGTTAAATAGGCGTTCAAGGTATTACTAATTGGGAACCCATCATTTGTACTATCAGGTACATTGCAGTGAGTCAAAATGTATTCATGTAAAGAAAACAAATCCATCCACACTGAATTTTTGGATCAAAGTGCTACTACTGCGATGAAACTTACTTTTTTTCTATGTAAAGACATCCTCACAACCACGCAATCCTGGGCCAAGGTTCAAACTCGTACAAAAGTCAAGTACCACATAACGTACTACACCTTAGAAAAGGTGTGCAAAAAGTAAAAAGAACGTTTTTTAATCCTCTCTAGATTTGCCTTTACAACCCCAGGAACGTAACGCGCACCTCTAACCCAACCTGCCCACAACAGCACCATTTACTACAAAGCACACAGTCACAGCAGCTATTTTCCACCACAAAGACAATGCTTCGTAGGTAAATACTGGAAAGCAAGAATTTTCAGCTCTAAATTCCCACACCTGCTAATTAGCAACAAGTGACTGGTTTGCGGTTCTCACCACCACACTGAAATGTTATTGCAGAGAAATAGCACTCGAGATAAACATGAAAGCATGCAAACACAAAACACAACCCAGCAGATGTATGTGACAACAGACACCTCTTCAGAACGTCAGAGCGAGTCCTAAAGGTTTCACTGCAAAAAGACACTCGCTGTATTCTGAAATGACCAGCAGGTTCTGGAAAGGCGCGGTGCATGCAGACCACAGATCTGCTCTGCACTATGTTAAATTCTAATGCTTGAAACTGCAGCTGTGAAGCAAAACCAGGCTGTTTGAAATGAGAAGCTGGCAGCTATCCCAGCATGTGCAGAAACGTCACTTCCATCTGCAAAACCATCATAATCGACTGATAACAGCACATCTGAAGGAACCAGCTTAGATTACCTGACCACAGGATGTTGTTACAGTGACGAGCCTGCCTGCAGACCAATTAAAACCTTAACAGAAATCATTAAAAACAGGTTAAAATACTTTAAAAAGTCAGTATTTTATTAAAAATGTACCGATATGGACAACAAGAAGTACATGTGCCCCCAGCCCTACGGCTCACACACGGGCACACACCTCGTCCTGCCCAGGCAGGCAGCCGGCGGGCTGCAAGGAAACCGCAAGGCTCCAACAAACGGCTGCAAAGGAGCACTAGGACACCCCGACTCCGATCCCTCACAGCCTTTATTTCTTCCCAGAGCGCTACCAAACAGCACGCCCTTCTCTTTTACCTTATTTATTTCAAAAGTTGTTGGATCTGGGCATGAGCTGACTTTCTACCGGAAAGCGGCACGTGAAGGAGCCGCACAGAACACGTTCGTCACTTCCACGGCCGCCGCTCCCGAGCCGTGCCGCCGCCAGGGGGCGCAGTGCGGCCATTCGGGAGCCCGGCTGCAGCGCAGCGCGCGGAGCTCCGCGCCCTCGGCTGTTCGCAGCGCTCCGTGCCGGCACGCGCCGACGCCGGCTGCGGCGCAGCGTTACCTCAGCGGGATTCCGCGGGGCTGCGCTCTGCACGGGCGGGAGATCCGGCCCCGAAAGGCGGGGTTCGGCTCCGTGCCCCACCTGCGTCCGCGCGGGTTTTACTTGAGCTCGTTCGTTACCGCTCCCTTTCAAACGCCTTAAAAAGACGCGCTTCTGGCGGCTACGAAAGCACCGGCCCAGGGGCCGCTCCGCCGCCTCAGCGAGACGGAGCCGCGCCCTTCCGCGCGGGACGGGCGGGCGGGCGCTGCGCGAGGACGGCCGCTGTTCCACGCCGCCCCGCAGCCGCTCCGCCGTCGTCACGGCGACGCCCCGCGCAGGCGCACTCCGCCTCCCCCGAGCCGACGCTTCCCGCCCGCCCCGCCGCCTCCGCGCCCCGCCGCCGTCCCTCACCGAGGGTGGGAAGCGAAACGCCGCCGATCCGGCGCTCCCCCGCCGTACGTGGGGCCTCTCCTGGGGACCGGGCACGCGCGGAGCGCCGCGCGGCGGCAGGCCGGACCCACGTGATGCCCGCGGGCCGCTCTTGGCACCCGCCGGGGGATGGCGGTGCGGTGCGCATGCGCCGAGCGGAGCGCGATGGAGGGCCGCGGAGCAGCTGGGCGCCGCCGGTCGCGGTTGGGCCGCGCGCAGAGCGCGCTCGGTCTGCTCGGGAGGTGTTGGTTAGAATGGGGTGCGGATCTGCGCCCCCAGCCATCCTGAGCGTGCAGCACCCCTTCAGGACACAGATAACGAGGTGTGGGCAAGAATTCAGGAAGGTCAGAATGCACTTAATTGAACTGGAATTAATGCCAGCTGAAATGTGCCACAGTCAGATGCAGTGTCGCTGGAAGTCCCATCACAGTGCAGGATTTTACACGCTGCTGCCCCTCTCAGAGCTCTCGGAAGCACAATCTGTTCCCAGCAGCAGCAGTGCACTGCCAGTACCACCAGTACCAACCATCAGTACTGCAGAGCCCACACCTGTGTGTCCCGCTGTGCTGCACAGCCACCCCTGCTTGCAGGTCCCCCTCCTTCCCGTCCTCCATTCCTCCAAGGGATCACCCACCCTCTTGTTGGGCAGGAGGAAGAAGCCAAATCTCTAGTTAAATAAAGCTTTCAACCTCCTGTCTTCAAAACAAACACTGCATTGTGGACACCAAGCTCCTTAGGTAAAGCCTAAGGTCTCAAATCCAAAAGATACACCGTGTCCCTTTAATAATTTCATAGTGGAAACCTTTTATTTGCCCATTCCTATGGTGTCATGGAGTTTTTCAATGATTCTGGTTTAGGTTTCGGGATTAGGTGAAACCAGAGTGCCTTAAACCTCTTTAGAGGTTTGGGATTAGGTGTGCAGCCGGCCTACTATAGCCTTTCTGTGCAAGTCTAAATTAAATGGCAAGAATATTTGTTGTGCACCGATTCACAGGTGTTTGGCAAAATACCAGAAAACATAAAGGAACCACTGGAAGAATCATGAAGGCAAAGCCACGGAAACATGAGTATTAGCTAAGAACTGCAGTATCACTTGCAACTGGGGGGTATTTCAGGCTGCTTCTAAGTGAATTTAAGGGTGGATATAATTTTTATGTGTGTCCCTCACGTGAATGTGAGTAAATTGAGGATCTGTCATGCAAATGGATCAAGGGTTTTTATTTGAGTATCACATTCTGGTGCTCGCTGCCTTTTTTATAGCAGATGTATATTAAAGTTCATCAAACAGCTGATAGCACTGAAGCTCTATTGTTTTATCGTACACATAAATTCTACTTCTCTGAGGCATGCATTGCCCTGACAGCATATGTTAGGTCATGAGGAGAGAAGCACAACAGATTTATGTCTGTTATTAAAACTCCACCCTGTCTGGGTCAGAAGGCAGAGACATTTACCTCATTGATGACCATGGACTAATTGGAGGAGATAGTTTCGTTGTGTAGGCTGTCTACTGTGAAGCCTTTCAGCAGCTTTGCAGTAAATATCGCTCAGGATATTTCTCCATGCTCAGCCCCATACTAGCAAAGCCTGACTGACTGGCCATACCCCTAACATGCAGGCTGAGGTGAGCAGATTCCATCAAGCGGGATGGAGAGCAGCTCAGCACTACAGCGTCAGGATCTCTGCAAAATGCAGCAGCTGGTTTAGTTGCATTCGTAAGGAAAAGCTGCATTTCAGATGCCTGGCTCTGTGATGCCCTGGTATCCAGAGGAGCAGGATAAATACTTACAGTGAGGCAATGCACAGAGCCCAGTGGGTTGGCTCCTACAGCTGCCCAAAATTAGTTAATCCTTGAGCATAGCTACCTCCTCACATTACTAATTTATTTCACTTGTGATGTGCCTGCCAGCCCCCTCCAAAGATCTGTATTTTGAATGCATCTCTCCCCAAATAACTGGTTTTTAATTGCAACTTGCCTGTATTTAGAAAGTCAACTACATCTCAGAATTCCAGGGTTTCTCTGGTGTGCTTCTTTTTACATGCCAACAGTCAGTTCTCTTGAAGGCAGTGTTTCTGGATTCATGTGGCCAATCTTCTGATTAACAATGCACACAGCCAGACTGTATCTTCTCAAGGCTGCTTGCAAAATCAAAACAGAAATAGTTCATTTTCAAAAGAATATCTCTGCTCTAATCAAATGAACTGTAGGCTGAAGTAAGAGGGAGGCAAACTGGAAGGATTTAACAATCTTAGAATCTGTATAAAACATTATTTACAGCTTAAGATCTACATGAGGCTTGAGTTTTTAATAGAAGTTCTTCCCATTCTTAATGGTGCATGTAAGGGAGAACAAGAGAGAAATGTTACCAGTCAAGGACAAAGCCATAAAAGAGCAAGCAGCAGGAGAATGAAATGAAAGTATTAGGGATGAAGGGAGGCTGAGTGGGAGTTCATCTTCATACATGATTGATCCATACTTAAAAAGAAAAAAGACACTATTCTCATCCTTAAATGAAATGGCAGCCAGGAATCTCATATTTCTCACACCCCTGAAGCTCACATCCCCCAAACCTCTAGGCGGGAAACGGAGGAGCAAACTCCCCCCAACTCAAAGGGCAAGTCCAGCATCACCTCCTGGGACTGAACGTGTACAAGTCTATGGGGCAGAAGACACACATCCCAGGGACCTGAGGGACCCGGCTGATATGGGTGCCAAGCCACTCTGTCATACCTGAAAAGTCGTGGCTGTCACACAAAGTCCCCGGGGTCTGGAAAAAGGGAAACATCACTGCCATTTACGAGGACGGAGGAAGGAGGACATGGGGAACTACAGGCCGGTGAGCCCCACCTCTGTGCATGGGAAGATCATGGAACAGATCCTCCTGGAAGACAGGTGAAGGCACACAAGGGAGAGCAATCACACACAGAACAGACCTGCCCTGGCTGCTGGCACCCGAAAGAGCAGACCAGTCAGGCCACAAAGGCTTCAGGACAGCAAATGACATCTCATCCTATGCAGGAAGCTCATTTCCTTACATAGCTAGTGAGGAAAAACAGACTCTTAACTACATGGGAACATCCCTTCCACCTTTGCTTCTGATTCCACCGTTTCCTAGTGTAGCACACCTGCACAGCAAGCTTTGAAATTCAGAGGTGCCACCCCACAGAAGCACTGCTGTGACCTGCCTGGGAGGACCTTGCACTGATGTGGGGGGTCCCATGGCAGTGATAACGGAACCGGAACAAATGGGGAACAGTGTGACATTCACATTCTCATGTGAGTTTCAGGGGCCTTGTCTGTATCTCAGGGAAATTCCTGGTCACCTTTTTGAGGGAAGGGAAAGGAAGGGAAGAACCACTGTGTTCCTCAGAGACATCACTGGAAACGATCTGAAGGCATCAGCTGTACAGCACCCCACCAGACCTACCCCTGTAGCAAACCCCCTCAGGCAGAGAGTCTGGATGAGAAAGAGAGATGTTCTGGATGCAAAATCCAGATCCTCTGAAACGAGGCAGAAAAGAAGCCACAGGCCAAGCCTACAGCTTTGCAAAAGCTCATATTTTTGTTAAACCTGACCAAACCTTTGATCCAAACATCTCTTTTGGGGGATTCCAAGCTAGGATGAAAGCACAACAGTTTCATCCTAGCTTGAAACATAGCCTCACATCTTTGATTTCTGAGGACAGATCAGTTTTCTTTGGGCTGGGGCACAGACAGTAACAGATACCTCACCTCTAGCTGAGAGCAAAAGGCTTAAGTGGATGGACGGACAGACGGATGGACAGACACCACCAGCAGCGTGTGGTGGGATTTCATGCAACAAAATCAAACTCTCTGCCTCACCTCCTGAGCTTATCCTTTAAAGACCAGTCCTGTGCTCACAGCTGGAGTTTATGTGAGTCCTGCCTTATTAATTAAGTGTAGCCAGTGCCTTTATCCCCTGAATTCCAACAGAAGAAATTAGAAAGCAGATACTTCACACATAGCAGCTGGTCTATTTAACACCCTCCCCAAGTTATTTGCTCCCCTCCCCCAGCCAGCCCTGCTCCTCCTTTTCCCTCCTTTCACCTAATGGAGAAGGAGGGTAAAGTCAAGGTGGCAAACACAGGGGCAGCAGATAACCATTTTCTTATTAAAAATTATCTAGTGTAACACTGAAAATAGAGGGGTGTTGCTGAGGGCACGTTTCTGGGCCAGGAACTGTAACATTCAGCTAGCAGATGGGAAAAAGCCTTGGCTGTCTATTGTGTCCTCCTTAAAAGGGGATCTGTATCAAAGTAGCAGCATTTTTTCTTCACCACGGGCTGTGGATGTCATTAGCACAAGTCTTGTTTCTATTTAATGCCAGAGTTAAGAGTCACATAAAATAGGCACAGGTGAGGGCACCAGGCCCATTAAGTTGTGCAACGTGACTCTCTGGGAATGTTTTGAATGTCCGTGTATTCATGCTTAGGAAAGTCAGTCCCATAGTCTCTCCTCCCTATTTCCCAGTCTAAATACTGCCTCAGTGATGCCATTAGACCTGTAAAAAACCCACTCAGCATCTGATATTTTCCACCACTCTCAGGGAAGATCCAGTTACCAGAAGGGCAGTCCTGCCCCTCTGTGTTACATGCAACACTGGGAGATGCTGTGGACAAAGAGCTAAAGCCATAACAAAGTCACAGTTACAAAATGAAATTTGCCCTTAGCAGACAGTATTCCATGCATGTAGGTACTTCCAAGAACAACTCTTGATTTAAGGCAGAAAGGCAGAGCTTTTCTGAGGGAAGTTAAGATTTCAGTGGCTGCACAGCACTTCTGAAGCAGGGAAGTAATGCCATGTATTTCACACACAGGGGCTCTCAAGAATCACATTTCCTAGCATGTCTGGAATTTTCTAAATGTGGATTTTATAGGCAAGATAGAGATCTTGTCCCAAACAGCATTATCTAGTCATGACATTGATATGAATAACATGAATATCAAAAGAGTAGACAGCCAAATTACCCCAGTGCTGTGGGATTTTTCTGGTAGATGATTTCCCACTTATCAGGCATCATGAGGACGTTTTCAGTTAGAATGTGGGGAAGATTCAGCTCCAGTTATAAACTTCCTCTCTCTTTCCTCAAAGCTCATTGGAGAGGCTCCTTTTGCTGCCAGCTCCCCTGATGTTTGCCATTTTTAAATGAAATTTTCAGGAATCTTGCACCACCAACGTACTCCACAGCAGCAAGATGAAGCACCTAATACTTATGTTGCAGACAGGGAGAACAAGTCAGGAGGGATTAAGTGATCTGCCCAGCTTCCCACACGACAACACAGGTGTGGCTAGACATCAAAACTCCTCACTTTGCTGTTACACTAATCTGCTTTTAAGTTTTCCTGTTAAAAAAATAATTATCATTTCAGTAACATGTTTGGTGGTAACCAGTGTGTGCACACTCCTCATCAAACAGAGCATGGTATTTTAGAAACTCAGAGCTGGTTCGTGAGCCGGACCCTTTTCTTCACCTGGGTCCTTCCAGTGGGAGAAAAATGAAAGAGAATGGCAGCCCTTTGTAACTGCAAAGGCTTCAGCTAATGAAAGCAGAAATGGTGTTTCTTGTTTTGGCAGTTAGTAGTAAACACTGCTATTAAAACTATAATAAGATCAGTTAATATTGTACAAAATATTAGTGATGTCTGAGCATAAAATAGTGCCCTCGTCTCGTTAGTTAAAATTACAAAATGATTAACAGCCCAATTAAAAACATTTTTGTTTTTGACATGATAAATTATACTTTATCTACCTAGCTATAGATGTAATTGATTATTTTATCCGTTTGCTGTTGGCTGTCATTAAAAAAGACAGATACCATTGATTTCTGGCCTCTCTCCCACTGAGAGAAAGAACAAATCCTGCTATTAACGACAGACAGCATCATTATGAAAAAATTCCATTTGCCACTAGGCAACATAGCTGGGTTCCAGCAATTATTGTATTAGTCAAGCCGTTGAGAAGTTCCATAAAATTGAGAGAGTTTTTAAGGAGCATTCAACATTATTTGGCAACTTTTGTGATGTAACAATTAAAACCATGCTCCAGGCCCCAAAATGTGCAACAGACTGCCAAAATCAGATAAAACCCTAGAGGGCCCCTGACTTGCAAAGAGAAAAAAAAAACAAAATGTTTACTTTTAGGATCAGACATTCATCAACATTTGGCTTTTGTTTCAGGCAGTGTCAGATAATAACAGCAACAGGTTTTCAGTTGACTTCTAACAGAACTCCAACCAGTTTGATGTCAGGCCTCTGAGAGTTAGCTGGGGCTGACACCAGCCTCTCCTCAGGAGAGGGAAATCTTACGGAGAGCTGGTGCTACCAACCTTGCTTAGTAGATCAGACACGCAGGAGCACTTGGCATTCCCTTTTGGACTGAATTACATCTGTTCACTAACAGCAAATATCAGGAAATGACTGGAGAGACGTTCAAGTTATTCTTTCCTTTCCTGTCGGAGGGCTGAGCTAGGCAGCACTTCAAACTGTCCTGATTCCAGGGGATTAAGCTGAAGTCTCCTGTCCATATATCCCATTAACCTGGCAGAAAACAAAAACAAAAAAAGAAAAACAAAATAAAAGCCCACACTTTAAAACTGCTAAGGGAAGTTGCTACCAAACCAAGTTATGGCCAAGTTTACCATCTACCTGTTTCGGTATCATGTGGTGTTAAGGAATAATGATTTTTGGTATCAGGCATCTGTAGCAGAAGGTGAAGCTGGGTACAAAACACAGACCTGATCTAGCCTAACACAGACTGTAAGAATCACTTCAAGAGCACATATATCTGTAAAGAAGTTAGAAGATACTGATCTCCCTTCTCAGAATAGTGAAGTACCCACTCAGGAGGTATCCACATATCAAAAGATTTTGATGGGAGAAGGGTAGCAAAGGGAGCTGAGATCTGACCATGGGATGAGGACCTAGGATACTTTTTTTGCTGCTAGAGGGCAGGTTTTAGCACTAGCATCCTGCCAGCCTCCACCTGGAACATGCCATACCAAGTAGGACAGATGAAAAGATACAGTTGAGCCTGACGTAATATGGCCTTTCATCACACTTCTTCTTGGTGAACACTAGCAATTGTTAGGGCCTGCTATTTAATAAAAGAACAAACCTAGAGCCCTAAGCAATCAATGGCTTCTACCTGATTTAAGTGGGAACAGCAGCATACAGCATTGCAGGCCAATGGCCGCCTTATGGGCTGTACGCCATTATGGGCAGCTCTCAAATCGTGTTGCACTGCCAGGGCAAGAGCTCAGACTTGGGAGAGAAAGCATGGGAAAGAAAAGCGCCAAGTCCCGCTAAGCTCAGGAATCAGTCAATGCTGTAAGATGCAGTCACATTTTCAAGCACTTTTAACTTCCAGCTGGTGGCTGGCAATTGCTAGGGTGGGATAAGACGTGTAGCTATACAAGTGTGAACCCCTCAGTAACTAACCAGCTGCTTTACAGGAAAAACTGGCCTTCCAATAGCAGAGATAAAGCATGTATTGTGATAGTATTCAGTTTTCTTGTCTAAAAGAGTATTTGAGCAGTCTTTAAAGTGAAGCATTTTATGCCAGCTCAAGAACATAGGTCAGTACCTGTGAAGTGTGAAAAAGAATAACTTTATTTCTTATTCTTGAATTATGTGAGTTAGTTGAGCCACATTTTCAAGATATTAGTTCAGTGCCAGATGAAGGCTTAGGAAGTTTTTTTTTAACGTATCGTTTTTATTGGCATTAAAACTTCCGTTACTGAAATAATTATGTTGCAAGGTAGATGTGGGAAATACATTTTAAAAAGTCATCTGAAAAAAAGCAAGGTTCCTAATATTTTTCTCCATCACTTTGGCTTACAGTTCATCTGAGCCACCATTCAGGAAAATGCAAACCCCAGCCCAGAGGGACAAAAAGGAGAGGGTGGAGCACATTGATAATACAGCATGTTGGGTATTACTGAGAACGACGCATGTGTTGGAAGAAATAAGTTGAAAAATTGGGCATTTTGGATCAAGGGCTGTGTAGAAGGCTAAACTCCCTGATTAACTCCTCACAGACTACTCCTGCAGTTCCTCTACAGAGTGCTGGAACAAGTCTCTACAATTCAAGCAGATTCTGTGCCAGCCTGTGCTGTTCAGGCTGTAGTTTGTAGGCGCTTGCATCTTCCCCAGTTGTGCCAGCTGGCTGGTGTTGCTGTTCAGAAGGATGCCAGATGGATAACGCTTTAACCAGCCTGGTTTCCAAGTGACCCATTTTTATAAGCTGCCACTTTAATTAAAACAAAACATACAAGAAAAAGAAATCTATCACCTGCAACAGATACTGCTGGATGCCTCTCTGGCAGTGGGTGCACAGACTTCTCTTCCACATCACAAGTATCAAGAGGAAAAAAAAATCACCCCATCTGCTAAAGCTGTTAGGCCCTTTGAGCTGCAATGTACCAATTCCTGTTTACAGGATCCAGTGCCCCCTGCTGAAAAGAACAAAAAAGAGCATCAATGCTTCCCAGGCCCTGCAGTTACTGTTAAGGTACAGCAGTGTTAGGCTCCAACGGCCGGCAGGCTGGCAGCCTCCCTCTCCCATGCACGCACACACACGCACCCACCGGCCCATCTGCCAACAGCGTTTCCAGGTTATTGCAAAACAACACATGGAAAGTATCGAGGAACTTGCAATGGCTACGGAGCTGTCATAAGAGTAACATTTCACTTTCTGGAGGGGGAAATGCATGTGGACATATGGTAGTCGTGAAAGGAGTTGGACGAGTAACCTTGGCAGGCTGAAGTTGAACAGAAACGTTGCTGCTTTGCCTTGATCTCCATTTACAATAAACGCCTCGGCTTCAGCTCGGCGTTTTATCTGCGAGCAGCCGCCGGCATTTCTGTGTCCGCGTTCCGTCTCATTGCTGCTCTGACATATTTACACGCAGGCCGCGGCCCGGGCGGCTGTGAGTAAGAGGCCGTATATCAAGAGAGGAAAAAGGGATGCAGAGATGAATTTTATGAAATATTTTCCGTTTTTCTTTGACTTGGTTGCGCATTTTGCTATGGCCCATTGGGCACTCACTCAGCACTCGGACACTTTGCTCCATGAAGTCTCGCCTGCATTTCTGGTTGTGTCTACGTGCCAAGCCTCGCACAGTACCTGAGACAGCCTACAGGGAAAAGGAGATTTACAAAAAGAATAAGGTGAGTAGGAGGGAAATTTCCTGCCCTTCAGCGGCATGTGCTGCAGAAGAGAACCATATCTTGGAAGTCACCAAACAGTCTTGTCTGATTCCCACATGAGACAGACTGTTGCATTTTACTTCTGACTGCCCAAACGATAGAAGTTATTTATACTAATTTGTGGAAAAAAAAAACCAATGACATCAGTTTGCAATTTAGGAAGGTGATATAATCTCTAACTTCTTTGGGCAACAGAAAGAGTTAATGCCTTTTGTGGTGACTAATCCTCTCTTTTTTTCCCTGTGACTGACTATTATTTTAGGTGCGTTGAGTCTGCTAAAAAGACAAGGCTTAGACATAATATTAATGATATTGTATGTGCAATAACATTAGAAAACAAACACAGATGCACCTGAGGAACCTCAAGGCATCTTCTGGCCTTTCTGGACAGACAGCACAGAGAGGCCTCCAACATTTTCACATGGAAAAACATTAACTTGCACAACACAGTTTATTTTGAGTGACCCTCTTGACTTTCAAACAGTGAGAAGTCCAGACCATTGTAGAGCTGAAAACTTGTTTTGGAAGAAGAGGCCATTGTTCAACTAGTAGAAGATGGGAAAAACTAAAAGAGATCCAGAACAACAATTGGAAAGAAAAACTGGACATTTGAATGGAATATCCACTGGTGTCTTTTCTCTGGCATTGGCACCCTAACAAAGGGTGTGAGAGATTTTTCCCCTTACTTTTTGCAGTGTGAAGATGGGAAGAGAGCACAATTCGTTTATTGGCCTTAAAGCCATACTAGCATTAAAATGTCACTGCATATACTTATGCAAGGCTCAGGACTGAGATGCAAGAACTACACACTTCCTTGATAGTCTACGTGAGATCCAAAACAGCGTGTGAAAGTGCTTATTTCCCTCAGATGTCTGTTAAGGAGGTCTGGGAAACAGAAGCATGATTCCAATTATATCTCCTTGATACAGTCTGAAAGCTAGGTAGGCCCAGCCAGTCAGTGGCAGATTATACAGTCGTAGATGCATACAAAGTCTTGGTACAACAAGTCCCATTTCAAAGACTCGTTATGTTTGGGGTACATGTCCCATCCTAAGTGCCTTAGTGCACGCAGAATACACTAGATGTCCTGCTGCTGCCAAATCACAGATTTTTCTTTACAACTGTGCATGCTTCAGTGGAGCTGAATCAAGTCATTTTGACCTTGGATAAAGGGCCAGGGGATCCCAGAGCCATTTAGGGAAGCACCCATCAGTACTGCTGAAGAACCTTCTCAAGAAGAACTTGGAATGCTTTTCTGTGAACAGTTTTGTTAGCTGAAGTTACAGTGAAATGGAGCAATGGGGGTTCTCTAGCATATCCAGAGCTGAACAGGAGCCTGGCAGGATTTAAAACAGCACCAGTTTCAGTAGGTACTTGTACACCCTCTGCTATTAACACATGGTCACTACTTCAAGCTAAGATGTGGGGATCGTTTGGTGACTCACCCAAGATCACACAGATGGTGTTTGCATCAAGAATTTGACCCACCAAGCCATCTGACACCTCAGGATTGTTCACTGAGGATTAGATTGCGTTTAGGAGACCATTTTTATATATGAATGTAGGATTTGGAGCCATGAAGGAACGGTAAATTAAATAGTGAGGAATTTGTCACATCTCTGTTCAAAGCAGGCTAACATTTCATGTAAGTAATTACACACTTCAGACAGTTGCAATCATCTTCTGCACAAATAATTTAAGCTTACTTGGTCTGTTTTATTCTGATTTAAATTCTTATTGGAAATATAAATACCTATGTCGGTCACCAAACTAAACCAAACAAACATATCAAGTAGGGTCTATTATAGACTAATATGGAAACAAATAATCTGCAAGTCTGGTTTTATTTATAAGCTTATTTGAGTTTTTACCCTAGGCTCATATTAATCGGGTTTGTGGTTTCCACATCTGTACTGCTGATGCCCAGTGCAGACTGCATGCCAAGTCAGACCTGGGCATCCTCCAAGCTCTAAATAGAAAACATATGCTTCAACTCCAGCCACCTCAAGACAAGCAGGGCAAGTAACCTACCAAATAACCACAGCGGGTGCAGCAGGCAGAGCAAAACTCTGGGGAACTTTCAGAGGTGCCTGTTTGAAAGCTTCTTGCTTCTGACTTGCTCCAGGGGCAGCCAGACTGCCGCCTGTATTATATTTGCTCTCTCTGATGATCGAGAGATAGCAATTCCCTTTGTAGCCTCCCCTTCCTCTAGCTGCAGCTAGAAATTCACAGACTGGACCAGTTAGTTCCCAGTGTCAGCTAGTAATACATATTCTAGAGGAAGATGGAAGAACTCTTGCAGATGATGGCAATGCAGTATGAATTCTTTCCAGAACCCTTGATTGTTTTTAATATTTATAAAAAGCATTCTGAACATTCATGAGAGCCATAAATATATGGATAAAAAATGCCCAGTGCCCTTTGTCAAGCCAAAATAGATCCAGCTGTTCTGTGGTGCTGGTCTCTGACTGCAGAGAATCCCTGCATTAATGAAAGATGTATAAAGGGAATCCCAAACTAGAAATATGATCTCAGCTAAAGACTGCTTAAAGCAACTATTAGACAGTACTTCAGGGAAGGACATGAATACAAAGCTGATTCTCACTACAGCCAAGATCCAGTCACATGAACCCACCTCCATAAGGAAATCTGTACTGCCCGCAAACGGTTTTTAGGACAAGATGCTTCCAGACACACTTTGTTTTGTTCTGGTACAACATCTTCCAAGTTCTGTGCCAGTAAAATTGCGTCACTGCAGACTCAACCTAGAGTCAATCAGAAACACAGCACAGTATGAGCACCAGGCCTGCTCCCTTCTGGGGCAGATGAGGAAGGCCAGTACATGAGCTGTAGCAAATGACATGTGAGCATTAGGGGGGAAAAAGGAAGCAGTATTACTGGTGTAAATACTAGGAAATTGGCAAAGGCAGTCAGTTTCTGTCCCTATATAACTTATGATGATCATTCAGCAGCTTCTGCCACCTGTAGCAATCATTATTTTCCTGACAGTTTCAACAAAAGTGGCGTACAGCAGTGCCGTACATTTTTTAAAGTTACATCTGTGCACGCTGTTCATGCAGAAATATTGTGATTCATGTTAAGAATGCAGAGAAGGGAAAGGGAGGAGGTGTGAGGAGTGAGAAAAAATTGACACAACCTCAGTGCCCCATTCATGTTGAAGGGAATCGCTCTGTCATCCATCATTCTCTTTCTCAGAGCACTGCTTTGCCCAACGTGGCTGATCCACTAGCGCTCAGGCAGAGGTAATTGTTATGAAATTGAGATAGCAAAAGAGCAGTGTCTGATAACAGAAGGGCAGATCTGTCATCAGCACAGAAGGCAGTCTTTCCTTGTGGCAGTAGCTAAAGGAAAGAAGATGCAATTAACAATTAGCTTTGGTAAGAGAAGACAAAACTTTTAAAACAGATTCTGCTGCAGGAAATCAAGCCACAGACTTAGGAATTAATGGTTCAAAGTCTTGATTCTTGCCTTGCTAGATATAATATAAGATGAAAGAGAGGGAATTTCTTTTGCCATTTATTCTGGCTAGCTAAGAACCAAGGTTTAGCTATGGAAAAAGGCCAATCTTACAACAGTTACAGGAAATGAGAATAGCTTTGCAGCATTTCCAAGCAAATCCAGCACACCTTCTTATTCTGGGTACAAAGTTCAGGCTTCTCACCTCAGAAAACAAAATGGAAGTGTTTGGAAGGGCCCTTCACAGCTCTCTAACTTCTCAAGTTAGAATCCAATTTACAAAGAGCTCTTGGTATATTAAGCAGGCTTTGCTTTCATACATTTGACCTTTGAACTGCATACTCCTCCTCCCAAGCTTGGTTAATGGATCTGGAAAAACAGATAGAAATTAAGATTAGAAAGATCATGCCAGTAGCGCTGTTTATAAACATAACCTGAAGGTTTACCTGCACTGCTTGCTTCTAAATGACTTGCTTAAATACTGCTGTGTGTGCAGCCCTGGCAACAACCCAGCTAAGAAGCTGCGTCCCCACACAGAGTCCAAACTCTGCTCTTTGTTGTATCTGAGCAAACTAGGTGGAATCTCACTGGTCTCCAAAAGCTGAAGAGAACACACTGGAACTACTCTTAGCACAGCCTCTGCTCTGATGTGTGACACCTGGGTCAGACAACACCGTTGCCACCTAAGCCAGCTGCAGCGTGACTCCGCTTGTTAATGCAGAGAAGCTCCTGTAGATGCTTTACACCTGGGCTGAAACCTTTGGGACTGATCCTGCACACAACTACATGGGGTCGAGATGCAAGAATTCAGTACAGACTCATCTGAAAAAATGCTCTTTGAAAAAGCTGTTGAACAGTGATAGTACTAGGGCAAAGATGAAGACAATCACTGCTCTGAATGCTATTTTCCCTTCTGTATCAGGCTCTGTAGAGCTTGGTAGAATTCAAGATAGAAATGTAACACGCTTTCGCATAATGTTGCCAGTCAGTGCCACGATTTCTGCTCTACAGGGAGGAGCAATTGCTAAGGAAAAAACATAATTCATGAGACAGTTCCTAGGTGTAGGTTATATGCAAACTGTCAAGTGCTGCCTCACAAGGATGGACTGGATTCTCATGTCAGAAATTTCACCTAATAACTTAGATGTGTTGGACTTCATTTCCAACGAGAACGAGATCCACGTAATTCAGATTAGTGATTCAGATTCTATCTTCATAAACCCAGTCTCTAAAAAAAAAAAAAAAAAAAAGAAAAAGAAAAAAAAAGAAAAAAAAAAAGCTCACTTTTAAAAATTAAATATTCAGAAAAATACCTGATTATTTTGGGGTAGTATTCATAAGCAAATGTATATCTAACTAAACTATGTGTGTTGCCCACTTGTCAGATGCAGGTTGGGCACAATTCAGTCTGCATCAGTAGCAATAGCTGCAGATCCTTCTGAAGTGAATAATTATTACAAGTCTCATGTGAGGCCACGCTGGAGATGTGCAAGGAGTACCACCAACTAATCCACGCACCAGAAGTGCTTTTATGCAAATAAAAGGCAGGTATATTCTTCTCCATTTGCCACATTGCGTGTGGATTAATTGAGACTCTCAAACGACATTAAAGAACTACCTTGTTCTGTGATTTCATGGTCCACAGGTGCAGGAGAACAAATCCAGCACAGCCTATAGACTTAGATAAACAACCTTGTACAGCATTGCCAGCTGCTCTTTTCCTCCCCTTCCTGACTGCTTTGGTTCTTCATATTTTCCACATCTATTTTTTTGTCCTTTGTCCACAGCACACTATGTTGCTTGTGCTTGTAATGATTAATTTCACAGCTCACACCTAATTTGACCCTAATAACTTTGGCTGCAAAGAAGTAAAATGGACAACTGGTTGTTGATCCAGACAACTTATCACCCCATGAACACAATAAAGGCAGAGCTGTTTATCAACAGGGAGATGCCCATTACTATTTTTACAGGCAGAATGCTGGAGCTCCCTTATCAAGCAGAGAGAGTAAGCATGTAGTCCAGGCACGCAGAGGGGAGGCAGACTGCTTTCAGCCTGCAAGGCCACACAATATGGGAAGTGGTCGCTTGAAAGAGGAGTGGGAAGAATGACAGATGTTTTGTGCCTGTGCGTTTTTTTAGAGGACACTGGGTCCCTGCCATGGGAACAGGGTGGACAGTAAAGGCAGTGGACTAGATGTGAAGAGTGACAAAGCAAGTCAGCCATGGACAGCCTGTGGGAGGCCAGAGGAAATGCACCATTAGTCAAAGTTGGAGGAAAAATAAAATGCGATGACAACTGGGCCATTCATGTACTTCCCCTTCAAGGACTGACCAGACCCTTCATGACTCAAAAGACTCAAGTATCAGCTTCTTTTTCTCTTCATCCAGGCTAATGTGCGCCAGCACAGTCTGAGAAACTCCCTTGTCACTTTTATTAATTCTTATCTTGTTGTTCTTGGCTACACTTCACTGCAGTACAGTGAGGGAGAGTGCTTCAATCAGTAATGCAGATCCAAGTGAGCACCCTCTTCTGTTGTTCTTACATATCAACTCGATAGCTTAAAGCAAACGTGCATCCAACTTATGAACTTGAGAAATATTAGGACTTCCAAAACTAGAAAGCAAGGCAATGAGGTGGCCTCACAAGGATGTTCAAGCCCCAAACACAATCTTATGACGGTCCATTTGCCACTTTATGTAAGAAGAGCAAGACCTTAAAGTTCTGAGTAACCACAGTGACAGTGAAGACAGCCTTGCATTTCACAAGCAAATTTCATCTGATACACCATTCCATTACTGTCACACTATTCCTGAGGCACACTTGTTAGCACCCATGAATCTGATGTATTTTGTCATTAAGGAAAGGCAGTGCCCTTCAAAAAAACCCCACATAAACACTTACAAATAGCTGATCTCTTATTCTTCAGTAGAGATCGTGCCATAGCTAAGGAGAAACCTTATTTAGAACTGCCTTCTCTGATGCTGTGGCATTTCCAGATTTGGAAAGTAGAAGAGAGCTGAATGAAAAGGCACGCAGGAAATCCTGAAATGCTCCTTCAAGAATAATAAACACCCTGGACTCCTACCCCACCTAAAGGGAATTCGCTCATTAACACTTAAACAGAACGTAACAAAGTAAAACAGAATGAAGTCACTACAGAAAAGCAGACATGACAAAAATTGAGAGGAACACAATTAAAACTCTTAACTAAGGACAAGGTCAAAATCTCGACCAAAAACTTGATGGTATCCCAGACAGATCCAGAATGAACAAGACCAGGAATCAATGCAAGCAAACTGCCAAGAAAATTCTCCTCATTTTTCCTGCATTTGAAATATTCCTATTGAAGAAATTCAGTGAGAACCAAGAGGCAAAAATCAAAACATCTCTCATGATTTAATTCGATCCCAGTCTGATGTAAATTAAATAAATCCTTTGATAACCTGAGAACCAATTCTTAAGACTCCAAACAGCCTGTGTTCTTTAAATTGCCTATGGTTAATCATCTCTGCTTTCTACATTACTGCAATCTGGAATCATTCACCTAAGCTAGCCAAACTTAACAGTGCTATCAGAGTATGAGGGCCCTGCTGCCCACACTGCTATGCTTACCAACATCTTCCCAATTATTTAGCAGTCTTTTCAGGAGAACATTCATCGATTCCATTTCTCTAAGGAAAATGCCTGGGTTTTCTGATGTTTTCAGCTGTGTTTGTACAACTTGCCTTCATGTGAAAATTAATGCACTTCCTCTTCACCCTCTGAGACAAAGAAAGATTATCGGGATTTAATAAAAATGTCAAAGCTCAATCTTTGTCCCCATTTAACAAAAGCATTTAAATAAAGGCTTCTGTGCATCATTAATTGTGTTAGAAACTTCAAGGAATGCTGCAATTTAAAATAGCTCAAACCCCTGCATAAAGCTAAAAAGTGCTGGACAGCCTGCTGCTGTGACACTGCAAATAAAATCGTGTTTGGTTGCATTCAGTTCTGGTTCTGTTTCAATAGATGTACACAGTTTAATAATAAATTTGAGCCTCGTCTCACAGGGACATTGCAAACAAAAGCATTTATGTATTTTCCTGCTTCTTTTTCCCCCCTCCAAGTTTAAATCCTAAAAGCTGTATATTTTTTTCTATTGTCTTCTTCCCCCTGTTATCTTAGAAAATGTTAGCTAGGTATTTTCTTACGTCTCTAGAGCTATGCAATATTTTAAGAGACACAGGCTGAGCAGGTATCCATTGTCCTTTTTAGATTTGTTACCATCTATCCAGCTCAAGCTCCTAACACAGCCTTGGGAAAAAGAAGTCCCCTTGCGAAAGGTTTGAGGAGAATCTTGCTGTTCTTCTGTTTTCTGCCAAAACAAGGAAGAACAAGCCCGATTCTCACCTTGCTGTATGATAAGGGTAAGAAGGATAGGAAAACGTCCCACAACAGTCCTGTTCTTCATGTTCTCTGAAAGAGAATGGGGGAAGAGGGACAAAAACAGTGAGGACGTTTACAGTTCATCTTTTGCAGAGCATTGAGGGTTTCCCTGACTTAATGCTTTAATACATCAGATAAACTCGATCTCAAAATGCTGAGATTTCAGCCTGGAAAAAATTCCCCCCACCCCCTCGTTGGAGATGCTGGTTCCGACAGGCTGCAGCTCCCAGTACCTCTATTCCTAGCTAACAATGCAAAGCACCTTGTTCAAACAAGACTGGTCTCCATTTCACACAATCGCCCCAGGGAATATTCGCTTTTCTCTTCATACACCAATCTGACTGATGCAATTGGATTCTGGAAATGTGCCTTACTAGTTTCTATTCCAGATTCTTAGGGATGATGCTAATTTTCCATTGTAGAACTGGAAAATTTTAGGTGTGCTAGATCTAGTCTGTAAGAAATGACAGCAAACAAAGCAGCACATACAATTAACTCACAAACTGTGTTTGGAAACGGACGTTACTTAACGGCACCCCTTGCAAAGAAAATCTGCAGGGAAAATAAGACAACCTTCCTCACTCCAGCAGTGCTTGAAAGGAGACATTTTACATCCACACGATGAATGTGGATGCATCGATTAATCTGTGCACCAGTTCATCATCCTAACTGTTTTCTTTCCAGTGGTACAATGTTAAGCCTAAGAAAGCCTAGGAGTCCCATTTTATTCTTTAAAGATTTGATCGTTTTCTTTTGTTTTCCATAGCAAACAGAATCCTATTCACATCCCAAACAGAACGCCAGCAGTTGGCATGGTGTTTTTTTAAGGCACATACGAGATTAAAGACTGAAATCAGATGCAGCGTTGCCAAAGTCTTTGCAATATGCATATTTTCATGGCAAGATGATTGACAAGAATTGCAATAAGGTGCTGAAGGGAATATTTCACCTGGCCCATCAAAATTCAATGTAAAGGATTAGAACTAAGAAGAGCTGACAGTATTGACTTTGAGTGCCACAACAGAAACATAATTAGCTTTTTGACATGCAGTGGACAGAATTTTCTATTTTATAGACAGAGTAATTAAACCAAATCTTTTTCATGCTGCCCCAGAAAACAAACACTCTACCCCACCCCGTCTCCCTAGCACAAAAAAGGTCTGCTCTTATGCTTCCTAGTAAAATTCAGGTTTGGCACTAGAATAAATGCATGCAACTCCAGCCTTTCTCCTGGAAGAACATCAGGAAAACTTTGTGCATAAAACTAAAAAACCTCTCTTAAAAGGGAGCATATAGATCTGAAAGAATGAAAAAGTCAATGAATTTTATATAAGGTTACTTATTGCAAAACAAACTGTCTGCACTATGCTTATTAAAGGCATATTTCATTGCCTAATCATATATGTCTATTGTATCTTTCATGTTTTGAACCGTAATAGCAGTCTGTTCCCCAACTGTAATAATGAAAGACATTTTGGCGTATGCTTATATTGATTCTACTTTAACAAAGCACTTGAGACACATGCATGCAACCCACTGAAATTAATGGCTCACACTGAGTACATGCATTTCGTTGGGATTCAGACGAGCAGCAATGTAGCTGGGCACAAAGTTGCCGACTTCACAGGATAAGCTTGAGCCTCTGAAGGAGTCTTCAAACTTTACACTGTTTAAGTGTTTTGGTCAGAAATACACTCTTTTTGCTAGCATGGCTATTCTATGGAATAACCATATTCTATTTCTATGGATAAAAACATGTCTGAAGGAATAATAACAACCGCAGAAACCTCTTCCAGGAAGTGTTCACAGAAAACAGTGCATGTTTACAGGAGAAAATGCAAAACTTAATTGTAGACAATAACTTACCGTTAAGAACAAGCTATCACTGGCTGTAAGTGACACAGCATATTCAATTCCCACTTCTATAAACTCACAAAGACTGTCTATGCACTTGTCTGTTATTCTTGTTGGCAGTGCGATTAAAAGGTGTATGGAGATAAAGAGGGGAAAAAAATAAAGAGCAATGCTTACCTCATTCCCTTTTTAGCCAGTAATCCTGGCTATCCTAATTAGAACCTGCAGTGAAAGAAATCCAGGAAACAGAGTAAAAATAACTTTAAATGCAATTAATTCAATACTTCTTCTTCAATATCAATCCCAGGAAAGATATGTAATGTTAGAACAGCCTGTTCCAGCAGCTCAGCATCACTCAATTTAATGGGAACTTCTCATCAAAAGAAATGAACATAAAGAAATAAAATTGGGATTAACTCAATCAATGTAGTTCCCTTCTTTCCTGATAGAAATTTCTCACAGTTTTTAAACACATGTTGCTAGCATTCCTTAATTAATTTAAAATATTTTTTATCTATCAACCATGTTCACAGCTACTGAATGGCTTTGCTGTAATGTATTTTTCCTCTATATTTTCTAGTCTAAAACCCAAATGGCTAAAATACAGGTTACCCCTGCATAATACTCTGCACTGTATTTCAGTAAGTTTCCGAGTTACATCTGGCTGAGTCCTCAGCAGCACCTCAGCACACAGACTGCAAACATACCTGGTATCATTAGCAGCAATTATCAGCAGAGCATATTTGAAATGATATGTACTTCATCTAGAGTTGTTTTGAATTCAAATTTAAATAGTTTTGAAGGTCGCCCAGCCTGGAATAATGGCCATTCAGTTTATGCATCAGAGGGAGGCAGGGGCCAACATTTCCTTATTAATCGCTCTGAGTCCAGCTTCCTTCACATGTACTTCTAACATTAAGAGCAAACAATACCTAAATATAAAGCATATATGTATGAAGCTACGTGCAAAATTAACAACAAAAAACATTTACCAAAAAATACATTCTTTATTAATTTGTTAATTCACAACACAATAAATATCAGATAATACATGAGGGACCCAGCAAGGCTCAGACTTGTCTGCGCCATGGTGTGGTTTGACAAACAAGCCATCATCAGCTGGAATCCTGAAAAAAAACCCAGAATTATTTTTGACTTTCACACACAATCAGTGGTTTGTGGCATAGATCAGCCCATCTCAACTGACATCGGTCAGGCTTTGAAAAACAGTGCTTAAGGACCATCCCAGAAAGTTACGTAAAGAATCTTTCAGGAAAAAAAGCACAAATCACATTACTTTCCTTATTCTATCTGACATTGGGTTTATGTAGGTGTGAATAAACATTTAGTTTTACTTCAGGTGGCAACGCTGTCCATTAAATGTGGAGTAGAAATAGGCAGCAGTCCGTAATACAGGATCCATTTTCCACATAACAACTGTAAAACCAAAAGACTTCTATTATTTGAAGGATGCTTACAGGCCTCAGTTTCAAACACTGAATGTATTCAGAACACGTTTCCTTGAGATCTCTTCACTGGCTGTCCCAAATAATTTTCAACCTTACAATGAATGAAATTAACTAAACTTTCCATTGATCACTCTGGAGAAACAGACAATTCAGTCTGCTGGATGCATTACTATGAAAGAGGAGAGAAGCCCTTTCATACGAGTGAACACTGACGTTTTCACTCACAGGAGCAAAATGAACAGTAATAAGTAATTACTGGAAAAAAGATGTTGCACATCACATTACAGTTCAGTCAGAGGCGGGATGTTTCTCAGCAAAATCTCTGCAGACAGAGATCTGCTCTGCATCGCAGTGTTTTGAAATATTAAGTAAAAATATCTTTAAAAGCTAATTTACTGCAAATACTGCAAATACTTTCACAGCTGGGAAAAACGATTAGGTTTTTGGCTGTATCACTTCCACTGGGCCTCTATGAAAGGAAGCAGAAATTTCTGAAGGTGCAGGTATACATGCATTCACGTGCAGGTACACAATTTTGATACCATCCCCTATAAAGGAGGTTGCAATATTCAGGCAGTTTTCTGACTGCGTTACCACTCAGAGTATTTCTATACAAGGTTATCATGGTTTTGCAGATGAAGAATTACATCAGCAGATCTGAAAGGGAATAACGCCTTCAGTGAAACTGCATCGCCTCTTATTTCATGGATCAGAAACGTCAGTAAACTTTGAAGAGAAAGGATTTGGTATTTGGTATTTCTTTTGCTGTTTTTAAAGCCAGAACAAATTCTGAAGGCCAGAGTATTCAAGTGTAAACAACAGCGTAATCAATACTGAATATTTTACCAAATCTGATCAATTTTTGCCTAATAGTTTCTCTGACAGGTACAATTCTCATGATAAGGAAACACTTCATATTTGAAATAAACCTATCTTTGTCCATGTTGCAGGCTGCAGTAGCAAAAGTCAGAAAACCAATAACAAAAGATATAGAGGATCATCAGACTATTCTAAAACGTGTAACAGGAGAACATAGGACAGCTATGCAAATATCAAATTACACATGCAAAAACACTTACACAGATCAATTGCAAAAAGGATACATTTTGTTTTACCTGAAGTTGATCTCTCCCTTTTCTACAAATACAATTCTACTGTAAAGGCTGCAAGAAATTAAGTGACCATGCATATCAAAACGTTGGCAACTGCAACTTGGCTTGAAATTCTGTGTGCTTTGTATTGTGCCTTTGTCAGGCTACTTACACGTATTTAACTTATTCTGCAAAAGAAGTTTAAACATCAGATTTCTAACGATTCTTCATTGCCACAAATTAGCCAGCATCTCCCCCTTGTGGACAGAAGGAAAACTAGTACAATTTTGCAATAGGTTAATTATTACTTTGGTCAACTCTAAAAAAAAATAAAATAAAATTGCAGATAATTACATATTATACTAAAAACAAAAAAAAAAGGAAACAAAAAAGGGGTGACTGTGTAGCTATTAGGGATCTTATGGGAACCCACCTCTACAAGCAGAAAGTCTGAATGTTCAGTATTAAGGTTGGGGATGAACCATCCAAGCACTTAACAGAAAGCACCACACCAAAATTGTAAGGAAAGCTCTGCCTGATGCCTGCTATCTGTATGAAAACAGTGCAAGGCACTTCTGATGACAGCCAACAATGCCAACACAGAAACTCAAATGGCAACTATTAAGTTTAAGAGGGCCTAAGATGTTGGTGACTTTTTATATATTTTTGTACATAAAGCTCCCAGGAAGAAAAAGAGCTGTTTGCACTTTCACAGAGAGGGATTTGTTACAGCGTGAATTGCAAAAGTACAGAGGAAACGAGAAAGGCTCCTGGAACTCAAACTATCAAAGCTATTTCAACTCCAATTGCCCCTTTCCTTTTCAGACATGTTTTGTGCTTTTTTTCCTCCTTTCCAGGGATGGTATTTAACCTCAGCAACCTGTTACTGTTGCATCCAGGCCGGAACGTTTTGTAATATGCAGCTTGGTAATTTCCTCAGCACAGGTAGGGTGAATGCCAATCGTCTTCATCAGCTGAGGGTACGTAGCACCACATCTACCAGAAGAGAAAAAAGGAAAGACCCAGGAAGTCAGACATTATTCACTCAAAGCAGATAGAATTTCCTAAAACATCCAACTAATCCTGCACTTATCCATCTTATCAGGTGGAGGAAGCTGCATTCGTTCTTCAGTACTGTCTGTTATTTCTCAGGCACTTCCACAGCAAAATTCAAACCCAGCTTAGTTACACTGTTAGGCACAGAAGAATTGTCATAAGAGCTGAGACAGGGGGAATCAAGCAATTTATCCCAAGTCACAACTGAGCCTACAGGGAAAAACAAAAAAAAGCAAAAAAAAGCAAAAAAAAAAAAAAAAAAACAGGAAAAAACTGCAGCCTTCAACTTTTTCATGTGTTTGTGAAACACATGAAACATGTATTTCAGCAACTCCAGATGGAAACACATGCACACGCACAGAGGAAGATAATCTTAATTAGGACTGCAGGCAAGAATCTGCTGAAGGAAGCAATACCAGCATATTCTTCCACAATCTTTAGAAAGTCTACTGCTTGCACTGAAATCACCAATGCTACAAACAGGGGAAAAAATTCCATCATTTGAGAGAAAGGAAAAAAAAAAAAAAAAAGAAAGTTGAGCTAGAAATCCCACTAGCTTCATCTTTTGTCCAATAGCACTCCGAGATTTGACCGCTTTCCTTTGAGCTGCTATTTCTGGCAGGTTACACTGTAAAAAGAGCTGAAATAGGCCTAAACATAAGAATTGTTTCAAATTCTCTATGGAATAGCATTGTATCTCTGCTCAAAATACACAAAAAGAGCTACAGAAGGCTCCTGGTGTCCTGCCTACATGACCCAGGGAAGCACCCAAAGCAAAAACCACTGCTGAGCACGGGTATTAATTGGTGCTCTAAGTGGAGACGGTTGGAGACAACAAAAAGGTCAGACTGTGGAGGGACTGAAGAAAGATCTAATATTGGACGATGGAGAACAGCAGGTTTTAGAGTGGGAACTGCACATTGAAAACCCTGGATTTACAAAATGCAATAGAAAACAATGCAGGGATCTGACCTGCAGAAAACCTCTTACTGTGGCTGAAGTTTTGATTTTCCTCAGGCAAGGCAGCAAAGCGCTCCAGGTTCATATGCTGTTTTTTCACTGGTTATTTTGGATAAAACTTCAAAACAACAACGTCCTAAAAAATGTAGTTGTAGAATCTATACCACTGGCAATTAATGGACTACAAACACATGTTGGAAATGTGTACTGAGGGTATACTGCAGTCACTGCTGATTTCCAAGATACTCCTCATGTGATATTGAGGCCCTGCCTTCTTAACCATTCTGCATTTAATTTATGCTAGTAAAGCTAAAACTGCAAAAGAACAGTGATGATATCTAGAGCAACAGGTTAATACCCTAATTGGGAGGACATTTCTTGAAATACAAATTACTTTTAAGTCTTTGAAGTACTGTAATTTAGTAATGGAACAATTTAGAAATCATTATTTCTGACAATGTGAGCAAACAGTAAAAAAAGCAGATGAAAAACAAGCAAGTCTATCACACAAGTGAGACAGCAGAAACTCTCTATTTGATCTGAGAGGACCTAGGATCACTTCTTACACTTTTGAAGAGACAACAAAGAAAATACAAGTCAGGGAAAATGCATTACTATTCAAATCTGAATAAACACTGAAACAAAAGGTTTATCTACTGGAGTAAATTCATTATTGCAACAATCAGACAGCTGCTTCTCCCAACATCCCACAGATGCCGCTTCCTTACCTAATCATAGTGTTTAGTTTATACCTAGAAGCTTAAAATTCATGCAAGTCCTTGCTGAGCTTTTAAGGAGCAATGGCTGTGCCCATTTAAACACCAGATTAGAAAAGGAAATGATTAGCAGGTTTTCTGTGGAAAGCACAAACCCCCTTCTAAAAGGACTTGCAGAACAATATAGTGATTTCCTATCCTGCACACAGAATGCAAAGGCAGCTTCACTCTGAGAAAACTAAGAGTGGTAACGAAATTATTTTTTTTGTTTTAATGATATCAAGGCAACAGTACATTTTCCTCTGTTGTTTCTTAACTATATCCAGTATTACAATAACTAAATCCAGTATATCTTAATGAAAAACTGCAGTATTTTTAGTAAAAATATGTGCAATACTACATAAAAGTAACAAAAAGCAACAAAAAGCATGGATTCTTTATAGTGTTGCCAAAAATAGGCAGCTATCTTTTATAATCTTACAATAACTTTAAAAGCAGGCTTTAGAAGCTAGAGACATTCTTTTGTACTTACTTGATTCCAAGAGCAAATCCTTGAATAACTTCCCCAGCATTTGGTCCAATGAAATGAAGGCCGAGGATTCGTTGCTCTCTCTCTCGTAAGCACACCATCTGAAAACAATACATTACATAGCAATCTTTTCTGAGAACATCTAAAGATAAGGCATGAAGCTAAATTAAATGAAACTGCAGTGCCCCAAGATCCTACTTCAGCCGTCCAATCCCACTGTGCCAAGAACTTGCACACTTGCTGAAATCTGACTGACTTCAATAGACCTCACGCTTCTCCTTGAGCACTTTCCTGAATCAAAGCTTTATTACTGTATTTCTTTCAGACATCAGGGAGCCACTGACCACAATTTGTTAAATACTGAACTGCTTGTTGTTTGCATAACATCTTAAAACGACCTTCATTAGTCTGATTGCTAGACTAGACACATTTTGACACTGAAGTGACACCTTAGCGATTCTCCAAGGTTTTGCAGGTACTCTTGGCACCTAATCAGCAGTATTTCCAAAGACTACTGCCAATTATAGTATATTTTGTGACTCTGTAATTCCTTACACTTACAGAAGCCTGTTTGGTGAGATCCATTTACCAAATAAGCCCTATAACCTAAGTAGGAGTCTTGAAAGTAATCAACAATAAGAAGTAACTAAGTATATGAGAGGGCCTGAGTGAATGCACACTTCAGTTCTATTAGAGAACTTATAGAAAACTTCAGTTTTAGTCATGAAAACAAAGCAAAGAACAGTTTTGTAAGCCTTTCCTTTCTTTTTTTTTTGGCAGCAATGTACTTTCCCAAGAGAAGAATACTCAAATATCAACTAATAATACATAGTGTAGTACAGAATAATAACTAGTTAAGAACTTTGCTGAGGGCAGCAGAGATGGACCTCTGTGGAATCTTGAATATCTCCTTGAACCTCCCCAGAAGCGTGTAGATGGCACCCATCAGTGGAATGCCACCTCTAAGAAAGCTATTATCTGCAAAACACTTCCAAGATGCAATGGGGTCTATAATGAATATTAAATGTTTTAAACACACTCTAGAGAAACAGGCTGTCACCAAGAAAAGATCTCAACCATCTCAGAGTTTTCTTCTCCCCACTAAATACACCCTCTTAAAGTTGGCTGTATCATGAATCTTGTGTTAAGTTAAAAGCAAGTTAAAAGCTCACAACACTCACTTTCATATAACACTGAGCTGCATCTCTTTCAGCCACTGTGAATTCCAGGGGTTTATAATAAGCATGGAATACCTGGTGTGGAAAAAACAACATTTGTGTTAGAATGTGCTACTATAGTAAAAATGCTCTTGTCTGTAATAATCCTTAATATTACTACACATACATAAAGATATGAAAAAAAACATTCACCATGTTCATTACCATGAACAAAAATAGGGAGAGCACAGTTTAACTCAAAACTTTCATCTAATGGTTCTTGAAGGAGAAAAAAATCCTGAAAAACCCCCACAGAACGTTACCCAAATTGATGCCACGAATTCAAAATGACATTTGTTTTGCTTCTTCCCATTTCTCCCAATAGTTTAAGTAGTAACTTGTTTGCTCTGAATAATGAAATCCCAGAAGCTTTCCATGTTCATTTCTATGTATACCAGAAGACAAACTAATTCTAGCAGCTTGAATAGAAAAATTTTATTTTCTTTCATGATTTTGCTGGGAATCCAAGCAAATCTATCAGCTGAACTTCCTCTCCAGTATGTATACAACATCAACATCCTATGCCTCACATGCCTGCTTAAACAGGCAATTTTCTTTTACACTAATTTCTTTACTTCTAAAAGGCACCAATATCCAGAAATTCAGATAACAATTCTAGAACAGTTATAAGCTATATTTATATATATATATATAAATATATATATATATATTTATATATATTTATATATAAGCTAGAAAGTATAAGCTATATTTCAGAATCACAAAAACTCAGAACAGATAACTGAGTGAACAGAGTATTGCACTTTTTATTTCCATAGTTTGAGTCTTACACTGACAGCCTTTTTGATGAGTGAATAAAGGTAACTTTTTCAAGGGTGATTTGCTTGAATTTTCTCTGATTATACAGTGATTGTTAATTTCTTCATCATAAGTACCTTAATGTCATCCCTCCTATCAGAAGGATGTCAATATATGCTATAACAGATTTCTTCTTCAACAGGCAGTGCCCAGGCACATCAGATCAAGTTATTTCAGCCACAAAGAAAACACTGAATAGCTTGTGTGAATATTTCCATGGACATCCCAAAAAATCTAGATTAAAGAACCTGACAGTAATTCTGACAATTAATGGGAATACAACTATATGTAATATATATTGTTGTGCAATATAATTTATTAAAATGGCAGCTAGTTTGAGCAGCTAGCTGTCAGACTATTAATAATGTTAAGCCCACGAGGTAATAGTTTCCATCGTGACATGCTGCAATAGTTTTGAAGTCTGAACTCTTTTGAAGAACTCTTTCCTAGCTGCAAATACAGTATTTTGGGGACCAAAAATGTCAGTCCAATACCACAGTCAAACTTTCACCTTTGCAAAGTGCAACTCTGATACCAACTATAAGTAAAAACATTTTCATACCTCAATATTATCTGACCCATAACACTGCACAGCCTTTTCTTCTGACAGTCCAACACAACCATATTCCAAGGGAGTGAAAACTGTAGTAGGTACCTGCTTGCAAGGAAACAAAGTGTTACTGTGAACCACATGAAGCAGCTGCAGGGTAGATGTGACTTCAGGGGAGGATAGCTATGCCACACATAACTGCTTTGGATACTGGAAACTGGACTCCAAATGGAAAAACACCATTTATTTAAATATTCTTTTCTTTTTAATAGAGAAATATTTGGCTTTATTACTGAAAGAAGAAACGACAACTCACACTGTCATAGTCCATCAGTTCTGAAGAGTGGCCAAAAAGACGCCGGGCCAGCAGCTTCCCTGCAGCTATTGCTGTGGGTGTCAGTTCAGGACGGCCCTGAGGAAAAGAGCACAAAGCTTTGTTTTAACTAAGAGAGAAGTGGCATCCAAGGACTTCTCCTGGGACAGTGGGCAAAGAAATGCCAAATCCTTGGAATTCCAGTCCAGCAGCTAGCGCTCCAAACGGACAAGGCAGTAATAATTGCTGTCCAAACACACTTCTAAGTCGCTGAGCTTAGTATCTGTCTTGACAGGGAACAAATGCAGTCAATGCACCCAAAAAAACACTCACATCTTACGTCATTCCCTGAAAAGCAGAGGATATTCACTCATGAACCATCCGTTACACCCTTTCTTTCCATAGTAAGTCATCAGTAAGTTTTCTGAACGGCATTTTTAGAGCAGAAAAAAATAGTATAAAGAAATACTATTTTCAAACCCATCCAACTTTTTTGTCAGTTGTCTGACACATTTTTACAGAACACAGAATCAGTAGGTGCAAACTTTGCTATTAATAATGTTAATAATGTCTAAAAAACTTCATACATCTAGTAAAAAAAAAAACAGCTTACTTAAGAGCATCCAAAAGTGTATCAGCAGGATGCCTGTCTGAGAATAGGCAAGAAGTCAGAAATCCCGAGGGAAAGATGTGGAAACAAGAATGCCATAACTGATAAACTACAGTTTCGTGGGACAGTGCAGAATGCTTTACAGAAATGGAGATTTTGCTTCAGACAGGTTCTGTGTAGACCCAACTCTTGTTGTATTCCTGCAAAGCCCCATTTGGGGTGGTAGTCATTCTGCAAGTTCTTGAAAACAGACTTCAGCAGAAAATAAGGATTTCCCACCACACACACTGGAGTTTTTCAAATGTCTCTTCATTATCCTAACATTTTTTGAACATTTACTGAAATCCATCCGCTTCCATAGCTTCTTTTCTGCATGTTGCTACACAGGTTCTGCACATACCATTAGCTCCATTTACCATTACATGCACCACAGCAGTTATCTGCACATCACTATGAGTTTATGTTTTTCTCTATACTAATATCCTCTTTGTTAAACTTCCATTGCAAAAAATAAACTGAAGCAGCACTTTGTCTAACCTGTTAACAGATACTACTGTCTCATTTACAAAGACAAACCATTTTTCCCCATAGCCCACGACAAATCACAAAACTGAAAGTATATCCCTTTTCCCCCCTAAGATCCACCGTGTTTTTTCAACACCAGCATTTTGCCTTTCAAGGCTGTAAATGTCATTTACCAGATGAAATTTGCCATTTGTTTTTTCTTACACACATTTGCCTGAAACATGGCTGCCAATCATTTCTGCAGCAGGAAATACAGATGTTGTTTTGGCATTCCAGAAAAGAATAGAAGATTGGAACTAAAGATAAAATTGTGAAAGCGCTGCTATGCATTCCATAAAACCCAACTAATTACTAAAACATCCACGCAGATAAAGCCCTATTTCTCATAAACAATAGCTTAAAGACCTTCCCTGGTAAATATTTGAAACGAACATTCACTTTGCAGTCATGTGTACAACTACCCTGATGACTATTATGGATACAGATTGTTCATAAGAATCCTCCAGTGCATTAGACATTTAAACGAGATGGCTCCTAAGAGAGTTCAGGAAGCTTTGAAGTACTGTGCATTTGTTCTAACACGGCTCTTTCTTTCAGTCTAATTTCTATTCAAAGCAACATACTGCAGATCTTCTCTACACATCTTTGTTTTAACACCCTTTGAAATACACCAGATGTATACTGGAGTGTATATACAATAAATCTCCTACTAAGAGAATTTCTTTTACTGTGTGTCATGCTTTTCAACAAGAATACCACTGGAGGATGGATATTAACAGACAGGGCTTATATCAGCACTGAAAATTCAAATTAAAATTCCAGCCTGGTAATCTTCAGCCTGATTTTATTTTACTGACAATAAAAATACCTAAGTGCAGTTTTACTCATCAGTTGAAAACCTCATTTTGCTGGAGCCTGAAAAACTTTTTTTTTAATGATAGACAAACTGACTGACCTCTGGAGTTCTCTTTTCCTCCCTTTTTCCAAATGAACAGTTTGCATAACATTAGGATTCTGTTTTTCATGCCAGGGTGCCACAGGACACCCATGCACACTGAGTTTCCCATTTATGCCAGGTGGGTATGACTCCCAAATGGAAACACTCAGTCTGAACATATCAGGAAGCTCCCGTTTTCCATCTCACCCCCCCTTCCAATCAGTGAACTGAATTTAAAAAACAGATCTTACTATGTGGTAGCAAGTTAGTATCTATTCAGTGTGGCCTAGTAAAGGGTGACAGAGGAGGGGCAGAGAGCTACTCACAAAAGTATAAGCAATAACACATCATGGTACAAAGACAATGTGACAGGTAGAGAGAAAAACAACAAAAAAAATCCTGACCAGGGACACCAGAGACAAAATCCTATTTTTATAGACAATATTAGGGGTCATTGATATTCATTCACTTGGTAGAAGCTTCCCCTTCCTGCCCCTTGAAAGGTCTCACCCAGATAGTATCACACCCCAAGCTCTGCAGCTCTGTGTTGCTTAAAGAGAACCAAGTGTGTCCTGCCAAGCTGCGCACCAACGCCAAACCTGGGAACTTTGCTCCTCTGATGATTCCCATGCCAATTACATCTATGATCTAAATTCATTTTCCTTAAAAAAGAAAGGAAAAAGGGAAAAAAAACCAAAGAGTATTTGTGTATTGTGTAAACAAAAGAAGAGCACTGCTCATTGAGTGAAATTACACGGCTCACATCGTAATGGCATCAGATAGGAACTCCTATCTCTAAATTCTACAAATGTATGATTTCTTTAATTTCCTATAATTTCTTTATTTTAATTTCTTTAATTTCCCATATTTAGTCCATACTTAGATACAAGCTTAAGACACTACAGCAAACTGATTTAATTGCCCAGTGCTTCCCATCTGTACACTGTACAAAGTACAAAACTGCTGCTGTTCTTAATACATTCAGAAGTGCATTACACAACTCCCATTCAAAAATCTGCACTAATAAGGACAAAAACAGGAAAAGGAAATCCAAGTTTTAACAACAAAATTAAAAGGACAAATAAATGAAGACCTGGTTTTATAGATCCACAGTAGGGAAGACGAGAGCATCCTGCCTCCAACTTTCTATTTCTTGTTTAACTAAATCCTCATAGGGCAGAAGACAAAAAGCACCCAAAAGGAAATGACTTGCCTAAAATAACATGTCAGACTGGCTGCAAAAATGAGCAACAGAATCTAAGGCCTTGCCAGCACTGCTTCTAACAACTGCTTCTTGGACAAAATTAGAAAGAATAGTTTAGAAAGAAGGAGGCCTAATCAAGATACGTATCAAGGACACAAAGAGATTGGTGGGCACTGTGAGTAGAAACAGGACTTCAGAAAACATCCCAGAGTGTGAAGTAACCAGCACAGAAGGCAACCTCTGTTTGAAGAGGAAAAAAGAGCTGTCCATAATTCCAAATCTCCGAGTGATTGAAGTTGTGGAGAGTAATGGGGGAAAAAAAAGAGAGAAATAGTTGAGCAGGATAGAGTTTTCACACAATTTAAAAGGAAAAGGTGAGTCATTTGCATGAAGATGGAGATGGACGGGAAGAAACACATGCCTGCATGCAGAAAAAGAGGTCAGGAATGACCAACAGATTTATTTCAGGGCCTCTCAATCCTAATTTCAAATTATACTATATATGGTGTTTGCATATCACTATGGTATTTAGATTTCAGACGTTCATAAAGATGAAGAGTCTTCATCTATCAAAAACAACCTTGATAGAAAGGGATGTGCTAGATTCCATTAAGTTCAATGACAAGAAAGAAATTCAGTATCTTGCAATGCCCTCTTTTTATATTCTGCATTACTGCTTAAGTTCTTCAGGAATGGCAAGCACCCAATGAAAACATCCTCCTGTAACTGTACAGTTCAGAATGAACCCACATGTTATGTTTTATGAAGATAACATATTTGAAGATGCCCAGATTAGAGGAGATATTCTGAGTTCTTCTGTGAAATGAAAACAGAGGGATTAAAAGCATTTGAGTGCACTTTGATTAGGAAGGACATTCTCATCACAGTTAACTGTAGATTAACAACAGCAGTAGATTAAAGCCACAAAATTCTGGTTTTGTGCCTATAAAGGCAAGAAATTGTTTCGCTGAAGTCTCCTTTAAAAAAAAAAAAAGTAACAAAAATACTCATATTTACTTGGCCAAAACATTCACAAATCATGTGAATCATTTAACAGAAGTCAAATGCCTTCAGTATTTGGAGAAATGCTGTTTATCTTTTCTTTCCTTGTTTCAGAGGTATATATTTTTGTTAGCAGCATTATACGTCAGAATGCAGAAATGCTACCATAGGATGAACATCAACAGAACTGTTGTGGTCGTTCCCTGAAAGTGTATTCAGCTCCAGAAGGCAAGAAATACTTTCACTCAGCATTCACAGGGAGCATGAAGTCGTACATCTGAAGCGATGCAAACATTAGAAAGATAATTAAAGTGATAAAGACATTATTATTAGCCTCTGACCAGTGATACCTTTCCTGATAAACATCAGTAATAACCACTAATGCTGAGGCACTTCACAAGATCCATGTGAAGGAAATTACTCAACCAGGTGCCAAGCATGAACACTACAGCTGCACAAAATGAAAAAGAGCAAAACACTGAGATATATGCTAGAGCATGACGACATCTGGGGACAAGCTATTAGTCAGGAACAAAGCTGGCTTCCTGTTATTGTAACACAGTTTATGTAGACTCAGTACCTCTGTTATGTCTCCGATTGCATAAATGTGAGGAACAGAAGTAGCTTCACTGGCATCAACAATGATCTTTCCAGTTTCAGAATTAGTTTTCACTCCAACAGTCTCCAAATTGAGAGTTCCAATGTCAGGGACCCGGCCTAAAGAAAAAAATAAATATTTAAGTAAAAGCTGTTGGAAAACTTTAGTAGCGTTAATCTAAAATGTCAGCGTTCTTCACTCCAGAATGTCAAGATCTTCATTCAGTTTGATAGTCGAAGCAGAAAGAAGACAAAACACACCTAATTCTGAAAAGCCATAGAAATATGCAGGACATCATCCATTGCTAAAAAAGCTGAAGTCAAATGGTTTAAAATTTATTGTGCATCCTAAATGTATCTTACTAATGTAGAATGAACATATACACATAATGATGCAACTTCTACATCGACAATTTCCAACGAACAGTAACTGCGGCTCTCAATGCTAACAAACAGCCTTGTGGGTTCATTCCTACCAAACATTCCTCTTTTAAAAATACTTTAAAACTTTTTTAGTTCCCTCAGCCTGGATGATAAAGTTTATCAACTCTGCTCTCAACCTCCTTGTGTTGAGCCATTTAATTTTTGGCTCAAACTCTGTAAAACTACCTTTTAGAATTTAAAACTATTGTTTTAATGGATTTAAAAGCAAATGAGGCTAATTATACCGAGCCTATATGTTATTAGTTTCCTCTTCCAAAGATTTTAAATTATATCTCTTCCATATGATTCCAAACACTATTTTTCAACACAATCACCACCATTAGCTGTGCATTTTCACTAGCAGTGAACAAGAGCCGCACGCAGCACTTGTGAACATCTGCATCGGTGGAGGTGCAGGCGTTTGTTCTGCATGGAGCACCCAGTGACACACCTGTGCTCCATACACACTCCCATGTCAGATGCCATTCTGTCAGAGTGCCGCCCTGCTGCCATCTGTCACACAGCAACAAAACATAGCGGGATGTTGGTGGGAAGCTTCAACCTCTGCTGCCATGGCACCAGCAGCCGCCTCTGATGTCATGGCCAGCATAATGGAACAGGAGGCATTACTTTTGGAGCAGCCCTCATATTTTTCATCCAATACATCTTTAAAAACATTTTTCTAGTATTTTCTGCCTTAAGTTACTACCATTGCCTTAATGCAAGCTCTACTGAGTGGTGTACAGAGTATCAAGCAAAGCAATTCCTGATCCAGAAATGGAATCTTAAAACCTAACCGGTTTCTCAAACATATTTCAAGGTTAATAAGCATAATGAAATTATCAGGTACTCAACTCAACTCAGAAGTTGTTAGGGACACACTATACTGTAAAGAAGAGATTACTTGATTGCATCCAAATGAAGGAAGCTTTATAACATGGCATACATTTTTAGAGGCTGTAAATGGATGTGGACATATCGACATACATCTCTCTCCCTGTGAGTCACGATTTTGCGTTTGAAGTTAATATAGAGCTATAGCAAAGCAAAACAAAAAGGGAAATGTGTTTTCATTATAAAAACAAGCTCTTTGATGTTAATGTAGGAAATTATTAAACAAAAGGAAAACCTGGCTTGTCAATACAGACTTAATTATATGTAAACATATGATTCACTGCTTTATACATCTGTCACATAGCCAAGCCCCCCAAACAATGTCACATTTGAATGCCTCTGTAAAGACTTCTGTGTATTAATTTCATCTGGTGAAACCAACACTTCCTCTGGGAGTACTGACTGAAGCTGTCGGCACTTGGCTATCTGTCTGTCTTCCCTTCTGTTGTCCCCATGGGATGTTGATCTGCTGTTCCTTCTCTGCCCCCTGCTCCCCAGTCCTGATGTTATCAGGCAACAAAAATAATAAACCTGCAGGACCTTATCTTGGCTCGGATGTGAAACAACTTCCTACCGTTGTATTTCTCTGTGAATTGAGAGTAAAGCCTGGATATTCTGCAAATGGACAGCTAATGGGGTTTTCTAGTTTCCCCTTTTTCCTGCCAGGCAGAGCCAAGAGAACTCTTAGCACGCAATGGCAAGCACTGAAAGAGGGAAATAAAGAGAAACTGTCAATAAAGTCATTTAAAGACTTGTGACAACAACAACAGCTGAGTTTATCAAATCTGCAGGATAACACTTAACCTTTCAATTCCAATCTATTTTAACACATGTACAGTTTGATATTAATAGCTAAGAATTAAAGTGTGTTGCTACTCAGCAAAATTTCTCTCTGAACTTAATTGCCTAAATACTATTTCTGAAAGTAATAATAGAATATTAAAAACTAACCCATGCTGGATCACCTCCATAGGACAACATTACACATACTGATCTTGCTACACCTCAAATCTACTGCAGCTTCATGACTAACTGAAGTGGCTTGGTTAGTTTTAATGCCAAATTCAGGAAATTGAGAAATTTCCCAACATTCAGTTACGTGGTATTACAGAATCAGTTCTCAACACTCTTTGGTAATATTGGATGAAAAGATTTGCTTCATACCCAAACTCCTACATTTACTTATATACTCATAGCTTCAAGAAAGCATAAGTTTGTACCTTATTCCTGAGATCCACAAGGCAACAGCCTTGTTTTGTTTTTTAATCCAGCTTGCAGAGTTTTAGTTTGAAGATGCTCACTGTCCTGAAACTCCCGAATAAGAAGTGTAAGACTGTGCAAGACATACACAATATTTTTATTGCTTTATATTTTACTCAAAACTGCAAGTTTTATGACAGACAGGGGGAAGAAAGGAAGAATGATGTAAATTCAACTCCGACCCCTGAAGAAGGTTACTCACCTCCTGCACTTTTAATATCACATCATAATCTCATCTTTAATAGAGCCATGCAACAACCACACAGCTGTGAAAGTCACACACATCCCAGTGCTAAGGGTTTGTCCTCGTTCACCAACAACCTGTTGATATGGTTTTGCAAAATACAGCAACATGGCTTCCAGGGGGCTTCGATCAGCTTAGCTACAGCCAGCGACAAGAGACTCATCAAGGCACATCTCAGGCAGACACCAGGCTGGCAATGTCTGATGTAGCATTTCTGTCCCATTATCTGTGGAGTGGCTCCGGCAATTGCAGTTGGACAGCAAATAAGCTGAAGGCAATGCCAGCCTGCTGTGACCTTTAGGTGCAGGATCTACAATGGTAGAGCTTGAATCAGCTAAACTGAGCAAAAGCCAAAGTATCAGCAATAATTGAGTGACAGCACACTCTTGCACACTAAGATTTCCCAGGGTGATAAAGGTGCAGCTGACAGCAACTCTAAAGTTTTATAATAGGTCTTCTGCAGTTTCTTAATCACAGAAATTGGAATGTCACTTTGCCCCCAGCATGTGAAAAATTCCAAGTAGAGCCAACCAATCATTTTCATGTCAGGCATGATACTGCAGTTGGCTGCTGTCAGGATATTGTGGTGAGGCAGGATGGATTTTCTGGCATAAAACCTAAGCCCAAGTCTTCTCCACTTCTTACCTACATATTTGTATTTTTACACATCATTTCATAACTGTACCAAATCCAGCTGTGGTTTAACCTCAATGAAAATCTCATCTGTGTTCCCAGTCTTGGGAACTACTCTTACACTGTCATCTTATTCTGGGTGCCTGACTCAGCCCCCAGAACACTGTCAAGACCTCTGCTCTCTCCTCCTTTGGAGCCCTTCCTGAAAACTGTAGGTATTACAAAGAAAATACAGACCATAGCCAGCTGATCATGACTAACATAGGCCAAAGCATAAGCTATATTCAGATTACAACAAAATACCAGCTACAGGAATATTAATTAGGATTTTAAAAGTTCAGAAATGATATCACATTGACAGTAGAGTACACCAGCGTTAGAAGGACATTTTTGGACATTTCACCCATTAGTGACAGATTTTCAGCAAGCCTGATGCAATTTGGCAACAAAAACCCAAGCGCCTCTCAGTCAGTGCTGGGGCAGCTGGTTCTTTGCTACGTCCGTCTGGCTGAAGCACTTCTACTAGCACTGATTAGTGATACTGATGATGCAGACGAGAAAGTCTCTGGCAGCCACAGTGCAACCAGTCACTGCCGGGCCATCGCCACCCAGCATACAGCTGAACTTACCTGCACCTGGCAACAAAAGGCTGTGGATGGCCACTGTGGTCCTACCTGAACTACAACAAAAAAAAGCTGCTCCAATGCTCTGTGACCAAGGGAAATCTTACAGCACCAGGCTGCCTTCTAACAGCTGTTATTTGCTTTGTTCTCAAGGTCTTCTGCAAGGTAAAGCGTGCAGGAAACGCTTCCTTATATGAAAAGAACAGTTCACCTTCACATCAGTTCTCCCACACTGAGCTTGCAGTAACCAAAGGTTTTCCGCACCCTTTAAGGCTGCTGCTGCAGTCTCAAAAATCAGAACCCATCAACCACTGCCAAGTGAGGCCATCAGCTTCAGTCTCCTACACACTGACAGGCGAATAGAACCCATGTTCTGCAGAAGTCACACTAATTATATTGGTTATACAAAATTACTTTGGAGTATTTTCTGCCATTTTTTCTTTCTTTAAGCCACCATTCAGACCTAGCCATCACTTCTTGAATCAAATGTCATCTTATAGTTCAGATTCCAAAATGTTTTCTAATGTGCAAGTTAGAGGCATACTCTAATATGTAATTTTTCCCCAAAAAGGAGCAGTTAGTTTTGTAGTTACGAGCTGATAAAGTAAGCACAATAAAATACAGTTACATCCAAAGTTATGGGTGAGTTAAATGTACATCTGCATCGCTTTTAATGCAAATATATTACCAGCACATTAAAAATAGCCTTGTAGAAACAAGCCTGACTGAATGTCACAAAAAAATATACACTGGGAAAAAAAGCACTGAGTGATGTAACGAGAGTGACTGCTTTCATAAGGAATGAAGAAATCGTATCTTATTAAGACAGTCATGGATAAAAATTAATGAGAAAGAGACACACGGAGTTCAGAACAGAGACCCAGAGCCTCGACTAAGCACACCACATAGAAAAGATGATATTCTTTCAAAGGCACGGTGGCTTTCCTCTAACAAACCTATGAATGCAAAGGCACTTGAGAAGGGTTGTTCCATTGCCCTCATCAATGAGCCATTTCTCTTTTGTAAAGCTAGACTTCAGAGCTGCTTCTGGTCACCACTCTTTCTAATAACAATTCACTAGTGCACTATCCCACTTTCTCTGTCAAACTAACTGCAGGATATTTTATAAACACCTGCTTAGTTTAATTATCAGTCCGGAGCTGCTCCTCCACAGAGTAAGATTCCCATCAGATACACAGTAATTCAATATCTTTTCCAAGGACCTTATGAATCATCTGGACAAATGCCAGTTGCAGCAGTAATGTTTTGCCATCAACGGCAAATTAAAATGGAAATACAACTTGTCCTTTCCTGTTACACATTAGCTGGTTGCAGCTGCAGAACTCAATACGAGTTTCATTCCTCCGACAGCTTGAACAAGTGCACTGCACAGAGCTTCATCTCCTGCTTTGCCCCGCAGATCAGCGCTTGCATCTTGGATTAAATGTGTCAGTCTTTACCCCTTCCTTTGGACAAACACCCTGTGTTCCATCTGTGCAAGCACAAACTCAATGTTGTTTAGTAGCTCAGGTACATCAGGCACTTAGCATTAAAAGGTTTTCTGGTGTCCTTATGAGCAGATGTAGTGTTTTGTCATACTAAAAGTTATATGCATAATTTCAATACAGAAACAATATCTCAGGTGCTTATTTCAGGAGAATTCTCACAAGAGCAGCTGACAGAGCAGTAGTGAAAAACAGAAGGACACTACCTGACTGAACAGACAGAAATAGAGGCCAAGCAAGAGCTGTTTTCAGTGACCTGCTTCCCAGCTCAGCACAGTAACACAAAGCTTGTAGTAATAACCCCTAAAAGCTTTAGACTGAAATCTTTAAGTTACAGTAAAATCTATCAAAATATTATTTGCCTCAAACATTTGGACTGGTACAAGAATCTGCTATAAAAGTAAAGTCTGCTTTTAATAGCTTATTCATACTAGTAGGAAATTAAACATTCCAATAAAATAGAAACAAAATTCTTCATGGAGACAAACTAATTTTTCTGCTCCCCCACCAAGGTTACACGTTAAGACATCGGATCTGTAGCTTACCAACTTGAATTATCCCACTGTCAGTAAGCATTTTTAACATCATCCATGGAATCCTATTAATTGTAATAATCCATTCACAGATACATTCACAAAAATCAAGGGAAGATCTACTATAATTCAGGCTGCAATTAGTTAACCACAGTGGCTGCTTTTGAACTAACTCTACAAGCTGACTTTCTTCAATCAGTATTGTAACTGGCACATCTGCAGACAGGAAATCCTCAACACCACCAAGTTTCCCAGTCTATTATCTGAGACACCTGGTGTGGGTGTGCTGATGCAGAGAAAAACAATGAATCATACTGACTGCACATCGATTAAACAGTTTTAACTGCTAATGTTCTTAATCCTTAAGTGTGGAGTGCCAACTGGAACACTTAAACAAACAACAACAAAAGAAAAAAAGGGAAAAAAAGCCCAAACTACAAAGGCACCAAAAGAACCACAAAAACCCCAACCTGTTCATTTTTCAGTTTCTATACATGGATCACAACTCAAATCTCTGACAGGAATTACAACGAATATGGCTCTTTTGTATTAAAAATAGCAAGTGCAGTCATGTTACAACTAGAGTTGTAATAGCATAGGATGCAACTTTATTATAATTAGTATTAAACCAAGATGTTTATGGTGTTATTTCAACGTAACAGCTCATTTTTAATCTTTGACAAAAGAAAATAAATTGACTTGAAATATCACAGGTGTGACTCTGCATGAGAGCGTGGTTTTACCAGAAAGCTGAGAAAAAAAGTCAGTGACCGCATTTAGATACAGGCTTTTGGGGGGGGAAGAAAGAAAAACAAAGAAGTAGAAAGGAAAAGCAGGCTTCGTTTCACTTTAGAAATACCATTCCCCAGTTTTCTGGATTGCTGCTGTTCCAGACAGCATTTTTGCTCTCAGAAAGCAGGAGTGTCTTTGGTACTGGTGAGTATAACCCGCTATCAGATGTTGCTTCTGTAGTTTCCACAAGCACTTTACACTTCTAGGAAAAGGGTAATCAAAGTAATCCAAAGAAGATGAGACACAGCGTGCTCTCACTTTAGAGCATTAGGAAGATACAAAGCAGACATAACCAGGGGGAAGGGACAACAGGACAGCAGGTTGAGTCCACTGGGCAGAACACAAAGCTATAAATTGATCTATTCTGTGACTTCACTGATTAAATTTAATCTGTTTAACAGGTGAACAAGTAATGCTTTTCATGCTTCTATAGAGCAGTCGTGTTAGAGAAGAATAACATAAAAATGTAATAGTTTAAAAGGAGTTCTTAAAGCTGATGTAAAGCAGATCATTCTTCTGCATCAAAACAGATTTTTTGGGCAGCAAGTTTAAGCTTATTCATCACATCCACCAGATACCTGCTTTCTAAACACCACTGCTGCCTTCAGCTGTTCATTATGTATCTAGTATCTCAGATATTTAGAGGGCCATGTAAGACAAAACAAGAGGTATCCTATTCCAATGGGCTTGCAAGTCCATCAGAACTAGCACAGGAACTGAGAAGGATCATGTGAAGGATCTGAAACACTGCAAAAATCTCCCAAGAGCCAAGGCTCCCTGCAGCGAGTTTGGATTTCATTTAAGACAGAATTATTTCTACTTCCCTGGATGGAATGATGGCTGCAGTAACAAACTTAACAAGAACAGTTTAGAAATCCCTAGCAGAAACCTAACCTCGAAGGTAGGACCAATACAAACTTGCAGTGAGTATCTCCACAAATAAGACCAAGTGTGTACTTACAGAACATCAGTGACAGAGGTTGCTGGCATTCATGCTCTCACCTTCTGGGAAAGTTTCGACGACTAAACAGCATCACACTCATTGCCTCTCATACATAAGTAATTACTGTGCATTGCTTCATTCACTGTAACTTCCATGGGGCTTTAGGAAGTGAACAAGTCACACGTGGAAGAAATGAATTTGAAAATGATTGACCTTTAGGATACTAAATCTTAAAAATAGGTTTGGCCCCATAGAACATGAAGGAGTTTCCTTTTCAGAAAGGAAAGCATTACAAATAAACATAAAGATGATCAGGTTTACCTACTGCCCACATCACTGTGTCAAAGGAATCCGTTTCTTCTGTGCCCAAGTCAGTATTTTTCCAGGTCACTTGTAACTTGCTGCTTCCCAATTTTTCAACTTTAGTTGGGACACATTTCTTTAAAAATTTTGTGCCATAAGATTCCATGTGCTCAGTTACTAAAGATGCCATTTGCTGTCGAGCAAGGAGAAAAAGCATTTATTCTTAGACACGACCTTCAGCTGCCTTTATGAAATCCAATAAATACACCACATATTTCAAACATTCTTTGTCACTTAGCTACTGTGCACTGTTGACCCATGACAATTTGCTGAGCTACAATGACCTGCAACCTCTATTCCAAGAGGTACCTGCATCTGAGTATTCAGATTATTTTTAAAAAGTAAGAACTTGTGTATAATAATTTGGTTTTTATACAAAAATAGCATCTAGTGCAAATTCATTACCACAATTGCTGTTTTCTGGCAGCTGAATTCAACACTTTAATAAAGCTAATTAAGAAAAATACTTCCCTTTGCCATGACACCTGTCATTTCTCTGCAGTAATTATAAACCCCTAAAATTTTCTGAGAAGTTCTACTACAAAAAGGAAATAATGCATTTGTCCCAAGACTTGTTTGAAATAATGCCACACCACAAGCAGTGAGTAAAGCACAACACTGACAAGTTTATCCAAGATGTCACTGCTCTGACAGCAGTAATTCAGGTTGCACTTTCTCAAAGGATATCTTTACTACTCAAAGGACAGCATCACAAAACCGCTCACACAAGATCTACATGCAGGGTCTTGACTTACAGAACTTTATTTTTGATGTTAGTTAACCAACAGGAAAGCAACAACAGGGTTATTATAGCACTTTAGAAACGTGACAGCTCACTAATCAGTTTCCATCAGACTCAGTGTGGCTACAGATTGAATGTAATTATTTTATATCTGTTCCAACTTACCTCTGAAGTTTCTATTGTGCCTTGCTGCCTGCAGAAGATCAAGTTCTCAGAGAAAGCCCTCCTGTATTTTATAAAGTGCCACACACATACTTCTAATGCTATTCCCTGCTCACTCAGATCTGATGTCATTCCTCATGCAGATTTCTTCCATTATGAGTGCAGTTCCCCAGGCACATTCTTATACAGGGTTTTGCAAATTCTGCTACACATTCCACTAGTTTTAAGGAAAAGACTTTAAAGTACGGGTGGCTGGTGTGCCAGCAGAAGCTATCATTACCTGCAGTGGTACTTATCACTGCTTCTTCTAACAATATCCTTTCTCAAAACTGAGCTGTTACACATTTAAAAAAATAAAAAAAAATCAGTGCAGGTGTGAGTGAAAACCAGAATTCTCTTACTGTTTCAAGAACAGTACACAAACTTCAAAAATCAAGGTAATGCTAGCATCAAATCTTGAAGAGACAGAAGATCTACAATTACCTTTACAATATTCTCCCAGCAGGGGCTACAAAACCACACTCAATCAGTGCCTTTACTAAGTCCAATCATTGTCCTCAAGTCAAAGCCACCATACTTCCCACTACTGCTTCTTTAAGCAAATAAATCTGTTTTTAACATAACTCCCTCCCCCCCTTCTTTTTCCCCCTCCACTGTATTTCTATTCTTTTTAAACAGGAAGGGAATTATGGCCAAAACTGTTTTCTGTTTGTCAGTGCAGCTGTGACCACTCATACTTTTTCCCCCAATCTTGAAACAGTTTTTTCTCTTTAAACTTCTCTTTTGCTTACACCTTTCTCCATCTTAGGGCTGATGGTTCCACTGAGATCACTCTCTCACTCCATGTATTACATACACTTTTTCTTTTTTTTACATTGCTGCAGTTGTCACTGTTATGAAAGTCATGAAGTCATGATTTCCAGTTCCTATGTCATTAAGAATTTTCAGCTTGGAGATTTACTTACATTCTCCATAATGATCTCCACATTGAACTACTTCATGCTAAGTCCAGTAATTTACTTTAAAAATCATTATCTGCAACTCTTAGCAACTCTGGGTTGTTTTAAAGAAATCATCTAATACTTCTAGCAGTGGCACAGTACATATCCTTCCCTGCTTCCCATCTATTCAATCCTGTTTTCAGTTAAGCAGGAAAAAAAGGTTAAATTTTCTGAATAAAAGATCAAGTGATACGATAGGAAAACATGAGCTAATATTCATTTAATTACTCTTCAGAAATTATGTACTGGGAACGTTTGGAAAAGCCAATGTCGTCCTTTCTTTAGGAGACAAAAATAATGAAGTACACCTTATGTTTGATAAGCAAGGAGATGCAAGATATTCTGCACTGACCTGATCAAACCCACGAAGTGGGATACTTCTCATCATGACTGCAGTGTCCAACCCAATACCAGTTAGAAAACCAGCACATTCAAGCGAAACATCTGGTGAAGTATCAGTTAAAGAAGCATATACAATGGTTTCATATAAATGCAACAGAGCAAAAGGTAGCATACAAGTGGTGTTTCTACCTACAGATACCACGTTCTCCTCACACATCCTTAGCTTCCTTTTGTTGAACAGTATAAAAATCCAAAGCCTTAGAATATTACTTTCCTCAGAGACAAGACTGTTTTCCAGATCCTGAGAATTCATCTTCAGCTGACCCACGATGCTACTGCATGGAAAATTATTCCCATTATATTGGGCATGAGCACAGGAGTTTGGGAAATTAAGCTTTCATTGAAAGGCAGCTATGCTGCTTATAACCATAAGCCATCACAGATTTTCAAAGGATACAACTGGCTCCAACAACCAACCTGTTATATAAAAAAGAAAGAATGAAGCTGTGGAATTAACTTGTGCATATTTGCATAAACAACAATTATTTTGGAAGTGTGTGCGGTTACAAGATCACAGATTTGAGCAGTGGATCTGATATTGTTAAGTGGGAAGAAAGCCTGTCTACTCCAACTAAGACAATACTAAAACAAGTGAGGTTAATTTCTTAACAGAATTTTTAAAATAACAGGCATATAAGACACATGGAAGTGTTTTTATATTGTAAAGAGATACTTGAACATATATTCTGAAAGTCAAAGTGAAGAAAGCTATGGAAAAAAAAAAAATCAGAACAGCCAGCAAGGTTAAGAGGTATCATGAATACTTCAGCTGTGCTCTGTGGTTCACCTCAGATGGCAGCATCTGGACTGCAAACTGACACTATTTTCCCCCAAACACACAGTGTCTGTTGCAACTGATGCCTCATTTTTCAGGGTCTCTTAGCACCATTGCTTCTGAGACAGTACACAACATATTAGTGCACAGACATGCACCTCATCAAATTGAAGCATATTTCGAAATCTCGAGATATATCCTAATTACTGACCAATTTCTAAAACTTCTTGAAAACTTAAGTCAATCAGAAGTTAAGCACATACTGAATTTATCATCTTTTTATCAAGTAGGTTATGGTTCCCAAAAGGAGAATAGGAGATTTTACTAACTGCTAAATTTCTATTTGATTCGAAGGCATCCACTTCTTCATCATCTTATTTATCCAAATGATAAATATATGTCTTTCCTGTCTTTAAAAGCTCATGTACATAGCTGTAGATAATTTAGTTCAAACTATAGATTTAATTGGACTACTATGAATCAAATATATCCTGTTTAGATCTTGAATAACACTGCAGATCCTATGGCTCCCTGTATTTCACACTCTTTCAATCACAAATATCACTGAAGTTGCTCATCAGCATTTTTAAGTTAGAACACCAGTTTCTATGCCTGTACCCAGACGCCTGCACGCTGTAACAGTCCTCTCTCTTCCATATCCTCAGTTCCCTCTGTCTGCTGGGTATCCAACAAACGAAGAGTTCAGTTGCTGTTCTGGTGGTAGAAGTGGGTCAAACTGGTCAGTCACTGACAGCCAGCTGCTGGGCAAGCTGTACTCACACGTCTTTGTTACTCACATGATATGCAGGTTTGTTAACATCTCACTGCTTAGAGATGCATTCCAAATAATACTTATACTTACAACAAAGCTTCTTCTTGCATTTTTCAATAAGGAAAAAAGCATCATTAAGGATCAAAATATCTAATTACTGCTACAAGGACTACACAGAATGTTAAGACTCTTTCTGACTGGGATCTTCATCTACAGAAGCACATGCTTCATAAAGAACTTTCGACCACTTGGGGGAGAACAACACACCATGAACCAGAATCCACAGCAATGACTGGCACAGTTCTGCTGGACTTGTTTGTTTTTACAGAGCAGGTCTCTCCCTGCCATAACACAAAGTTTAAAAAAGCTGAGAGTTTTCGGGTATGAAAGAAGTAGGTTGGCAATTGCCTTTTAAAAAGCTAGAGATGATAGAAATCTATTTAAATTCAGAAATGTACTTAATCTTGAACCACAAACTCATCACAGATTTTAAATACGTTATTTAATTTTAGGAGCAAAAGCAACAAAGTACAAGCATTTGAAACAAAACCTTATCATATTCTCTTACCAAAAGATCAAAATCTACCGGTTTAGGTTTTACATTTGGCAAATAATCTAACACACAGGCAGATATTTTTTCCAGCATTACACTATCTGATTAATCTATGAATGGATGAACATCCCCTCTTTCAGCCTGCAGACTTCAGGGAACTGCTGCAAAAAGCCACACACTGCACATAAAGAAATATCTGAGGAGATGCACAGGGAATAGAGTCAGAATATCTGCAGCTTCTGCATGCGTTTGTTCTTTCTCATCAAATGAAAAACAGCTGCCAGCCAGCATCCACGCATTATTCACCATCTCTTCTACAAACTCGATGATTCCTGGGCACCTAACTGAAAAGTTTTAAAAGCAGAACCTAACCTCTGCCACACCTGCTCAATCTCTCACTCATCCTGAACATATTTCAAGGCACCTTTTCTAACTCACTCTGCCAAGGCCTTCATCTCAGTAGCAAGAATTCCTTGTTTGTATATCTAAGGGACTTTTAATTTGGCCAACAGTTTGTGTTCAGAAAAAAAATAAAAAAGAAAGAATAACTGCAGGACTGACAGTTCTACAACTTCCAGCCATATTCATTCACAGCTTGGCTATGTACATTTGGAAGAGGAAAAAAGAAAGAATAAGTAAAACACAGCTCAGACTGAAAAACAAAAAGTGTTAAACTGAACCTTGGGAGTATTTATAAAAGAAACAAATCCATCAGAAACAAACCTTTAACAACTCCCTCCTTCATTTGCTAGGACAGAGCCTGATAAAGTACAGAAATGCTACTGTAGTCCCCGAGGGCTTATTTTGACTAAATCTTAGGAATGCAACATATAAACACTAGGCTCCCATATTACACTGTTACAACACGTATTTGAAGCAACTGGACAAAAGCCACATTTTCACAGAAACATCTTGCAAGGATAAGCCTTATGTTTAAGTGTTCTTTTTTTCCCCTTTCTTCACTTTTTGTAATTTCCTCATATAAATCATGCTCTCAAAATTCAAGAAATGACTGATATAATGCAAAGAGCTGCAAATTTAATTGTTTTTAAACTGTACCAATCAGCCCTTATCTGTTTGATGCTCACCTTAGCATACACTGTATCTTTGCATTAGAAAGTAACGATCATGAACGCCAGCTCTCTGTCTTTCAAAAGCACTAGCATTGTATTTGTTACAAGCCTCTTTCTGATACATAATTTCCCTGTTCAGAACCACGTGAAGACGTTGAACCGGGGACACAGACACAACCAAAAGGCAAACAGAAATAGTGCCAGCTGACTTACATGCTAGCAAGTGTATATTTCTTACCACAGCTATTTGAATCAAGAAAATGCTTTGGAGTGTTGTGTGGATTCAGAAACTTACTGTGTTACATGCTGTAAAACATGCTGTGACAATTTACATAGAAAAGAACAGGTTTTATTATTTCAATTTATGGACAGCTTTCAAACCATAAAAAGGGGCAAAAGTAACAAAAGAAAATGCAGCTAGATGATAGGATTATCAGACATGCCATCACTTAAAAGAACGTAACATTATCTTGGGGTTTCCAATTGAGAAGCAGCTTCTCGTAAACCCGTAGCAAAGAATCGGGACGGTACAGCCTTTGCTTAAGTTCATGCTGCCCTCTTGTGGCTTCCAAGAGGAAGTTTGCCACAGCAAATAAGTCGCCTTCACCAACGATGAAAATTCAATCTTAATTTCATTTTAAACGGGAATAGCATGGAAAAAAAAAATCTGTGCTAGTTACTTATGAGAGCTGATAGTGAGATGTTGCTGCGTAGTAAAACAAATTCTCAGAAGGAAAACATGACATAAAAGGCAATTTTGGACATTTTTCACCTTGCTGTAAAATGTATAAATGCTGCAACATATTAAAGCCATTTTAAAGTATCTCACGTTTTTCCAGGAGACTCTTTTAACCAGAATAGATCATCACTTGTGATTCCATACTCCAGTGCGCCCGTAATCTACAAACACACAGGGAAGATCTTGAATTTGCAACACTGGCAAGATCACATGATCTTGAAGATCTTATCCAGCCTAGATGACTCCATGATGCTAAGAACATTAACATAGTAAATCGATGAAAATTGCTTTCTATAAAAGTGCTTCTCTGAAAATCCTGTAGCTCGTGCAAAAAATAGTGTTTCACATTCAGATAAGAAATGTCTCGTGTTACAATGTTTACATTATCCTCTGAACATCTGTTATTATCTGAGACCAAGACAGTAAAGTCATTGAAGTTGTGAAATGGCAAGTGTAACTTACGTGAGTGGGATATTTGGGTCTTCCTCCAGTAGCAATGACAATGTTTTCAGCAGTAAGAGTAGTCTACAAGCAAAAACACAACAATCAAGCACCTGAAATGAGCAATATGAGAGCAAGCTGGCACTACCGCCTACTATTTATCTGACACAATAATCAGCAAAATGTTAAAAAAGGCCAGGGGTAAAGCAAAATAACACAGGCAGAAGGCTTCTCCTATACATACTCTGCTACTAATGTCCACCATGCAATTGTTATTATGCTGGATAAGATTCTGATGACTACTTGGAAAGAACAGTTGTGTACAAATGGCAGCTTACAACAAAACATGGAGAGATCACACCAAGTGACTCATCTCTAAGGTCTACTGTTAAGATATCTCAACAGGGGCATAGTTTTAGACAATGCCCCTGAAAGACATTTACCCCCTGAAAACATCTGCTCTCTCAGGCTGACATTAACCAGTAACACTGTACAAAAACAAAACAAAACAAAAAGCATTAAAAAACACATTCAGTCTTTTGTCAAATAAGCAGAGATAGCCACTATTTTGTTACCTAACCCATCTGTTTGAAGCCAAATTCAGTGCATTCAGTATAATTGCTTCCTACACGCAGTTCTCTATTAGAAAGCTCAGTGTCTCTGCAGTTCTCCTGACACATCTCAGACTGGTTTAATACTCAGAGCAGAAAGTAGATTTTGGACACACCAAAACCTTGTAGTGAACTATGCTGCAGAAACCAGTAGAGCAGCTCACCTTTTTACCTCCTTTTGCTAAACCACAGACTGTATGGGAATCCAAAAAACCTCCTTTCATGTTGAAATATTTCACCTTTCTGTTCGGGAGAAAACAACAACATAAACACACATTCAGTGAAGGAGAACACAGATGAAAACTCCTATTTTTCCCCTACTTGAAGTCCTAAAAAAAGCCATCAGGAATAGAAAAGAAAGGAAGCATCTCACATCACCAAATTGTTTGCAGCTCTGCCACACAATTGCCACTTAATTCTTGTATCACTTCACTCCTCTATTCAGCACCTAATGCTCTGGCAGGCTTTGGTATCAGGTTAGTGATCTCTTCAAATGATGCACACTCCACTGTTCATAGCGTTACTATTTAGAACATTACTAATAGAATGCTCTTCTGAGAGCACACAGAAGTCACTCAGCAGGAGTCACAGACTGGTCCCTGCTACATTAGTATCACTCTACAAAAGGAACCACGTGCTGAAGAACTTGGGTATGTCAGATAAATTATTTCTGCACTAAAAGCAAAAAATTCAGCTGCTTTAGTATAGTGTTACCTGCAGGCCTGTACGTATGGCAGAGAAGTCTTGGGGCACAAGTCTGAAATTATTTTGCTAAAACCTGACTACTTAATATTAATGCAAAACCTCTCCAGATCACCAAGAATATTGCTATGCTGTTAGAAAGCCTTCAGCCATGGTCACTTTCAACCACTACAGAAAAGAAAAAGAAGGGAAAAGAATATCTCACCTACACTGGCAAGGACATCTATAGTCCAGAGAAGAAGAGACATAAAGTCACAGTGCTAGCTCTAATGAGAAATTCCAAAGGCAAGTAATTGATTCTACAAGGAGAAGAGCTCCCTGATTGTGGGAGGGAATATGAACTTCAAAGTCATATTTACTTGTCTTGTAGCTGCACTCTGTGTCCCCAGTTCAGGGATTTCACATAATTCTGAACAGCTTGAGCCATCACAGACCTATCACAAGGCAAGAAATGGAGCATGAAATCATTGTATTACAAATTCAGACAATACAGCTCAAACATCCAGGTGACTGCTAGAAATTATTAAAGTTCTACAATACTTTCTGTTATGAAAGCAAATTAAAGTGCAGACCAACACAAGAGCTGCCCCCATAAGCTAGTAATTACAGTTCTGTTTTAAACAAGGGGTAGTCTAACAAGCTACAGTGACAATCATTTTGCACACCAACAGTATGCTTCCTTACACATTCACAGGACAAAGGAGTGCAAAGGAGGGCAATATTCTTTACCAGCTGTGATGAACTGGGTGGGCCACACTCCAGCCATAGTGCTGGGCATCTTTAAGAGCTCCCCCTAAAAGGGCTGCCTGATGCATAAGCTTTTTAGGAATGCAGCCAACGTTTACACAAGTTCCACCAAGTCCCCACTTGGTTCCTGAAAACAAACAAACAAACAAAAAAAACCACATCAGTTGAGTTTAACAACGTAACTGGGTTATTTGGAGAATTATTTATTCATGCAATTACTTCTACAGTTCTGAAACAACACAGAGCTTCTATCTTTTGCCACAAGCAAAGCATGCAGCTTGGCTTTGGCCACTTTGCTGCCTGGATCAACCTGCTGACCCAGGCCATAGCTTCACTCACATATCCAGATACCATTCTAGTATTCCTCTTTCATACCTCGTGGAGAAGGTTCAACGTAATCCAAAACAGCCACATTCTTGCCAAACTGAGCAGCTTTAAACAAAAAGCAGGAAAACACATTTAGATGAAGGAGAAGCACTGAAACCTAAATATATTTAGTAGCAGAAGCACAGATTAAGAGTACAGGAGATGACAATTGGTGGTTTTTAATAATTTTAGACATCACACCAAGAGCCCAGGCTGCTGATGTTGTCAGTATATTCTCCAGAAGGCATTTAATAACCCAGACTAGGGCCCATAAACACAATAATTTGATGCTAAATTAGATGTTTAAGAATCTTGTGGGTTACTGAACACATGGGGTAATGCACTACAAAAGGCAGAAGACTCTCCACAGAAGTTAGACAGGTCCTGGAAACAGCATGAATGAAATGTTTTAGCTGATACATAAGGAAAGTATAATAAAGAAAAACATGCCATCTTCAAAAATATGCCATCTGCAGAAGCACTAAGAAACAGTGAAATAAAGATTAGACTTTCTGGAGACAACAGAAGAAATATTTTTTAAAAAGAATAACAGGAAAGCCAAACAAGATCATCATACCTGAGGGCATGAATTAATTTTCAGATCAGTTTGACAGAGGTAAGTTGACGATTAATCATGCACAGTATACTATGTATCTTAGAAATGTTCAATATTTTCTGTATCACTTCTAGATTCCACATACAACACCTAAGCTAACATAAAGCTTTCATTATCTGGTTATACCAACCTTCTTTTGCACAAGCAAGGCCTCCAGACCCACCACCAATGACCAGCAGGTCATACTCCTTCTTTCCTGTGAAGAGGTTGGGGGTACAACAGGGGGAGAAGAAAGAAAAAGAAACAGGCAAGAAAGACAGGAGAGGTGTGTTAAAGGCAAATTTAAAAAGGTACACTATTGTTTACAACTGATCATTGCTGATTCTGGTTTAAGTATTGTGTTTCTTCAGTGTTCCAAAGCATTCTCCAAAAAAATCACTAAAGGACCCAGTCTGGTTTTGTGCATGAAACACGGGAAATAAAGCAATCCCAAACAGGCGGAAAATGACCACATTTTGTGCAATGTCCCCAAAAGCTCTTTCTGCACACTCAGCTGCGGGTAGGATCCGGTACGGCCTTTCCGTCCCTGTGTTACAACAGCAATTCCTGCACACATATTTCAGTGCCCGCTTTATCAGGCCTGCTGAGCCCAGCTGCCACAGGGGCCCCAAAGGCACGACACGGAGCAGGGGGAAGCAGGCCTCTCCCACAGGTCAGCACGTTCTTACAAAGCAGCTCTGAGCGGCGGGGGAGATCTAAGATTCAACCAGAGGTGAGGAACGACTTTTTGTTTATTAACAGCGAGCACAGGAGGGCTTCAGCAGAGCAGCCAGCAGCCCAGGCAAGGCAGCCAAGGCTCCAGCAGCCCTCACCACCCAATTCCCGCGCTGCCCAAAGCGAGGGACTCTTCTCAGCGGCTCAGCGCGGAGGCGGGCAGCTCTCGTCACGCCGGGGCTAAGCCGAGGTCCCGCCGTTCTCGTGCGGCCCTTCCCCTCAGGAAAGCAGGGGCCACGGCTGCGAGAGCCGCTGCGGGGAGAGGCGGCGCGCACCGCCCGCGCAGGGCGCCTCGCGGCACGGCGTTGGCTCTGGTAAGGCCCCGCAGGCCTCGCCCCGCCAGCGGCTCGCGGTAGCGCTTCGGGAGACGCTGCGGCTGCAGGGCGAGAGCGCGGCCCGCTAACCGCCGGGCACGGCAGAGGCGTACCTGAGAGAGCTCGCGCCGTACGGCGCGGCCCCGGCAGCCCCAGGAAGCGCTCCCCGCGCCGCCACAGCGCCGCCATGCCGTACGGCAAAGGGCTTCCGCGCCCGGCCAGGACCCCTGCGAGGCGGCCGAGCGGCGCCTGAGCGGAGCGCGGCGGCGGCGCGTGGCGGGTGAGCGCTGCCGAGCGCCGGGGGGGCGGGGGCGCGCGGCGCTGAGGAGCGGCGGCCGCTGCGGAGCGGAGGTTGTGGCGGGCGCGCGCAGCCTGGCGGCGGGGAAGTCGGGCGGTGTTACAAATCCAACTTTCGGGAAGGGACAGAAACGGCACCGCTTCTGTCGATTCAGTTCTCGCCAGCTCGAACGCAGCGGACCGGTTTCAGGGATGGCCCTCGGGAGGAGGGCAACGCGCTGCCGATGCCGCGAATCCTTTTATTCAGTTTTCCGAGTGCGCGCGTCCCTGCCCAGCATCCGCGCCGAGGGCCGAGCACAGCCGCACAGGTGCGATGCGGACCGAAGCCCCGCGGGGCGGCTCCGATTCCTCCCACGGGGCGGCGCTCCCGGCGCCGCGGCGGCATCGATCAAAGCCGTGCCCGGGGAGGAAGGCCCGGCTCTTGGCTCGTGCTGCTGATAGCGATAAATGACCCCGCGGCCGCATCGTTTTGAGAGGAAAAGCGTCCCCGTCCTCTCAGGGAATGGCAGCCGCGGGGCAGAGCCGAGGGAAGCGGGTACAGCACAAGTGCAGCAGCCGGTTCCTCCAGTAGGCTCCGGCTGCACGAGAGATACCCCAACCCAACGGCGGTAGGAAGAGCCGACCGGTGCGGCTGCCAGAGCTGTAAGTGCCGCAGAGCAAAGCGCGCTCAGACAGTGATCGCTTTGCTCTTCAGGTCGGTGCGTGTGAAGTTGTTCCTGCTGTTCGGTTTAGCCGCTGCCCTGAAGCCAACTGGGCAGAGTTGAGCACGTGCACATTACCCAGCATGGGGTTCAGATCAAGGGTGGAACTGAATCACCCCAAACACAAAACGAGTTTTTATGAAGAAATGTTCCTGCAGCTTTATCTTATCTTCCTAATAAAAGAAGGCCTTAGATGCAGCAGAGATTTTATTTAAAAATTGCTACCTCTAAACAGCAACGTCAGAGGAAATTTAGGACAGAAATGCTGATCAATTCTGAGTACTGCTTCTAAAGCGTTGAAGGAAAGGATCTTGGCCAAATGCTCTGTGTAACAGCCACATCATATACTAGCATTCCTGGTTGCTTTCATCGTTTTAGAGCTCAGAATCCCCAAGAACCACAGCCTACACAGCGATGGTGAGATTCTAGCTTCTTTCAGATGTTTATCTCTTCCCAAGCACATCCTCTCATTTCTAACTTGAATGTGAGTCAGCTGCTGCCACTTGGCATCTGTAAGTCATCTAGGAAACAGAACTATCCATAGCTGCTGCTTACTGCTGACAGAATGCAGCACCAGCCCTCTGGCTGTATCTCACAGATCACGATAAAGCGTTGTGGATTTCCACAGGCAAAGACTTCCCCACCAGGAAAGTACAAAGTTTGCATATTGTTGCTCTGTTCTTGCATGTTCTCACAAGTTTGATCATTAAAGGATTTAAAAGGTTTTTTTAAAAAGCCTTCTTAAAAGATTGCTATCATTGTTATGCTGACTTTTATCATTGCGGGTAGCAATGTTTAACATCATAAATTAATCTCGTACATTAGAATCATACAGTCATGGAATATCCAGAGTTGGGTGAGCTTTCCAATGGGATGTTTATTCAGTGTAATATTAACAGGTCAAAGGAAACAATACTATCATGTGTATCATAAATGTATATAAGTCCATGCAACAGTAATATAAGTTTTGTTATGAATGAGTTCATTCTGTTAATGGGCAGACTTCCAGCTTTTGAATTTATTGTAAGGAACGCTTGGGCTTCTCTACTTCTCTATTTTTCTTCATAAGTAATTTTTGTTACACTTATCCATGGTTTATTTCAATTCTTCCTCATGAAGAGGAAGTCATGACATGGAGACAACCAGGACAGAACACCTAACTGGCACTGTAGAAATGTGGACTTCTCAATTGCACCATTTTATCTTTCATCTTTCTCTGGGATGGTTTGCTTTATGCTTAATGTTCCCGCATTAGGGGTGGGGAAAGAAGGTGGGAGGCTGCAGATGCCATCTTTGAAAGTCACCGCATTGTTTCATTTCTAGTGGGTGGGGTAGAAAATGGTTTATATCTGAAGCTGCATTTTGTAGCATGAACTAATTAATCGTGTAGAGTAGTGTCAGTGGATCACTGTTTGAACTAAGGCCTCCACAGCAAGGTGGGACTTTTTGGTTTCTTTCCATCTCTTATGATTGCCTTTACCCTGTTTTTTTTCTTGTTATCCTCTGCTGGTTTGTGATGCGGTGTCCTTATTGTTAGTGAGGAAGAAGGAGGGAAAGGAAAGCACGTGGAAGCACATGGAAGAAAGGCGTGCACATGGTTAAAGACAAGTACAAATGGTCCCTGGCAACTAAGAGAACCACATGGCAGAGCAGCAGGGGAGGGAGGGGGGAGGAGCAGTTAGCTGTCCCTAGACTTTGTCCAAAGCAAGGTGGAAACTTCACAAACCAAACTGCTAAGTAAATGGAAAATATACCTACGTGGGATTTGTGCTGACAAGTGAGGACACGTGTTTGAAGACACGGAGCTTGGGTGAACAACAGAAGTATGTTTACTGCATTTATGACATTTCTTACCTGAGCTGTGTAGCAAGAATTTTCCACTGTTACTTTTAGCTGGATTTTAGTTAGTGCAGTTCCTGACATGAGGAATCTGTGGTTGTTTCCTTAAAATCATTGATACATACTAAGTATCTCCCAAAGACATCTTGTCACAAATAACACATCTGACAGCTTACAACATTTCCTCTGCTGGAAACATTTGTGCATAAACCAACAAAATAGGTTTAACATTTCAGCTTTGTTGCTGTTTTACCTTTTTGTTTTCTTTTTATTTTATTTTCAGATTATTTAGAGTAGGACTCATTGTCCAGAGGTTCATCTATGCCATTTTCTTCTTTAGCCCCATAGAAAATTACATGCATGGTTTTTCCTATACAACTAATCCATTGCAAGTGACAAAAAAGAAACAAAACAAAACAAAAAACAAAACAAAACAACAAAAAACCAGCAGGATGAGATGTAGTTTTAAGTTCTTGACTTTGTTCAAATAGTTTCAAAGTGTTGTACTAAAAAAGTATAGAGAGAAAATACAGAATTATGGTAGACTAACAGAGCTCTGCAATTTTCATGGGGAGTTCTAAAGCTGGTGAAAGCAAGAAGTTTTTCAGTCTGTGGTAACTCCTTAGGATGCAGAGTAGCCTAACTGCTTGTATTATGTGTTACATTCTAAACTGTAACTTTTCTGGCCATCTGTTTTCTCTGTTACTTGTTTCTTATTTTACATTTCTCCAGGCAGTTTCCTGATTCATAAATGAACAGTGCTTCCTTTTTCAAAATTCCTCTTTTGCATGTTTCTCAGCAAGATAAATTAATTTGACTGTGGAAAACAGCAAATGCACATAAAAGCAAATCCCTCCTGCTATTCCGAAAATGCAAGCTCAAAAGAATTTTCCTCCACTCAGTGTTTCACATGATCTTTGGGGCTTGTGATGTGCTAACTCTCCTGTCTTCTTTTGTCGCAGCTTTCAAAAAAATCTTTGAGCAGGGTTATTAGAAGAAGGGAATGCCATTTGTTGCTGTGCCAGGCATGGATTTGCTGCGAAAGCTTTAGCCCAGAGCTCTGCACAGTGGGGATAACACTGCCACAATGCATCATGTGATTGCAACCGTATGGCCTCCCTCAGAGGCAGTGAGGTGTGTTGCAAGTCCAGTCAAGTTTGTGGAGACAGGTCTGAGCTCATCTCTGCCAGCCCTCTGAGCACTGTGCTGCTGCACGTTTGCTCCACCCATGCTCCTTGCCTGAAGAATATTATTCAGCTCAAAGCTGAAAGTTCTTTAGAAGTGTTGCCATGGGACACTACTCGATCTGGTGAGTTTTGGCACTAACTTATGCCATGAAGCAGAGTATGGGCTGGTGCCATGCACCAGTTCACAACTAGCTAGAGTTACTTTAAAGACATCTCCAAAAAAAGGCTGTATGGTTACTTGGCCAGGTCAGCACACAGAATAAATTTCACTGTTTTAAGCTTTTTTCACCACAGCCCAACAGTAAAAGAAATTCTCAGTGATAACGAACTGTGGGTGGCATCATGGATTTTGCAGACAACCTGTCGTGTTTTTCGTGCTAGCTTTGGCCATACAGGAAACTGTTGGTGGAGCTGAAGAGCACTATTTTTTCATTCTTTGTTCTGCTTGATGTCTGGATTATAAGAAAATATCTCTTGAGCTAAGGCTCTGTTATACGTGGAAGGGATGCTTCAAAGTTATTCTGCATTGATACCAGGTGCTGTGCTATTTTGCAGGGTCTTAACTATGTTCTGTTAAGGGTTACTGAAAACACCGTGATCCTCGGTTATTTCTTAGCTGTGTAAACGTTTATTCCCTTCATCCACTTCCCATTATTCCGTTGTCATGCTCTGGACTATAATACATTGATTACCCTCCTTCCGTGACAGCTGTTAGGCAATTTGCAGTGTGTATCTCCCCTCCCCTTCAGCAGCACTCTATATTTAACCCACGTGCTTGGGTCTTGTTTCCACAACTTCTGCTCTGGCCATACATGCCACGTCCCAGCTGAAAAAAGAATTGTGTCCCTTGGGCCAAATTCATTCCTGGAGTTGCTCGATTGAACGCAGCGCATTTATACGGGGCGCAGATTTGGCTCATACCTGACTCTGTCAGCATTGGCTGTGCTGTAACTAGGTAACAAGAGCACTGTCATCGAGAACAGACGGATAGCTTTCTCGGAGATTATGAGAGCACTGAGCACCTTTAAGGAGTGCAGAAATCTGTGAAAGGAGGAGTTGGGAAAAAGGACACCGCTCCTTTTAGAGTCTGTGTAACAGAGCCGATAAGCTATTCCTCTGATGTGATTGAACGTGACTGAATACTGCGGGCTCCTGGACTCTTATTCTATAAAGCACCCACCAGAACAGCACAGGAAAAGATTGGAGGGAACAGCTTCTGCTGTACTGAGAAAGGTACATATTTATATTTTTCTGTTTCTCAGACTTGGCATGATTTGTTTTGTTAGATGATACCACAGTTTTAAACTGTGCTGAATATGAAAGAAGCAGCATTTTCCACGTTTTGACTGGTATTCACTGGCAGGCAGCTAGCTTTCTCAGGGAAAGAGTAGGACATATTTGTGTGTAGTGCATTTCTACTGCATTTCTACTGCATTGCAAACCTCAACAGCTGAAAGCAAGGAGATGAGATAAACCCACCTAAACTGGAGAAGTAATTTACGGATGTAAGTTTGCTAGAATTTGCAACTTATCTGTACTCGAGAAAAAGCTGAATGCAAGTCTGGCTTTAGTTTGTTAATAATTTACCATCAATAGCTGCTTTTATAAACGTGGCGCTCAGCTGTATTTTATGCAGTTCTCATTTTCAGTCAGGAATTCTGTTTCAGCAAAATGTCTATGAAGAAGTGTAACAACAAAAGCTAGGACTTCTGCTTGCTAGCCCTGTTGCTGCTTGTAGAGTTTCTCTCTGCTGCCCTTTAAGGGCACTCACCCCTTACCTCCTGTTCTTTAAAACACAAACTCGTGCTTACACTACTAGCTGCATGTCAGACTGGTGATCTTTATAAACAGCTGTGACAATTTCTGCACATAAGCTTACTGCTTACTGAGCCATGGACTCCTCTAACAAAGCCCTGAGCTCAGATTCAAAATCTCTTGCATTTGCACAGCATTGCAGTATTTAAGTGCCGAGGAAAAATTAACTGATGTTCAGCTTTAGTTCGATAAAGAGCTTAACCACACTAACACTGCAAACAACTTACTTGTCACTCAAGTTGAACAATACTTCTTAGCAGCCTGGAGTTGGTATCGTGTTTATCTCTGCCAGTCCCACACTTTCTGCATTCCTTTGGGATCGCTGGAATTAGAACTGATGAGGAATTTTCTGAAAAAACATAATTTTGGCAGGGGTCATTGAAACCAAAACTTACTGTGTGAGGCCATCCATACCAGTTTTGCTAAGACTTTCAGGAGGGATTTCTCAAAACGCAATTTCTAGCTAAAACATGAGAAACTCTGCCTCCACTCCAGCTATTTTTCTGGGGAAGGCATTCCGCCAGGATTTGAAGCAGGCTGCTTCTTTTCACACAGCGCTTTGGTTACCCGCTGTGCTGTGGCAGATCCCACCTTGCCTGGCCTGCTAGAGCAGTTTATGTTCATAGAGATAAACCTTCAGTTCAGCAGCAATTTCCTTCATGTTCTTTCAGACTCCTCAGTGAACATCTTCGCTACCACGTTTCCATCGTTCACTCTCTCTGGCCCAAAGAGCAGCTTGTGCAGAGCAGAAAGCTGTGCTGGGACAGACAGATTTGCAGTAGATCAGCAGGTAGCCTTGGAAGCAGGTCAGGACCACACAGTGGAGATTTGGGATAGTAGGAGTTCAGTCCTTGGTCCTTGTGACACAAAGAGCACAATATTGGTCTGTTACAATAATTAATCTTGGGGTAAAGTTTGGTCGTTTCTCTTTCAGCCTTTTCTCTCTTCTGCCATTTTTAGGGCAGAATCATTCAAAAGAAGCTTGTTCATCCCCTGGGGAACACAAAAACCTCAGCTGGAAAACTTTTTCCAGGCCAGATCATGGTGTGCTGACAGGCAGAACACTCTGAACTTTCTAGGAGTTCTCTGCCTCCCAGGTGGGATTTGTGCTGTTAAGCTGAGCCGTCCTAACCAGCTGACTTCAAGCACTGGTGCAAGTAGTACAAACACATCTAGACTTCTGGAGTGAGGGAGTACAAAAAAAGTGCTTCCTAGAAATACCTGGAAGGGTCTGAATCCTGACAAGTGCTGTTCTTATCCTTAAAGAATTCTTTCTCCAGGCTTTGGTTTTCATCATGCACAGTGTTTATCAGGCCAGTCTGAATCACAGCTCAGCAGATCCACATGGGCCTGCCTGCTGCATGGAGATGTCAGCCTGTGAGGCCAGCTTATTGTAAACCCTGTGGGGCCACATAACCCGATGTAAACCTTTCCTTTGGGTGCCAGTACTGATGCCATTCAGTCCATAGTTATTGCAGAGGAACTTTTAAGTACATAGCAGTTATCCTAATTGAAATCTGTGGAGAATGGAGTTAAACACTCTTACGAAGCTTAGTTGTTGGGGCTCCTTGGTAGGCAGTAAGTACTTTTCTGTTCTTTTCCTTTTCTCCAGTGAAAAGAAACTTGTATTTGCTTTCTTGCAATCTAAGAAGGAGGAAAAGGAAGATGAAAGGACTGGGGAAAAGAAAGTCAGGACTTTTATTTATAGAAGTCTGATTTTTTTTTTTTTTTTTTTTTTTTTTGTAGTCGTGGTAGCTAAAATGCAGTTTGAAAAAGCCTAAGAAGAGGAAATTTGGGTTTCATGCAAGTGAAAATTATATAAAATTTGTTCAGCTTGCTTTTATGATGTCAGTGGAAAATGTGAATGTCTGATGCCCAGACTGAGTTTCCATTGAGGCAAAGCTATTTGCATTTGGCAATACTGTGATTATTCTTCACAGTGTTGCACTCAATTGAGAACAAGTGAACAATAATGAATAAGAGGTAAAAAGATTATTATTTTTTTTATTTTTAGAAGGTCTAAAATATGAAGCTGTTCAATCATTTTCCCTACAGCAACAGAACACAATATGTCTGGCAGAAGTTAGTTTAAACTTTCTGATCAAAATACTCTGCCCTTCATGCTCTGGAAAAAGATCAAGAAAAGCAAAATGCCACAAAACAGAGATTGCCTCAGTCAAGAGAACTTGGACAAAGAGTCAGGAATGCTGTCTGGGTTGTGGCACAGCACACATCTCCGCCTACTGCAGGGAAGCAGACGTTCTTCCAAATGTGCATAGAAACATGCCAACTCTTCTGCACTGTTTTCTCAAGTGCTCCTTAAACAGCTAATACAGCCTTACTAACAGGCACATCCTCCACTTACTTTAATGCATGCACCTAAAGGCATAATTTCAGCACAAGCTTTTAAAAGGCTTGAATTTAAACATCCTGAAAAACGTTTTCAACCTTTTTCTAAAGGCAGGGGGCACAGTACCTGCTTCACACAGGTGTGTGTAGGAGGGCTTAATCGTAAGTTATATGGCCTTTATAGAACACCTCTAGAGATCTAATCGTTGGTTATTGCACACGTAGCAGCAGCATCTCTGCAAGTAGTTCAGGCCTCGCTGTCCCCAGGCACTCCACTGTTGTAATCCATTTCTATTACCATCAACACTGATGGAGATCAGACTGATGGAGAGATTCTTCTGTGGAAAAAAGTGAAAGGGTATAAATCTATCAAGCACTCCCCGTTCACCAGGTTGTGTGAGCTAATCAAGTCTAAATTAGATTCTGAACCCTTTAGCATCAGAATGTTGAAGGACTGTCTGGGTTCTTGGTAATAAATCCTTGAACAACCAACTGCTATTTGGCAGTTAGATCATATGCATGAAAAATTAAGGCAGAGTTGAATGTAACATCGTTCCTCAGAGGCCTAATGAGTAAGCAGGCTGAAATCACTTAGGCAAAGTATATGAAGCAGTCTTTGTTTCTGCATTTCCCCTGTTTTTCATAAACTCAAGACTAGTAATTTCATAGAGGTGTTGGCTATCTCAGTGTCCCGGAATGGAGCCATCTGGCTAACACAGATAAGATCACTGTGTTCTTCCATAGCAAGGACTTTTCTGCTAAAAATTAATTCAGCTTCACAATACTCCCAGTAATGCTAACTTTCTTATGGCAGCAGAGGTAAGACAACTCACACAAGGTCAGATTAGATAACTATTGCCAAAAATAGACTCAAACCTAAATCCACTGACTTGGGGTCACAAGGTTTACTCTCATTACATTGATGGAGAATGGTAGTCTGATGTCTTTGTAGAAAAGATTTTTATGATTCCTGAAAGACCTTTATTGTAATCTGTGGTGATACATCTGGAATCACCTGTGCAAGAATGTTCAGGTAGAGAACAGGATGCATTGCTTTGTGCTCCAGCCCATGACACTTTTATACTTGCAGAGAAATTGGAGATCCTATAGAGGTAAGAGGGGCAGGAATCCTCTAACTTAACAACTATTGCCATTGTACTAGATCCCTAAGTTTGAGCCAGGATTGTTTTATAGCCACTGGAACAACTTTCCTACGTTATTATAGGCAGCTAAGTTGGAATAACAAATTCTCATGTTTTCTGTAGGCTTCTTTATTTCAAAGTGTGTTTTTTAATCTCTGTAATATAAAACAGGTATTCCCATTAAATGATAATAGTTTGATTACAGTTGGCAGGGAAAACTACTGAACTACTGATTGAGTTGTGATTTGGTCTCATAAAGCCAATGGAATGAGTAAGAGTAGATGTGCAAGAAAATAATCCACTGCCTTGAAAGGCTTGCCAGTAGTTGGACAGGTTTGGGCATGAAATTTTAATATTCTTTATTTTAAACTCTGTCTTTTAAACTCTATGAAAATAGATTTGGCTATAAGTGTTATTCATCTCTTTCCGTGATGTTATCCATCCAGTTTTCTGTTTATTTACACATATTACCTACTATTTTCCACTTCAGATGTTAGTTTTTAAAGAACTGGGTCACATTATCGGGGTGTTTCTAACACACAGAAGAGACTGCAGTGCTAACTTGTGCATTTGGAACCTCATTAAATCATAATATGGAAGTGAAGGTTTTTACCTTCATGCATGTCCATTCAGTGAAGTTATTAAACCATGTGACCTCAGTTGCTCCTAATTAATACCTCTTGGCCTCTAGACCCTTCCCTATCTTCGTAGCCCTATCCTTCCTGAGCAGCAGTTCTATCTGGAAGGGACTGCTCACCAGAACTACTAGTGCATAGAAGGGAAAAAGAAAGTTCGACATTCAGACCTTTGTGATCCTGTTAAGACAAAGAACCAGGTTCATGTCAGCTACAAAGCAAAACTCCAAGCCTGAGAAGGAGGATGTTTGTGTGCTAATGGTGCTGGTGAGCCCTGAAAGGAAGCATCTCAAGTCAGTCTTTGCAAGGAAAGCATTGTATAGGAAAGCTTTAGTACTGGTGACTGTTTGAAATAAATACTTTCAGCTGCTCCAAATTATGCTCACAGTGCAACTAAGATAAGTAAATGGGTGAACAAACATCAGCTGTATGTTGAGCGTGTCTCCATAGCAACTCAGTCAGCTTCTGAACTCAACATGTGCTCTGCACAATGACTCAAATTTAATGCAGTGGTATGGGTTTTCCCACGTGTGATGTGTGCCTGTACAGCACAGAGGGCTGACCGTCCTAACATTTAGGACTTTTGTGAGACAATCCTAGGGGAAGTGAGAACAAGTATACTGCAGACCTTAGTTTGGCACCCTTTGAAAGGCTAAATCAATACTCGAATATTGCTTACTTATCAGATCCTTTGTTCTGTGGCTCCTGCATGGAAATAAACATAACTTTCTTTATGCTGGCTTGTCTGAAACCCATCAGTAAACGGCTTTGAGGGGATTTGTTGCTTGAGCTGTAGAGTGACATCTGCTGAGCTTTATGTTCACGTGTCCTGAACTCACAAACAAACACACCACCCATGCTGCGCACATGCAGGCACTTGCAGCTGGCAGTGAATTTGAGGGGAAGAACAGGCACAGTCCCATCAGTAATTGCAGCTGGTCCATCAGAGTAATAGAATATGCCCTTTAGTTACATCTCTTGAATTTCATGAACCTAGACTCTTCTCTGGTTCATGGATTTAGCTTTACATTTTTATAACCAGTGAGAAAGCATCTCTGCTATTAAAAAAACATACGTAGGTATATTTTTTTCCCCTCAGAAGTGTCAGATTGATGGTTCATGTCAAAAGCTTCCTTTAGCCTTAAGAAAGGCTACCATCTTCTGTGAACCACCCCTCCCGGCTCCCTCTGCTGCAGGCACTAAAAGGAGGGAAGCAGATGAATTCCTTCCAGCTCTGCTTCTCTGCAGAGCATGCAAGAAGGGCAGGTGCTAGCAAGGAGATCTGAATGCCCATTAAAAACTTGTCCTGGGAACCGATTTCATACAGAATAGTACCTGTGCCCAGTGTCTGCTGATCCTTGGCTCAAAATTAGAGTGAAAAGTTTCATATTTTCTTACTAAAACTTACAAGTTTCCCAGTGTTCAGAAATCAGTAAAATGAGATCGCATGCAGAATCTAATTAAGATTTGGAATCCTTTGAAAACTAGTTAGAACAGATTCGGTCAGAGCGCTTCTCATGCAGCGGCACGCTGGGAGCCAGGGCTGCGCAGCTGCGTGGGGGAAGGGAGCAGAGCATTAAATAAAGCTACTTGTTGACTGCATGTAAAGTAGGCTCGTAAAGGGAGCGCCGCGGAGCACCGTCCATTACCGAGCGGCAGGGAGGGATTTCCAGCAACTCGGTACAATATCGTATAATATCATAATTATGCGGTGTGCGCTGCTGTTTAACATGGTAGGTTATGCGTGATTTGGGTGAACATTTACAAGAAATTATAGCTCTCTCATGGACCACCTTAACTCTGGTTGTTTTTTTTTCTTCCTCTTTCTTTCCAGATGCTGGAGAGCTCTTCAGTCCTTTTGTTCATTGTCTTCGTTCTGCTTTTCATTTCCTTGCTCTGCGTGGTACTCATCAGGAAAAATGGCACTGCTGCCCTGATCTGGCATGAAATAATCAAGGAGAAAATAACCAATTTCATCATGAATCAGAGCAAAGAACAGAGGATTTTAAATTTTGTGTTGCAGAATGCAGTCCGAGGAGACCCCTGTAGTGTGATGGAAACTATAGATAAATACTGCTCTGAGAAAGAGTGGGCCATGAATGTGGGTAATGTAAAAGGTAATTGAAGCAGGGGTCAGCACTTGAAGGATCCTTCGAGACTAACAGGACACAGGACATCTTTCTGTGTGCTCATGGTCAGTCCTCTCTGCTGCAAAAAAAATCCCACCACAGCTTTGTGGTCAGCGGAGTGGTTCTGTAAACATTAATGCATGCTTGTGCCAACATCTTAGAGGAGGAGGATCTAGTTAGTAATCCAGCAAGTCACAGCATCAAAATGTAGTGTGGTGTGCAAGTGTGTAAGAAGAGGGGGACGACATGGAAGAAATCTAGAGTTATGTTGTGTCTTAGGTACCACAAAGGGTGTCCCTGAAGCATAATTACTTCCAGCACTTTCAGATCCTTAGCTGAAAGTTACTGAGTCTGAAAGAAAAAAGAAAGAAAGAAAAAAAAAAAAAGTAGCAAGTATTTTAAACTTTTAAAAGAGTTTTGTAGCTGCAAGCATAAATGTAAGTTAATGTTGAAGGGAGAGGTCCTAGCCACGTAATACACAAAAGCAGTTATCAGATGTTATGGCTATTGACCAAGTAAGTCATCTCATTCTTGTCTCCCAAGGGAAACTATGTGGACAAAAGTTTTCTTTTTCTTAGCCGCAGGAAAATTGCAGTCTATTAAAGAAGACTGTGATGGCAAAACGTTAACATGTTCACCATGAATTAGACACCAAAGTACCTCTTACTAGGAAACTGCAGTGAAAATTTGCTCAATCTGGGATTAACATAACTAACGGAGTACAACTGTCAGCACTGTAATAAAAAAGCTTCTCTGCAAGGGGTACATTTAGTGAAACTAGCTCCTCTGCGTGCCAGGTGGTGAGGTTATGGCAGTAGGAATTCTCAGAAATATGAACTTGGACTATTTGGGATTATATTCTTCAACATTTCACTCTAGTTTTCCTCTGAGAAAATGGCTTCTCTATCAGAGCCATCAAAGTTAGTGTATCCTCAGTTCAGAATGACCACATGATTTCAGAATGCAAGTATTAACACCACACTGTTCATAAACAAATCAGGTAATTCAATGTATGCACCCATTCAGGCAGTCTGTGGCTCAGATTAAAATCCCTTCAGATACTTCTTATGATTAGCTATCTAGTTTCTAGCCATATAACTAAGAGGTGAGTTTTCAAAGATACATTCAGTTTTTCAGAAGGACTGCACATGCAGTAGCACTACACTGTCACTTCTTTTTGAGAACTGTTTTTTAGTTAACAATTGACTTTTCCATCCCACAAATTCATCTAGTGAATTCAAATATCTTGCAACTTATGATTAGACTTTTTCCCTTTAAAGACAATTATTTAGACTGAGATGTTTTGTATCAGGCTACTACTTGTAACATTTGCAACAAATACAAGCACTCAGAAGTCAGGTCTGGAAAAACACACCACATTTTTCCCTTGTAACACTAAAAATACTTAAATCAGGTAATTCCCCACTCAAAAATACACAAAACTAAGATTTTTTTAGTTGAAAGTTTGCATTTTGAATCTTCAGATGTTCATTCTGTTAGAAGTTCACCTGTTTCCATTTTTTTTCAGGTGTAATTCTGGACAAGACAGTGGAAGAGATCAATCCTAAAGTTGCACTGGAGCTGGGAACATACTGTGGCTACTCAGCTGTTAGGATTGCTCGGCTGCTGAAAGCAGGTGCTCGTCTTCTCACTGTGGAGTTCAACCCAGAATTTGCTGCTATAGCTAAACAGATGATTGAGTTTGCTGGAGTACAAGATAAGGTACGTGCCGTTTGTCCATAGCAAGCACTGCATGGAGAGTGGGACTTTATCCACAAAAAGAACATTAATGGGTTTAAATTTGTTACTCCATTTGAGAAGAAAGTACAACTCCATAAGCAAAGCTCATAGTGACTATAAGAACACGGGCCTGGAAAGAGGCTCCTGGGTCCATTATTTCATTGATTACAGTCACAAGGCATCAGCACCACACACAGTTCTTATCATAAAATTATCAACCACTGTTGCAAAACTGGAAAGACTTACTGTCATTACTGAAAATTGGACTGCCCACAGACTCCTCTTGGTAATCAGGAACTTTTCTACAATTTCTATCCCACATTTATCCATAGACATTTTGTTTTCCTTTACTGTTATATCAACAGCTCCTAAATTTAGCTCCTAAATTCAGTCCTGTGCCTGATCTCTCACAGAAGTACAACTGAGGACTCAGAGTATTACCTCTCAAAAGCTGGACTACTGGTTTTCTGTATAAAAATAGGAGGTTCAGCACCAAGAGAACTGAACCATAGCCAATTCTTTTACAAAAGTTCACAGAAGAGATTTCATTTTGTGAACATACTTCACATAAGATACATTTACCCAAATATAATTGGTCACAGTACATACACATATGCACCTAAAGTTTGCCTAGTGTGAGATGTCTCAACACCTTCTATGGTTGGCTGAGAGGCAGGTACTTCCAGTCTGTCATCCATCTCAGCCCCAGGCAGTTACCTACAGCAGATCACAGGATTCACACCCAAGAAGTGTCATTCTATCGACCAGCCAACCCATTTCAACAGAGATGATAAAACTATTGGAAGTAAATCCCACCTTGAAGATGAGATCCTCAGAGATGTTTCTTAACTTCTTGATGAGAACCTGAAATAATAGTGACATCTAAAATTGCACTTCCCTCCATCTGATTTAATCATCTGATGAACTGTGAGTCATAAACCAGACAGATTTCCTTACTATTTTTTCCTTCCACTTACAGAATATGACACTTGTTTAACAGATCAGTGGGCAGCAATTTCTTTCAGCTTACCAGTATTTATGCCAGAAAACCTGTAAGGGAGGTACAATAGGCTCTGTCCTTCCTCCTTTCCTGGCCATATCAATTTTCTATATGGTAGCTTCTGGATGTATTCTAAAGAATTGTATGCTTTTCATTTTCTGCTCCACTTTGAACTTCATAATGTAACTGAGATGCAACTAAAAAAAATTCATAGAAGTATTGTTTTCAACAGAAGATTCCCATCTTTCCACTGAAGAATCATGTTATCTAACAAAAACAACAGGTCACTTTTTTTTCTCACCTCTCCCTCTTTTTATAATAATAGAGAAAAAAAGTATTTTGGAACATGAGTGAATTTAACTGCTTAAAAAAAAAAACAAAAGCAAACAACAAAAAAGAAATCCACATGACCCAACTCTACCAAATAATGGTAGAAGCTACATTCTGAGCCTCAATCTGAGGTTATATTGAACTACAAGCAGGATCATTGATGTCTGGCCACAATTTAAAATGAGCTAGAGGCATGTTCTTAATGGTTTGCAATTCATCAGATGGATTTGCATTTCAGGTAAAACTCCTAGAAGGCCCCTCAGAGGTAATTATCCCCCAGCTGAAAAAAAAATATGAAGTGGATACTCTGGATTTTGTCTTCGTGGACCACTGGAAAGACAGATATGCACCAGACACCATCCTGCTTCAGGTCAGTTTGCACAATTCCAGTCTTAAAAGTACCAAATGTCTGTGAGGCCTATATTCCAAATGAAGAACCCTCTCCTCTGTAAAACGAAGAAAGACAGTCAAAATAGCAAATATATGAGAAAAGAGGTTTGGGGGACAGGATCCTAAACTTTTATCTGGGAACTGCATATCGCTGCTCCACGTTTACTTCTCCAATTTCCTCAGTACACCCTTTTCTGCTTGGAATTGTGGTGCCAGCAGGACTTTCTGATGAAATACTATTTTGTTAGCACAGCTGCGTTATCATCTTTCTGGGAGCCTTTTTTACACCTTATTATTTGATTTTACACCAACCTTAAGAAAAACAGTAGACTGCTCCAGAAAAGCAATTGTTAGGGAAGTTCTGCCAAACTTTATCTGCAGCCCTAAATGAGGAAGAATTTTGTTCGTTTCGTTCCAACATCCCATAGCCATTAGTGTTACAAAACAAGTTGTAACATCAGTAGGCATTGAGAGCTAACACTGGAAGTGAGGTAACTAAATACTGGAGTACTTATGGATGGAAAGATGTTTCCAAGTGTTAAACTAAGATTCACGTTTGGATTTATCAACACAGCATACACAGACTCTCCTGGCTTTGGCACTGCAGACTGATAAAACTTTCTAGAACTGCTTCTTTGGATGGAAGTGCCATTTTTCAGTTATTTTCCTCACAAATGCACCTTTTTTTTTTCTTTTTTTTTCTGCAGCTGCCTCCTACATGCAGAACCCACCATCTTCCTTTCTGATCCCTGCTTAAGGCTTACAGAAATATTTTCTCATCCAGGCTCTCTCCTGTTTATAAATTTCATTCCTGTTTTCCTGATAGCTGCTCAGAAAGGAAAGTTGGTGTTACAAACAGCCAGTATTGAATTTACCAGGAGCTGAAGAAAATGCTTCTCTCTTCAGTTATTTTGAATCCAGAGAATGCTTTCTTTTAAACAGGCTGTGTAATGATAACTGAGGTCTTTCCACCAGGAAGAGATAGCTGCACACTTATCAGAGCTTAACCCCCATAACATGACCAAAACAAACAGGCAGTTCACCTCCAAATTTGTGATTTGTCTGGTGCATCTGTGAGACAAATTTGCTTTGCTTAAAAACTAAGAAAATTCAGAGCAGAAAGAGGTAGAAAAACTCCCCACTTTTTCTCAGATGTTTAAAACTTTCTAACTCAGTTTTAGCATCTATTTCAAATTGCCCAGGCAGCATTCCTCTTCATGCACATCTAGAAAAGCCTGACAAACAATCTGAAATCCTGGTGACCAGTGGGAAATACGTGTCACTTGCAGGCTTACATGAGTTGCAGGCCAGAGGATGTTTGCCTGAATATTGCAAGATAATCACGTCTTGTGGAAATTTGTCAAAGTGATCTTGCTTGTGCACTAATCCTGCTTCACACCCTGCTCCTGAACAGAGCAGCAGAAAGCTGTACAAGGTGAGAGGAAAGCAAGCTCGGAACATCTCGCTTATTCTGTTAGCACATGTGGAGTTTTACTAGGACAAGCCAATGCAGACTGGTACATTCCAATCTCTCAGATGACCTTGACAGCCACTACAACGTTTTAATGCCGTGTTAAAAAAAGGTGTCAAACTTAAGGCATGACAGCCAAAACAAAACCCACTTATTAATCACGTACCTGTGTTTGGAAACGATACAAGCAGCAAACTGCACTCCTCCACTGCACTTGATTTGTTATCTCTGAACCCAAATGACCCAACTTTATCAGCATCTCTGTAATGTTCCGCCAATTGTGTTAGCAGAAGTAAATCAGAATGCTAAATGTGACAACAAAGGACTGAGCTCTCTGGACAGAGAGTTGTTCAGCTTCTCCTATGTCTTTTCTTCCTCCCTCCCAAATCAATGGATTTTTTATGCATGCACTTTAACATGACACAGTTAATACAATAGCAAATCGCATACAAGACATCATCAGCTTAACAGCCACCATGAAGCAATTTCTCTTCTTTTTAGGAATGCAGCTTGCTGAGGAAGGGCTCAGTTCTTCTGGCTGACAATATCATCTTCCCAGGAGCTCCTGAATTTGTTAAATATATCCGCAACAACCCCCGTTTCCAATGCAGTACCTACCCATCTCAGCTGGAATATATGGAAGTGCAGGATGCTATGGAAAAGGCTGTGTTTTTGGGATAAAGACATCTGTTAATACTCAGTCTTTGTTTCTAATGACATAAATGTAACTACACAGGTTAACTTGACTGTGCTTTACATTTTGCTGTTTGTATTTTGAAACTTATCACCTAGTGGGAACCATTTTTTATCAGGTGGAAACCAAGATCTGGAGTAAGTAGGGCATCCACTTAAAGGCCCATTCATTGCTTCACATTATACAGCAAACCCAAGGTGATCAACATATTGTCAAACAACACAGTCTGTTATTTTGAGCTCAAACATGAACAACCACAGTTGGTAAGGTTACAGTAACATGGAAAAAGCCACTCAATTTCTAAGAACTTATGTTCTAAAGCTGAACTGCCTTACCATTCTCGAGTGTGACAAAAGCATGCATGTTGCAAGAGAAGAACTCAGAAACCCTGGTTATGCTAAACTTATTTTCATGCCACTTCCAGCAGTGAAGGTTCCTATAATAATGTAAGATGCATTTTTGCATGGCTGAAAATGTTAATTATCTCCATGCTGAAGAAAAGGGCGCATACTGAAAGAAGACAAAGCTACACAGTGATGGGAAAGTGTAACAGAATTATGCATAAGACAAAGAAAAAATTATTATATCTGCACATGCAGGGAGAATTGGAGAAGCAAGCAGATTAAAATGAACACAACATAACAAAAACCAGGTTGTTTCTAACAGAATATCAAAATGACAACATCACTGAGATCTTGAGAAAATACTACTCATCCCGTCGTTACATTTACTCACTCCTTTATTATACTGTATATATATTGTGTGTGCATTTGAGAGGCAAGGCAAGCTGCTTGCTCTAAAGCATTATGTATGTTTAGTGAGAATGGGTTTTACCAGGTGGGTTCTGCACACCTTGTTTAACCTATGAGTTGTAGTTAGCATTGAATGGCAAGGTTTATTAGTGAGAAGATTTATAAAACCAAATCTGAAGTCTCTTGACTCACCTGAACAATACAGAAATCCACTCTTCTTTCCTTCTATGCCCTGCTGTGATTATATAATGAGCCAATGGCTGCTTTTATGAATAAAAACTAAAAAATAATAGAGAAGAAAAGCGACTTCCTCTGTTTTCCATGGATTCTGCACTGCACTTGAGATTTCCAGCCTCGGAACAACCACAGAAGCACTGAACCGTTCAAAACCAGAGGTAACCTCTTTCCTGTAATTTTCATCAGTGATTCTTTCAGACTTGTTAGCAGTTTCTTCCTTTTGCAGCTCACCTTTCTAAAGAGGTATCTGTCCTGGCCCAGGTGCTACAGAAAATCCATCCTGAGGACACCAGTAATGAACATTGTAGAAAATTACCCCACAGTATACAAGAAAAAAGTGTTACAGGCGAGGGTGACACAGTTCAAAAGTAGACCAAGAAAGACATGGTGAACTCCCTTAGAAGCAGGTACTCTCGTTACTGACAATTCTCAATTCGATATCAATGGGTCAAAATCTTTCAGGTGATTCAAGCAACTTTTCTAAAAGTTTCAAAGAAGAAAATAATCCTTAAACCTGTTTACTGGCATATATGAGTTTTCAGAGTGCAGTGGAAACCCTGCGTGATTGCAGATGACCAGATTTCTTTTCGTGTGCAGCTACAGTCATGTCTTCTAAGATTCTTCTTTCATTTCTAGCTTTAAACACTTCTGCATCTAAGCAGACACTCCTGCCAAAGCAGGGCACTGAGCACAGACTGGCAAACAAACCGAAGTCTCAGAGATGGGTGCTGATGGGTACCTTGGCAGGGACAGACGGTTTCTGCACTTTTACAACAGAGAATCAGAAAAATAAATTCCTACTGCTATGTAGGCCCAAATTGCTGTCTAAGAGACCATCAAAAAATTAGGAAAGGAGGGAACTTGTAGAGTTAGCTTGGGTATTTCAATAGATGCATTAATAGATAAGGAACATGCAGTATGTGTGCTTATGTAACTGCCACCTTGTAGTACAAAGAAGATAGCACCCACATGACAAGCTGTAAAAAAAACAACAAAAAACAGTGCATCATCAGATTGTTTACAAAATTTTACACGCAGGATCATTTTTTCTGCTTGACAACACTTTTGAAATGCTTGTAATTATTGGTGACAAAGGATGAAAAGGAAAATGCCTGATTAGATGACTGGCAATTAGGAAATAGGCTTTTGGTCAGTTAGCAAATGTGATCTTGAGCCACCAGTATAAACATGTGAGCTATCCAAGGGAGAAGGATTACTTTTTAAAATAAAGTCATGCTTTGAATTCTGTAAGAAGCAAAAGGCAGACAATCGTTCTTCTAATTCAAATATATTCTAAAAACATAACGAGTGTTACTGCAGTATCAACCTATTGTAATTAGAAGACACAAGCTATTCTTAGATGAGCCAGTTACGGAATGGGGCACCTGGAAATGTGTTTAAGGGCTGCTGTGAGCACATCAGTGATAGAAAACTTCAAATTGACAGAACTCTTCTGAAACACAACCATCAGCCAATTCTCACGTCACAAATGATTGATCCCACCAAGTACTGTTAATTAAGTTTCATTCTGGAAATGACAGCTGCTCTCTTTGCAGTCTTAGTGATTGAGGCAAGACATTAAATTGAGGCCTGGTTTCTGCTCAACCTCTCTGTTACCTCAAAGGGACAGGACATCTTTCAAAATATTGAACTGATTCATTAAATCAGTATACAAGGGAAGTGGAGAATTCATGAGGAAGTCAAAGCCAGCTGAAGTTCCTTTTGGTTTCTACTTTAATACCGAATTAAACATAATAGCACTGGGGTAGCAATCGTTACAGAGGAAATTACCCAGCAGAGCAAACAGCACCTTGTGTTTGTACAGGAGCTGCCTCCTCCTGATACAAGGAAGTGGAAGCACCCTATAAAAATTTTGAGCTGTGGGTCAAAAACATCAGATGCATACGTGAGCATCCAGAAACCCCTAGGAGAGCAGGAGACGACTGAGATCCGAACCATCCCCAAAAAAGACAACACCCCCAGGGCTGCGATGCACGCTTCTTTAGTTGATTTGAGCCATCAATCAATTAAGAATCAGTTATTAAGTATCACATGAATAACAGCTTGCTATGTTTGTGCACTTAAAAATCGTAGAATAATTTTAGTGTCTGCCTGTAGAGCTGAGCTGATGGGCCCACTGCTAACCAACAGCTTCCCACTGCAGCACAGCACCCACCGCCAGCACCATGCTGAGGTTACACCACTGCTCTTTAGTTACACAGGGATCTTCACAGTGAGACACTGAGGCAGAGAGCAGTAAGGGCAGAATGTTCTCCCGAGACACTGTTGAAACCTGAGCAGGTGAGGGCTGTGATATTTCCTGCCCGTTGTTACCAGGTTACCTTTCACCTGCAGGACTTGCTGCCTCCATTTGCCCAACCTGCGATAAGCTGAAAATGAAATCACATTGACAGCTATAAAGGTCAGTTGTAGAAATAGCGTATTTGTGTTAGCTCAGTATCTTACCTACAGCATCTGCTATTCACTGTCATACTACTGCATTCTGAGGGAAAAAAGAAATCAGATTCCTTATTTCAGTACAATACAGATGCTACTTTGGAACAAGATGCCAAGCTCAGGAGCTCACATCTTACCCACCACATTTGAAAATAGATCCTCCTACCACCAGAACAGAATCTGGAAGTGACTTGACAAGATTCCTAGGGATGCATGACGCACTGCACCTGAAATACAGAGGGAAAGTGAGCTGAAGAAACCTTCCCAGTGCTGTCAGCAAGCATCCACAAGTAAAAGGAACCTTACAGTCCTCTGAATGGTACAATCAGGCATTAATATGCAACAAACTCTTGTGGTCAGCAATGGTTCATCAACCTTTAACTCACAGAAAATCCAACCTGAACTCTGCAAGACCCTGCACAACACTCATGTCAAGATTCACAGGGTTTTGTCACGTTTCATGAATGTCAATAACCATAACATGTTTAGGTGAAGCCCTACTGACTCTCTCAACACAGATGAATGTGCCAGGGAGAGGTACTACTCAGAGAGTTACCCCAAAAAGATGTGCCAGTCACTGGTTGTTACTTGGAACACTGGCTTGTCAGTATAGGGTTTTTTCCCCCAGCATGGTAACAAATGTAAATTGTTTAGGACATCTCCAAAATAACATTTTTTCATCGAAACCAAATCTCATGCATACCTATGATGAACTTAAAAGATTTTCTGTTATTATTTTACACTTACATTTTTGAGAATATTTGCAGATATTTCAGAGATGTGAAATCTCTGTAAAATTACACAAATTTTACAACCAAATTGGCAGAGGTTAAATAGCTTCTCAAATGGAAAAGACATCATCAAGTTAGGTTTGTGGTCCCAAATGTGCAGTTCTCTGAGCAGTGACTGAGGTGTCTTCCTCAAAGAAGCAGGCCTGTGCATTAAAAAGGGGGGAAAAAACAGCCTAGATTCCAAAGGCCCTTAGAGGACTTTGTGCTACAACTACAGATATGGCAATAAATCAAACATTTCCAGGTGTACCAGTTTAAAGGATATTCCAATTGCCCTCATTACCACTGACCTTTTACTAACACAGAGCGCTGACCTCAGCTAGCGTTGAATAATTCCCTGCCACAGAAAACTGCTGTTGCAAAGCCAAAAGAATATTTGAGATATCTGATATAACAAAAAGATAACCAATGGCACATATATTCTTTCCAGGCATGGTTTATTGAAAACACACCAAATTGTTATCCTACATACCTGGTTTTCTAACAAGCATTCTACTTGTCTGCATTATGGAAAGATCCTATAATAATAATACATTCTGTCACGGTAACATTTGTTCCATGAAAAGCATAATCCACCTTTTTTCCTCTCCATAGTGGCAAAATCAAACCATTCTAAGTGTTTCAATTTATAGTACAGTGTAAATACAATGCAAAACCCCACCAGTCTAAACTACAGAGAGAATGTTGAGCAGTATTACAGAAAACACATTGTTGATTTATTTTTCTTTTTTATTCTCCTACCATGAAAATTTTAAGGCACATGATAGTTACAAACACATTAGCTACTAATTACCAGTAAGCTTCTTAGTCTATAGTTACTTTGTTTTTCTGAAAAGTAAGAACCAGATTGGCAGGCCTTGTAGTATCTGCACTATCTTCCTCCTCATTGCAAATGGACTTCCTAACATCCTATCCCGCTGTAAAACTTAAGATAGAATAAAAGAGATTCATAACAACTTCCCTTTAAATGCACTAGATTAGTTACTGTACCAATAAATCAGAGGATTTCTCTGACAAAGATAAGGAAACACCAGATTTTATGGGCATTAAAATGAAAACACTGCGAGAAACTATGCCTATATAAACACCTTCAGAAACTGAGAGTGTAATCCAACCCCAACAGGACAAAACTTCTGGCTGAACTTACTGGCACACTACAGTTTACAGCGAGTGGGCAGCTAGACAGAAGGGACTGTAACCATCTATAATGCATTCATGTGGCTTCTGAAGCTTCACTTACTCCAAGTGCTTAAAATGTGCCTCTCTCTCACAAGCAGCAGAGCCCATAAGCTCAACTTTAAGGCAAGTAACAGAAAGTAACTCACCACCTTCAAGCTAACAAAACTGCTGTAGGAGTGAAAACTGCTTTGCCCAGCATAAACTGCATGCTAGAAGTCATCACTGAAAACTATTGCTCTCAGTTGGCAGGAACTTACTAATTGGCTTTAACAAACATGCCACCCCCACCTCCTTAATGCATCACCTAACAAGTCAGTTCCTAGTCCCCAAGTCAGTCCCTTTTTGAAGTCTTGGCAAAGGAGATGAGATTTCCTTTCCTAATATGTACACTTAGAATCTGTGGGTCTGAACGCACAAGTGTAGAACCAGGACGCTCAGGTGTTCTGCCCGTAAGATTTCTGGCTGCCCAAGCTGCTCCCTGGGGAACATTCCAAGCTGGCAACCATCTTTGATTTGTCAAGTTACACTTACAGCTAAATTACTTTTTAGCTCCAACACAGAATGCAAACAAAATGTCCTTACATCTTGCCTTTCTGCTGGATGCTGCACAAACAGAATCACAGAATCCTTAGAGTTGGAAGGATTGATCACTCATCCACTCAACAGCCCAATTTGATGCTTATCTGACAGTCTTGACACATAATGTTAAGTGGCCCCATCAGTGTTGTTACTTGGTTTTCCATTCTGTTTAACCTCCACAGCCTACTGAATATGCCTGGGCGGTGAGCAAGCCATCTCCTGGGATGAAAGTTCAGCAGTTATTTGCCATCAGAAATCTCTTCCATCCTGTTATCTCAGCCCTTACTGGGCCATCAAATTTCTTCCTCCTCTTTATTAGGAGTCTTGCAACACCTATCTTCTCCTTCCACAACCACCCCTCCCACTTAAATTTCTGCAGGTATAAATCTCTTCTATACATCTCTGCTCTTTGCAGACAGACTGCCTCCAGTTTTCACAGTGGAACCAACAGGAAAAGAGGAGGTCACATACCTGAGCCCTAAAAAACACTGCCTGCCTTTGAGCAGGAGCCTCTAGACCACACTGCAGCATTAGTTACACACACTGCCACTTTCCCTTCTTAACATACTGTCCCTGCTGCCAGAACAAACTCAACAATTACTGGCTTATTTACCCACATTCCAGAATTGCTCAACCAGCCCAGTCACACTTGCAGTAACGAGGAGAGATGGAGGGACAGGTGTGGACACACATCTCACCAATGCATTCCAGACGTCAGTGTGTGGCCACAGACAAAAAGGACATTGGATAAATCACCAAACTGAGTTCAAAGTATCTTGCTAGAGATTTTGGCCTGCGAGCTGATAGTACAAGGCAACAGTCTCATATGCAAGTCATTCCCAATCCATTTTCTTTCCTAATCATCTGAACAACAGCTTGGTGAGAAGAAAAAATAATAAACACGGTAACATAAATGATGCATTATTGGTTATTGCTACATACCTAGGAATTCATTACTGTAAGGCATGGGAAGGGCAGAAGTAAGGTGTCGTTTCCTAGGAGGACGTCTTGGCACGTGGACTTGGTGTTTCACCTCTTATGCACTATCCTTTGCTTTTTTGTTGCAATAAACCATGTTCTCAACCGGAAGCCAAGAACACTTTATTCCAGGGAAAAGGAAGAAGAACAGTTTGCTACAACAAGCCTGGGCAGCCAATTCCATCTAACCTGACAGGGAGGTTTGCTTGACAGAGGATGCAGTATAAATATGAAAAGGTCTTCGGGGGGGAAGTTGGATAGGGGCTAAATTTGCTTCTCAAGTTTTCCTTAGTGTTTTTAGTTTGATTCACCAATGACAGAGACAAAAATAGATAGCCACACAGATGTTGAGTGTCCTTGTAGTGCCCCATTGAGAGCCATATGACACCCGGCACAGGCGGCATGGACATAACTGGCCCCACTCACATCACTTCCCCCTTTCCTGCACTTTTCTCTTCTAACCTCTTGCTGGCTTTGAAATATTTGTACAACAACTAAATCACAAAGTCTTAGCAGAGACTCAACAGTCAGGTCTTTATTTTAAATGAACTTTTGCTCAGACTCCTTTGGTAAATATATGGTTTGAAGTAGATCAGGGACAGACTGACAGCACGGCCCTTTTCTTCAACTGTTCTAATTAGCTACAAAGCAGGTTCCATTGCTAATTACTGAACGTTTTTAAAAAAATCCTTTCATATACAAAAAGAATACACCAAGTACATAACCAAAAGTGATATAAAACGTTTCTGTGTAGCTTGGTTAAAAGGGTCTCCGCGTATTGGCAGAACAAGTATGAAAAGAGCACCATTGATATAATATACAGTCAGACTATGTATCTGGTTTCATTGCCACACTTTATGTCTACACATAGAGAGACACTGCCTCTGACACAGATGTTGATAATCACAGATGCATCTCTGCTTCCCTTGATCTGCTGAGCATTTCTGGTCCAACAGGACTCTCATGCAGGTGAAAACCCCACAAATATTTGCTATCTTAATTTGCTCTGAGCAACTTCACCTTCTCTATGATCCAGAAGTAACTACTGCAATGTACATAGAAGATGAGGGTCAAAAGGGAGGAGGGTGAAGGAGCACATGCATCATCCAAACCACTGACAGCTTCTGGCATCAGTCTTTTTCCCTGAATCAACAAATGCTTCCCTCTCCTGCAAACTACTTTACATGGTTTTATTAACCTATCCTCTGCACAACAATATATATATAGATATATAGATTTATTTATTTATATATATGTATTCATGTCAATTTTTTAATATACTCATGAAGATAGAAAGCTCTTGGTACTTGCTTTTTTTGTGTGTTTTTCTTTTTTTTTTTAATTTTTTTTTTTTTTTAAACAAAAACTTCAGACGTTTACTATTACAGTAATATTCTGGGTGAGGGAAGGTTTTGGATATTTCCCCTTTTGAATTACAAAGGAAATGGCAGGCACTGAAAACCCCGAATGATGTTTGCTAGGCTCAAAAATGTGCTTTCCAGTCACACCACTTCTAGGAGCTTATTTAGAATTAAATGTGGCAACCAAACAAAATCAGCAAAAGCCTCTGATGCTACTGGTGAGATATTTCATTCCTCTTCTGCCGCCCTCTCTTGACCAATGCCTGGAGAAAATCAGTGATCTAAAGTCACTTAGTTCATGGCATTATCAGATTCTGTAGATGCAGCATAGTTCTCTGTTCTCATGAGGTAAAAATCCTGCCTTATCAGAGCACACCATGGCATCTAAGAGGAGAACATCTGCGCGTGGATGATTTTCCTACCACCAAGAACATGTAAGCTCCAAACAAAATCAAGGGAACACAGAAATGATGATGATTTTAAAAATGTCTGATCTGTTCCCTTTATGACATTTTCCACCAGGATCTTTAGCCCAAAGCAAACATGGATCCAACAGTGATAAATTTACCATCAAACATAAATGACAGACCCACCTAAACTGCAGTGTATGTTCAAAATAAGACATCCTGTGAAGAAGCTTCTATTTCTTCCAATGTGTTAACAGCTACAGCAAAATAAACTGTTAATTGTCATCAATGTAACACTGATACGATTAGATGTAAAAGCTCCTTACTGCAATCTTTGAGAATAAGAAAATAAAAAGCCAGCCAACTCCATTTCTCAGTATACATTTCTGAGCCGGGGACATTAAAACCTTCATGTGGAAATAAAAGCAGAGCCATTACAGAATTCAAAAGGCAGAAGTACTGTACATCAGATTATAACGATAATATAGCACTGTGATTGATATAGCTTACTCTAAAAGCAGATTTATACAGCTTGCATCAATTTTGCTATCTACTCTCCAGTTCACTTGGCCAGCATTTAGTATTTTTTGTTCTGTATTTTCTCTTCATTGAAATTCAATAAACCCACTCAACATTCCTGCAATTCCTGTTGAAATAACGAAGAAAACCTCAGCATTTTTCAAAACCCCTTTAAAAGTGTTAGATTCACAGTTCAAAATAAATCCCTCAAAACAAAAAGAAAACCACGGGATCCAATCCATAAAAGTGCTATTATCTTCATGACTACACCTAAGGTATCGTTTCAGATCTTCTGCAGTTCACTTATGAAGCTGTCCTCTTTGCTGCTGCATGACCTTCGCTTCTCATTCTTGGCACCTTCCACATGTAAGAGTCACCTAAGAATGCAGCCAGCAGGATGGAACTTGGATTCTCTTCTCTTGCTTGCTTTACTCTTGCAGGAGTGGGAGGGAGCAGGAGGCAGCTATGTCTGGTGGGAATGTAACTGATTTAAAAAGCAAACTGTCTTGCTGTAAGGCATGGTGCTCTGGGGTTGGCAATGGCAGTCAGTTGTGTTTTCTCCCTGCATTTTCTTAGAATCCGCAGCCTTGTCAGTGATGCAGCGCCCTCCAGATCGGAATGGCAGTGGTGACTGATGAAATCCTGTGTCAATTCAATGTTTTTTTCTCCGCCTCAATTAAAAAAAAATGTGGTTGGACTCTAGGCCTGCAAAATAAAGCCAGAACTGATCAATACCAGCAAGCAACGTGGCACTGGTGATCTCCATCCCCTAGTGGTAGAACAATGAAGGGAAATCCTAATGTATCCCAGTGTATGGGTTTGTTGAAAGGTCTGACTGGGAGAAAATGATCACAGCCTGCATTCAAAGTCCCACCCATACGCATTCACTGCTAAGAAGAAGCGTGCAACACTGGAGGTGTGCAGGCACTGCACACGTTTATCCCTGTCCTCTGGCTGAGCCAACAAGGCAGACTGCACAGCACCGACCAGCTGCATGAGGCCAACACTGCCAGGGGCTGCCTGTGGCTACACAAGGCTACCAGGGGGCTTTAAAGACTGCTCTGGCCAAGCGCTTCCAACCCAGGAAGAGAAACAACCTGCAAACACACAGCACTTGTACTAGAGCCTTAAAAGGAGGAGAAGCATTTCTGGGGAGACCTCAAAAATGAAAACCCCACACATACAAGAGCCCTCTCTCCCACTACTGCATGCGATTTCCATGCCTGATTATGAGAGTGGACAACACTCCGCTTTTTGGAATTTGAGCCTCAAAGGCCTATTGTCCACTCCAATGGCCTTTGCAACCGTTTCTTAGGTGTTCCTTCAGCCAGCCAGGGGCACAAAATGAGCTATTCCAAATGGGGCATCACGTCTGACAGTGACGGATGGTACAACCAGGGTAGAGCACTGTCTAGCAAAACAGCGGGAGACAGATTAGCAGTAGCAGGAAATAAAGGAAGGATAGTGACATTATAAGGGGCTTGGCTCATGGCAAAGGCAGAGAGCTGTAAGGCCACTAAATGGCGCCTTTCTTTAACAGAATAAGAAAGAATTGGGAAGTGGGAGCTTGATGTTTATTGTGCAATCAAAATCACCTCCCCTTGCAAAGTAACTGTGCACAGGCAGCAGCTTTCTTGCAGATGGGCATGGCTTTGTAATTCTAGGGAACCTCAGGGGACGTCCATAAACAGAGAAGGATAAGCTTTTTCTTTTAGTCTCAGGCTAATCCTTCTAATGAGTCTGAAGGGAAGAAAAAAAATCGTTGGAAGTAGAAACACACTATTTAAATTCATTCCCATGGCCTTCCAGGAGAAATATTCCACATTCTGGCTGACGGCCAATCAGTCAAGATACTACTGTGCCGTCTGGTTATTTGACAGATTATTTCTTAATCACACAGGAGTGTTTGATTGAGTTTCATTAAAGACACAATAAATAATATAAATACCACGTTTTCAAATGTATTTTCCTTTCTCTGAAAGGACTCAGTTAGCAGTTAGCCTTGTAGAGATTCCACAGCTAAACAGATCATGCAAAAGACAAGTTAATCACTAGCACCAATTACCATTAAAATGACCTACCATGCATGCAAATTAGACCCAGGAGTCAACAGGCTGGGGTTTAATGTCACGAGCATCCACCAGATTCACCGAAGCCCTGTTACTCCTGTTAATGTTTTTCCTATTTGTGTCATTCTGCAGCACAGGGTGAGGAGTTAAAAGCAAAACAGAGCGGATTAATCAAACAAAGCCACCAAACAAGTCAGCTCAAAGGAGCACAAGGGAAAATTAGTGGTGGAGAAAGAAACAAGATCAGCAAAGGCACAATACCAACAAGAGCACTTGCAGCAGCCAAAGGCTGCACTTCTCTGCCACCCTTATTCAAAATGCTTGGCCACTCTTGAGCCGCAAAGCCTTGGCTATTGAACAGTTTACAAACCAGAAGACCCCAGAGTTCTCTTTCACAGGACAGGGAAAAGCAGCTTTGCTCCAGCTGAGGACGCACCAGTGACTGTTTTTGAGGCACATAACAAGCTGAATTCAGGCAGCCCTTTATCCCTAAAACCAGGAGGTAGCATAAAGTATGGCTGGCACATAACTGAGGTATTTTTTATCCTGTTCCTCTAAAAGCAAAGCGACTGCTGCCTGGAACGCTGGGTTGTGCTTCACCTCAGACACACACTGAGTTTGGGCTGAGTGATATGACTTTGAAAATCATGTCCATGAACTCTGAGTGCCAAAAATAACAAGTATTTGTTAACTCTTCTACCTTAGCCTATTTTCTCTGGAAAGACATCTTCTGTCAAGCTTGTACTGATCAAAATACTCATGTCACTTCATGCATCTGTTCTCACTGCATCCTCATGATACACATTACAACTGTTATGAGGGGACAGAAAGTTTACACCTTTGATACTGGTTCGAGCTGGGCCATCTCTTGTCACTTCAGAGCAACACCGGAGGAGGGAGCACATGCTCTGAATTCAGTAATCAGGTTGTATCAGTTGCAAAAAAACAAACAACCCACAAATGAGGGAGCACAACCACCTCCAAGGGGCAAGGTGAGAGTGTGCTCTTCTGTCTTCACCAGACCCTGTCAAGCAGAAACGTACTGGGAAGGTTTAGACAGGAAGGTGATCACTGGTGGATTACTTTAATAGTGTTATCACACATCTGGACTTAGCAAAGAAGCTGCAAGATGACTAAACAGGAAAACTGTAACGGCTGCTCTCTTATCAAAGGGCTTTCTGAGTGGCAGAGGCTTCCTGAACAACCTACTGCCCTGATTTTCACTTCTAGGACTGTTCAAAAGAGAAAAGGGGTGGGAAGTGAGCTTCCCGCTGAATCTAAGAGATCAGTGTTTCACATCAGCCACATTACTCCAGACCATTTAGTCAGGGCTCACTGGTTCAAAACAGGAAGCCATGTTTGGCACTGCAGAGTTGACACAGGACAATGAGCAATTATATTAAAAAGTTTCACTGGGCAGCCTCCAGCAGAATGCAACCATACCCAGAACTGGCAAATTGAAAAGGAGCGAACTGTGCTTAAAACTGCAGCTGGATTTAAGCCATGCTCCAGCATATACCTTCACAGAAAGGGAGGACACAGAAAGAAATGCATGAATTCACACAGGTGGACTGATACAGAAGGGTACCTTCCTGGTCCACAAACAGTAGAAAGATTTTTCTGCAAATCACATTTTAATTTCACTTCAATACAGTGTTTTTCTTTCAATTCACTCAAGTTTAATTGTTTCCAGTGAACACAAATCACCTGGATTTTCTGATATTATCAGCAATATGCTGAAGGTTATTAAAGGCAGCTTTTTACAGACTAACAATGGTATTTCCTATCACTGATTCTTGGTTCACTGAATCTTTTTTTTTCCCCTCAGAAATGACCTACCTTACAAGCTTGTTTTGAGGCCAGGGAGAAGTTATGGCCACAGCATTGTTAGAAACATCAAGCAACATTTAAATAAAAAGATCCACTGAAAAGGCATAGCAATGAAACAGAAATTGAACAGAATCCACTAAGATACATTTGCACACAACCCTCAAGGCAAAACACTTTATGAAGAGAGATTGTTGTTGTTGTTGCTGTTAAATTAGAAAATGGTCCAAATTTGTTTTTCGAAGGCACTCGGAAGCACATCTCTCCTTCCCCTCCATCTCCTTGGCTCACACCCACTGCCTACAGTCAGGACTCCCAGTGAGTGCTGGTGAAATGCACGCTGCTCACCACACTGCCCTAGACAGATGCACAAGCTGACACGTATTTCTCGTGGTGAAAACAATAAAGCAGTGTGATGTTTTGAAGCGACTGTTCTCAGAATGAAGACTGAATACAGTTATTCACTATGGGAAAGGGAATGCTGCCTGCACAAAGATTTTCTTACAACCTCATTCATTTACAAGGACATATCAATTGCCTGCATTTACTTCTGCACTGGACAGCAGCATTTTGTTTTTATTTCTAGTTAGCCAGTGCTAGGATAGGAAACGCTGCTTTTATCCTAACATTGGGCAAGCAAAAAACAAAGACACCAAAAAAACCCTTTGCAGCCCTCTAGTGAGTAACTGCCCTGTTCCTGCTGAGCACACCAGGCTCGGTTTCTTCCAAAGGCACTGCCTAGCATTAAGCAATAAGGGGAATCTCACTTTCAAAGGTTCTTTCTCTGAGGCGTCCCCTGTGCTGTCGCTGGTCTTGTATTTGCGCTCCTTGTCCCGGTGATCGATGGTAGAGTAGCCATCTGAGGAGGAACAATATGACAGTTAGGCATGGAGCACAACGAAGAGCAGAACAGAGCTGATGTGAGCAGTATTCTTCAGCAAAGAAACAGGAAAACAGACCATCAAATCCCAAAGATGCTGGCAGCCTGCCTCTCACATATGCTCCAGCTCTGAAATTTTACTTTCTCCAGTTTAAAACAGAAAAGCTCTTTTTTTTTTGTATCACTGCCAGATGCTGGCACTCATTAGCAAGCAGAACTGTTTTCATCCCAACCTACTGCAGTTTTGTAGTGTGCCTAAGGAAAGCAGCAAGTTGTCATCTCAAGCCCTGTGGCTAATGAGCTCCAAATTCAGCTCAAATCTTGTGTTCCTTGCTTAGCAGCCTGATTAATTGGCTGTGTTCATTCTCTGAATGCTCTGCAGCATGTTCCCACTCTTCCTGAGCCTGACTATTAACAGGACATAACAGTAATTTGAAATAGGCCCTTTCGATGCATTGAGAAAAGGAGACTGTTGAGCTGGAAGAAATCTTGATGCAAACCCTGCTGTGCCAGGACTGCCTTTCATTCCAAAGCAGCACCTGATGGTGCTTTTTCTCCTGACAACTAAGAAACAATATGAAAGCGTGATTAGCACACAGAAGAAAAGTGTGAGAGAGCATTATAAAGAAACAGCTTTATATATTTCAGAATATTCTCTGCTGTGAATCAGTCCAGCCAGCACAAACCTGGATTTCTTCTCGTGATGCATCAGATTTCCCTCATTATCAGTTACAAATAGATTGTTTCCTGCACCGTAATCTGGAGTAAATGACACTCCAATCTACATATTCCTGTAGGCTTTTGTTGTTACCTGTGTAACTGAGAGATCATTGATGTTTTCACGTTCTGACAAACTGGGCTCTTAGAAGACCACAAAAAGTTCTACCCAAAATGTGCATCTCTTGGCATATTCCTTGCTGCAAAATGTCACTAAGAAAAAAAGTTTTTCTGTGGGGTTTCCGTGGCACAAAGAGGCTCCGTTTGCCCACGTGACAAAAGCAGCCAGAGTGACTTGTACCAAACACCACAGCTCTGTATGATACTTATGCTGGTCACAGTTAATTTTAAAAGAGCTCAAGTTTTCTACACGTCTCAGGAATCAAAATGCAGGTAGACCTGAGGTAGCACTCATAATATCATGGCTACTAACATTACTTAACCATGCTGATTAAGAATAACTAGAGAATTTGAGATACACACGAAGTACACAGATTTTAAAGCACTGCCACACAGTCACTCTGTTGACAACAAAGAAGTTAATGTTACTGGCTATTCCCTTTGGAGAAAAAAAAAAAGTAAAGCCCAAAGCCTATCAGTTGCATCCAATCACCCAGCCAGAATTTGTGGAGGAATGCATAACCAAACATTCTCCTCAGAATGTCCAGCATGAATCTTACCAGTTAAGTTATATATTAAAGATTCATCATTCAGTTAGGAGTACATTGCTCCTAAATACAGGTATATACACGAATGATGGAAGCATGCTGACTCACAGTAATTTAGCACTCAACTGAGAGGCAGCTCTTCACAGTCAAATTTCAATTACACTCACAACGGTGTAACGGATCGCTCTGCATTTCTTTACTAATATCAAGGGTGATCCCAAAACATTTTAAAATCAATTGCTAAGATATAAAGGGAAACCTTTAGCCCACCCCCAGAAAGCAACAGCCATTAAGATGAAGTATGACAGCTTTAGCATTTCCCAGGTAACAAGGTTAGAATAAAGACATCAATAATGAGAAGCTTAAGAGCATGGCAGTTCTTCAGTACTAAAAGCAACAACAAAGTAAAACCCCATGCTCAACAGAAATCTCACAAAGACTGGGCAAAAAATTCCAAGGTTTTGAAGTTTGTTCTGTCAGCTGTGTGCCCTGCATGCTAACGGAGTCGCACACATCAGCACCAATGGAGACGAGCTTCTGAAAACCAGGCACTGTGCTACAACTCGGTCAAGACATGCGGCAGCAGAGATCAGAAGATCACGACTGGACCTAATAAGATGAGTATTGTCTTGAAGAAGGCTGCATCAGAAAAGTAATACCTCCGTCCCCAAGGATCACACCTCTCCAGGACCAGTGAGTGCTTCCCCCATCTTCCAGACTGATCCTGAGCAAGTTTTATCAAAATTAACTCTGCTTCTGGGGCATGAAGGAGACCTATGCTTTTCTTACTGCTCCAAGGTATAAATGCATTTTTCTCAGATAATATAATCTAGTTTATAGACAACGTTATGTTGGTCAGTAGAGGCACTTAGCATTCTCAGCTTGTTTATTCCTCTCACCTCTCACCTTTCTCCTCCTCGTCTCTATTGCTTTACCAAGTATCTGCCATTCATTCTGCAGCAACATTCTTATGTCATCACAAATGTCATGACCAAATGCCTTCTGAGTGTCAATCCATCTGTGCTCTCACACAGCTCTCAACTTATAAAGACCCACAAAGAAGGAAGGGAAGAAAAAGGAGAAGTTATGCCTAAAGACATGCAGGTATGAGAGGAACTTCTGAACTACGCATTTTTCTTTTCAACAATTCTCAGCTCTCTAATGGTATTGGCAGATTGACTGCATCTCAGCTGAGGCACAAGTACAGTTTTGGAGGACTCAGATTTGGCGCACAGCCTTGAGATCACAGTTCTGCCACTCCTGCAGTCAGCTCGGGGTCACAGCCACCCTGAGGCAGCACTGCGACAGTAAGCATCGCTGATCTTCAGATGACGCTGTGCAGAATCTCCTGCCCAGAGCTGATCAAGTCTGACAAACCAGAGCTATCTCTGCACAAGGCTGTCTACTGCATCCCACAGTAACTTATCACACACGTTTTTCCATTTCCCAAGGTAACCAAGCTCAGCCCAGGTGCTCTCATTGCCCCACACAACAGGAAGCTGACTGGTCCAGTACTGTCAGTCAATGTGGAACACATCCTTCTTTATCTCCAGCCATTAACGATGAATTAATTTCCCTTACTGAGAATAACAACAGTAAGCATCAGCTAACAAACTGAGATAACAACAGCATGCTGCTTTTTGCAGTCTTGGTAAAGAGGCAACATCAGTATAGCAGTAAAGGGCCAGGCAGTCCTCCAGAATGGAACAATATCCACAGTGAGGTTAAAACCAGAACACTTATCCTAGACAGCTTCTCCTGCAAGAATGTGCATGAGATACATAACATGTAGCATTCAGAAGAGCATGAAGGCAAGAGATGAAGTATTTTTATTCTGTTTTCCTAAAACTAAGGATAGTATATTGGACAAATTCATGCACTCCCTTCTCAACTGATCTCTGAAACCACAGAAAGTGAAGCCATATTGGAGATGAAAGTACTCAGGAGATGGGATCAGGAAAACTTCAGATTTCATCTTCTAACAGCACTGAAAGAATTGCAGAACAGAATGGCTCAGGCCATCTGCCTGATATCATATATATGCAGTTAATTTGCATTTCTCTTGGTACTGAGATATACACCAGTAACTCCTGAAAGCACGAGGAAACAATTAATCCTGAGACTATAAACATTCAGCACGGCCCAGAGTGCAGCACTGCTAGCAGGCAGTTACACTGCCATGCAATCTTCTCTGGAGTTACTTTCTTCCACTACGAGAACAAGTGCTTTAGTGTTCCCTTAGGCTAAATACATACTGACAGGTGGATTGAGGACAGGTGGTACCTCATTTTCTAAGAATACAAAAGGTAATCAGTATCTGTTATTCACCTTGGTTCTAACTTAATAATTTTTCAGCTACGATCACAAATGGCAGTATATCAAAGAGTTTGATTTCAAGGCATTAATATGAATATGTTAAAAAGTAGTACTGGAAATTAAATTCCCAAGAGAGCAGGCAGTGCTTTTATCTGCCTGAGCAAAGCAAAAACCCACAATTCTGTAAGTCAGGAATTGCAGTTTATCAGTCTCAAAGCACGTCACTGACAGTAGCTGTAAGTTCTCCATCTGAAGGACAAGTCTGGCTCAGTCAGATGAAGGTAAATGAAAAGTAATGTCAGGAATACTGCCTGTACCAACATTAATATGTTACCTACAGAAAACAGAGGCAGAACAGATTTAAGCTCACTCTGAAGCAACTTTTCAACTTCATCCTGCTTCCAAACTGTAACACTGAATGCAGCTGCCTCAAGGGGACAGAGGCTCGAATGAAAATTTCTGTGCTATGCTTAAAGTAGTGGATAAATTAGTGTGCACACTGTATGTGCATTAAAGACAAAGGGAAAGAAAGGAAAAAAATGGCAACAGCCAACCTTTTGAAGGGTAACATTCTGTTTTTAAATGTCAACTTTATCCATCTGAGAGAGTGTGACTCAAAGGAAAGTTGAACTTTCCTGTAAGTGAAAGTGTGTGCTGTACTGAAACAGACACAAGGTTTGATCTATGACTGAATTTACCTGGGCCAAGCTCATCCATAGGTATCATATCACGACTCCCAGTTTTCTCATTATCTGTAAGACAGAAGCACGGAATAACTGTAACTGTTCAAGTTACATTTGCTTTTCTCAACACCTGGTACTTTTAAATTAGTCTCAGAACCAGAGAGGTCCTTAAAGTACTGGATTCAGACCTGGAGAAAAACTTTCAGCTGCCATCCCTTCAGAAAGGAAAATATAATTTAAGCTCTCCAGACAACACATGAAATCCTTATTTTCTGCTTTGGACTAACCTCCATTTAACAAGCTTCTCTTAAGTTCCACCTTGCAACTATCCCAAATTCTCCCAGGTTATTTTAACTGATCCTGCTGTTTTCTCAACTTGCTCGCAGTATTGGCAGTGCACATTTTGCAAGAGAAGGAAAACTACAGACTATCATCTCGTTACTGTGAGTTAAAAGCACTGTACAAATAATACATATCCACTTCCCTTAACACTGTTGTGGCAAATTCAGCAAGCAAGCAAAACACATACAGAAAGTGGGAACTAGCAGAACCGACCTTGGCTCTTATCCACCAGCGGCAAAGTGCTGTCATCATAGCCAGACCTGCCAGCAGCAGCCTTGGAACTCTTTGGCGTTGCAGAAACAGACTTCAAAACAAAAACCAGGTAAATATGAAACTGCTGTTCTGGGAAATCAAACAAGTAAACAGTGTGAAGTAAGATCACATATTGGTTCTGAATCCACTCCTGTTACAGCACGGCAGAGGAGTTTTTTTTGATTTTATTTTCATACAGATTTGTTAGTGGGATTTTTTTTGTGTGTGTTATCTACACCACTGCTCTGTTGGTCTGTAAAAGGAGCTCAGCCTTGTCAGAAGAGAAGGTAAGGAGGCTGCACATCCAGAACTGGTGACTGCCTGGGCTGCTGCCTGAAATAAAGTTCATATGAGAAAAAACACAGTTGACAAAAGGCATGCTAAGTCTCCCTTGAGCAAAGCACATGCACTTGGCCCACATAACTTCCAACAACTAAAAAGCTACATTTCATAGACCAGTGAAAAACCTATCCATCAAGTGCATGATGTTACAACTGAACAGGTTACAATATTTTTCCATTACCTCAAAGACCAGAATTAAAGCGTGTTCCCTACCAGACACCAATGCTGCACTGAGGCACCTTCCAGTCAGCTGATTTCCATAACTACTAACTAAACCTAAGACCCAGCATTCTTACCTGGAAGTGTGATTTGTTCCAGCCATCTTTCTGCAGAGCATTTCGTAACTCCTTGTAGCTCCAGATCATCTGAAGAACGTGAGAAGCTGCTTTTGTTTCTCGAGGAGACTGGCTGATTTGCAAAATAAAATTACAATGTTAAATATCAAGCAATATAGGACTATCCATATGCCAACTTCTCTGCACCAAAACAATATCCAGGAGGCACCTACTACTTCACAGAGCTATCCATTGGCTTATCAGTTTTAAGATGTATGTAAAACAATTCAGTGACTTCTTCACATGTACAGGTATCTGCTGACAAAAGAACCCAAGAAGTCAAAATGTGCAGATTCTGGTGTTTTCATACTGCCTTCGTGGACAGGCACGGACACCAGGGTGCTCTTTTCATTTTGTAGTTGTCACTAATAGAAAGCAGATGGATTTTATTCTGCTTGGATTTATTTACAGAAAGAAAAGAAACACAACAAACACACACAAGGTCTGAGCTGCCTTTAGCCAAAACAATTACTGCACCTCCTTAAACGCTTTATTTAAAACACATCAATGGCAATCCTTGAAAGGATTGGTGACATATTCTAAGATGCCATGCTCTAACAGGCTTTCACCCAATTTTTTTTTTTAAAGTTACAAATCTACCGAGAGGGTGACTTTTTATTGTGTATGTATTTGTTTAGCTACACTTCTGAAAGGCTAGAATAGCTTTGGAAAGCAAAAAACTACTGTGCATTGTGGTATTTTCAAGTTTGAAGTGAGATTTTATACATTTTGCTTTCACCTGTTCCCTCACCTTGACTTGCTGATTGCCACCAGCTTCTGAATGCCCTGTGTCTGGATCAGAGATCTTGCATTTTCTGAGCTGTCAGTAATGATTTCGTGGATTGTATTCAATACAGCAACCACTGTATCCTCTTCCAGGTTCTTTGCAGATCTCTGCTGCCTGCTAGGCAAATTTCTAACCAGCTCACTCATGGCATAACTACCTGGAAAAGTGGAAGAGATACCACTGGTCAGCCCTAGTAATCCTTTCAGCTTCCCATCCTGAATGAAAAGTTCAAGGGTGCTTGCCAGGTTAAAACAATTAATAATGCAAGTGTTTTGAACATCATGACTGTGACTTTATGGTGCTTTTATCATTTATTATTTCAAGATGACTAAGAGTTGATATCCAAAACAGAACTCCTTCATCATGAATACTAAAAGGCTAAGAGGGGAAAAAAAGCACATTTTATTATGATTTTACAGCCAGCATCTATCATACTTCACAATGCCTGAGGCAAAAAGCATCCAGTAGCTGCTGCTACCGCCACATATTCATGCTGATACACGCACATGGTTTACTCAGTGTAGCCTTCCAATAGGCCTTCTGGGGCAAGGTGTGCAGCCACGCATCTATTAACCTTCTTCCAACAAAGGTAAGAGCATTTCCTCCTGGGTGCAGTTAGCCTTCACATCATATGGTACTGGAGAAAAACCAAGGAGCTGGGAGTTTATCACTCCCACGTGTGTGTCTGCACCATTCACCTAGCTACACCTCTGAACTACTAAAAGAGAAACCTGATGTGTTAGGGCAGAATTCCACCTGGCCACTTGTTAGTATCAACCTGGATGATGGCCCTGAACAAGTGCTGAATACTTCCTGGCCTGACAAGTCACAGTTTAAACAGACATCAGTTAAACACAGAGGCATCCAGAGGAAAACTCAACTGACAGCTGAACCTTTCTGATTACATGCACACAAATGCGTATTTACCCCACTGGAAAAGAGCTAGTGAGCACTGCTGAAAAACTAATGTAAAGACTATGTCTCTGGTAAGTTGTTTAGTATCCGGCTTCTACAGTACCTGCCACAGGAAGGAGGTCATGATGGAAAAAAAAGGGAAAACTTCAGATTTTCCTTCATGACCCCAAACAAGCTCAGCCACTCTGATCTCAACAGTGGGCCTAAGAGGAACACAGCTGTCAGCAACCTCTGCATGTGACCAGCAGCACGCTCCGTGCCAGCTAGAGCTAAGAGGCAAGCAGTCTGCTAACCCACCCAGCAAAAATCTGTATTTTAGTCCTTAGGAATCTCTCCTTAAACCATGGCCTGTTTAAGTGGACTGGAAATACATTCTGAGATGACAACCTTTCACTTGGTGGCTACACAGAATAATCTTGGAGAGCAGTGATAGAGACTGCATACAAAACGAATCCTCAGACAGCTGACAAAAAGGAGATGTCTCTCAAAAGCATCCAAGATTCCAGCCTGCTAAGAAAAGTTCTGAAGATACCTATAAGGTCTTTATTGCGGCGATCCATGGAAAGGTTTCTCAAAGCAATTGACACAGCCCTCACAACCTTGTCAGAGTCGGACTGGAGTAGCTCCACAAGCACTGGCAAACCTCTCTCTTTCCGCACTGTTGCACGAATGTATGTGGACCACTGAACAAAACAAGGAAAAAAGAAACAACACAAAATATCGTGAGCTCATATACCCACTCTTTCTTGCCTTCGGCATTTCTTTCAGTGCTGCAATTCTTTTTTTTCTCCCGTGAACACCAGTTAAGATGTGTATGCTGATGCATCTGAAACAACCTATCAGTCACGTTCATCAAGCACCACAGAGAAAACGATGTGGAGGTTCAGCCTGCAGCTTAGTAAGCCGATGGAGAAAGAGGACAGAAACGGAAGTAATTTCATTTGCCAGCCAGCATCTGTTCTGTACACATCACAGTGTGAAAACACATTCCCCTGGATTAGGAAAAATAGGTCATTTGCAGGGAACAGTAAGGCATCCAAAGCATGTTATCTTCTTCCACCTTCAATTTTGTGCTATTTTACTCTGTTTCATGATTGATTTTAAAATAGGTATTCAAGACAGTTGCAAAACACCACCCTGCTGATCTTTAGGCTTCTGCTCGCTCCAGGTTTGCCACACAGCTCTAGAAATGATCAGGTATTGAGCATTAGCTGATTAGTAGTAGGGCTGGCTCAGAGAGAAAATCAGAGGACACTTCATAGTACAGTTTCTGACAGCCTAATGAATTAAGCATTCACAACAGGACCATCTAACAATGAGCTTTTCTGAAGGGAAGTGGCAACAGTTAAGTAGTTTAAGTAGTAAAACCAGCTCCTGGTTAAATTGTCATGAGCTCAGTGACATTTGCACATAAACACCATCTGTTCAGAAGATGCAAAGCATCTTAAGTGGGCAAATGAATTGGAAATAATTTCTTCACCTTCTTCCTTCTTAAAGGGCACAAGGTAACAGTGCAGTTCCAACAGATGTAGCTCTGTTCTTTACTTGCATCAAGTAATGACTAAAGACAAGATTGCACTCACAGTCCAGTTGCCAGCGCTGAGATTCTGCAAAGCCCCTGCTGCAGCTTCCAGAGTGTTAAAGTTCTGACTTTCAGTGAGGATGGAAAGGTACAGTCGGACCACATCAGGTTGGTACAGTAATTCAAAGCCTGCAGGTGGGGAAGAGGACAATGGAAGTAAAATAGAAAAGTAGAGAAGGCATGTATGAACAAACACAGAACATACCTTTATTTAATCACATCAGAGAGCAGCCGAGAGAAAGCTGTGCTATGGAAAGAAGGGTTTCTGCCATATTCAGAATATTTCATTCACTCTTGTGAACGCAGTGCACATGGGAACTCACCTACAGGACATTCAGCTAGACTGAAGGTCCCTTTGATTGCTGGTAAGTTGATCATTCTTTCTGAAATCTGTGCTACGCTATGTAACTGTCCAGCAGGTTGAGTACATGTAGTACACATAGTAACAAGGTGGCATGAGACAATGACAGAACAATTCTTGTTTTGCATCTGTAGACTGTAACTTAAACTTGCACTCCTTTTATTTTTTTCATTCAAACTGCCTCAGACATCAACAAACAGGTCACAGAGAGCAAGCTGCAATCCCATCATCCACCCCCTTCTCACACCTACATAAGGAAAGAAAGATGTCAGAATGACTAGAATTCTCAACTGGTAGGAGAGGGAGAAATACTGCCTCCAGTTCAAATATTAGGTAAAGAAGTACACCAGCATTGCATTACACTGGGAGACTGCAACAGACACAGAACATCTCAGTATCCCCAGAATCAGTGCTGCAGCTTCGCAATTCAGGCACGTCAGGAATGGGAACTATTCCAGCTCTGCCATGCATTTCCTTTTGTGACACTGAGTAACTGACAGTAGCATCCATGTCTCAATTTCCTCATCTCCAAAGATTAGGGTTTATCCATCTAACCACAGTATGTGGGGCACTGCTTTAGACAAGGACTGAAGTGGCAGTTCCACGTTAGTAACAAATTGTGGATATTTTCAAGCAATCCTACCTACCTTTTGTCACTAAGTGCCTCACAACACTGAACTGATGAAGGAGGAATATGCAAGAAGCCAGTTAGAGCGCCTCCCCATCAAATAGGATCCAGGAGATTGCAGTGTTGTTCAGAAAATTTCAACAACAAACAAATAACTTCCCTAGAATTGCTTTGGTGAGTGCAGGAAAGCACAAACCACCCACAGGTAACAGAGACACAGCTACAGTGACTGCAGCTGTAAGACATTTCTGAACTGATGGCTTTCGGGGAGTTTGCAATTAGCAGGTGTTACTTGTGAAAACATTTATGGAATAAAAGAATGGCATGAAAGCAAGTATGAAGGTATGGACGAGCCTGAGGAAGCGGGAAATGTGAAGCCTGTCCTTAATAGAAGACTTTTTTTTTGTATGTACAGACAAAAAGAATGTTTCTCACATAACAAGATGCTGTCCCACGAGTGTAGCATAACTCAAAGCAAGTTTTCCACTAGTAAGACAGGAAACCTACAAACAGAAATCACGCCCTCTCTTCAATACTTTCTCTTCACAAATCACCCCCTACTCAAATACGTACTTTCATCATATTTCAGACATCTCAAATCAAACCCAGAAGCAAGAGGACTGAAAAATGCTATTCTACCAAATGGATATACTGCCAGAAACTTCCTTTTAGAAATCCTCTGTCACTGAAGAGGATTAAAAAGCGTTCTAAAATGAAAGCCTTACATTCTAGCTCTGCTTTTCCCTATTTTTCATCATAGTTACTACTGTGGCACTATGTTAGGCATGATCTCTCAAAACCCCAAACCTCATCTAATATTAACCTAATATTAATTAATTAACTAATATTAACCTCATCTAATGTTAACATAAGGCCACGTTAACGCTCTTGGATATACAGGGCTTATTTATCCCTCTGAAGACACACTTTATCAGCCCAGGCTTTCTTTGCTCCACACCAGAAAACTGATCAGTGCCCAAGCATCCACAAGCTCCGTGCTGTCTTACACATTCCCTGTCCAGCCTCCTCACATGCATTCCAGCATGCAGCCATGCTTTTTGAACTGCTGGATTGTTAACCTGCTCCAGACTGCTTTTACTGCCACCACTTGCCTGTTATGTGACACCTACAGATAAGTGCAAGCTGCAACAGGTGGCAATCCCCAAAGGCATCCTGCCAATCCATAGCACTTTCTCCCCTCTTCCCTGCTGTCCTCTCCTTGCACTGGGATCACTGCCCCCTGTATTGAATGCTTAGAAAAACTCCAGTTATGAAATACATGAAGCATGAACAGCTGTACAGCTCTTCTCTGTTCCGTGAAGAAGTGTGACTATCTGACTCCAGTATGACCTCCACATCACCTCTCTCCTCTGCTGCTTCACAAGGTGAATTGGCAATCCCAGGACTCCTCAAGAAAAAGCACTGCTGCCTGCTAAGTGCATAGTGTTACTTTCCTGAACACTAACACTTAACAAATCTCTTAGGATAGCTTACCAGAATTTGGAAGCTGTGCTACCTTTCACGGAAGCTTAGCTGAAGCATGAATCAGATATGCAAAAAGCTGAAAGTAGGTTCATTAATTTTCAGAGAAAACTCATGCAGAACATGTATTGCGTCTGTATTTGAGCTCAGAGTAGCCTGCCATTGAGCAGAGTGCAATTCTGTACTCAGTCTTCTGATGGCTTTGTTCTAAATTGCCTGGCCATAACTACAGCATACTTGGCAACTGCCCCACAAGTTGCCCTCTCCTTTGATTTAAGAGCAGTCTAAAATTTACCCTTTCTGTTCCCTTTTGGTTAGACATCCTTCCTTCCTTCTCGGGGTATGAATGCTGAGAAGCACACAGAAGCAATAACCCTATCACCTCCACTTACCTCCTGCAGACAGAGCTGTATTCCAGTCACGCACCTCTAGCTCCCTTTTTGTCATTACTTCCCTTCATGCATGGAAGCCTCTCCTTTTTCCTACTTACTAATGTTAGAGCACCTCAAAAACGTCCCCATACTGTTCAATAACACATAGCATTTCTTCTACCAATCACCAACGCGTTTCTGCTTTGGGCTGCAATCCCTCAGCTGCCTGGTGAGCAATTCTCACTTCATTCCATACGACCCCATTTTCCAGCCGTATTTATGCTGCCCTGTTAACATCTGTTTTAAAAGGAGTTAATAAATGCTACACACCATACATGAGACCTTCTCCTCCCTCATATCACTCCCCACCTTGGGGACCTCCACCTGCTGCACGCTGCCAGCACTGCATATAATCTGTGCTAGCCAACTGCAGGCAGGGGTTGCTAAACCAAATTGTTAGGAACAACTCTCATGGACAACTGCTCATGAGCAGAGATGAGGACCTAACAGCAATAAAGTTACATCTCCACCAGAGGGTTTCTCCCTCATTGACAGCAAGCTGACACTTTTCATAAGCATTATACTCTCCTAAAAAGAAACAAACAAGTTTTGTATTTTCTCCATCTATCTCCTGTCCTAATGAGTCCAGCTCTGCTATTTATAGGATGCTATTTGTCTGAGTTATTATAAATTCCCTTCCAGCATTGCATGGAGGCCTTGCACATCTTTCTGCAAAGCACTTCAAGCACGTTCCTGGGAAGCACAGCTGTCTCACCTCCATTAAGCACCTGCTTCTCTTCTAAACTGATTTCCTTAATTTCAGGATCATCTTCATTATTTTTTTCAGGTAATGCTGCCTTTGTGCAATCTACAGCTAACTGCTTATATCCCCCCCCTCTTTTTTTTTTTTTTTTTTAAGAAAATGAGAAAAGGAGGGTCATTAGCAATAGGTAATATATCGAATGAGAAAAACAGTACATGCTTTTCTTTTTCTTTAAAAAAAAAACACGCTATGGTTATAGCCCAGATTCAGCACTGCCCTACCAAAGCTCATTTCTCTCAGAATAAATGAGACCTTTTCCTTAGGTTACAGACTTGTTCTGAGTTGCAATCTATACTGTTTCCTTCTGGAAAAGCATGGGGATAAATCTTTTATTTCTCCCCCCTCCCCCAACTCCATTGTAAAATGCAAAGCAAACCATTTGGCTATATTAGCTGTTTCCTTTTAGATAAATGGAAAATGCCTCGGACACTGATGTCACTGTGTCAGGCCTATTACAACATCTAAGCATTCTCCCCAGCTGCTGGCATAAATGTGTATACAAAGAAAGGTCTTCCACATTAAACTCACCTTCACACTGTGGTTTCAACCTTACGACAAAAGGAAGACGAGCTTCTCTGCATCCAAGTTGTTCAAAATGGGCAATGGGATTAATTCTGTGCCATGCCCACCCTACCAAGTGCTGCCAACTGGAGCATCCTTTGTTTGCCCACAGAACACTAACAGCACAGACAGCAATTTTAATCCTGAGCGTAAAAAACCTGAGGAATGAACTGAAGATCCAAACCAGCCCATTCAGCTCTCAGCCACATGCAGCAGCTCCTGGATCACCTCATCCACAAATTTACGTGCTTTCATTTTAGCATTTAGTGATGACATTGTGCCTATATACTTGACTACATTCTGGCAATAACAAACTATCTCATCAGGTTCCTCTCTCTGATATACCAGTTTAATCCCACATTTAGGCATCTCTCTTTGGAGCAAAGTTGCTAAACCTAATTCCCTTTACAACTCACACAATTTAGGATTTATTATCACCCTACAGGCACAGGAAACTATACACGTACATATACTGGTCAGATTAAGTCCTACTGCTGGAGCAGATGCGATGCTTTATTTTTTATTCTTCTAAAATCTCTGGCTTGCTGTTTCAAACAAGAGATTGTCATATGAGTTAGAAGGACACAGGGAGCACTGTAGGAAATAGAAAACAAAACAAAAAACCTTAGTTGCCAAGGGAAAAAAAACCCTGAAGTCACTTAAATGAACTCTGACAATTACTTGTCTTTTCAATATTTACTGAGATGTTTACATTACTGTTTTAATTCAGACCACTTTCGGAGCAAATTTCCCAACTGCCCGTACTCACTGTGCCTTAGTTCCCAACACACAGCACTTGCAGCACCATCTGGACACATCCTGGGATGAAACTAAACCAACAGATGCACTCCAGGACCACATCGAGGGTGTGCTAACAAGGAATGCGAGCAAGTTCAAGAGTTGCTTGCTGATGTGCTCACTGTGCTGGGCAGCTCGGCGCAGGATGTGACAGCTACCGGCAGATGGAGCGAGAGCCCAAACCGCAACGTCTCTGCAAGGTCACACACTAACAGTAACAGACTTGGTAGAAAAAAGAAAGCAGCTGCCTAAGTGAGCAGGAAGCTACGAGCCAAAAGAAGTAAAAAATCATGTCTCTAAAAGAAATTAGCAAGTTGATTGTGGAAGAAACGCTTCACAAATTTTCAGCTCCTGCCCTCTGCTGCTAGCATGCTGCAACCTCATTACAAACTGTGCAGTTCATGCTTTGCAAGTCGAACAGTTGTGAACCAGAATTCAGAATCTTCTTCTACAGACATATTTTCAGAACGTAAGCAGCCAATCAGTCTAGCAGTTCAACAGCTCCCATTCCAGGAATGCCTCACCCCACAGAACATTTAAAAAGGTGGGGGGGAGAAGGAAGGGAAGGCAGCTGGTTAGTTTTGTGAAAACAGCAATCAGATCCTTAAAACAATACTAATAAAACAAACACACAGTAAACCCCATCAGCCCCACTCCATCTGTATGCTGTGTTTCAGCACCTGGTGCACAGCTTGAATGCCAACCTCAACTTGCAAGATTCTTCTAATTGAAAGTCTTAACAGTAGTGAAAACGCAGCCAGCTCCAGCAGAGCCAAATGCTCAGAGTCACTGATGGAGAATGCACCTTGATACAGATGCATATAAGCATACTGAATGTCACACAACAGAGGCATAAACTTGTTCAGTGGATGAAGCAGTAATAGGTAAAAGGTTTTTAATAGTCCTTGTAGCTTTCACTTCAGCGTGCAGCACAAGGCAGGACAGGCATTACGCTTACTGCTGAGATTCAGTCAAGAATGCAGCATCCACCACCAAGCAGGAGCTCCAACAGCGGGTAGTGTTGAAAAGAACAACCAGAATAATATGGAACACATGAGACTCAAATCAGGCTTGAAAGAATGTTACGAGATTTTCTGTTTAGAAAAGGAACACATTGTGTGTGACCTTCCCTGCCAATCTAAGTCACACACAAGTCCTACAATTACATAAATGCCTCCAGTTTACCACCTAGTTCCACAATGCAAAAAGCAATGGCTTGCTAGCTAAAAGGGGAAGCAGCTCCCTCGCGCCACAAGGATGTAACAAGGACATCAGCAGTACTTCAAAATGTGGAGGAATGCAAAAATAAAACAAGGAGCTGATCTGCAGGGAAGGCAGAAGAGCAGCAAGGAAAGGGAACAGGAAGGCAAGGTGGTGCAGGAGAAATAAGGATGCCTGAGAAAACAAACTGTCTGTAGCTATTTCTATTATTCACATTTCTCAAGCTCCACAAGCTGTCACCAGGGTATCTCTCTTACAGAGATGACTTCCTATGAAATTGATTATATTTCATTTCGTATCAAAGAATATGCAATTTAACAGAGATGGCTCAATTAAACACAACCTATTTTGACCTTGTGCGAATTCCAATACTTCTGCTTTCTGTGAGCAAATATTTTAAGACTAAAACAGTCTCCCTTTCCAAGCAGCATTCCTCCCAACAGCAACTGATGCACTGCCCAGTAACAAAGGCTTTTTTTCAAGTCTATGCAGCTAAGTCTCTTGGCAACAGGAGATGTTCAGTCCACAACTCTTTCCTCTGTTCACTAATCAGTTGAGAAGGCTCTGGAGGACCAATACTTAATAAGGATCTGAATGGTGCTGCAGATAACTAGAGCACTACCCAAGCTACCCGTTCAAAAGGAGAATACAATGTCCCCATAGGCTGCTACTGAAGGGCAGGAAATACCTGGCAGCAAGGCTGATGCAGAGAATGAATTGCTGAAGGTCTCCTCTCAAAGCAATAGCAGGCATGATGGTGAATTGTAGCACGTTTAAGCTTTTGTAGGTCACTTCTAGTGGTGCTTTTGAGAAACACCATTATTACAAGCTGTGATGCTGAGTATCCAAAGTAAATGTAAAGCCCTTTCACCAAATGATTAAAAGGGATGGCATGCAAATAGCCTCCTTTACCCCAGTCCCTGAAGACTTTACATATGGTACACGAACTGTTAACACTGCTTTAGGTCTCCACCTGATGCAAAGTTATTTTTTATTTACTTCACAGTGATAACAGAATGTATTTTCTTTTAAAGGAGCAGGACAGACATGTTATTTCTAAAATCTCACTGAACACCATTCTCTCTCTCTCTCACACATGGCACGCACCTTGGAGTCTCTTCTTTATAGGCTACATACCAAAAGCAATCTGAAAGCACAGGTTCCCCTTTTTCCACAGTCTGCTTGCCATGGTGTTTGCAAGCCCCCAGAATGGACTCCAAGCTCAAGAGTGCAAAACCCCAAACTGAGGGGTGTTTCAAAGTCCTGGCTCACACAAGGAAAGGAATAAGAACAGAATTCTCAGCAAAGGTCTGCCAGCTCTGCCATGTTTCAGAGCATGATGCCACTACTCTTGCAAGGGTATCGTGCTCAGGGTAGCTCAGGCACACCTTGGACTCTAAGCTACGGATGAACACTCCTGCTTGGAGAAATTCTGTGTACTCATGGTAGTTTTACGGGTAGTTTTATGGCAGTTTACTCCTGCCTCAACTGCTATAGCATTTGAAGACAGAAGACAGATTAGGCGGATCACGCTGGCCATCCTACTGAGAGCAGATCGATACGCTAGGAAAGCAGAAATGCAAATGCTCCTGGATGCAAACAATCTTGCTTGCTGCCTCCAGGGAAGCTTTCTCCTTAAGCTACCAGGTTGGACACGTGCCTCTAACAGCTGTTACCAAAAGGACAGTGGGCACAGGGTTGATGCACATGGCACCAGGGACTTCTTAATCAGACAGCAATTTGGCCCGTGCATACAAGATCAATACCAAGCAGACCATCGATCACATTATGTTTCTCTGAGAGGGGAAACCTGAATTTCCAGACATTGTCTGCTGCAGAACAGCAGTATCAGAACAACAGTGGACAAGGTCAAATGTCCAGGCTTATTCTTTCAGATCTCAGAGACGCTGCTGCTGTGATTGACCATGGCTGCTTCTGATGAATCTGTTCCTGTCTCCACTGCCATCCAGAATTGCACTTGACTGACTTGTTAATTTTTTTCTCCCAGAAAGGGCCCAGATGGCAGTGCTTGGTGACTGCACACATGCCCTGAGGGATATCTTCTTGTGTGTGGTACCAAACAGCTCTATTTTGTCACCCCTCCTATTCTGTCACAGATAGCAATTGCAAGGACTGCACAATCAAGCTAGAAATTAGAACACTGCTCATCCAGCCTGGCTTCTGGCATTTGGGCACGTTTACATGAGCAGAGAACATGGAAAGCCAGGAAGGCGTCCTCTTACTGACCTCAAAGCTGTAACCACAAGTCAAGAACACACGGGGATGCCACAGTCATCAAAATCCATAGCACAAAAACAGACAGTTTACCATTGGTAATTCTGGAAAAGATAAGGTGATGAGGCAACATGACAGAAAGCCTTATTTGATAGAAGTAGGTGTGAAAATGGATCCCATTTCTTAATGGTGGAAACTTTTAAATGATGGAATCTCTAGGCTGGAACTTGCTAACCTCTGCTTTGGTAGGGTTCAAATTCAGACCTTTTCAGAGCACACTGCAACAGTTTTCTGTATTTAGTCAAGTTTTCTCAAAGGAGCAGAAGCTAATGAAGATTGGGAACTTGAGGAAAATTGTTACTTTTCACATTATATAAACAACTATTTATAAATGTACAGTCGTGTACATATGCCAGAATGTGCTTTTAGGAAGGACTTTTCCTCAAACTGGAAAAAGAAGTCAGAACAAGAAAAATGATTTCCTTACAAAACCCACATACATCTCAGTAAAAGCATGCTGCTCCACATCATAGCTGCCATGTGATGCAGCTGAACAGAACTGAGAGCTACACTTTTCACTGCCTTTATTAGTGCAGATGCCTAACAGTCCAGCCAAACTGCAAGAGGGTTCGAGCTTACTGTATGAAATGCTTTTAAAACAGAGACAATTGAGTGATTCCCTGAAATTCCCCATCCACAGCCATCACACCACAGCCATGACCAATGATAAAACACAGTATGTTAGTATTAGCTGTTAGTATCTCAACAAGTTCAAGAACCCATAACATAAAAACGTCTCAGGCTCATCACTGAAAATAACGGCAGTTAAGGGACTCCTTCCTTTCACCCCATGCTGCCTGGACCTATCATTTTCTTTCCTCCTTTTTTTTTTGGTGTGTGTTTGACTAATGATCATGTGTTCTGAAATACCCTTTTCTGGCCTCAAGCCCTTGTCAAACTCTGCTTTGCAGTTTCTGATGCCAATCAGACGCTTTGACTCCAGGAAGCTAATGAGCTTTTAGCTTTCCCCCAGCTCAGTAGTAACAACCTGTCTGCAGAGAAGTGCTTACTGCAAAAGGAATCATGCAATAGTCCTCGGATCCAGACACCATTTAATTTATTAAAAACATTCTGATGTTATTCAAAACTGTTTAGTTGTTGAACAGCTTTATAAGCTTAAGGTTATAAAACCCCAGCAAGTAGGCAAGCATGGAAGAAAGATCACAAAAGACAGCTGGAAAGCACCAAAGGAAAAAAAGCAACAATGGCTGTGGTTATTTAGTTGAAATATCTGCTCACCCACAGACATAAAGTACTGAAGTATGCAAGAAAGGTGGAAAAAGCACAGAAAGCCCTTTTTTGCCTCTGCAGACCTCTTAAGCATCTTTTTCCTATCTCCAAGGGAGATTGCAAGGAATGCACTAGATCATGAGGCTGGGGATGGTCCAACTAGGTGCCTCCCCTGCTATGTGATTTGCATTGGACTGGAAATCAAAGCCCCTTTGTGGCTGCAGAGTGGAGGAAAAGACACTGCACTGCAATGCAAGGCAGTAAGATCCAGTGGCAAGGAAGAATGAGCTGTCAAACTGGAGAGCTCTGTTCTTCCCTGTGTGCCATGCAGAGAGGTGATACAGCACAGCTGGAAGCTAGGGAAAGGCAGCAGTCAGCTCTTTGGGCAGCCTGCTGGTGTAAGAGAGGTGATGGCAGGGAGCAGAGAGTGCTCTGCCTGGATGCAGCAAGGCACAGGATCGTGTTGTTGCAGAAACACAGCTGTGCTCCTGTAGGCCTCCATGACCGCCAACTCCCGCTAGCAGGCCTGTGGCAGGTCACGGTGTGGGGCAGCCCAGAGTATGCAGGGCAATCGGGTCTTCTCTGCCTTTAATCCTCTATCCATGATGGATAGAATCTTGATCAGCAAGGCAAAAACAAATCCTGCATCACCATGGAATTTACAGAAATGAGACTGCTTTATCAGATATGGGACTAGAGGGGTTTCCGCTGACTGCACTTCAAAACACCGCCCTGCTGCCAAGGGACTTCCTGCTCCACTCTGAAAGCCTGCGTGCTGCTGACAAGTGCCTGGATCCATCAGCAATGGCTGCTGCTTCAGAGCTGTGACAGACAGGGATGGACAGATGGTTTTTCCACTTGGGCTGGCACCTGTCAGGTTCTTCCCTTTACAGCCCCAGCTTCATCTTCAGTGTCAAGGAACAAAAATCAAAGAAAATAGATATATATTTCAGAGCTCACATACTGAACCATGCTTAGAAGGCAAGTTGAAAGCTTTTCTTCTGGGTTACTCATGCTTCACTGAGTCTACTTCTACTTTCATCATGATTTTATATAAAGATCTCATAAATGGTCATAAGCCATTACACAAGTATTTGGTTATTCTTATTAGCTCAGTCGCTTGCTAGAGGCCTGTCTGCTTAAGGCAGTGAGGAGCAGCAGAACTGTCTGGCTTGACTTATTAGAATGAGAAAGGAGAATAAGGTCTTTTATCCAGTGTATCTACCCTCACAGAAATACCAGCTCCTTCAAAATACTTTCCAGTAAGACGACAAAATTTGGATATAAACAGCTAACCTTCCTTGGGGAAAGGTTAACAGTATCCAAGCTGGGAAGAAGCGAGGAGACCCAATCTCAGCCAAGAGAAATGAAACGTCAGTGATACTTCATCATCAGAACTGATGCTGGAAGCCCATTTAGTTCATTACAGGCAGAGTTCTACAATCCTGTCTTTATAAGCACGTTAAAGGCAAGTACCATATGGAAAAACATACTCATATAATTAAATAATTTACTATATGCAAACACAGACACATCCTCCAATCCTGCTTGTGCTCTGAAATTGCCAATTAGTTCCCGCTGCAGCTTCCAAAGCCAAAAATGTGTTTCACTTTTTCTCTCCATTTCATGAAAGCTGCCACATGCACCCAAAGGAAACCCAGTGCCTCCACTAATCTGTCTCAATTACAGTCACTCTGCTGCTGTCAGGCAATTTAAACATCTCCCAAGCATCCAAGGAGAAGAATTTTACTTCTTCAATGTAAACTAAATGCCAGGCCAGAATGAAGCAGCATAAACAAAAGGTATTTTTTCAAATTCTCTAACAAAAAATTGACCCTGCAGCCCAAGTTTTCAAGGTACAGTACATGGGTAGTTCGTTCTTATGGATTTGGGCGTAAAATGGAAGCCTTAATGTCTTCAAGAACAGAGATTCTCCAACAATCCAACAATCCTCAAAGCACCTCGTCCATTTCCAGTCTGGGGTTACAGGAGGTGAACTGCAAGACTAGATGCTGCTCCTCCCTCACCTGAGCTGGGATGCACAACACCAAGCTGTGGAATGAGGGGATACTCTCCTCCCTTCAGCCAAACACTCTGGCTTTGTAGAAAAGCACAAAAGTTGCTATTAAATGTAAATATGTCCGAGGCATTGAATATCTGATAATCCTTGGCAGAGCTGACAATAACAGTTTTGCCCATAAAATTATAGGTTTCCTGAAGACACAGATCTTGCTGTAAAAGTTGAATTTGGACAGAAGTGTGAGATAAATGTTATGAACATTGGACCGAATGCCTCTACAAAACCTTAGCTGTCCAAGCACATGCACATTTTTACAACCACAGATCAATCCACCTGTAAGTAAAAAGAAAGAAAAAAAAAGGATCTGGGCCCCCAGCTCATAGCAATGAATGTGATTCTTATTTGAAAGAGTGGAAGCACAGATATTTGTCAAGAGACAAAGGAGGAATGTTACACAACATCCAACTGCAGCCTGTCCCCATTTTAGCTATCCTACAGGAATGGCCCACAAAAAGAAAATAATAGGAGAAATTGCATAGCAAAGTGAAAACATACACTACCTCTGAACAACTAAAACAGCTTCCTTGAAACCACTTAATCACTGTTAAAAAAATGAAAAGATTCCTAACCAGGACCAGGTTGTTTAGGGTAGTTTTCAAATCCAACACAGATTTCTTTTGTCAGTAAGACAAGAAACATTTCATGTTATTGTAGACTTACAGTTTTTCACATCTCTGAAAATTCAGAGTTGAAAGAAATTGAGAGACTGAAATATAAACACACTCCTTCCTACTGCACACAGATCAACATTCACACTGATCATCTGAAAACGCGGGTGTCAGTAATAAAGCCCTGCATAGGTTTAGAGCAAATAACAACTGGATTGACACTGCTTTCCTGACCATGGAGAGGTAAGATCTCCCCCCCCACTCCTGCATGGCTGACAGGTAAATTTAACTGTCCATTGTACAATGTAAAATGCCTGCCTCCCAGGTCAAGGTCATTTTTCTTCATTCCTCAGCTAGATGTATTTGGCACATTAAGTCACATCATTCCCCTGTCAGAGTGGAGATGGGAGAGCTTTTAAGCCTGCACACAGCACTCGGGGTTATGGAAATAAATATGGTTTTGTAGCACAGCTCTCACATTCAAGATCTCTAAGTGGTTTATAAAGTAATGAGTCAGATAACATGACTGCAGCAGCTGTGCAGGTAAACGTGCTGGAAATTAATGTTGAGAAAAGAGATTTTTTAATTTTTTGAGTTTCTTTATTTGCCTTTCTCCAAAACACATCTGCAGCTTCAGCACCAGTAATTTCTGCAATTTAGAATGCACAGAGTGCACAACATTCTAGTTTATTTTAATCTTGAGATTAAGTCCATAATTAATGCTCTCCATTAACTCTAATAAATACTGTTCAAGTAAAGGAGGAATAATAATGGACACTTCATGTATTTCTCCTGTATCAGCTGCATTATAAGGAATCCACTTTACAGTTCTAGAAGTGCCTTGCTGGATGTCTAGTACCTCAATCTGCAGTTAGCTCAGAATTACTTAAATATTTCATTTTTGTTGGGCAGATGACTCTTCCCAGCTGAGATGCCTGGCTAGCTGTCCTGGATGAACACATTCTGCAAAAAACCAAAAACCCATCCCTAATAAAAAGAAAATTCTGCTGTTTCTTTGCATGCATGTTTTTCATCTGTCATTATCATCAGTCACAAAAAGAGTCACAGAGAGCAATTAGGGTGAGAGTGCTGGAGGTCCCCATGGCAGCCTCTTGCTCTACGTGGGCTCAGCACTCAATCTGGTTCAAGTTATTTCCAACTTCGTCCAGCCGGGTCCTGAGACCCACCAGTGGCAGAGCCCCTTTCAAAGCCTCTCTGCCAACCTGTCCCAAAGCTTAACTCTGCATTTTGTGTGCTGGAGTGCTACATTAAATGGCCAGACCATCCAAGACAGATCTTTAAGTAAGATTTGAGAGGTATCAGTCTAACACTGAGTTTAGAAAGCATCTGAGTCACACAGTCCTCTAAGAAAGCCATTCACATGGCTGTTACTCCTTACAGTACTGCCTTCACAACACTGACACGGAGCTGCAATGACCTCCTTTTACTTACGCACTATTTCTGGAAGTCTGGCAAGGGATTTAAATCCACATTATACAATTTTTCTGCCTCAGCTATTCTGAAACTTCCTGCTGTTCTTTTAACTTGTCAAGTAGCTTCGTCAGCAGAACTTTGCTATGGTACTTTTGATGGACACCAGAAACAACTTAACTTTGTGCAACAAGGTTTTGTGAATGATTTTGACATAAAATCTCATTTCTAAGTTCTGACAAAAGCTGAATTCCTCTTTCTTACTTTTCATAATAAGACTGGATAGCCAATCAGGATAACCTGACTTGCATCCTGCTTCACAGTATAACATCTTACATTCATCTTCTACGCTTATGCCAGAAAGGAGAAAAAGTCTGCTTTCGTTGTTGTTCCTTAAGTGAAGCTGAAAAAGTGATATGGCACAAATCTGACACCATAATTTGGGATGGACAGGCAGATGGAGTTTTTCCACTGAAGTGACTGAATCCCAAATCGAAACAGTTCCAGTCATACGGGATAAGCACTTCCTCACCAACTTCTGCTTTTAACCCTGGCATATTTTCATGGCGTGTTTTCATTTTATAAACAGTCCTTGAGCAGCATTGGTATAATGAGCTGTGCTCTGTAATAACAGACATTCCGTTTCAGAATTTAGAATTAGAATTGCTTGTAGAATAGAAATGTTAAATGAGACACACAGAAACATATGCACAAAAAGGAGGGTTGTGAGGAGAATATTAATGATTGTCAGAAACGGACCAACAGCACAGGAAAGGCTGTGAGCACAAAAAAATTGACTGAAAACTAGCACTTTGCAATATTAACTACTGGAGCATCAGAAATGGTAGCCAAGTATAAAGGCACATGCAAGTCCCATCACTGGTTCAAGAGATGAGATCCTGTTAACTTTGAATTGCTTTGAACTGCCATAGCTAAAGTGAACGCTGTAGCTGGGCTATAAAACTTGCCGAGGCATAAAGTTACATACTGGTTTCTGTGTACTTCTATCTTCATGGAGCATCACAAATAACATGGCTGAACTCCTTCATACAAATACACAGTAAGTATAGCACACTGTATGGGAATGGTGTAGTCACAGCCAAACCAGTGATGGAGCACCTGGTAAAGGGGCAGGGCCAGCCCTGGGAGCACAGGTGGAAGCAATTCAGCTGCACCAGAACAGCTGGATCCAGGTTCTGCCTCTCACGTAGCTCATGAGAGGACTGGCAGCCACAAGGGAAGCATCTCTACTTGGAGAGTAGTAAGAGTCAGAGACAATAAGTGATTCCTTCTTTATTGCAGGATTATGACCTGTGCCTTCCTTGGGTGACCCAAAACTGGTTTAAAGCAGCCATATCTGCTACTGCCTATACTAACAAGTATAGCAAGAATACTAAGCAGTTTGTAGTGTTGTGCATTTTGAAAGTACTCTCTGCACCACAAAATCCTCATTCCATTCACACAATATCCCAATGGGGTAAAACACTGCCACACACCTTGAACAGAAGTTGTTTTTGTATGATTTTTTTATTGCTGCAGTGCTATTAACAGTTGTGATACCCAACACTTTGGCAGAAGTTGCTGTTTTTACAAGCATATCGTGTATATTCTGCATTGGTTATCACAGCGGCAGCAAAAACACCAGTCATTATCCCACTGAAGGGGTGGAAGTAGCGAGACTTCATGAATGAGCTCACTGCAGCCTTGGCATATGAAAGCAATTAACTTGCCTAAGGCCACTCAGCAAGTCAGTAACTGCAATGTGAAAATGAGACTTTCTTGCTTCCAGCTCTGTCTTTTGCTGAAACCCCAAACAACTCTACCTCCTCAGTAGCTGCCATCATTACTATCTGCTTCAGTGGAGTTCCTGCTGTTTAGTTTTTTGCAGGTTATTTTATTATGCAAGTACATAAAGTGTTCTAGTTGAAGATGTTGGGACACATGCATGGTAAGTCTCCCATTCAGTGCCTTTATAACTTGGCCACAAATTCGTAACAGACAGAAAGAGAATTTACCATCTGAGATTCTTGTCTTTTGAAGATACAGCTAGTTATTATAATAGATCTATAATCTTGAATGTCAGCCTTAGGCAAGAAAGATCTGGAAACTGACTGTAAGAGTAATTTTATAGTCCTAAAGGACTAAAGATGGAAAGGAAGAATCTTGTCTCTGACTGCTAGCTTTTTGCCCCTGCACATGCTGTGGAAGTCTGAACATTCAATAATAATGAAGGATAAAGAACAGGGATAGTTCTGTGTGTTCATCCCTTATTTCCAGAATAACCACATAACTCTCTAGCTGAGTCAGTTTCTCCTCATTTAGAAGGATGAAGAAGGGTTGGGAAGGGCAGGTCATGTATGGAAATTTTCCTATCCAAGATAACTGTTCTCTGACTCAAAGACTTAGAAGACAGATGAGAGTTCTTTCAACTGCTTTGCAAATTATGAAAAAACACATGGGACCAAGAAGAACACTCAGTATAGGACAGGTATAAGAGATACTAATAATTCTGACAGGAATTCTCAACACCGTGCATGAAATACTTTGAAACATATTAATACAAGAGCACATTACCTGCTCCCACAGAGATGTTCTCAGTCCCTGGCTCTCCACTCGCACACACAGGAGGGGTGTGGATGGTGCCATTTATCAATCAATCCTACTCACTCAATTCTGACAATCATAATTAATGACTGAAGTGCTGGAGTCAACTTGTAAAGTTTTAAAGAAAACAAATAAAAATGGCAGTGAAACCGAAAACAGGAGCTAATCTTAATTACAAACGTAAAGTCAAAAGCTTCAGTGAAGTCTCTCTCCCACTACAGTGTTGCCTTTAGTTGAAGACAAATTGCTAGCATTTTTGTAATCTACTAAGTTAAAGTCATTATGCTGACAGTGCCAGGAAGTCTAATTTCCTGGAGCAGTAACACAAAGATTTATAAGTGAATTTAAACGCTCACCTTCTGGAATAGGAAATCTATCATCTGCATTGGGCTACATGAAAAGTGACTGAGTACTTGAGATAACAGAGAAAGAAGAAATTCACCTCTCTCCTCTGTTTACATCCCCAAAATGCAAGTGAGCTGAAATAATCAAAATGGAAAGGAAAAATTAATGAACAATATAGTAACTGATTTAAAGGAGAGAACGAGTTAGTTTGCCCACTGGCTGAAATGTACCTGAACATCCATCCTCACGGCTGAAAATTTTCAACTCCGGAATGAGATGAACTGAAACCAGAGCTGAAGTTCAACACTCAAAGCATCTTAGAGTATCCCCTTTTATGCCATTAGATGTCTGCATGCATACACAAGAAGTCAAGGGATTTGTCTAACTCAAATACCAGCCTTGGACTTAATTAGGAATAACTGACCAATTACACACGAAAAGCAGTTTTGCTCTTCTGGACTTTCTCTTTCCCATTGTAGCACTGATGAACAGAGATGAACAATCCAGCACCTTCCTATCAGGAAGATTAAACATTACAACCTTGCTAACATCTTCAGAGGGCTGACACAAACCAATGCTGATTCTTATCTCTTAATCTGCCATTTGAGGCACTGCTTTCCACTGCACAGGTATGATTAATCCTTGTCCTTCTCCTACTGCACGGGCCTCCTGTCGCTACTCTTGCTCAGGAATAAGGATGCTGCTAACAAAGCCAAGGAATTGTACTATGCTACATATTTAATGTGCACATCAACATTCACACCAAGGTAGTGCAGAAAAACAGGCTGCAGAGGAGAGAGCCAACACCACCGTCAGCGACCTACTTTATACGGGGAAAGGGATTTCAGCAGGGCTGCTGCTTCTCACAGAAGAAGGAATTTCTGAAATTGCTAAATATAGTGAGGTCCCAATGACAGCATTCATAATTTCTTCTTAGTGCTGTTTCCTTCTCATACTGCCCTCTGCAAGCTCTTATCATTTCCCCAAAAGTTATCCTTTCTCCCTGTTGAAAATATGCTCCTTTCAACAAAGTGGAATCACGATGCTTCTCTTCCACAGTCCTTCCTCACGAGGACAGCAGTACTCTGGATGCTGCCAGAGCATGTACACATATCTTTGTTTTTCAATATCAGATGAGACAGCTTCTGAAAGCACTGCAAGATCTCTCATCTGACATTATCCAGTTTGCTACAGATGATAACCTGAACTGGAAGCATTCCCCAGCAGAATGCCTAGCACGTGAAATTATAAAGGGACAGAAATGGTTTCAGGGCTGCTCAAATGCTATGTTGCAGCAAAATCCAGTGTTCATAAAAACAAAACAAAACAACTAGAGCAATGAGAAGAAGACTTCAGAGCATCCATTTGAAAAAAAAATCTCCTTTTATTCATCCCTTACTCCACAAATAATGGGAGAAAAATTGCTGGAATTTCAACCAGGTAACAACCCCACACTGCCTTTGTTCCATTCAGGATGTGAACACGCTCACAAGCCATTTTGAACAGAGACTGAAAAAGCCTCAGCCACAGAAACAGACACCGACACACCCTCCCCATTCCTCTCCAACTAGAAGCTACTGAAGTTTCTGCTTTTTCACATTCAGTTATGTGACAGCATCGCCGTTCAGCTTGGTTTCCATGACAGTTTTTGTAATTCTGAGAGTAAACAAAGTTTTCAAAGATGATACTTTCTATCAAGACTGAGCAAGTTGATAAGCAGAGTATCAATTAAGCTCAGTGATCAGGTCTAAGATTATTTCAGAAAGAAATCATGTTGGCGCTTCTCCAAAGCCACTCTTAAGCCCAACAAGGAAGGAAAGCACCACTGACAACGACTCAGGACTGCATGAAACTTGCAACACTGCATCCCAACATTTAGTCGGCCACCCCCATGTTCAGCTGTTGCACTGCATGGAAAAAAAACTTACTGCCGCAGTTTCACTTGCCTAGAAAGATTCTAGTTGAAAAGTCACTTTAATATGACTTTAATAATACATGAAAGAGATTAATCTATAATTGTTGATTTTTGAAATAGCACTTAACTGTGTCACTCAAACGGAGTGCCTTTGATCATTAGAATTTGCATGGCTTTCCAGTCTCACTTACAAGGATCTGCCTCAGCTGAGCGCAAATCTCATCAGAGCCAATTATCCTCTATGCACAGATCTGACCTAGGCTCTTAAGGGTTTTAAGACTGCATTTTTATTTGTCTCACTGAACAATTCAAAGTCCTAGAGATCTTTTTATGACCTTTAATATTCAGGAACTCTCACTTTAACCAAACGTCCTAAAGGAAACTACTGATAAAAAAAAAGGGAACAAAAAAGTGTCCTTGCATTCCCCCACCCCTTGGAATACACAAACGTGCAGATCCCACACCAACGGCTTCTTAAAAAACGCCATGCAATTAATCAATGTAGTGAGAGATGTCATCAGATTATAATCTATTCCATTTAAACGAGAGCATCTCAGAATTGTCAAAAATTATCTCTTCAAGTGTGTGATTTCTAGATACCGAATATAATGAGCTGTGTAAGCTCAGACAGATGTAGCTCCCATTAAATATGCCTCACCTCTACCATTAGAAAAAGGCATATCAAAGAGTTCAATCTTAAAGAAAGCTATGCAAAATACATTTCTTTGTAGAAAATCTGGATCTTTTTTTTTTTCCTAAACTTTAGTGGCACCCTCATTCTTTTCTAAGTATGATTGGAATGTTAGAGTTGAAGCCCTTGCTATATTTGGCTTTTTAAAAAAAAAAAAAATGTTAAACATCCTTGCAAAGTCTCCTTGCTCTGCAACATCAATGCCCAGTCCTGAACTGATGCCATGAAAGTGAAAGCTGGTTATGAGGTACGACCAGCAGCTTTCTGTACAGGATGGTATTGCACCTTCTAGAGGGCGCATTACTATCTTGTGCAATAATGCACCAAGTGAAAACCACAGTTTGGATAACAGCCTAGAAACTGCAACCAGTGTAAAGGGTGCCTGCAATTTCAGTTTTACACTCTGAAGAACATTCAGTTCTTGCTATTTACAGATCATGAAGGTGAGGGTGCTCAGGAGAGCTCTTCTGCCATGCCAGGTGAACAGTGTGGCACCACAGCAGTTGCTACGACAGTTGTTGTATCTGCAGTGATACAACATTGTGATACAGTGATACATTCTAACAAAAACTTGTACAAGTTTCAAAACACTGTCCAATGCTGTAAGAAGTATGAGAAGACCCAAACAATCTCCTAGCATTCAACTAAAGACAGCATATTCAGGATGGAAGTACAGACTGAAGGAGAACTGCTGGAACCCGAAGCACAATGCTGAAAAACTGAAGAAACACAGATATGCCAGGAAAGGGAAAAGATTAGTGGTTAGTGCACTTCATGCTTTCTCGTATTTCCTTACACTCAGGTTCAGTGAGGGAATTCACAGTTGGAGTTGTAAAGGAAGCCAGCATGCACTCAACACTTCAGCGAGGCACAACCACCAAAATGAAAAATATATGTATTAGAAACCTGCAAATTTTAAGCAATTTTTAGAATTCAAAATATAACAATTCTTTCACAGCCCTTGGATTTAGTGTTACTTCTTCCTTGATTTTTGGTAATCCTTAGCTCAGGCAGGCCTCTACAAGTTTAATACAAAAGCTGCTTGTATCTAGCATTACTAGATAAAAACCAGCACTGACAAATCTATTATTTCAATTAAACAAATACAAAATAAAGATCAATATGATTGGTTCATGTCTCAAATCCCTCTAAGAGCCTCCAACTCACATGCTACATGTTATTTCCAAAAGCACAGACATTAGCATTACCTTTTGCTGTCTCAGACCGCTTGGGCAAATCAAGTGTATCAAAATTCCTGTCCAAATCTCCATTCTTCTTTCCTGTGCAAAAAAGAAAAAGAAAAAAAAAGAAAAAAAAAGAGGACAACAGATGGTGAAAACCAATCAATGAAGTGCAATTTTAGCTATTTATTAGCAAATGAGGGAAACAATTTCATACTTTCGCTGAGAGAATTCTAAACATACATTACATAAGCTTTAACTTAAACAGTTCTACACAGAAAAGTGGAACAGCACCTTGACTTCACTTTTAGGCTATGGATTCAATTTAACGTATGCAGCTGGGGAGAGAAGAGTTAATTTTCTCTTCCTCCACCGCAGACATTCTGGCTTGGGTAAGCACACACAAACCCTATGGGATAACCAAGCATTGCCATTGGGAGCCCTGGAACAGAGAGATGAGATTCTGAAGGAAGTGCAGGAATCTACATAGCTTGGGAGGGCAGCACTACACAATTCAGCCTTCCCTAATTACTTCAGGGGGAAAATCTTGTTATCTAGTCCCTCTCCCTCAAGAACAGCAGAAGAAATTGCAATAGCGAATGATGCGATGAATTTGCACTCAGTTTAGCTGCTCTTGAACACAGACCCTACCAGACTGCTCAGGGAGGTCTGCAGGAAGAGCTGAAAGCTGCCCAAGTCAGGATGCTTAACAGCAAACAGGCAGAAAATATTGGAAAATATAACATGGAGACTGGTCTGGCTCTGGACTGGAACAGGTCAGAGAACAGGAGAGGCCAATCCCTGTCCTGTCATAGCAGGAAGATGAATCCCATGAGCCATTCTACATTCTTGATGAAAAATAAACGTGTGCAGTGCAGAAGAGAAACAGTGCTTTTAAATACCAATATGAACATTTAGAAACACCAGGAAGAGAAAAAAGCCCTCAGGATAGCATTACATCCCCACTGTTTCTTTGTAAATACTACTATTTTTTTTATTTTTAATTTTGAATCTTCAGCACAGAGTATCAGCCAACTTTCAGTGCTGTACAAAACCAAACACACATCTGAAGTTCTGTTCATCTGAAGCCATTTGATTAAAGTATGGCAAAGCCCCAAAGCCCATCTTTCTGAACTGCCAAAAAGTCACGGGACCATACAGCATGCCAGTGCTCTGAAAGGCACCTTTCCTAAAGGGAAGGACAGGACGCGGCTGTAACTCTGCAGACCTCCATCTAGTTTCTGTTCCATGAAAGAACTTGAAGCTTGTTGCTTGGTGAACTAAATACCAGAAAGAAAAAATGAACAGTAAAGGACACTACATTTCATAATGACGGCTGAACACTGTTAGTGCTTGGAAACCTTTGCAGACTGTCCAAGCAGAGGGACTGAAGAGGACATTAGTCATTGCTTAGGAAATATTACAAACTTGGGACAGACCAAGAAATGGGACTCCATTGTAACTACAAGCATGACTAACTCCTTTCACACATCCCCAATTTCATGTCTCTGGCATTAGCTAATTAAAAAAACCTATGAATAATTGCATCAAGAGCCAGACTTCACTCAACACAACCACTTATTTCAGAAGTTCTCTATGTAAAGACAGGAGATTGTCATTTCTATTAGCCCTGCAGAACTGACATGGCCCAGTAAGAAGCAGGATCCCTCCAGCCTAGTGCCACCAGTTAAAGACATTGTCCAGGAGAGCAGCGTAGGCTGCATCTTTTGAGCTGGCAGTGCAGAAGCAGCTATTTACTAAGCCATCTTTCCACCCTGCATTCTCTCATGTTCAGTGGCAGTCTCAATTTCTGGACCACACTGAATGTACTGCTCACCTTTTAGGAAGCCTTTACTGGTTTGTCTCTCAGAGGAACTAAACCAGCCCTCAGACAAAACCACGTCTCTTTAGAACAGAAGCTGCCAGCAGTTTACCACTGGAAGAAATTCAGGAGACAGAGCTCTGACCAATGGGATCTCTGCTTTACCAACTGCTTGTTTAATCCAATTCAGCAAGGGCCAGGTTCAGAAATTCCCAAAGCACCTCCATTATCTGGGGCTTTCCTATAGGGAGGGGATGAGGAACACGAGGCCTAAGCTGTAAAACGACTCCAAAAGAAATCCATCCGGAAGGCAAACATGGTGCAGCTGCTCCTGTTCCCATCTGATTTCCAAGAGACCCACAGTATTGATTTGGATTTCCTAACAAGGTGACAGCATTCAGCAATTTCAAGAGCCTATCAATTACAGACCTCTCAGCCTCACCTACCCTGAATGAGATCATGAGAAAGCAGCTTCACTGACAGCCACTGCAGCTCTGAATATCACTCAAGCCTGCCAGCATTGTTAGCACACAGGGATGTTTAAAACATCATGCTAGCAGTTTAAGGCACGTGGTTTGGACATCTCAATTTTTTCCCTTCTATACATCTCCTTCCTCCCCAAGTTTTACAGCTCTAAGAACAGGAGAGAAAAGATTATGCTGCTGGATCAAAAGCACAGCTCCAGACTTGGCCAAGAGACAGACAGCTTTGAATGTGCCTGCTGACAGGTCTGTTTTATGAGACCTGGCTGAAGGAATTGGCACAGCAATCTGCTTTGGGAAAACAGCCTGACATGAGACTTGATTGTACAAGAAGCAATTTACAGTCTCTGAAACAGTAGGATTAAAATTCTTTCCCTCTCCCCCCACTACTTTTATGTAAAAAACAACTAAAACATGACCTTTGGCATCCTCACTGTCAGAAGCTTAATAAGGACTGTGAGATATAACCCGGTGTTATTAACCAATAGTGCTGTTTATCATCTTCCTCAAATATCATTTTGTTTCCTTGGATAATCAATACAGCTATTCACAGCTAGACCACTCTTGCTGAAAGATTAATTCCCAAACACTTCGAGTTAAGAAAAAAAAATAAAATAGTGCAGAGATTCTTCATGACACAGCAGAACAGCCAGTGCTGTGCTTGTAAGTTTTGTTAATATGCTCCATCGCCGCCCAGTTCAGCGGGTGATGCAAGGCCAGGGCTGCGCTCTGCCCCTCTGCAGGTCCCCCCCAGAGGCCTCCAGTCACAGTCTGTGAGCAGCATCCCCCAAAATGCTCACAAGCACTGTCTGTTCCGTACAGCAATTTTTTCAACAGTTTAATTTGGACTCAACTCTCCGGACAACACTGAGCTGGAAGCAAGTGTCACAAATTGACAAAGAGCCAGTCTTTACCCCTCAATGTCAGTGGAAATCTCCAGGATACTGCACAGCAAACCGAACTCCCAGCTGAGGAGTAAGGGAGGTAAACTTTAGCCTCAGTCGTACATTTCCAATGGCAATTCCACCTGCTGTGCTGGGATGAGAAGCTGAAGGGTGCAGCTCCCCAGCAGCTTACTGCACGTATCTTCATCTAGCTAGCCTGAATGTCAGTAACAAAGATGCAGAAGGCTGGGCCACATTCCCAAGCTGACAAAATGACCTTTATGAGTACAATTCCAAGCTGCCGAGTCTTTACACTTATTGCTACCCAGGTGAGTTAGCAAAACTAAACTTTGACATGATAGACTTAGCAAGGCAACTTGCACACTTACCTGTGCCCTCCCTAAAAGGGATTGTTAGGCTGGTTGCAAATCAATTATGCCAGGACTGAATAAAAATGTGCCATTTCTGCTTTTAGCGTGAGAAGAACAAACTGAAAATGCTCTCTCAATTACACAGCAGATTTCCATGCCTGCTGAAATGAACAGGAAGAAGCAGAGCATGGAGGAGCAGAGAAGGTGAATGAACAAGACCTTAATCTCAGCTCTTTGCCTTGCATGTAGAAGCTGAACAATGTAGATTATGGTGATGATGGAAAGAAAGTATTGCAGAGACTCACCTTGATTGAACCACTCCTCTAATTACCAGAAAAGCAGCAAAAGAAAAACAAGAATTTACAGGAAGGAAGAAAATATAAAGGGACAGTCACAAAGAGGCAGAATTTTACAAAATAGGTTAAAACCTGAGGCTTACAAGAAAATTATCAACTTTCATTGATTAGAAACAAAACAAGAACAAACCCACCAAAACAAACAAACAAACAAAAAGAATCGGATATTCCACTCTCTTTCTTTTGTTCCTGCTGAGAAGAATCTTTCCCTACAGGTCTTCCTTCCCCCGCCCCTCCTCATTCCATGGAAAGGGCTCAGAGCTCCATGGGGACGGGAGGCTGCCAGCCCCTCACAGATGGGTTTGAAATGCTATGATCGATGATCATGAGCTGAATTAAAGCAAATATGGAAACGCTGCAAGATTAAGTGAGCAAAAAAGGGAGGGAATTGAAGCGACCTATTTTCCAGCCCTCGGCCGACACAATTAAGACAGTTTCAGCCTAGGTATTCACATCAATTTAACAGTGGGAAAAGGGATTTTCTATTTCTGACTTTGAAGGCACATTTACACACATGGCCAAGCCCAAGCTGTCCCTGAGCGCCAGCACCGCTTGCTGCAGTCTGTGGGCTCGTCCTTGTGCCACATGGTTTTGAGAGCAATTAATCCAGAAGGACCCGGTCAGGCTTTGTGGCTGATGGACAGGAGCTGCCCAGGCGTACCAGCGCAGAACCGGGCCGTGCAGGCAGCAGGCAGACACATGGCAGAGGACGGCCAGCCGAGAGCGCTCTGCTTTCACAGCCATCGCAGGATGACGACAGCTCCTCGCTGCGCTCCCCTGCTCCACAGCGCACACACTGTGTGACACGTCAAAACCTTCCCACCAACTGCTGCTCTCAAGCGGCCAAACAACACGGGAGACAAGAGGCAGGAAAGAGGCTCGAGTCAACGTGCACTCCAGGTTTCTGAAGGATGTCACAGTGAAGTTTGAGTCATTCACGATGAGAACGGGCAGGCTGGGCAGGTTATACTGTCTTTTGTTTCCCCCCAGCCATTAGAAGGTTCCCAGCAATTAATTTTTTGTTTTGTTTGTGTGTTTTTTTTGAGCACAGACTCAACTCTGGTGACAGACTGCTCTAGTAACGTGCCTTCACTCTGTGGTGACTTTAACACATATGGAAACACAAAACGTTTTAATAACATGTACAGGTCACATCAAAGGAAGCCCCCTGTACAGAACACAGTCCCTCAAGTTCAAACAATTTCACGTATTCCCTTCAGCACCAAAACCTTCCTCAGATCCTGGCCATGAACAGTAAGCCAGGATGCGAGCGTGCACCAATGTGGAGAATGGAGCCCAGACAGGAACATGAGTTCATTACCTCTGAATTCAGCCTATAAGAGTCATTTCTCAGAACACCAAAGAAAACACAAGTTTCTTTTGTACCCAAATGCACTGCGCTGTCTCTTTTTAAGAGGAAGATGGAAGCAGGGTTACTGAGACTGTTAATCTTTGCTTGAAATGAAAATCATTTGCAACTTTCATGCCCCAGAGGAAAGAACAGGTCTGAAAGTGACTGACAATTAAAAGCGACAAGATCGTGTCTGCAACTTAAATTACTGAGTGACAGAATTGGGAGGTTCTATCTCCTGGTTGCAGGTGAGAGGACAGCCTTTCAGTTTGTTTTCATGTGGGAGACTGAAGGCATGGAACACAGACAGGACTCCCATGCATGGAGATGGAAGCGTGCTGGCCTGGCTTCCAGAGACAGCAGCACATGCTCTGCAGCCAAGCAAGAGTAAGCGTAGATCTGACAGATGCAAGAACACAGCCAAGAAAAGGATAGGAGAGCACAGCCACCATTATCCAGCAGCAGCACATTACAACAGCATGCATCACTCCTATTTAAAGCCAAACAGAAGCGCAGCAGTTGTGGACAAAGATCCCAAACACTGAGCAGTAACACAGCAAGGGAAATGACTGCGTGCCACAACACTACAACACGTACCTCTGCAAACTGCACCGCTCTAGCATTACAAAACGGCTTGCAAGAGCAGAACTGAACAGCACAATTTACCCCACGTACACTTCCAGTTTTCGGTTCTCTGTGAGACATACCTTTAGCTTTCTTTCCACCAAAACAACCAGCATCGTCTTTCTTCTTTTTCTGAGAGCCTCCTGTGCCCGCAGTCTGACCAGCATCGAGTTCTTGATATTTATCAGCTCCAGGGACCTCCTTGTGGACATGATAGGAAAGGTTCCGCATGATGCACACACAATTCTCCACGGACTGCAACAAAACAATTTACATTAGAAATAAGTATTGTATCCTTCTATCTGCAAACTGTTGTATTACACCACAGTGAAAAGTTTGGAGAAGTTAAAAAAGGAAAAAAAAAAAAGGCCAGCCACCCCAGGAAAAGAATGGAAGAATGGTATATTAAGCAAATTCAGTAAAAAAAAAAACAACCCAAAACTAATTTAGCATTTTTATCTGCTCTAAACCATTTTTTTCTTCAAAAGTTAACACTTCATAAATAGTACCCATTCAACATGAAAATTCTCTGATCAAGAAAACCATCTGATCACGCATAAAGAATACAAAGTCACCAGAAGATCAAACACACAGCAGAAAACCATCATTTAAGGTTCTTACTTTAAATCGTCTCTCACTCTTCCAATCTCTACAATCCCCAAGAGACTCTATCTATTAAGTCTCATCTGAGTCAAAATGAAGGCTGTGTGAGGAGTTCAATGAGAACACACATTGCTCTGCAGTAACAGCTGATTCATAACATACAACACGGTCAGTTTTGACACGAGCAACGCTCTGTAGGTTGCAATGGAAGCCACCAGGTGGTTACAAAATCCACTTCCAAAATACCTGATTAAGTGACAGGGCTTTAGAATTCCTTTGTGCACACTATCACATGGTAGGAAAAAAAGAAATGATAAAATAAAGAATGAAGTTTTTGGTGTTAAAAAGCAACACTATGCTCCTTCATAAAGGGTTAAACTGAAGATATTCCTCATGCTTTTAAACATTCTTTTAAGCACTACAGGATGAAGTGATGATAAAAGCAGATGAATCAACATTTGTACCTACAGAAGAAAAAAAGCCACAAAAAGCACTGCAGGTCTAAAGACATATCTTAACATCTTGGCACTACATCATTTTAAGCTGGCATTGAAAAAACTCTTTAAAATGAGAACTAATCCCCTTGCTGATGTTGTGCAAAGCACAATACAACAGGACTCAGTTTAGATTTGAAGAGACTGCACTTAGGAAAGTTGATTAAGTAATGCAGAACAGCATTAATACCATCAAGACAAGAAAGTACTGCTCTCCTCACCCATTACAGCCACTTGCCTTTGCTCACCTCAACAGCCACACAAGGTAATGCAGCAGCAATGCTGATCCTGTCAGTACTATCATGGGTATCATGAGAGAGATGAAAGGAAGGCAAGTACTGTGTTTCAAGAAGCAAGCACAATCCCATTCTAAAACTAGCAAAACAGAAGTCAGACCAAGTGTAACACTTGAGACTAAAGTAACAGAAACACCATTCACATTTTAATACTCAAGCTCACCTTATTGTCTGTATCTTTCTTGCCAACTGCAGACTGTAGGGCATGAAGGAGGGCATCCACCAAGCCATCACACTCTCTTAGTCTTCTGCGTGCTTCTGCTCCATCTGAACTTACATTCCTAACAAAAGATTTAAAAGAAATTTTAGCCCACTGGCCTTCAACCACAAGGCTGAAGGTGTGCCAATTTACATTGCCATCATTAACAATCATTAGCTCGGATCAACAATTTGGGGGTAAGCCTCTTTGTTAACTTGAAGGAAATTGAACTAAATTCTCCTGGTTTGTAAGGTCTTGATTCTCCCAGCACAAAGTGGAAAAACATTTAAAGAAATGAAAGCTATTTTCTATTTGCAGTACCTGATGCATGACTGCTGCACAGGCAGACTTATTACAGTTTACATACGTAACTTACTACGGTTTACATATGTTGTACATAAATGCATTCCACCTAACAGAATCAACTTTACAATTTCTTACAAGGTTGGTTCATCCACCAGTGAAGAAAACTTCAGGTCACACGATCCGAAATGACTCCTTTCATGCATTACAGCAGACACCACTTGTACAAGTTTTCTGCAGGCTGGCGCTGATTTTCAGCACGAGCACAAAACAAGTGTTACTGCCAGAAAATGCTAATCCTCAGCATAGCAGGTCTCAGCATGAAGTGGTCTGCAAAGCTACTTGCTCTGAAGCTGAAGACAGCTCAGCAGCAGAGTACTCTTGGCCACAGAAACTGAAAAATACTTTTTGATTTCATGAAGAAGAATTGAAAACAGGCATACAAAAAACTAGACTATATTTAACTTTGCAGGGTCACTCCAAAAGTAATGCCTCCTATTCAATTCCATGGAAATTACAACAGATAGAGCAGATAACACAACTTAATAGAGAAAATGCTCAGCTGCAACACACAGTCACCACCCCCAGCTGTCACCACCCTCACTGAGCTCACAGTCACTGCTGGGTCTCCATCACCATTCAGCAAGCACTGATGAATGTCAGTAGGTGCCATTTTTTCCACATGGAGCACCCAGTGACACACCTGTGCTCCATACACACTCCCATGTCAGATGCCATTCTGTCAGAGTGCCGCCCTGCAGCCATCTGTCACACAGCAACCAAACATAGCGGGATGTTGGTGGGAAGCTTCAACCTCTGCTGCCATGCCACCAGCAGCCGCCTCTGATATCATGGCCAGCATAATGGAACAGGAGGCATTACTTTTGGAGCAGCCCTCGTATGATCAATCTATCATGAGCCAATTTTTGGGAGGGAACGAAGTGACAATACAATTCTCAAGTGCATCCATCAACAAGCCTACATGTAAGATTTCTCCCACCTGAAACACATTCATTTCAACAGCACAGTTAACACTTCAGCTTTCAGGGTCTTTGAATTCCACAGACTCACATAAGGTCACCTTTTGAAAGCTCAGAATACAGCCATTAACTTCTGCTACCAGGACAGCATGGCCAATTTTTCTTTCTCACTGACTGCAGGGACTGCCAACCTCAAAGTAATTAACAGCTCCGTCATAGTCTGTACTCTCAGCACCCAGACAGGCTGCCATGCTAATTGCATGACTGCAGAAAAAACATTTTCTCAGAGACCTCTCAAAGCCCAAAGACACTCAACGTGAGCTAGCTGCTGTTACAGTGCATACACTTGTAATTAAAAAGACGTAAGAAACTACAGATAAACGAGTCCTTTCCTCAGCACTCAGCACAGTCTCACCTCCAGCAATGGCTGACACAGGGCACAGTAGCAGATATTCAAGTAGGATTCCATAGGACGTTTAGAAGAGAGAACATGTGCTGTTTCTTCATTTCCAGCTGTACTCCTTAGTATTAAAAGCCTAAATGTGCATTGTTATACACTGCCTTTATCAAATTGAAAGTAGAATTCAAATTCTCAGTGATATCTTTCTGGTACCATACTAATAAACGACAGATGCTCCACCTATAAGCACATTTATCAGAAGCAGAACGTTACTTACTGCACCTGAGAGTAACAGAAATGCATTAAAAATGGTCCATCCAGAGCTCTGCATTACATTTCCTATTCCCTCATTAATTATTAGAAATAGCAAGCTAAAATACATGAGGAATGCCTGCAGACGCTGCAAAATAAATAACTCAGATCTTTCAGAAAATATTCCTGAACGCCTTTCTTGCCCCCGTGGCCCATTCATGAAACTTTCTATGGTTCATTTGTGCCACTGCACTTGTAAATAACAACTTGTTTTACTGCTTTGGTTATCAACAGCATTACAGGGTCTTGTACAACGCTTGTCTTATTTCTTCATCCGTTACAGGATTAATATTAAAGCGGGTATCTATAACAGAAAAACATCTTTTAAAGGGCATCAGTAAGTGCAGCTTGTTGATCTCCCTTGCTCTATCTTCACCTATAGAAAAACTTACTGAAAATTAATACCTTTAAAAAAAAAACCAACCAACAAACAGTTCCACCTTTATCAAACATAAACAAGCGTGAGAATTCTGCAAGGTCAAATCAACAGTTAATTAATATTCTGTACAAACTGCACAGGCATCAAACTTTACAGTAGTAATGTCATAACTCACATTACAAAACATATTCCTATGAGTATCTCATGCAGAACCATCTGCTCTGCAAGTGCCCGACACTCTCTTTGCTAGACCTCCTTGGGATTTACCTAACAACAGAATCCCTTTCCCTGTCTGTCACTGTAACCCAGACACACTGGAGAGCTCAGCTCGCATCCTTCACCTCCACTGCAGTCGGGGCAACAGAGGCTCCAGGGAGGCTGAGCCCACAGAGGGCAGCTCTGCCTCCACAGCATGCACTGCTGCTGCTCCGAGTGTGCACAGCGAGAGCTCCCAGGGGAGCAGCTGCACTTCAGACACACACAGCTATGCCCGTAAGTGCCAAGGAAAGGTGGGCTCTGATAAGCTGTCACCTGGCAGTCCCTGGAGAAGAGCTGCTGGTGTTGGATCCACGATGCAGAACAACATCCAAAAGCCAGCGGTGCTGGGCTGAGCACAAGCTGTGCAGGAAAGGCCTGAGAGCGCCGGCATGCTGACTGCATGGCTCCTGCCACAGCCAGAGCTGGAGGGCAGAACCCTGCATGCAGCATCCCTCGCAGTCCAGAGGAAGCACCCAGATAAAGGACTCAGAACAGATTGTCTGACGGTCTCTTTTGGCCCTTGAAAGGAAGCCCCTCATAGTTCTGGGGGGAACATTCACCTCTGGTGAGTTCACCCAGAGAAGCCCGCTTTCCCCAAGACCTGCTTTTGAATACATTCCACAAGTCCACCAAATGAGAAAGCCATTTTAAAAACAAGAACAGTATCTTTCTCATATCACACTGCAAAGGGTGACAGAAAGCTTCCCAGTGTGTTTGCCATAAATACAATGGACTCAAAAGAGCAATTCTAGGAACAAGACATGAAATTACTGCCTGCGTTACACTAAGGGCGCAGGATGGAAAGCAACTGCAGGACAGAACACCTCAGCCAGAGATTTGAAAACCTTTACACGACAATTCCTCCTCAAATTCTTGCAGCCTGGCCTGTAGGCAGGACTGGGGAGAGAGGATGTGCAAGGATGATTAAATATATGCTTTCCCTGGGAAAACAAAACAGAAGACTCCTAAGTAAATGTTAAATGAAAGCAAATATCTTCCAGCAGAGAAACACACCAGACTAGTCAGTATTAAAGAGTACAGAAAATGGTGGGAAATGTGTGAGAAATCTGTTCACACTTTAGGTAAGGTTAGCATTAACACCAAATAGTCTTCTTAATGATATACAAGTCCAAATGTAGCAGTTACATCTGCAGAACAGAGCTGGTGTTCACCTCCAGGATAGGTGAACCACTGCTACTATCAGTGCCATGCACCAAAATTATCCTCACAAGAAAAGATATAAAAGTCACCAAATACAAGGCACTTCATTTGCAGGATTTTGGTGCGAATCACGAAGCTCTGTCCCACTCTATTCTCTAAAAGCCCAAAAGCTAGCTCTGAGTTTCTGTTTTCCAAAAGCAAAACACGACAAAGAGAAACCTCAACATACAAACACAGGAGAGACTTTTTTTCTCTGAGCATTTAAAGCCATATTCCTGATGGCAGTGCTGAGGCTGGCTGTCCTGCTGCGCTGCAGACGGAGCTGAAAGCCAAAGGTTACAGCACGACTAATGCTTACCATCACACTGCAGATCAGCAGGAGTAAAAAGCACTTCGTTTAGAAACCCAGCTGGGGACAAAGACAACAGGTTGAGGGCCACAGGGACTTTTGTCTTTTACATAAATCGAAAGCTAAAATTTAGAAATTTAGAATTTAGAAAGCTACTAGAAGCACAGAGACGCAGACAATCTGCAGCTGGGTCGGCGATAAGCACTTCAACAGCCTCTCTGCACACACTACAGGGCCTCAGCCCAAATTAATCTTACTTTTTACAACTGTAAACAGTCTTTTAATAGTGATTTTTCTACTGCTAAGCCAAGAAGTAACGCTGGCTCCACTGCCCACCTCAGCACTACTGCAGGAGGTGAAGACATCCACAATCACAGCCCCAGGGTGCAAACCAGCAGGTTAAGGAGCAGCACTGCCCCAGGGCTGAGCTGGCACAGCACACGCCTTGCTAAGGCCCCAGTACCAACCTCACTTCAGCTGGCTCAGCCAGGCACGACATCTCTACTTCAGCTGGTAAAAGAACATAAGGTTTTCACACGTCTCATTTAAATATTTTACTTGTCATGTCCTCCTACTCTGGCAGTCCAAACCCTTGCTTTAAGAACACCTTTCCACACTCACGCTTTGCTTCACTAGTAAGAATTTTTTATTTGGATGTCAGCCAGAAGAGATCGATTAGTAACAGCTGCAGCAAACATACACTACATCCAGTGCATTTCGAGTTACTGGGTGTCCCAAAGGGAGAACAGAGCCGTTTAAAACCATTCCATCATTTCATGCAGAAATACAATAAATTCCATACTTCAGTTCACATGAAATACCAAAAAGTTTAATTGGTATTAAATTCATTGTGCTGAAAATAAGAGAGAAAAAGCAAGAAGCTGCCTGTGACATAAAGATAGCTTAATCCAGGCCTCACTGCTGACCAATACAACACAATGGAGCTTGGCAGCAGACAGCTGAATCAGACATCAAGCAAAGCACACAGTAAAGAAAGAGGAGGACAAAGTCCAAACAAAATGAGCGGAAGAAAAAGATGGGGGGGGTCTGACGGTGATGCTGGTAGGAGCAGCCGTGCATCAGATCTGGGCAGGTGATCTCACTGGATATTATTACTCTATTTAAATATCTACTCACCAGCCAGACCCAAGTCAGTGCAGCAGCTCTCCCTGCCTTGCATTTAAACCCCTTCCAACTACTTGAATAGAGAGACTAGCTTTGTTCAACTGCCCACATGTCTATAAAAGCCACACCTGAAAACTGACTTCACAAGCAAGAGCTGTTGTCCAAATGAACATCTGTGTGGATCAACAGGTCTAAGGCATGCTGTCATAACCCAGAATCACATCAGAGTTGTTTCTAAGATGCTCTCGCAATAAGCAAGGGCTCAGGCACCAGCAATAGAGATGAACAAGATACAGATGTTAGCCTATCTTCTGTTATTTGTGGCTTTCTACATCCAAGCTATCATGTAATGGCATTTTAGTTAAAAGCTGCTGACTGCTTACCTCCAGCACGACCTCCTTGGAGGGCCTTCACTCGCTCTCCTGTAATGCAAAACCGCACAGAAATGCACTACAGGAGAATTCCACAATACTCAGCAGCTACTTAGGCTTCAAATTATTCCAGACTCTGCTTGGAAGAAAGGTTCCTCTTGCTTTATCATACTGCTTACTGCAATGTTTAAAGACTCAAAAATACAAAAATGAGATAGTATGTATCTAATGAAGGATCACAGCTTGCATGCCTTCCAAAGCAAACTGTGGCCTCTGCACTGACTGCAGCAAGCTTTGTTCCCATCTCTTCATCCCACCACAGCAACAGACATTCCTGTAGGTTTCCTCCATTGGCAGCCCAGGGGGAAGGGACCTACATTCATTCCTAAGGAATGACAGAAGGCAATAAGCAAGTGCACAACCCTGAATTTATACTTCAGATTTTATTGTAAAGCATTAAGGTTGCATGTAAGTAGGTTACGTCTCTGCTGCTAAAATCTATGCATAATTTATTTATATTACAAGCTAAACATCAGGAACTGTCAGGAGGAACCCTAACAGCTCTTTACTAGCACGAATTAAACGCTCTGCTCAGCATATAAGCCCCAGGACAGCCATATGCTGTGATCCTGCACAGTATCAGTAAGCTAATTAAGAAACCGCCTTCGCTTGCTCCTCTGTACCGAGAGGTGTGGGTTTGGAATTTGAGTTGTTTTTTTCCAGTCTGTGTTGGGCAGATAAGCTTCTCCTCTTCTGTGTTGAAAAATGAAGATCCATGGACAAATTTTTGTTCTTTATTTTTTTTTTAATCTCTCCAGGAACTATTCTTTTGCTGAAATCCCAGTTCTACAGTGCCTACAGTGTTCTGAACACTAACAGCCCCGTGAGCTCCAGCAGGCGCCCAGAGGCAGCACCCACGTGTGACAGACACCAGCACAACAGGCATGGGAGGCAGGCAGAGACATGGCAGCATCTGTCCCATCCCTCTGGTGGGGAGGCTGTGCCAGGTCCCAAGAAGGCCTCCAGGTACCAGGGAAGGGTGGCCCGGCACGAGGCATCCCCCAGCTCACTGCTGCTCAGAACCAGGCTGTGCTTCGGGCCGAGATCTGCACTAGGCTGCCTTCCACTGCTGACCCTGGAGGGCCAAGGCAGCCCCAGAAGAGCTGCATGCATGCAGGGCACAGCTGCTGCAGCTGCCACCACATCTGCATCACGCCAGCGGGATTTACACAGACAGTGCTTGGAGGTGGTTCACTTGGAAAGCCCTAATTCCCAAGCACTCCTCCTCACAGAAAAGCCATTAACCATTAAGAAAGGAGGCCATAAGATCTGGCACTGACATATCCTTTTTGCCCCAGGATCATGCAGAGGCCTGGGGAGGCAACTCTGGACCCAGCAACACCTGCCGTGGCACAACCCAGCTGGATCACATTGGGCCCTGACTGATGGCATTGGGAGGTGAGTTCAGGGAGAGCAGAATGCAGTGTTGGGGGATTCTTATTCCCCACCCAACAAAGACAAGTTTGAGTAAAGAATTAAATGGATCACAATTACAAAGCAGCTTGCACCAAATGCATGCTTCACCTCTTGGGCGTCTATTAGTAAACATCAAACAACATGGAAGCACAGAAATCCAAACCCAGTTTCTGTTCACAATTCCTGAGAATTTAAAATAATAATAATAATAATAAATATATATATATATATACATATATATATATACACAAGATGCACACACACATACATCAAACATTCCATCCTCTTCAGAAAAGCCTCAAAGCTTTATTCTTCAAAGCTCATACAGAACACTACATTCAATATATTAATCATTTGCCATCAAGCACCTGTGGCCCTATTTCCCCTGAAGTAAAATTAATGTAACGAGAAACCACACACTCACACATCATTTCCCACACTGGAGAGATGATTTTTATTTTTGGCTCCCACTCTACTGATTCCTTACTTCATGTCAGCAAACACTGTTTCACACTTGCCATAACTCTCAGCTTTTGTTTTCACAGAACAGCATTTTCATTTATGCCTACTGGAGGTTTTCATTCCGTTACAATCCCTAGGACCACCTGACAAGATTCCAACTACTGCTATTTACCAGCCTCATGGGCTGAAGTGCAAATCTCAAGTGAAGGGAAGAAAAGTGAAGATGACTGATCCACTTATCAGGTGCTTTGGAGTCTGAATGTCACCCAAATCAGAAAGAAGCAGTGATACTAAACAGACCACAAAAATGTTTCTAATCTTGCTGAAGTTATGTCAGAACAGCAATGAACTCCATGTTTCTCAAGTCTCCGTTGCTCCCCTAACCACCAGGTCACCCCCCTCTTCCCAGCAGCTGGTGTTGAGCAAGCTGCTATGAGCAGCTTCAACCTGAAGAATGCAGGTCTGAGTGGAAGTCAGGTGGATGCAGTCTGTGTTTGCACACGCACAGCCAGGTCTCAGAGCCTCAAGGCTACTTGTGAATGTGAATTTCTGCGTACTTGGAGAACTGACAAGAAATGCTGCAACCACAGATGGTAGCCTAGAAAAAAAGAATATTTTGCATCTGTTTACTATGCAAATTAATTCATTTAGCATTTGTTGACAGCAGGTCAGTTTGGAGCAGGAAACAGGCTAGAAAGCTGGCAATATAGGAATTAAGTTCTACTCCATCCTCCTACAATTGAAATAACATCTAAGAAAATTAATTAGGCAGAAGAAGCAATTAAGCCCAAAATGAATCTAACTTTTCAACCAGTAAAATCTTCACTGCTTCCAGAAAACTAAGAATCACAGTGGACACGTACACAGAAAACAGAACAGGTTAGGTGACTGCAGCTCTGCTCCCAGCCCACAGGCCTGCACAGCTGCCCTGCAGCACAGCACAGAGCTCTGGCACGGCAGGATGGCTGTGAACACACTGCTGAGCTCCACCACAATTCAACAGCAATTCGACTTGTTTCCTCCTCCTAAAGCACCTCCAAGTCTTGGACACAGCTGGAGAAAGGAGTGCAAAATTACCTTGGAAGTGGATCTGCAAAAGCTATGTAATACCACCTATAATGCAATAAGAAATATGTCAAGTGAAAGGCAGCTCATCTCTCTCCTTCTTCTGCATCTTTGCCTGCTGTCCCGGACTCATTTAATCTTACTTTCTCTTACAGTGAGGAAATAAGAAAACAATTCTCCCAAGCAGGTAAGGGGCTGGTCTCCCTGCAGCATAGCAAATAAACCACCCTTTACAGATTACCTTTCCCCACTAACTTGCCATCAAGTCCCCACTTAAACTGAGCAGTAACTTTCAGGTATGAAAACCACCCTGCCTCACATCTGAGCGAAGCTTCAAATCTTCCACCAGGAAGTGCTTAACCAAACACGGCTACAGCAGAAACTACAGATGCAGCACATCCTGCCCCTCAACAACAGAAGTAGTCACCCATCTCTGACCGTCTTCACATATTTGAACAGACTTTTTAAAAACAGGACCACTCAAAGTATCAGAAGAGGAATTCTCTAACTAACTTGTCTCAGTAATGCTGTGCTTTGCGTCCCTCTCCATTAGCCTTAGGAAAAGGAAACAGCTAAAGTGGTACATGCTTCTTCTGTGTTCCGTAAAACATGCACCTTACTTGAAAAAAGTTCTTGTGGAATTTAGACTTTCAAGCGGATCAGAACACTGCACAAACTAACACAGATTTACGATGTGCATCAGGTTAGTTTACTAACGATCAATCTACTGTCTACACTTCTTGGAGAATCTTATATTCACTCAAATAATCTTTTTATTCCCCATCACCACTAATTTGCTCTTGTGGAACACCATCAGAAAATGAGGCATTGGTAAGGAAAGGCCTTGTCTTGTCTGGAATCTACCTGAAGGACCGCAGTCTCTAGCAGGATGGCAAATAATTTCAGTAATGGGCCCTTGCAGAACACATTCATTACTTTCTTCATTTGTGAAGTTGCTCAGGGGAACAGTTACTGCAATTTGGAGAACACAAACCCAAGAAATAGAAATGAACCAAGTTCTGAAGATGCATTAATCAGCAGAAATCTAACAGAAGAATACTTCAGAACAACAGAAGGAGCAATGAAAAATCTTTATTAGCTTCATTCAAACTACCTGACTTCAGCATGAAGCTGAAAAAAGGCAACAGGACATCTCCACTATTTTATCTCTGAGAAAAGCAAAGTGCAAGAGTCAGTATTTAGGGAACATTGATTCCCCAGGCTTTTCCAACTGTGTTAGGACTCCTCCAGACCCCAACAACCAGCATGTACTGTAAGAGGCATAAGGTGCCCTCAGAAATTCAAATAGCATTTCTAACCAGAAAAAGTCCTTTCCAGGAAATATCTGAAGTATTAGAAATTTTCAGTAGTACAAGAAGAGAAAGGGAGCTGTCTGAAAGCACACTTAAAATAAATAACATCACCATCAGGGGAAACAAAGAACACGCTCAGAATGCGTACAAATACCAGACACTCCTACATTAGGTAAATGAATGTATGATTCTCAGTACTTATGGTACAGCTTGCACTAGAGCATACTTATGCTGCACTCAGCTTGGTGGTTGACCTTGTGCCTTGGTCACTCCCCATTGCATTAAACACCTCACTACAGAGAGCCTCTCAAATGTGGCTCAATCACCTGCTCTTAACACAGACATCACTGGGCAGACTTCCACTGGTAAGGCCCATGTGACAAAGTACCTCCACCTCTGTTATTGTGGCCACCAAAAGGAGATTTCTTTGCAAAAACTGAACATGTATGGTATTTTATTCCAAATAAAACTAATATAAAAAAGATCCTATGCGCAGGATATGGTGAACAACAGATTAATACATCTGAGTTCTACCTTACCGTAAGCAACCAGAAGTGTTCTTGAAGACAGTTGTCCACTCAGCATCGCGAGGCTTCGAGTCCTCGTTGGGCTCACTCTCCCAGCCAGAATGGGGTATAATCACCTCGTTGGTGAGCGTCTGCAGGCCATGGTTGATGATGACCATCTTCAGGGGCTCATAGGAAGACAAATTCCATAGAGTGCCTTCAGGAGGAAAAGTGATTTTTAAACAAATAACAAGGCAATAATAATGACTTTTAATTTCTAGATTACATAGAACCACTAAGTTTACAGAGAATCACTAGAAAGCTATATGATAAAACTAGTAAGACATTCAGTAAAACCCCTCGATGAGAGGTCAGAGGAAGCACACAGCCGAGTGAACGCTCCACAGTTGCTGCAATGAAGAATTTCCGCAGTGTGGAAGCACTTACCAAGATACGGATATTGTTCAATTTATTAAGTCTCACGACAGAGTACATAAACACAATGTGCTACTGGAGATTGATGGGGCACTCCTGATATACGCAAATTTTGATATTGTTAAGTCTGGCCATACCTCAAAAAGCAAAAATTGATCCAGTGAAGCAGACAGGTCTTAAAAGCAAGTCTTAAAAACATGGCTGAATTTATGGAGGGTCATTGATCTTACACTTATTCTCTGCACAAGACAGTATTTCACTCAAGACTCCTCTCTATTATTTACTTCCACATCTTGCTGTCAGAGGCAATGTCTGTGTTCCAATCACCACGTGCCATAGGCATACAATTCCCTGAAGAAGCAGCTACTCAGAACCGCCCTGCTGCCTTCCCATTCTTGCCTCACTTAGGAGCTCAAGTAGAAAGACGTCAAGCATGAAAATGACACAACAGCCTTACACCTGTAAAAACATCCCATTTTAGACACAGGATGCAAATTTCCAGCAGACCTGCATTGCTGTGCAGATAGTTCAGGCTTATGAAGGACTGGAAAAGATTTGCTTTAGAGAGAACTCTCAGCACAGTGCAGCCCAGCGGTGCTGAGCAACAAGCAGTAGCGACACTTGGAGGCAGCCAGGTCTCACTGTTGACCTCCAAGCACTGTGAATACCAGCAAAAATTCCAATAAACTGAATGGAAAAGCATTCCCCAGAGGTGATGGGATGCCTTTTCTAAGTGAATTTGAGCACCTTACTGTATGAGCTGTAGATATTTGCCTCTAAGTGTGTATCTGAAACAAAACACAAAAGTAAAACAAAGGTACAACCTGCTGCTTCCCTCCCTTTCAATCTGGCCATAAACCTACTGGGAAAAAGATTTTGAACCCATCACTTGTCAACTGTGTAAGAAATCCATGGCCTCACCAAAGCCCCCAGTGAGCGCACAGCAGGTCGTGGAACGCAGCCCAGCAGTGTGCACAGCCAGCACCGCCAGCACAGGCAGGAGGAGCTGCTGCCGTGGGAGCAATCCTTCATAGCCACGGCAAGACGTGTCCAACACCAAACGTCCTTCTCTCAGACCAGAGCATTATCCGTATAGGGTCATGACAAGCACCGTGTGGAAAAGGAATTTTATCTCCATCCGAGTAGCAAGTGGCACTTCTATGATAAGCTCAGGGGCCGGCGATTAGCAGAGTCTCTGAAGTCTCACACTGTGTTGTCTCCATTTCAAAGTGCTCTTTACAAAATCCAGGCATCCGTTCAGACCGAGGAGATGAGAGAACAGGATGAACACAGTGTGTCTTTGCTTTGCATCTTTTTAGAAGATGATACAAAACACTGCTTTTTTGAACTACTTATTTTTTACTTCATTATTCAGATACACCAATAGGTCCTTAAATGCATGGCTGGCTCAGAACTTCTCAAAGTCAAACACAAAGTGAGAACACCCAGCACTGGACGAGATGGATACACCCCAGAAAGCTAAACAGGATAAAGTAGGGCTCCTCCACTGGGTTGTGGGTGAAGCATTTGGTATTTGCAGTGCTCAAAAAACAGCAGCGAAAGAAGATGGCAACAATTGAGGAACCGGCACAGTGTTCAGGGACACCACGTTTCTTCTCTTTTGAAAAGGTGAAGTTTTAAAAACTGACAGCCCTTTGTATTTAAGAGCTCCAACCTTAAACACACAAATTTCTCTTGCATCTGAAATGAGATTCTGCCCTTTCCTCTTTCTTGAAGAAGTGACAGAAATTTGTTGTCTGTATCGTGAGACTACAAAGGCAAATTTCAGTGCTTAAGAACCACCAGGCAGACTTAAAAAGACAAAAATACCTACAAAACTTCCACAAGCTCCAATTACAGAGACTATTTGGAAGTTTTTCAGTGCTCAAAAAATCTTTGTCTCATTTTCACACTTATAGATTTGTGTTTAAATTTCGGTACCCCCAGCCCAAATCTATACAATAAAGTTGTCATCTCCATATTCCCCCTCTTCTACATCCTCGTTCTCCAGTTGTTAGTCCAAGAGATCAAATCCAGCTGGGTTCCAGCAGTATTCTCACTGCACTGCAGAACTGACACATCACAACTGTGCCAACCTACAGCCAACACAGGTGAATCCCACTAACTGACACCATCCAGGCCAACAGAGCCCCACGAGCCTATGAAAGCATCTCCTACACTCACCCGGAATTCTTACTAAAAGTTTGAATACAATTAGTGCAATAAAACTGTCAGAAGCAGACATCAATCTCCTTTTTTTGGCCGTCAATCTCCTTGTCCTCAAATGCCTACTGGAGCTGAAGCTGTGCAGAAAGCCTTTCCTCTGAGGAAACAAACCTTGGCTGGCACGTGTGCCTTTTTCTCACCTCTCAAATGTTTCACAGAAAATACCAACAAACTAAGAAGAACGACAAAACATGGTCTTATGAAAAATACATTGCAGAAACCTCTTCAAATTAGTCAGAAATGTCAAAACACATTTTTGTGGTTGCATGGGGGGAAAACCAAAGGAATTTGCCTGTTGAACAGCATTTAGCGAAGGAAAATGTACAGCATGTGACAGAAAGATAGCTCAAGATAAACAACAATGATGAGGGAGCCCTGGGGTTCCAGAGCCAGGGAAAAAGGGCAGATTTGAAGCTGACTATGGGGAAAACATCCCACAGAAGGGGTACAGCTTTTGTGATTCACAGTTATGAGATAAGAGATGTAAATCCCAGCATCCTTTCAGGGAACAAATCACATAGTAAAGACACAGACAGGGACAGCCACGAAAACTTAAACAGCAAATCTTATCAGGCTGTAGATTTTAACAGTGAGAAAATCAGAATGAAAAGAAACAACTGCAAATTTGACGTGCACCTTGTAAGAATCCTTCCCTGCCTCTGTTGGCATAACATAGCAATGAGCTAACAAGCTAGAAATACTCCTTTTAAAACTTTTTTAATCAATTGAACCAAATAGCGCTCGAGAGAAATGAAGTCAACGCAGCAGCGTAAAGGAAGGGAAGTTATCTGTATTTTCCACATGCTTTCACAAGGATCTGCTTTTTTTTGGACCAGAGACTGGAAGAATTTTAGGGCTCAATAATGAACTACCGCGTTTCAGAAGACAATCACAATCATGATCAACTCTTCATTATGTTCTTAAGCACTATTTGCAGAGTACTTACATATTTCTAACTGCAGTCATTACCTCCACTTTTGCAGCATGTTAGGCAGGGACAACAGCTACACGTCCTTATTGCGAAAATACTGATTGTCATAAAAATATCTCAAAAGTTCTATAAGCTATAAACATAGCTACACAACGTATGCCACATTAGACGTGATTAGGGCCACAGGCAATTTTACTAGATCTCTGCCTCCTTGGAGCTAACTGCGCAAAGGTTTCTAAAGAAGTCGTGCTGGAGTACCAACGATGCTACTGCCTTCCAAAATCCAAGGCAAATCTCAGACTGCTGTGCTTGCTTATTTACAAAAATCCACCGTCACCACGAAATTTGCTCAAATGAAGAGTAAAACCACCTTCTTACGGTCAAGTGAAGTGGGCTGTTCTTCTGACAGCCTTCTAACAGAAAATGGGATCTTCACGTTCAGGACAGCACAGTACTTCAAAGAGAAATTAGTGCCATATCAGCTAATGGGATCTTAACACGTGAGGATGGCCAGCAGGTGTGAACACTGTGTGAGTGGATCCACCTGAAAGATTCTATTACAGTACTAGATCAAAATATACCCTTCACACAGCATTTCGAAGGTCAACCATTTGTCAATTAAAACCAGTCCAGCAATACAAAGCATCAGAAAATTCATGTTCTGCACCACTTAGAACCTGCTCAATGCCATTAAACAACAGAATTACTTTCAACTTTCTCACAAAGAGCAAAATTATTCATTAATGCTACCAACCTCTGATCACTTTTCTAAGAACGTAATAGAATTTTGGTCTTGCATATCTGATAGGAACATTTGCTCTGTGGAAAAAAACCCTTATCACTCAAGATAAAAAAATGCTTACAGCTTTCCCAATCAGAACAGATTTCTTTCCTTATCAGCTTAATCCTCATTTCCCCTTCAGTTATCATGAAAACGATCCACTGAGAATTCAGCAGCACAGTGCCAAGACAAGAGAGGGATGGCAAGGGATGGTTCTGCAGAACATTTCTCACCACGACACGGCTCGTGACTTACTTATGGACACAAAAACAAGCTTTCCTCAGTGCAGTAGATGGAGCCAAGTAAGAAAAGTGAGATCTATGCTATTTTATGATTGCATCTTGAGTTTTGTGAGTACTTTTAAATGTTCCACGTATTTGTGTGACCTGGATGGACATCATGTTTCAATGCCATTTGCAGATAAATCAGGAACAGTTGGTAAGACAGCTGTGACATTAACCTAGAGGTTTCAACTCCACTTAAAAGTGTATTATCTGAAAGAGAAAAATGCTACAAACTTGCTCAATCTGACAGTAATGCCATAGCAGTGTACTCAATCTGCTTCCGAACTCGCACATCGATATATTTAACTCAGGCTCTCCAAAAAGCATATTCTAGGCAACAGTCAAGCAAACGCACTTCTGACACACCAAGTCTCATGCACTCAGCATGAACACACACCCAATTCCCTCCTCGTGCTGCCCTGCAACTGCCTCTGCCCCTCCAGCGCACTGCTCTGGCTCTCTGCCCGTTAGCCGGTGAGCAGCCCCAGCTGGCTGCACCACTCACAGTGCTCTGCACAGCTGCGGCCACTGCATCAGATCACCACGTCAATGAGAGGCCCTGGAACCGCAGAGAAGCCCGGGACTCACAAAGCAGAGTGACACAGGATTCAGCCAGAAATCATCCTCAGTTGCAGAGCATGATCCCTGCAGTAACCTGCCATGCACCGCTGGTCCTGCAGGCAGGCAGTGCCCTGCAGCTGGAGAATCAAAAGACCGCATGGGAGCGCTCTGCATTTGGGCACCTGAATTATTTAAATCTTCAAAGTACTGAAATCTCTTTGGAAAGCAGGATTATTTCAGTCATCCACATCTGGGATAACCTGCTGGTGATGACGATTCAGCTTTCGGAAAGCAGTCAGAGCTGGGTTTAAAGGAACAGCAAAACGCAGGAAGTCAGCGTGCCCATGCCAGCCTTGGACATGCTGCCTTTTGGAGCTCATTTCTGGGTGGACGGTTCCACACCTTCAGCTGGGGTTCAAATGCTGGCTGCTAAGCACTCCAGCATCAGTTACAGAAGCATTGCTGGAATACTCTTCTCCTCTGTACGGATGCTTGAATGTCTCACACCGGATCTGGTGATGTCATTTTAGAAGTGGACTGAAGCCATTCCTGGTTAGGAGGAGATTAAATGCGTATCATCTGTTGCTGGACATCTGCTTAGGTTAAGGCCTTCAATATTCCTGGTGCTTCTCAGGGAAGGGAAATAAAGAGCTTTAAATAGCAAAAAAGGAGTGGAACAAAAATACTATATTTAATTAGCAGGAGGTGCTGTCAAATAAAATTTATTTGAATTGCAAATCTAATAAATCAACTGGAAATGGAGGCAATCGCCATTTAGAATAAAAAGGAAAAACAACCAGTTTGTTTCTGCCATCTCAAAAGTGACTGATTACCGCTTAGCACTATAATGATGTTCCTTCAGAGTAAATTACAGACTGGTTTCTCCTTTCTCAAATCTAAAGAAATAAATGTATTCCTTCCCAGCACTCCAGAAATGAGTTTTTGGTAAACTAGAACAGCAGATAAACAGAAACTCTTTTTTTTTTTTTTTAATTTAAATAAAGTCATCATACTAAATGAGTGCAACAAGTGTTATGTAAATACTACCTACAGAGCTTCCACATTAAGAGACAAAGCACACAGAGCAATCAAAGCAATGCATGCTACTGAGAGCTCTCCTCTACCAGCTGCACAGAAAAGGACTGGGAAAAAAAAACCCACCCACATTGTCTTTAGACCTGGTTTTCTAAGTATGTTATAAATGGTGGGAGAAGAACAGTTGGAACACCCAAAGTCACTGCTCATCTCAGAGAATTACGATGACCAGTAAAAATCTGGACAGCTGCCATATTTTTGAGGCGATTATAGAATTACGATGTTTACTTCAAATGGCTTAATCCACATTTGCTATAGGGGCTGCTTGGACAGCCCTACACAGATAAGGTAGCTGAACAGTTTCAGTCCTGGATCCATTTTTTGTGGCAAAATATTTTTTTCTGGCTCTGAAATTCACTGCAGCTCCCCAGGTTTTCCCTCCTGCTTCTGAGAAAGAAAGAGAAATCCATCTCAATCCTCATGAGTTATGGGAGGATGAAGAACAATGTATTTCTCCATAGTTTAAGAGCTGACATACTTTTCCACCTTCTTCCACTTAATGGCTGAACTTTGAAACTTGGCATATACTTTATTACTCCTTTTGGACTATGTCCAAGACTAAGTTCAAATAAAATAGGCTGAATAATGGAGTTCTAAGTGATTGAAAAATCCCTGGAAAGCATGCAAGAACTCAGTATCCTAAAGATATCATTCTCCCTTTCCCAATTGTAATGAACAACCCAGACGTCCACTAGTGCATCTCCTCATTCTCAGCCACAGGCATGCAGTGATTTATACGTAGCCTCAGATCAGCACCAGGGCAGGACACGCTGCTGAGGAGACCAACCTATCAGTACAGAGTAGATGGGACATGGCAGCAGGATTGTTTCAGCAGAGATCAACTTGGAAAGTTTTAGATTAGCATATCTTACCTCATGATTATAACACATTGAGGGCAAGGGCAGTACAAATTATCTGTCAAAGGCATTGCTATAGCTCATAGCAATAGCTCACAGCATCATCTGAAGCTTCAGATGCCCAACCACAAGCTACGTCCAAGCAGCACCCTCAGTACTCAGGAAAACCAGCGTGCTACATCTACAGATGATCGTGCATTCCACCTAAAGGAGGCATAAGCCTCAGACTTTCTCACACCGCAGGCATAGTACAGCTAAACAAACAGCTGCAGCCAGTGATCTAAATGCAACCTCCTCCTCTCCAGAAATCCTTGTTCTTGAAACTGGAAAGACTCCTCCAAAGAGTAATTTATTAAAGAAACTACAGACACTGACCTGTAATTAGCTCTCTGACTTCCATGTCATTTGTTTTTCGCAAGAGTCTGATCAAAGCAGGGATCCCGTCACAGTTCTTTATAGCCACCTTGTTTTCGTTATCCTTGCCATAGGAGATGTTCCTGAGGGCCCCGCAGGCTTTGCGATGGACCTCTGGCTTTGGATGATCGAGCAGGCCCACCAGGATGGGGATCCCCTTAAGGTGCCTCACGTCCTTCTTGATTTTATCATTCTCGTAGCACAAGTGCTGCAAGTAGGCAGCGGCGTTAGACTTGACCGGGTCGATAGGGTGGCTGAGCATGGCAATGACTTCAGGGAGGTCAGGGTCCCTCCACCTGGGGTCCTTGCGAATGCTGTCAATAGAGGGGGAGCGCTTCCCCAGGCGGTCGATGCTGGCCATGCTTCCTCGCTCTGGCTGCGCCAGCGGTGCTGCGTAGCTGCCATGGAGGTATGGGATCCTCTCCTCCACCATCTCTGTCTCAATGGGGTCATCGTAGCCCCTGTAAGAAGCAACAGTCCCGAGAGAAAGAAAAGAAAAATTTATATAATTTAAACATTCTGTGCCTCCAAGTCAATGTGGAGATTTCAGCTGTGATAAACCCTTTAATACCACAAACATCATCACGGACAACATATTTACATTTTCGAATGATTTATTTCTAATAACTTGAAAATTAATCATAGCTGAGCACTCAGGAGCGATGGGACTACAGCACGTTGTCTGTTTGGCTAGCAGTGAGACAATGACAGGAGCTGCACATCAAACAGATTGCTTTCACTTTGGTCACTTAGCAAAGCAATTATGTTAGCTCTGGATTACATTTAGTAGGAAACACTGAGCTTCCTTAATGCATCACTGCAGCAACAAAGCAAAACACTGATTGAAAGAGTTCCAGGCTGGGCAGAAAGAGACCACAGCTCTCAGAAGTAAGAGAAGATCCTGCACTTCCATTAAGACTCAGTGCTCACACAAATACAGTGTGTGTGAGCTGCACCCACTGTGAGCTGACACCGAAGCTGACACCCGGGAGATGGAGCATCTGTGATTCTGTGAGCAGAGGAAGCCTGCAGCTCACTTACAGCGACTGCCTGGTCCTGAGCAAAGTTTGCTTGTTCCTCATTGTTAGGTGTGAAGGAGGGCAGCACAATGACCAGTGCTGGCAGTGAGGGGCAGCCCCATCCCGTGCCCCCAGGCTTGGCCTCGAGGCTCAGCCCTGCCTGAGGTGGAACACTGAGGGACCTATGGATCTGTGTCAAACTTCCCATTCGCTCAATTGTTTTTTACCTCAAACCCAGAAAATTCTTATTTTCATCCTGCCGTCCCACTGCTCTCATTGCACGTTAAGGTAAATTGACTTCTCACGTGCTAGGTTTATGTCTTCTTTTGCTGCTCAGTAAAGCTAACAGATGGGAAGAATTACAAAAAATATATTAAGGTTACTATTTAGAAAAGCCCTACAGAATTGAGAACAGCTCATCCTTTCCAACACGTCTCAAACAAAAGTGCAGCACACGTACTCCCAGCTGCAAGCAGTTATTTGCCTTCCTCCTTCTGGCCCTCCTGGACAGATGTCAGCTCCTACTTCAGCACTGCAGGTACGTAGTTTGAATTGCTACAAAATGATCTGCACAGACTTTTAAGCACTGGCTGATGTTACTGAAGTTGTGGATGTCATGCATAAGGAAATAGAGCACTAGAACTCAAACAAAACGGAGCTCACTGTTCCCTTAATGGGACTGCTAATTAAAGCAGACTCCGAGGAGAAGTGCAATTGGAGGCGGAGACTGAACTTAGCATTGGACAATTAATGCTTTTGATGTTAAAAGCACCTCTAGTGACTTCAAGTTACGTTAGCTGCTGTTCTAAGCACTGAGCTGAATGATGGGATAAAATGGGCCAGCATCCAGAACTCAGAATGCATTTGGAGAAGTCCTTGTATTGATGCAGCTATTTGTGTATGCATAATTCATTACCTGCTCTGCAGTGATTTACCATGTCTGGACAGAGCAGAACAAAGCTGCTTTCGTCATTCCAAGAAAGTAACAACTTGAAAATATTTACTTTTGTGCATGTACACAGGGCAGAAGTAATAACAAAGCCCCTAAGCTATATTTTGTTTATACATGAGCAAGTTTGGGACAACCAGCATTAAAACTATAACAAAAGCAAACACTTCTCATGCTCAGCCTCATATTAAATTCTTAATGACTGTGTGAAAGTATAAGATTAATAATTGCCCTGTGCACAGCTGCTGCTTGATGGGTACCTGCAGTTCTGCACTTCTCAGTCCTTGGAGCTGCCTAAACAGAAACCTTGTGCTACCTCAATTACATCTGCGTAATTAACGCTCTCTCTCCTACAAACCCGCGCAACACACAAAGATAATTATCATCTTGGGATGCAGTTTTCTTCCATTACTGCCTTTGAACCCTTACAAACAGAACTGAGCAGCTGATCCTAACTCCGTTACGCCGTTCTCCCCTGTGCCATACAAAGCTCTCCGGTTCCATTACATTTGCTGAAGTAAAACTTCACAATTAGAACTTCAAATGCTGCCAGGACCAGAGAGAGCATCACGTAACTCCTGTAGCAGCAATAACAAGGTTTTCATCCAGTTCCACTCCTCACATACACAGCTCTTCGCCTGCCCATCTCAGCCTGATTCTGCAGGGCCATGTCTCCAGTAAGAACTGGCACACAGGTCTTTTCAGCTCACCAAGACAGTTACATTCAAACAGGACGAACAGCATCTCTCAAGCATTTTTAGAGAAAGGACGCACATAGGAAACACTATGGCTAAAACATTCCTGCACAGTCAGGTTCCACATACCTCCGTATGAAAACTGTGTTAAGAGCTCACCAACCACTGGTGAAAGCATAAGCTGCAAACCCAACGGCTTTATGAGGCAGCAAAGTGAACAGCTGGATACTTGGCCCTTCAAACACAGAATGAGTATCTAGAAACTCCAAGGTTCCAGCATGAACTAAAGGGCTATACAGGCAAGCTTGGTGGAAGTAAGTACCACACAATGGTTCATATGACTAAATACAGCAATCAAATAGAATAAAACACCACCACCCAGTCCACACTGAAATTAAGGACAAAAAAATCCTGAAGCATTTTGCAAGAGAAGGTCTAAACATCAACTGTCGCTCAGTAGCCTCAAAAACCACACGAAGACTGCCTGCCAAGAAGAAAGTAACTGGCACAGCAGTGCCATGCAGAAGGAACACAAAGCCCTGGGCTGACCTGGCACTAAGGGATCCCTGCTCCTGGTGCTGGTGAGATGCTCTGGCCCACGTTAAGCCTCATCTCCTCTCCCTTCACAGGGGAGCTGAGGCCAGAGAAATGCACACCAGGCAAGGGGCAAGAAGCTGCAAGTATTATCAGGAGTTAAACAACATTATCAGGAGTTTCTGAAAGCAAACAAGTAAAATCAGAAACACATTTACAGCCAAGCAGTGAAGAAATCATCTGAGCCAGACTGAGAGGACCAACTGAGGTTTTCCCCCTGCACTCCAGCTGAGCGCTCCCAGAAAGGCAAGCTGCTTGGCACAGGAGGAGCAGCGATGAGATCTTCACCAGGAGCAGCCCACTGTGTGCCAGGGCTGCTGACCGCGAGCATCTTGCCTTCCATCTCCTGCAGCACAACAGCTGAGATTGTGGGATGCTGTCGGTCTCACTAATCACCTGTCTCAGGGAATTGATCAAATTGTGTCCTAGCACAGATAAAATCCGGGAAAGCGCTTGCGGATTTATCATCTTACTTGTGGCTTCAGCACAGGCACGTTTGAGTAAACAGGTGAAGGATTTCCACATTTAATCCCCGTCAATTTATACAACAGCTACGCTCATCACAGCTTGCAGCTGGTGTCTGCTAGGATACAAGACCAGAAAAGCTTGGGATTTCAGGAGGGAGTCGTGTGTAATGGAGAGGAGATGCAAAGACTTTGCAGAAGGGGGTCCTACTTTTACCAGCCTCTGCTCCCTAATGGAAGGATGTGCAATGGAAGGATGTGCAAGGGGATTCAAAAGCTGGACTGAATTCCCTGTTCAGGCAAGTCTGAGTTAGTGGCCGTGTGTTTAAACCACTTCAAATCGCCTCGCCTCAAACCACCTAACAGCTACTAATGGATGAGCTGAGCCAGACTGCAGACTGCCACAAAAAGCTCAGCCATACATCTGTCTTCTGCTGTCTGCATCCGTATCAACTAACCCGTATCAAGTAAACTCTACAGAGCAGCCTGAGAAAACAACCATCAATGCTTTCCAAACCAACTGCGTTTTGGCCTCGCTCCATTCTGCCCAGCACATCTGTACACTTCTGCCCTGAACACTCCCCAGCATCCCATGGCTACGCTGTGGCATGATGTTTACATTTGGCTGCCAAACCAAAGAGGCTGATTTCCAGGGACAGACCTTTCCCCAGCCTTAAGGATGCCAGCCTACGTGCTGCTGTAAGGCCATACTCCATGCAAGAGGAGTTAGGCCAGAAATGCTGACTGAAAGTCTGCAAACATAAGACAAGCTGAAGTAGAACATGAATAAGAAACATGTGATAGCAATACTCCTGTGCTGTCTCTGCATTACAAAAAGTAATCGTACAGTACCTTCACCTAAAACCCAGCCCACTTCCCAGTGACAGCTGCTTGGATCATGAAATAACCAGCAACATGCATCATCAGTCCCTTAAATCAGGCTCCTGCCATAGAAAATTGAGCAGCAGAAAGCTTTTTTGCTGATAATTCCATTAAAATTAAAAATTCACATCCTGTCTGGTCTGGAATACACAGTAGCAATAGCTGCTCCTGAGTTCTCAGGGAAAAATAAATCCCCTGGATTCTAGTACATGCACAAACCATAGGGATGTGCTATGGAAACAAATCATTGCAAAAACAAAAGACTTGGTGTTGAGAGACGATGATTTAAAAAAAAGGAGTAGTTATGACTGGCCATTTTATCCTGCTCGTTTGTGTCAAATTCAAAGTAATGATCAAAAATACTCAAATAATACTTGGGATGTCTTTTGGAAATGAAAAATATCCAGTATTTCCTGCTTCTCTTTTAAAAAGGGCTATATACAAAAAGCCTGGCAACACCATAAGACTATATATATTTAGAAACTATCATAAAAATAAGCATTATTTAATGAAGACAACCTACTCAGCGAAGGAAAAGGAACGTAAAAAAATAAAAAAGGGACTATGTAAAAGCCATCATGAATAAATCCGAGTACTATTAGATCAATATAATACACCCAAATGCCTTTTCTGCACCATAATTTGTTGTCCTCTTTCAGAATAAAATGCCTGTTACAGCAGAGACTCAGCGCAGAAGAAAACAAGAAGGAAACCCATCCACGTGCATGGAAGAGCAAACAGGCAGTATCTGCACTTGTCTGGTCTGCAGATGCTGTGGAGACGACGATTCTTCCCAATTAAAAACAAAACACAGGTGGCTCAAACGGAGGCCAGGGGTGAGATGAGCACAACAGACACAGAGGGATGAGGAGGAAGGAAGAACATTCGGGCCGCAGGTCAGTGAGGGCGCTGTGTGATGCAGCTGAGTGATGGAGATGCCCGCGCTGCACGGCGCTGCGAGGCAGAGCCTGCTGGCAGCAGTACCAGGCCTGCCCCACACATAGCACCTCTTGAAATCAAAGGTGCCACCAACTTACCACGTTCACTTCATCATTCCCTCAAGTAATAACCGCATTCAAAAACCAGAGGGAAATAATGAGGTAGTAATTACCCTCATCTAGCACAAAGCACTACTTGTTATCGTTAGCTTCTGGCAGATCAGTAGCATATCTGAAATACAGGTTTACTGAATCGCTCAAGTGTTTCTTTGAAATGTCAGAAAGCAGCCACATCTGAAGAGGCCCTCACTCAATCTTACGTTCTTACAACCTAAGGTTTGCTGCCACAGTCAGGCTAATTGCTTGTCAACTTCTCTTGATCATATTAAATATGGAAAAACTCACGACAAAAGGAATGTAAAACAAAAATTGTAAATCAGTCCTATCCAAGCTGCAAGGAACAATAAATCAAAGGGATGCTTAAAAATACATTTTAAAAATGCAAATGGGCAGGTTCTAAGAATGCATTCATTTATTTATCATGAATATAGTTTGAAGAATGTTAATAAAACTTTACAAACACTGCTGCCTGACTGCTCTAACTAGAACTGCAAACCTTGCTTAGATGCAGAGAAACAGAAACAGCAGCCTGATAAACAGAACAGTGTCCTGGCAGCTGCTGGCATTCACTTCAGCCCCACAAAACTCTGACGTGGTCCCAATGGTTGTAAGCTGTCAGGAAAAGATGCCAGAAGGGATCTCAAGAGGGTTCTGGCAGATACGCCTTGTCATCCTGTTCTTTGTTATGATTTTGTTTTTAATTATGATTTTTTTTAAACATAGATTAAAATTTGCAGGAGCTTGATTCCTTTTGAAATGAACTTCCAGAAACATGAAGGGGGATAGAGCTACAGGAGGATGAAGGAGACCACAAGCAATGTCACTTCTCCAAGCAGGAGAGCTCCATCTGAACCTGCTCCCAGCCTCCACGTCCCTCCTGTGCAGGAGGCCCAGACATGCCTCCAACGCAAGAGCTGACAGCACAACTAAAGGCATAAAACAGCACATCTCCTGGGAAGGGGACTGAACCAGAAGTAATCTGTGATTGGTCTCTTCAGTTACATTTAGTTCAACACAGATGCTCTTATCTCCCCTTATTTACAGTGACAGGACAAAATAACAATCTGATCTTACAAACGCTGAAGTACTTCACTGAGGTTCAGCACAACCTTGTCACACAGCTGAGGGCGTATGATAAGCACAGGCCCAGGAGCTGATGCTGTCAGGCACCTCACCAGGCAGCTTCGTGATAATAAGCATCCCTTCATCACCAGCTTCAGCTCATCTGCAACCAACCAGCTGCTCAAAATTGTTTGGCAGATGTGCACATAACCAGACCCACCTGAAGTCTCAAAGATTACAAGACCCCTTTTCACCCTGCCAGTGTGAGACAGCGCAGGGAAAATTCAGTGTAGTCACACCTCTTCTTGAGGAAGAAAAAAAGCTATCCCACTTCCATGAAATCATCTTTTTCTTGCTAAATTCAGCCTCAATGAAGTGGTCCAGAAACACACCAAGAGGGATTTTAAGCACTAGAATTACTCTTTGCCATTTCATGTGCATTTTGCAGTTATTTATAGGCTGATGAAGTGATGTGTTCTGCCTTGATCACAGCACAGTAGGGCAGGTCCCCTCTTCTCCACGAAGGTGAACTTCCTACTATGTTTAGGACATGCTGGTTTTGCCTACAGTTGTTTTCAAGACATACTGATTATTTCTCTAGCCAAAATCACAAGTATACTACAACCCCAAACTGTTTTTTTTTTTGTCTCTTGTCTGAGACCTCTCTCCTTCCATCCCTGAGTTTTCCCATTTATGAGATTTTAAGATGTTTCTTTCATTCTAACGATTACATTAACCACAATCCAACCACTGTGCTTTTTTTCTGCCAAATAACCGTGCCGTTACCAGACCATTCAGAGTTCAAATGTTCAACTGAGCAAAACAGCTGCAGGTAACCTTGTAAGAGACAAATGGATTTTTACCTTCCTTTGTGGGGTCTTCCTCTCTCTGGCACACCTGCAGATGTCCTCCGGTTCACAGTAGAATAATCTGGATCCAGTTCATATCCTTCATCGTCTACCCCAAGGCTGCGGTTGTCATCCTCCAGCCCATAGGGCTCTGGTTGGAAACGTTCCGGCTGAGAGCGGTTCAAGTCAACACTGCTGCCCACTGGTACCTGAGGCTGGGCAACAGGACCATAGTTGTCCCTTCTGCTCGGCAAAGTGAAGCTCCCGTCGTCCGGCCGGTAGCTGTTTCCTGGCACATAGGCGTAGCGAGGACGGTAGTTGACGCCACGTGACAAGCTGCCATAGTTATCTGCTAGGTCTCCATAACCATCATGACCGATGTAAGGTCGATACTGGCCCTCGTGGCTGTCAGGGTAGGAATCATTGTAGCTGTTGTAAGATCTGGTCAATGTGGACGACGCCTGTGGGGTGATGTACCGCTCCCCATTCTTCATATACCTTCTGTCTATTGAATCTGTGTAGCTGCCCATGGGAGACGAGCCATCCATCGACGGCAGGCCGTCGGGTCCAAGAGGGACCTGGCGCACTGTTCGAGTGGTGACTGTTTTGACCATTTTGGTGACCTGTGAAGTAGTAAAAAAATACCTTAATTTTCTCTTCAATGAACGATGTAATGAGACTTAAGGGAGCCAGAACAGTAAATGAATACATGTAAGTGGATTACACGCTGGGAAGAACACACAACAAAACTGCTGGCAATTTTGGGCTTCCAATGCAAGCATTAGAGAGAAACAGGCATATGTAAATAACACTCATCTTCACAGAAACTGCAGAGTGAAACTCATATACCAAGAGCATCTGGATACAGATACTGTGACCTGCAGCCTCCCACTGAAACGTAAGGATTGGCACCAAATTGGGCAAGCTGCTACTGAACAAAAGAAGAGGAGTACACCTCTTGAAGCAGCTCCAGGTGCGTCCTCTCACGTCTTCACGATAACCCCAAACAGGAGAAATTCACCCAAACAGTATTTCTTTTCCTAGAGACATCTGTGAGCAAATGATACTTCAGGCTAATGAGTTAATGAAATCCTGCAAGATGGCAAGCAGCACAAATGGCTCTCCACCAACAGCATAATTAAGTACCATCACAATGCTGAATAAAGCATTGCCAGGTACCAACACTACCTCAGTGTCTAATTTGGGCCACAGCTGAAAATTCTCAAAGGGATTTTCTTAGTAAGTCAGCTTCAGGAAAGATGCTACTTTCCACCCCCACCATTTTTTAATTAAAAATGCATACTGCAGTATTTAAAAAAAAGGAATTAAGAGCTATAAAGTAATCAGTTTTCGACAGAGAAACCAACAATGGCTTCTGCTCATTACCTGAGCACAATGCTCCAGCTCTCCATTCAGCACCAGCACAACTGCTGCCATGGCATTTATGAAACTGGACGACATTTAGGGATGAAAAAGATTTGGGGCAGCTTACAGTAGCCTTTTGTAATGTGGACATAAACAAGTGGGACACAGCTCAGCATTCTCCTAGTGAGTTTGAAACAAAAGTTTTATTCAAAGTCCTATGCTCATAAGTGATCTTTTAACAGGAGAAAATGCAATGTTTTCAGGCCTGAAACACGTGAGCTTTGCAAAAGAGTGACACAACTGGATAAAAAGGGCCAGGCTTTAACATTCTTGAGGTTGTGAACTGTTAAGGTGAATAACAGGAAGTAAGACAGCATTTCAGCAGTTGGAAAACTGATACTTCTGCACAGTAAGGAACAAAAGAGCAGCTTTCTCAATGCCAAGAAGAGTGCTCGTGTAACCACACAAAGCCCTTTCTTTCAGCGCTACTCAACAGAAGCCAGACATTCTAAATTGAGTTCCAAGTTCTCCTTCTCAAGGCATATGCTGCAATGCATGCACAGTTTGTCACGTGCATTTTTCACAGGATTTTCCAGACCAGACAATGCAAGATACCCAATATACCATGAATGCTTGCAGCAACTGCACAAAAGAAGGAGCAAGCTTTGACCTTTCAGATCCCTGGAGAGGTGCTTTGCAGGAAGCTGTCACTATGGCACATCTTCAGCCACCATCACTGCTGCCAGTTTGCTTGTTTGTTATTATTATATAACTTGCTTGTTTTCTCCTGTCTCATTTTTCTGGAGAATCGTTGTTGTTATCAGATAGGATGGGGTAACACAACACAGTCATGTCAGAGCAAGGACAACTGTCTACAGATAGTATGCATACACAAAAAAGACTAAGTAGAGAATCAGAACATTTGGAAAATCAATTCCTACATGATTTGTGACTTTCATTTACATTTAATTAAACACAGTTTTTCCACCATGCTCCTGTCTACTACAGAGTACAGAGAACATAGAAAGCAGGATTCATTTGCAGTTTTTCCCCAGTTTGCCTCTTTTTTGTTTATTTGAGCACAGACAAGTTTCCAGCAGCTGTCCTAGTCAAAAAGACTCCCCTGGCATCAGCCAGCACACAGAAGAACAAGCTGACAACGTCAGCCTCACCTCCATCATTTACTGAACGTTCCCACTATTAACAGCACAATCAAGAAACCCTTGTCAGAAACATAAAAAGGAACATTTCACCCTAGCACAGAAGTACACATTTCTCATGGCATAAAAGCATCCAATAATGCCAAAGGTACTGTGGGAGGGGGGGTCAAATCAAGTCTGTTCATATTTTGAGCAAGGGAGTATTTGCACTATGCCTCATTTGTCAGGGTTGGGCACGGAAACAGAAGATTTATCATGTGATAAACAGACGTTGCTGCCTACAGGACAATAAAGGCAAGCTTTTTGGAAGCAATTAGCCAGCACACAGAGGAAGGTCCATTTATTAGGCTTCCAAGCAAAAGAAAAACAATAAACCTTTATTTCAGGAAATCCAGCTCAAGGGAATGTTTCCATTATATTTCTTAAAAGGGGAGGCAGCCTTGGACAGCTGACAGCACAGTAATCTTCTCTCCCAACATTTCTGAGGTTTCCTTAATACCAATACATTAGCCAGAGAAAACGAAGCAATTCCAAGCGGGAGACCCGGCAGACGGTCTTATCTGCCACCTGATCCTCCAGATGCACCCAGTTATTAGCAAGAACTCTGCTCTGTAGGTATGCTGTAGTGAACAATTTAGATACACTAGTTACTTCGAGACACTGCAATCTGACTTCCTCCGTTTATCTACAGAAAACCCATCCTAAGAGTTTTTTTGCTTGATTACAAATCAAAGGGTGCTCAGCTGCTTCAGTGCCACAGTCCCCCAGCCTGCCAATCAAGAGCTTCTGATGGCCTCTCTACAAAAACATTGAGTATGCTTAAAATACACGTTTGCTATTCTATATGTCATTAGTTATGTTCCTGGGAAGACATCTGTCTATAAGATACAAAGGAAATGTCCGTACATTTGAAACAGTGTCTGTATTTTTCCGTTCCTTGTCCTTTTATTTGTCTTAAAGTACAGGAAAGCAGGCCTGAAGAAACCCAGGACTGGACTCACTGGTTGCAGGTACAGGTGCTACATGTAGATTCCTCCACGTCACACTGCTCAGAGGGGGGAAAGACAGCGCTGAGATCTCAGTGGAAGAGTGCTGTCACCGTCCACTGCTGTCATCTCAGCAAGTGCTTACAGCTCCCACTTTCTACCTCACTATGGAGGGCTTTTGTTTTTCACTTTTGTACCTCCCCCAACTCCCCCCACTTCCCCCTTTCTCTGATGAATTAAGTACTTTACAAAAGCTGACATGGCTAAAAATTTTGTTGAAACTGCCATAAAACAGAAACAGATGAGAAAGAATGTGCAAGGATAAAGGTGTTCTGACGTTTCCGAGAGCTCATTTTTCAACTATGGACTGTAAAAATTCATCAGCCCGAGCAGTCCGAAGGTATTACCTTTCTATTAAATGCTGTGTAAGAACTCGCCCCATAGGTTTTCAAAACAACAGCTCAAGTTTTTCTCTGCAATTTTAAGCTTAGTGTTTGACTTTCTCAAAGGACCCTCAACTGTGGCAGAAATCCATTCCAGCTCTATTACCTAATTCCTCTTGAATTTTCTGCAAAGTTACAAAGAACTGCATCTCAGAGTAGCTGGCACCAACACAGCAGAAGAGTTCAAGTCACGAGCACCTTCCAGTTACTGCTGCTAGGAAAGGAGAGCAGCTATAATCGCTGCTGGGAAAGACCTGGCCTTCTTCAGTATGAAGAAGACAAGGCAAATGGATGGCCTGGAAATGAAACAACTCTGTATACTGATTGATTTTACAGTTTGTCACCATAAAACATCTTTTTCAATGAATAAAAGTGACCCAGAGCTCTCAAATCTTCTTGCATTTCAACAAAGATAAATATGAGAGGTGCCTAAAGAAAGAATAAAGCAAGCATTAACAGGAGCACACAAATCCTGTTTGTTTTACTTCATTTCTCTTCAGCTGCTTTCAAACCAGCCTCTCTGACACAGCAGCCTCCTAGCAGCCCTCTCCCCAAGGTGACTTTCACTGTTGGAGTATGATAGGTATTTGGCTTCCAGAGAGATTATGAAGCTGAAATGAAGCATTATGTGATACATCTTTTGTGCAGCAAATGTTACGTAGGGACATAGCCAGCACAGTACTAAGATAATAACAGTTGGGGGAAAATTACTCAGATATCTCATTTTTGAGAAGGCAGATGTTCTCTATTTAAAATATGTCAAATATTAAATTCTATTACGCTTCTTCCTGCTTCCCTGCAGCAGGCATCTTCAGAGACATGGGGGGAAAGCACACACTGTGGATGCTTCTGCACTGAAGTGGTTTACTTCATGTATTATTGGAGAGAGGACCTCCGTAAACTATGGTTTTCAAACAACACGGGGGGATTTGTACAAGAAAACGAGGAACAGCAGCACAAAGGATCATATGCATTATAGCTTTGGCTGTGCTGCGGTTCAAGGGGAATCATTTATAGGCATTATTTTGTACAGCGTAGCAAAAATAAACAATAGTTTTCTTTTACAGTCCAAAAACACATACCAAATCACATGGAGCTGTCTAACCTCCACAGGGGGTATGCAGCAAGGAAAGCACACACTGGAAGATCCCTCTGGTCTCTTCAGTTCTTAAAACCATGGCCTATGTAACTTTGTCATGGGAAGCAATGTGTGGCACCACCTGCTTTGTACAACAAGGCTGGAAAATGCAACTGCCCATGGCCAGGAGAACCTTCTAAGTACAGAGATAACCAAGACAGGTTCTGAGCCTTTCTCCAAAGAAGCTGAGATTAAGTGCAACAGCAAAGCATAAAACTTCTACTAAGCCGAACGTGTAAGCACAAACCTGAGTAATCTCAAATTAACTATCACCCTCATGAAGTAACAGGTAAGATTATTGCTGTAAGCAGATGTGAGGATTCCCCTCATAGGAAATGCCATTCCTTTACAGTGATAAAAAGCAGACACCATAATCAAGGCCACAGCTTGTCCCACTCCTTACTGAACTCCATTATGCAAACAGCCACATAAATGAGCAATCCTTATACAAGTCTTAAAAGGCAATGTGTAACTGCATTGGCCTGTTCTACTGGGCAGATACCAAACCAGGAAGGATAAAATTTCTGCCTTGAGGATGTAATTTTACTGTCATAATACAGTGGCAACGTACCTGACAGCCAAACTTCGAGGTCATCAAACTGGGCAGGTCCCAACCCAGACAGAGTGGAAATGCCCTGACTGCTGTGCAGGCTCAGATAGGAAGCAGAGCCTCTGGGAGATGGAAACTGCTCAGTTACCCTGTGTGCAGGAGAGCACAGCACTGACCAGGCTGAGCACCTCAGCCCCTTCCCTGCACGTATCCCTCAGAGCAGGAATGCTGCTCCTGCAGCACACTGCCTGCCCAGGGGATGGGTTTGCATCTCACATCACACAGAAACCCTCCTTCACTGTCCTCACCTGAACAGCAAGGTCAGAATTTTGTCACCACACAGAAGGTGCGAAGAAGTTTCATTTTCCCTGCAAGGCACTAACACATAATAGCATGACCTACAAAGCCACCACGATGATACCTACTAAAAGAGATAGTAAGTCAATGCCAATTAACTCCAGGACACTTAACCAATGCTACGGACTTCCAACAACGGTTTGCATTTTCACTTTCACTATCAACACTATAAACACAAGTTGAAAATAACATGATTAAATAAAAATACAAAGAAAATCTGATCATGTTTCCATATCTAAGAGCTGTTAAACCTGTGCCATATTATCAGAGCAAGGAGAAGTCAAAACAAAACCATTCAGAGGCAGCAACAACTTCAGCAGACTCAGGGTCTCTTTCAGCAGTTAGGGCTAGGCCAACCCCATCTGTGTTTTCACATTTCAGTGGCACTTTCTCAACAGCTGGATATGTACATAAATAAATCTGTATTTATATATAAAGAGTTGGTCTTTTTAGCAACAAAAAACTAGGTAGCAGCTCCAGATAGAATGCAGGTTGCTCTGAAAGTAATGCCTCCTGTTCATTTCCATGAAAACTACAACAGATGCAAGGAGCACAATAACACTGTTTGACAGAGCAAATTCTCAGCTCCAGAACACTACTTGTCAGCACTACCACCACCATCAGCTGTGCAATGAACAAGAGCTGCATGTCATGCTCCTAAACATCTGCACCAGTGGAGACAACCGAGCGTCACTGCTGCTGAAATGCACCACCCACCGCTCACTGCGCTCACAGCCGCTGCTTGGTCTCCACCAAAGTTCAGTAAGTGCTGGTGAGTGCCTCTGACAACGTGGGCCCACATAAATAGCAGGCATTACTTTTAGAGCAGCCTTCATATGTAAGTAGAGGTCAGCAGAATTATCTGAAACAACATAAAACCAGAGGAATACTACTGTGCACTGTCTCCCTGTTCTGAACACACTACAGTATCGGGAATGAAGTACAGTTAAGAGAGGAGAATGCAGCTCTTTGAAACGGAAAGGCATTTGTAGGGATGTCATTTTTGCATTTTTTCCCATATGCAGACAGAATAGCTTGTTTTGGAGCCACCACTCAACTTTTCTCTGGGAAGATGGAAAAACAGCAGGTATTCTGCACAGGAGAAAATTGAACTTTTTCTGTTATGACAAAGACACAAATTTATCATTAGCATAACTATTTCAAACTATTTCATGTGGTTCTGTTATCTAGGGAACACTGCATGGCCTCCACTCTATTTTTATGGCCGTAGCTATTTTATTCCTTGGCATAGCAGCACTAACAGCCTCCTAAAAATATGCACTACTATTAGTCCATATGAAAAGGTGTCCATCACCACTGTAATTTTACCTCTTCCTTCCTGCAAAGAACAGCTGTTGTTGCCACTAGAAAGAAAGCAGACTTTCTTTCAAATGAATTACATCTGAAAAATGTCAGATTATTGGAAGGACAAATCACAATGTGTTATTTTCGGTTGTTTGTTTTTTAAGACCATCATTTCCTTCCAACAGAAGGAAAACAGGACAGTTACAACATTTAACTAACAACTTTTTAAATGGATGCTCAGTGCATGCAGAACCCACTGATCTCAGAGCACCAATGCTCAATCCCTCTTAACCTGAGACTCCAATGTCCTCAACAGATACCTCAGACAGCCACAATTCTGGAATGCCAGAAAAATAAACACTGATTTATGCAACAACTTCTGTTCACCTCCTAACATAAAAAGCAGCTGGAAAATCTTTTTTTAAAACCACTGTTGTTCAGAAGTTTTTCAATAAGCAGTCACCCTTGATCTTTCAGAAGACCAAAACCTAATGAACATGTCAGCTCAACTTCCAAGGCCCAAATGTCAAGCTGTATTACCGCTGCAGAAATACCAGAAGCATGCAAGGCAGGAGCGAGCGTGCAGCATCTGCTCAGCAGAGATTGAAAATTTATCTTACGTGAAGGCTAAAAAAGGCAGCATGAGGAAAAGAAGATACACAGCATCTCTGAACCTGAGGCACAGGTCACTCGATAACATACCTAGCTTTCCCAATGCATCAGGAGTAAAATTCCATTCACAAGAATGTTGCAGAAGGTAAATACTGCTGTTTTATTTAAATGTGATATTTATGGTTCTAGAGGAGAAAGTATAATTGCACACTATTATTACAAATCGTAATTAATTTGAAGACACGTTTCCAAGCACATTTTCCCCAGCTGTAAAAATCATTTACTCCATGCCCTTCCATCTCATCTAAGTCTCATACATCCATATGTGTTTGCAGGGCAATGCTGTGATCTGTGTCGGTAAAATAAAGTGAACTTTGAAATAATTATCAGTCGAGGAATGGGTGCTGGTGTTTTTGTTTGGTTAACCTAGGTAATTTCTACTGCTCAGCTCACAGCTCCATGAGCAGCTGTATCAGCACTGCTGACTGAGAGCAAACCAGACACAAACTGACAAAAAAAACTTAGCTCAGCTTTGCTGGCAAAGAGAACACAGTCAGAATCACAGAGGATCACAACAGCATGATTCTCACCACTCGTTCTGCTTTCTTTTACTTCCTGAGTAGATGGTATTCTCCCATTTTCCTTGTCAGTTATTAACCTCTCACCTTGGTTTCAGTTCTCCTTGTTGTTCCATCCTCAGAAGTGACAATAGACACGTGGGAAGTGGGGGTGCCTGGATCTTCCTCCACAGTAACTGTTTCTTCCACCATTTCCTGAGGTTCTTGCATCATTGCTATAGATGTCTGGTTACTGGGGCTCTGTTCCTAAAGAAGCAAGCAAAAAAACCATTTTTCCCTTCTACCATCACAGCACGCATATCTTACTGACTTCATCTTTTTCAATCGAACAACACATTTTACCTAACAACTTGCAAATGGAGATTCAGAGAAAGAAGAATCCACTGTCTCAACAAATGCCAACCATGTAACTATGCTATTATGGCTGAGCTCAACTGGGTAAATGGAAATCATGTGAGTGTGCTGTAATGAACTTTGTATTTATAGGCAACCCACTACAGGCTAACAGACTGCTGCCTTATATTTAAGCCTGTCTTAAGCTTCCTCTCCAGTGCCCAGTGTAGGTGGAGTGGAATTTTTGTACATAAAACATTCTTTCTGTTATGCACTAAATGAGACCATTGGGTTTCAGAGCAGTTTATCTTACACAACACTCAAAGTTTATTTCCATTTGATAAAATACACTCAGTTTCAGACTACAGAAGGCTATAAAACATCAAGAATTACTATCAAACTGACACCTGTCTCAAACTGTCCAAAGCAATGATAACCTAAAATAGATAGCTGAAAATTAACTGCTGAATTACGTGGAATGTTGCTCTTCTGACATCTTCCCTTTGCTGAGTGCAGAAGATCTACATGGCTATAAGCTCACTGAAAAGCATTAAGGGACAGACAGCACAAAGAAACACTGCACAGAGAGAAACGAGCACAGGCCAGTTGTTGCAAGAAGGCTGCCCAAAGAGAATGCTTCTGCTTCTCACCAGCACAAACATCTGAACTTTCCTTTCTCTTACGCAATTGTGTCTCAGCACAGCAATCAGAGAAGCTCTCCTTCGGTACATGAACATATTTCAGAAGTTTCACAGCATGTGGCCAATAAAGACTTGGCTTACATACTGAGAAATAAGCCTTTTCTCCAGCATGATGAACCCTCAGCTATGTGAGACAGAATGGCAGACTGTTCATTTCATTGCAATCCCTGAAGCTATCATGGTACACAGGCCTCAGAGCCAAAGCAGGGTTCTATTTGCACGTCCTGTCAAACAGGCATACATAGAAAAGCTCTAAGGAATAAATGCATATATATACATTTACATACATACATTTTTCTTTTAATAATGGAAAGGAATGACAGAGGACCTTAATTTACAAAGTTAATATGTTTTTTCTAAAGAAAATAGCATAGGCAAACTCCGTATACCTTTTCACATCACAAGAAAACAAAACAATTGGGAAGAAACCGTTGCCATACAGGAGCCAAGTCTAATTACATCAGTGTTTAAATATTCTCATTTTGTGAAGGCCTCCCCATCAGAGAACTGTAACGTTCTATTTTCTAAACATAAAGTCCCAAAGCTGCACTTTGTCCTGGCCGTGGACTTTGGACCGCCCTCCGCTGCACTGCGCTCAGTGTAAGCCACGAAGCACAGCATCCTGATCTCTGCTGAGCAGGAGCAATGTACTGAGGTCTCATTAAGCTCCACTGGGAAGACATGCCACTTAATCCTTGTACGATCAGTAATTCCCTTTGAAACAAGCCAAGATGCCCTTGATCAGTTTCTATTATTTACAGCAATGTTCTTACATTCTGAAATTTGGACTTGAGTAAGCCAGCTGTTTTCACTTCCAGGTAAGTCACGATAACAACCGAGACCGTGGCAGTAAGATTCAGGCAGCCATCTCAGTCAAAATGCAGAACAGACAACCTTCAAAGGAGCTGTGCTGCACCACCAGCACAGAGATAAGCAGACACCGCTCCTGCTTCTATCGAAATCGAGAAACAACTCAGACAATGGAAACAGCCCGCCAGAGCAAGGCTTCTGAAATCCTACAGAAAATCTCCCCATTCAGTGTTCAGCAACTCAGGACACACTCTTAATACTTCATGGTAGAGCTCCGATGCCTGGTTCTGTCTTCCGCCTACAGGTTCAGGAGGGAAACGAGCTCACAAACACACAAATCCGCTCTTTATCCTGAAGCTATGAAATTACAGCTGCAGTTCAGCTTTCCCCAACCCACTGCAGAGCTTCCCTCCAAACAGAAGAACTTACACAGCACTGCAATACAGTGGAGACTCAAAACTTCTGTTATCTCTGTTCAATCCAAGTCTGGCTATGACCAAAGACATCAGTTACCATGTATAGATTCCTTTGTTGTACCTTGTCCTGGTAAACCACCTTGCTGCTTATATGGCATCAGATGCCAAAACTGATTCAAGATGTGAGTTCTACTCCTTCTGCACACGTATGTGCATAGACGCATCCATCTTGTTCATTCCTAGCTGCACACCGAGGTGTTGCCATGAATTTAACTATTTTCCTTTTCCTCTAGATTCTCAGAAGAAAATTCTGCTTTGTGATAATAAATCTGAGGAGATTTCTGTCTGCCTTCCATATTTTGCTCCTTCTGCTTCTGCAATACTTTTCTTTATAAAAGAAAAAAAAATCACCAGTCTCCCTTTGTATTCAGACTGCCTGTGGGCAAAGAAAAGCTTTAAAGGTGGGCACTTAAACACAAGTGAATTGCAAACTAGAGCATACTGACTTTAAATGAACACCAAGGCAGTTTTCATCCCATGGCTGCTTCTAAAGTGAAGTTTCAGGTACAGATCTGCATTCCTACAGGAGAAAGGCAGTGTTAGCAAGAGACTGTCCTAAGCATTGGAAATAAAAGCTTCCGAAGTTCAAGATAGATTTCCTAATATAGATAACTCAGCTGACTGCATCTCCTTATGCTTTTACTTCTTAGTACGTGATCCAGTGAAAAAAGCAGTGAGCAAAGAGGACAGAACACCAGCCAACTTGCTTTTCTCTGAATTAGCTTGAGGAGGCAGCTCTTTGATCTCCACAACCAGTACTTGTTCCACATCACTAACGTGCAGTTGTCACAAGCTAGCATTAACACAAAAAAGATGCAAAGACTTTCTCCATTTTTAGTCTCCTCCATTATGGATTTTAGGTCATCACAAATTGCAAAAAAACTGGGACACCCTACCCCTCTCAACCACCTTCTTCAGTGCTCAGCTTCTAAGCCAGTATCTAGGGCGCTCTTGTTAAACACATCTCAGCATCTCAGATTCCAAACATTTGGCAGCTAAGCCTAATTATCCAAAGTAAAACATAAATTACCAGATAGAACCGGAATACAACACTCCTAATGAATAATCCTACCAGTAATTCCCTGCCTGCTGAAGGCACGTAATTCCAGTTTAGAAAACCCACAAAGCAGGACGGCGATCCCCTTTCTCTCCCACAGCCATGACCCTGCAGCCCATCCCACGCTGCCAAACCAGAGGGGGTTGGTTCCCCAGCCCCAGAGGATCAGCAACCACCACACTGCTCCCAGTGGAGCATCTGGAAAGATGAAATCCAAAGGAAACTTCTTTCCAGTCCTCTTTAATGAGGGCCTGTCAGGATTCATGACTCTTCCTGCAGCTGACACATTACGCACGAGGTCCTCTTGAAATAATGGCGTTCAGCCCCTTCCACGAAAATTATGAAACATTAAGTTATAAGATCAGATTCTAATCCAGGTTAGAGCACTGGATACCAGCAGTCACAGTTTTTCTCCCTGCTTTTTGGAGCGCCAAATGAATCCCATCCTTCACTCCCATCTCCGCTATGCTTTAAAAATGCCAAGCTATTTAAACAGCAAAACAACATCAACCGTCAATTTATCCCCAGCTTGTAAAAGTTAAGTGCAGATGAAACAGCTAAAGACCTTGTAAAATAAGCAAAAAACACAATAATAGTAATTCTTGCTTTGTTAAAAAACAGAGTGATTTACTATTTGGGGCACATATCTCCTAGGGCTTATTTTGCATTAGAATACTACAGCTTCTGTAATCATCACCATCTCAACTCCTGGAGTTACATTTCCATCAAAGCAGCTACTTTCTATCTTTTTTTAATAAAAGAATAACCTCCCCTAGGAGGAACAGACATTCTACTTTAAAACAGTAAACAAAGTTCTTTATTTGCTGCCTATGAAACGATTTAAAAGAGTCTGGAAATAATATTAAATTGCAGGATATTATTACTTCCACTAAAACAGTCCCTCTTCAAACGCAGGGAAAACACGTACATCGAATCATCATTCTCCCAGACGTATCCTTTGTTCAGCAGACTGCAATGCAGACTATTCAGGCTACTGCTTACTCCAGGCTACTGTTAGATACCGAATTTGAAGGGTTCTGCAGAGCACAAAAGCGGGATTCTACATCAGTGGACAAACTTGTCCTCAGTTGCCCCGGCACAGACAAAGCTCAAGTGTATCAACTCCTGTGAAAAACATCAGAAGGCTGGTCACAATTAATGGCACTGGACACCAGCGCTAATTGAATCAAATAGGGATTCTCTCTTCTACCCTTCCTATGCTTTGTTTGAATTACTTATTAAAGCTTCAGTTTCTGCAAAGCATGAGACCGCTTACAAGTGCAAAGCAGGCAAATATGAGTTTTGGTCTGAGACTCAGTTCTGACGTGGCGTGTCCCACGGACCTCCTTGCAGCTCAGGTCTGCGATTCTAGCTCTGATGTTCTCAGGCTGTTCTTTGCTGAAGGAACGTGGAGGAAAAAAGAAGAAAAAAGGCAACCGAGATCACCGTGTTCCTGGATTGAGAATATACATCAGATCGACATCTCCATAGGGCATCAAAGTACAGAACAGTCAGTGGTGAAATTAGCTTGGTGTATCTGTGGCGGATCTTTTTCCACACAGGATCTAGCTCCCCAGCTGCTGAAAACTCCTAAATCTGATTATCATCACATTCTCCTGCTCTGTCAAGCTCTGCTGGTTTCTTTGTTTGTTTTTGTTTGTTTGTTTTTTTCTCCACCAAAACATCCCTGCTGTGCCCTCAGCCCTGATTTGTCCAGAGAGCATTTTGTGCACTGCAGCAGTTCAACAGCTGAAATCCAAGCAGGAGGAATTGAAGCTGAAGAATGAGAAGGCCTTATACTCAAGGGCTGCCATGCACAGTATTCTTCCGGTTCCAAAAGCAAGGTCCAGGCTATCAGCCTCAAGCACAGCCGCACAGTCACAGCTCTCAGGACTCTTCACAACCAAAGGAACTATTGCTGTACAAGTAGGACCTAGTGATACTGTGTTACTCAAGCTCCCGAACACCAAAATCCAGGTGGACTGGGCCATACTGAAACAAACCTGGCAGTGTAGGACATTGGAAAGAGTTTGAAGGCAGGCAACGATTTCGAAGTGAGAATACTGAAGTACTTTGTTGCTAATCTCCTCTTGGTACACATACTTCACTGCTTAAGCATAACCTGAAATTTTGTATATATGTCTATGTATGTATGTATGTATGTATGTATGCATGTATGTATGAGTTTACTTCAAGGTGCACCCAAGCACATCAACCAGTAACAAGCTTCAAGTGCTCTGCTGGAGCTCTCTCCCAGCTCTACCCCAGGGCTGGTCAGCTCCAAATGAGGCAAAACTTCGGCTCTCCATGAAAGCAGGCCGCCCTGCCACGGGCACCAGGGTGAGCTCAGCTGCACACTGCAATGCCCGAGGTATTTCCTGAACACTTACACACTTCCTTTGTCCTTCAGAAACACACACGACAAGCAACTAACAAGCAACGCCAAGAGCTTTTTAAGCACCAAGGTTAAAGAGGAACTTTTCACCAGCTGAAAAACACCTCCCTCTACTACAGCAGTTGTGAAAAGCCACAACGCAGCCTTTTTTTGCAGGCGGGTCTGGCAATTCACCATCTGAAGGCATCGCACCTTTCAGGGAAGGCAAGAGGCAGAGGTGAAGGAGAGGGAATCAAACCCAAACAAGGCCTGCAGTAGTAACATTCAGCCCCCAAACAGAGCCAGACACACTGGGGCTCTGTTCAGCCACACGGTAGCTGCCCGTCACAGGGCGCTAGCCCAACGGCCAACAAAGAGCTTTTATGCTATTTTAAACAATCTGAAGTGTCTCAGTTAATGGAAGACCGGGCAATTGGCCCTCAACTATTTCTAATTGACTGGAATGATGGATGAAGCTAAAGGGAAAGCTGACCCACTGAACTTTTCCATACAAAGCTAGAAAACCGAGGGAGATTGTAAATAGTTTATGAGAATGAGAAGTGGGAGAGGCAGAGTCCCAGGGGCCTTGCTCCTCTCAACCTGCTGAGAAGTTGTTTTAGATTGAGGAAAACAAAGAACTTCAACTCAGCAACATACAACAAAAAAACACTGGGGAAGAGCTAAACTAATAGGGTATTTTTCCCATGCTCCCCTCCCTGTTCCCCTGTAGCTACACAGCCCCAAAATGCAAGCTGGTCCTTTGACTCAGAAAGGGCAGTTTGTCACTTTGACAAGCAAGACATCTCTCAGGGCTCTGTATTGCTTTGCCCTGCTTTTCAGATTGACTGGGTGTTAACCAAAGATGTCAGCCTCAACAGATGTGATAATGTATACTTAAAAATTAAATGTTAACAATCTCACTGCCATAGAAGTAATGCTCAGCAAATCAAGCACACCAACTGATTTTCAGAACCGAAGCAATCACGCCTTGAAGAAGGACAGTCCTACCTCATCCTGACAGAGCAGCCTGCTGACCTAAACATTCCCATGAGGGATCTTGCAGGTAGGGAAGGGGATGCACAATAGGTTCAAACTGGCAGCAGCTACCTTCAGGCAGCTTAGCAGGGTATTCAAATGCACAGTAACGGAATTCTTCCTCTCTAGTCCAAAAGAACTGGAGTTTCAGAGAACAATTCAGATCTTACAGACTGAGTCATCTCCTTGCACACATCCAGCTCTTGGCACTGATTACCTGTTGAATTACATCAAACCTGGGGTCTTTTGAAAAGCACTAAAGCTGAGGGATGAACCCAGGCCTCAGAACACAGGTAGTAACACCCAGAACTGGATGAGTACCTCTGGTTGTTTGGAGTATGGTCAAAGAAAAAGAAAAAATAAAATAAAAACACGCCTGGAACACACAGTATTGGAGGTACCCTTATTTCTCCTAGCTGTCAACACTCTTCATCTGGAAAGCCTTCGCAGCAGGAAACCAGACTAAATGAGGGGAGAATGACTGTTTCTCACCAAGAGAGAGCTCAATGCAATTTGTTGTAATTTAGATCTGTATTTTTTTAGGTTGATCCTTCTCCCAAAGATAAAAAAAATGCAAATCCATGTGTTTAATCTTTGACCAAACTTGGAACAGTTCAGACCTGCTTCTTCCTCTCCGGAGCCTTTCAGATGAACTAACCAAGGCCAAATTAGGGAGATTTTTAGTGGGATGAGGTTACATCATGGATTACAATTTTCCAGTAAGCTTTTTCCTCCATCTCCACCTGCTGCCTCTACAATGCTGGCATTAACAGTGGTGTGGGATGACTCATTTGTACATTCCTTTCTGCAAGACAGGCATTCAGCTCTCGTTTCTCCTTGACCCCACACAGTTTTGGTCATAAATAAAATTGATGCATGTATTACTAGATATCAAGTCCACAAACTTACATGCACATAGTAGTCAGAAGTACAAGCTAGGTCCTTCATCTAAAACAGAAAAAAGAACTGTCAGTTCAGCAGAGTACAGCAGTCAGTTTCTCTACGCACTCCGTGTGTCCCAGACTTTTCCCCAGCCACCTAAACACACCACTACTGTTAAACCAAGAGCTGCCAGACCCAGCTTGCCACTTCCAGGCTCACACACGCACTCCTCCTTGCGCTGCCACAGCATTACCTTCAAGAACTGCATTTTGACCTGAATCAGATGCGAGCTGTCTCTGTATTCTTTAAATTATGACCAGGACTGGAATGTTATTTTAGTGTCCTAGCTGCTGTATCTGATCAGTATTAAATTTAACTAATCTCATCTACCCAGAAGTTTGCCTGTAGAATTGAACTACAGGACAAGAAAGCTGCATTTGTGGCAAAACGCGTGGGTACAACACAAAAAAACAAAACTGTTTTCATAAACTTAAGGGAGACAGAAATAACAAATGGGTCAGCAATGACTTTCAAAGCTTGAATTCCAGGGAAGTCGCTTCTTAAATAAATTATTCCTCATTCTAGGGAATACAAAGCGACTGACAATAAATTTCATCACCTGTCTCAGAGGAATGTGCTTGCTGACATCTCCCACTGCAAAGCACCAAAGCAGGTTTGCTCGGCATCAAGACTGCTTCAGTCTGAACAGCACTCCAAGAGCTCATTTCTTCCCTTTATCTCACCTCCCCCCCCCAGCCCCACGCAGAAGCCGAGGTCTGAGCACAAGGTAGCAGGAATCCTGCACGCTGCTTCTGGCACAGGTCCGGTTCTCACTATTATGTATCCCCAGAGACCAAAACTGTGACAGCAGGAAAGAAACTCTGCAGGAGGTCTCGTTATGACTACAAGTCCATTTGAACACCAAGAGACACAAACAAGCCAACAAAGCCAGAGGCCAAACCATCTGCTGTAAATCTTCTAAATGGAAGAGATTCTGGCAGAAAGGGAAGCTTTCCCAAGTGCAGTGCATGATTGTGTTATTTCAACTGCCCAGGAGAGCTCACTGATGGCTTTTTTCAGTAGCCCGTTTCCTTCACACGTTCTCTGTATTTCTTAGGACTGAGCTTACAGCCCTATTGGACATGGACAGTCTTCACACAGACTGAAAAGGCAGCAGAGAGGCTTGCCAAGTCAGTGCTACGCTAGCAATAGACAGTAGGTAGAGAAAGGGGAAAAGAAAAGGAGGGTGCAGGGGAGGGGGGGGAGAGAATCCTGATTAAGAGCATTTCATCATTTCCATTTGGCATTTATTTGCACAGCCAGTGCTGGAAAGGGCTGTTCAGCTCTGCATCTACAGCCTGGCATGGATGCAGACAGTGCAGGGCTCCAGAAAACAGCTGTCAGAAGAGGAACAAGAAGAGATCAGAAGAGCTCTAAGATCAGAAAAGGCTCTTGTTCAGCCCTACGGTCCAAGCAATTCACCACACAGAGAAGGTCAAGGGTTGATCTGAGAACAGTTCAAGTGCCTAAAGGAGTGTCTTAGCTTCAACTGGGACCTGCCAGGTTAAACCACAACAAGGAGTAAGAGAAAGCTCAAAGAGAACCCTTCAATCTTGCAGGTAAAGGTTCAATTAGTCCCAGTGTCAGGAAGCTGAGGGCTTCCAGGGTACTTTTTGTTTCAAATTGTAGAAAGCAAGTAGTGTAAATAAGATGTATTTTCATGCCAGAATTATCTTCACTACTTAAAGATTAATTGGTCCAATCTATTAAAAAACATGTTCTTATTTAATCAGAAACTTGACAATGAGAGGTGCTCAGGTGTACGCACACAAACACACCTGACTGTGACACACTCCTGCAGACTTTCCAGTCTTAGAGCAAATTATTCACAGCTTGTTAAGGATTCCTCCACTCCCTCCCCCTCCAGAAAACCACTCTTACATGTAATAAGGAGACTGCTATCAGCCAGCAAAGCAGCTCAGCAGAGGGTCCCGGTCAACACTGGTTTTCCTTATGGATTTCCCTCTCCTCTCACCAGTGACGCAGGGAACCGCCATCTCAGCCACGCCAGCAGTGCTGCAAGTAAGGTCAATCTTCAAACCAGAGCACTGTGAAAACTCGGCTGAGAAATGGCCAACCACCCAATTACACGTACCAGAGTTTTTTGTTTTTTGACTATTATTTCTGTTCTGCGTACATTTGGCACTTTACAATGGAATTCAAATATGACAAAGATCAGGACAAAACACAGCCCTAGAGCTAGTGATGTAAGTCACTTCTTTCCAACAGGTGTTCAGAAGCCATTTCTCCAATAAACACACAGATAACAACAACAGATGACACTAGATGAAATTAAGGACTTGCTAATAACTGACATCAGAAAGCCAGACTCGCTCTGCAGGCTGCAATTCCCTTGGCCAGACAAACTGCAGCACTGCTGTTCCAAGCTGAGAACAAGCCAGCCACACTTCACTCCCACTCCTTGTTGCGTTTTATGCCAGGAAAGGGAATCTTTAATTTACCAGAGCAACCCAGCAAAGCTGAGGCTGCAAGTAGAATACAGTGTGTTAGCATCCCAGCCAGCCTGCTCATATGCTGGCCAGAACTGTGCATAATTCTGTAGGTACGGGCTGGCAGCAGGGACTGCCTTGCTTTGATGCCAACAAGCCTCCTCAAATTGGTCTCTTTTGTTACTCAGGATGGTGCAGGATACACAGTTTTCATCTGTTCTGGCAGAATGTGCAGCATCCGCATACCTTGCCTTCTGTGCTTTAAATAAAAGGATCTGCCCTTACAGCCCACCTCCACTACTAACAGTTTGGCTGACAGAAGCTGGTTCTTCCAGCAGTCCTCCCGTAAGCATATCACAGAGTAAAAGCCTTTGGAAAGCGTTAGCAGTTCTTACCCCAGCTATACACACAGCCGTCTCTCTGACTTAAACCAAGTTGTTTCACTTTTCTTCCAACTCCTCACAGGCAATTAAAAAATAAACAACCATCCCACCCAGCCCTATGGGACAGCTGGCCAGATGCAGTCAGTACCAATTTAGTGGTGAGCCCACAACCAGTGATGAACACCCTGACATAAATGCTGTTCCTGCCTCCCAGACTCACTCTGAGCCACAAGGTTCCTCACAAACACACATTAGCGTGGTTCATCCTCATTTTTCCACCTTCTGGATTTACTCTAAGAGCAGAGCAGTGCCTTTTAGTGCCTTCCTGGAGTCCCCAGCAGGACAAAGCTATCTCCAATAGGTACTGCTGTACCAGTGAGCCAGGTCTATTCATTTGCACTAGCCCACTGTTCCTAACTATGATATCAGAAAACAAAGACATCCTCAGTCTGACAGAAATCCGTAATATTTCACAGCTTGAGCTGTTCAATCAGGTACAGTACAGTTACCAACAGATAAAACAAGCACGTAAGCGGGAAGAGGTTTGGCAGGGAATAGGTCCAAAAGCAATGCTGGGAGCCAGAGGCACTCCAGGGAAAGAAGACAGAGAGAGGCATTACAAAAGGTCCACCTCTAACCAGGGAGGGGAAAAACAAAACCAAAATGCACAGCAGGGATGGAGCAGGGCGATGGCAGGAAAAAAGGAAAGATGAGGAACCTGTGTACCAGAGAAACGATTCAGTCCTTAATGCCATGGTGTTAACAGTGCGTTAGTTCACCAGAGAAATCTCGAGACAAATGTGGGCTCCCTGCACACTACGGCATAAAATTTCCTTTTTAAGTCTTCCCAAACAACTCCATGTCATTCCTTGGCTTTTTGCTTGGCTTGCCTAGACTGGTTTTGCTGCTACGGACTCATAAGATGCATAACTTGCCCGGCTTCTTACAAACAGGGAAGAGGATATGAAACACACGAAACTTAAATGAAATCTCAGCATCCAATTTTATGCATGTAAAAACATACACACAATAGACACAATGCCTCACTTGTGACTTGCTGATATTTACAGCTATGTTGATGTGATGGTGTTAACAGCAGCAGCCACTCTGCCAAAAAAGGACTGCAAAGCTGCACAGAAAGCATACAGGTGAACGAGAAAACAGAAACTGCGCATCCTTACACGGCTTAGCGCTGCCAAAAAGTCTCAACTGAATTCCTAACCTTCTACGAGCAGACTCCTGTTGCATGGCTGTACAAGAACTGCTTCCACGCTGCCAAGCCAGAGCATATCCTCTGTGTGTTGCTGCTGCCTGCAATGACAGCTCGTTCAGCTGTTGAGCAGTCGCAGGGAATCAGGGGGGCTTTCACAGCCAAACCGACTGCACCTGAACTGCTAAGTACCACCGTGTGAGCAAGTCATGTAGCAAAGGCCTTTCGGAGCCCCTATGAACAGAGCAGCAGCCCAGATGCAGCTCCCACAGCCGAGGAGCTGCGCCAGCACTGCTCCCAGCCCTCAGCCCACACTCACTGTGCCTCACACACACTGCACAGAAGGAGGAGCGCCGCCATGAGCCACCAGGGAAGTGTGCGAGCAGCCCAGCTACACAGACAGATGCACAGATCCTGATTAAAGCCAATGGCGGTTAGCAAGGCAGGAAGACAAAACGTAACCATCCGCTGTTTGAGTGGATGACACAGATACCCATATCCTGAACTGCCCGTCCTGTAAAACAGCCAACTGGCTTACCATGGCTGAAAGACAAACCCGATTCTACGCTTAATTCAGCCTCTCAGGTCAGCAGTGACCAAACGCACTGATACTCACAACTTCCCTTCTGCTGTAGGTTCTTATGTGCCTAAATTAAATCAACTGGCCCTGAAGGAAAGGCTAATTAGCAATAGATCAGATCATGCAAAATAAATCTAACAGTACAAATGCCAAGAAATTTAAACTGAGTACAGCTCCATTTAGAATATGAATACCTAAGGATAACTATCATTCACTAAACAGAAGTCACTCAGCGTATTTCAGCAGGCTCTCGGAACACATCTAAAATGTGTTTGGAGATCCAGAGAATACGTCAGATACCTGCTGTATACGCACTCAGCAGTAGATGTTGCAGCTATTCTTAATTCTAGCTTTGTAAACCTTGTAGACACAACTCACTGTGCTTCTGGATTCAAAATATTCTGCAAAGCGCTGCAGTTTGCTGGCTTATAAACATGCCCTGCTGGCTCACTGGGTAGAAAGATTTCTGCTGACTTCATATATCATTTCAGCTGTGTTCATCAGGGCTTAATGATTTTCCCTGCTAAGAATCCAGGCTGCAAATATTAAGTAGAAGTTATGCATGTGTCTGACAGACTGGTGATATTTTAATAGGTGGTATTTGACTATATCCATAAAGACATTATAAATAAATTGTACTAATGAAAACCAGGGTCCTTCATCAAAAAGTGAAAAGCAGAACAACCCAGAAGTGACTGAACATTGCACAGCTCTGCTTAGAATCATGTCCTGAAACCAAATCATTCTTTATTTACTATTTGCTATTTATAAATGCATTCAGAGCTTTTGCTTGAGAAATGGAACATGCAGCAGCTGTTCTACCGTACTAATTTATACACAAATGCAGATATTCAAACATTAATAAAAGATGTTTTATTCTCAAGTAATTAATTTCATAATTTCAAACTTTTTGACAAGCTGCTGAAGTAAGCCCTTCTCCAACCCAGATGCCTGCTGCTCCTCAGCAGACAATTTAACTCAGCTCCCTGCCTTCTCCAACCCACTGTTCAGGAGCTCAGGTCACACAGCAGCTCAGTATGTATGCTGGAGCAGGCACAGCACCAGGCTGCTCCTGGGAATCGGCCTCTTCCCATCTGACTCCAGCCCCACTGCCTCCATCTGCTCTGCCAGTCATTGGCTACACAGGAGAACACACACACTGCACTTGTGATAGGAGAGCAGGTTGTTCAGTGCTAGTAATGTTCTGGAAGTTCCAAAAGAAAAGCTTACAACAGAAGCCGTATGTATACACACAGTATGGAAGTATACACAAAGTTCAACTGGGATATTTTAATCCTTTTGAAACGTTACTGCTCTTTAAAAGACATAATTGATAAAATAGGTTTGTTATCATTAACCTTTCTAACCACAGCTTCTTCAAGTAGGAGGGAGTTCATCAGGCAGCCTGCTGCATTCCTTGCAGCTGCTCATGAAGAACTTCTCCTTCACAGAGCTGTACACATAACACAAGAAACACAAAACATCATGAGGAGCCATAAGGGAAGATCACCTTCACCATTTCTGTCAGAATCCCCTTCCAGTCAGGTCATGTCTCCAGCACATCACCAGTTCTGAAGCACTGCCATATTTTATAATGAAGGCAGTTTTCCCTTACAGGGTATCTGCATTCCAATAATAGGTTTCCATCCTTATACTCAGCAAAAAGCAGTAAATACTGATACAAATCCACATAATTATTTAAATAGTTTTACATGGTTAAAAAAAAAACACCTTCAGAACAAGTCACTGAAAGAATTGCTTCAAGAACACTAACTGCACCTGCAGCAACATCAGGATGAAGTGAAATCCACAGCTCTCTTTGCCTATCAGCGATCAAGCAAGTTCAAATGGTCAGTGGTAAACAGCTTTTGTAAACCATTTACATCTTGTTAGTGCTAAGATTCACAAGAGAACTAATTAGCTGTCAGAACCAGGTGGGGAGATTAGAGCTTTGCTGCCAATCACCATGCTACAACACAAACATTTCTCCACTGCTGTCTCTACAGGAGCTGCATGATCTCAATGACAGATAAATGCAGCATATACCAAGGTGGGATGCTTCCTCCTGTCTGAGAGGAGCTCCAGAAAGATTTGCAATGTTATATGGAACTGGGAAAACTTCATTTTTCCAAAAACAGGCTTATCTTCCCCAAAGCTATGAGCTGTTCCTTTTCACGCCAGAATATCTGCCCCATCCAATGATTAAATCCTTTGACATTTCATTTAGGAGCACATATTTCTATTCCAATGCTAATAAAAAGCAGAAGACAACAGAAATGATAAATGTTTGGTTTCCAGCTACTCTGCTGCAGCATGAGCCCACACAGAGCACTGAAGTGGCAACCACAGAACCCACAACATCAAGTCAGCGTAACCTCAGCAACCCTTCACACCTGAGCTGTTCCTTGGGCACCTGTGTTCTACAAGGATCCCCTCCCTGCACATCACTACGCTTTGTGTCACAACCTTGTGTGCACACAGGGAGGACTCTGTAACACACTGTCCACCTGGAGCTCAGCAAGGATTCATTTCCAAGCAAATCTAATACAGACAGCTCTCGGACCTTACCATTTCATCACTATTTTCTTCGAAAGAAAAAGAATAGAAACATGGTGTAAAATCCAACTGGAGACGCTCAAAAACGGCAGCATGTTTCATTTGTAGTACAACGGCTGAGGAGTCAACGTTTCTCAATAAAAACCATGGGTGAGGATGATTGATTTTCAGTACACAAAGCGCGTGCCAACCCAAATCACAGAAGATGGTTCCTCCAACCTCTCATCTTCTATCACAGAAGTTTACCACCATACGGCGGATTAAACTGCAAACATGCCTTTATCTCTGGATTTTATACAAATCAGAGTAGGTGAAAAGATGCGAAGTAGTGATTTGTTTCAAGCTCACCCCAGAAATACGGGAGGAGGGAGTGCTGGGCCTCGAGCTCTGTGCTGAAGGACCAACCAGGTGGCGGTGAAAGATGACATCCAACGCGACTCCCTGCCCAGTCCTTCACAAAATGTCACATTCATTCTCTCATGTCTGCAACGCAGCTCCAGGGAACTGCTAAATATAGTCCAAAAAGCAACCGACAACAGAAGTAAAGCACGCTCAGTGTGTGAGGAGGCAGCGCAGCCCCTCGCAGAGAGCTCGTGCTCTAGAGGGACTCCAGAGGAACTAACCCAAGCTGCCTGTGAGAAACTAACGCATCTCGAGTGCCAAAGCATGAAAGCATCCGACAAAGCAGGTGGGGGTGGGGAAGGAATGCCAATTAGGGACTGGTGAAAAAGGAGAAGCCACGGTTATAATTTCATTTCTCTATGAATCCATGATTCGTGCAGTCAGTGGAACCGAGACATTTGATTTAGATTTACCTCCCTATCTGTGTCTGCTCTCAAGAAGGAAAACATTGTTCAGAATTTTCAAGAGAGTTAAAAAGAACTTCCCTTAGAGATCTGCCCAGACAAAAGTAACTGACTTACTGCAAGGTATAAATAAACCACCAGCTCTCACAAAGTTTCTGACTCCAGCTTTTGCCTTCACAGTACGTGCTGTCAGATGATGGATTTCTTTTGTAGTTGTGCATTACCTAGAAGCTGTCTGTAAGGAAAGAAACAGCTACAGATTCTCAGAGTAACTCTCGAGGCAAATGCTCTGTTACAAAGGAAAAACAAAGGTCTTCTGGAATCAAATTAATCCACTAGCAAAACATAGCAATGACTATGGAATGAAGCCACTTTTAATAATAATAAAATTAATGCAAGGACACCTTGCATGAACATTCTGTGTAACGTTCTGTGTAACGTTCATTCTGACACAGACAACAGAGACCAGCACAGCCATCCCAACGTCTGTCAAATTCACGGAATATTTCCTTAGTGTAAAGCATTCTCCAAACACAACAACAGCAGGACAAAGATAGCAGATCTTCACAGTGGGCTACAAGTGGTGTGTGTAGAAGTATTAAAGTCAAACTAAGGGGCTTGCACGTATTATTTGTACTGAGTAAGAACCATAAAAGTTACTCAGGGTACAAAAAGGGGCTGACTGTTTGGTTTGGTTATGTCAACCAATACTGACCTGATGAGGGAGAGCCACTCAAACACTGCCTGGTCCCAGCACAAAGATTCTCAGCTCAGCAGCCAGTCCCCAGGTGCATACAGGTGTAAGCAGCTCTGCTGACTGATGGCTCTGGCCTCAGAACCACTTAGGGAATTACAAACAGCAGCTCAGAGAATGGCAAAACAGTCACATGCTTACACAAGTACACTCAAACAGCACTTTGTTAACCTGTTTTATTGGCATCAACTATCTAGATATCACGTGATAAATCTCTGCTGCTCTTTCAAGGACTTAGAAAATGTTCTGCATCTAAAAAAACAAGAAAGTATTTTCACAAATTGCACACAAGTCACCAAAGAGCCTCTGATGCTCTCTGCCCAAGGGAAGAACACGGTGCTGTCTTTCCAGTGAATGCCACTCTATTTTTCTGCACTGGTGGTGTTCATTCGTTTAAAATAAATGAACTATCCTTTTTGCTAGGGCATAGCCAATAGAAGAACTACCCACCTCATTCATCTCAATAACATCAGCTCTAAAACCCGCAATAACCATTTAAGTGTCTGCTTCGTTAATTATTTCACCGTTCATCTCACTCATTACAGCCATCTAAACAAACTCGCTCACCGTACTCCAGATCAGAGGCACTGAAGGCACCTGCCCTGCCAAGGCCGCCTGCCCTCCGCAGCCTCACCGCCTGCCCCCAGGGCCGCTCCATCGGGCCACAGCCCCACACCGCCTGGCATTAGGAAGATTCCTCTTCCTGCTCTAACGTCAGCTCCTCCACAGCCTCTGTGTGTGCTTTTGGGTTCGTTACTCTGATAATCCCAATTTCATTTCAAAGCAATGCGCAGCTTTCGGTCATGAAAGACAGCGTTACCCGAAGGAGAAAACATGTCAATTACCAATCCATTCTCCTTTTCCTCATCCGTTCCTTTTGAGCTCAGTATTTTGCATATAGCCACAACAACAATTCCTCTGATAAATAGGATTTCTAAATATACACCATAGAGCTCAGTTGGGGAACAAGTGCAAAACATCTTCAAGAGTGCACAAGGAATTGCTACAGCACTCCTGCCTGCCTGCAGCTACAGCTGCCATCCATTTCCTTCCAAAGGGCACAGAACTTGTGATTTCCTTCAGAAAAACAACAAGTGTTCATTTCACCTTCCTATGCTCCATTTCAGTTTGGCATTCACATAGGCTTAGAAGATAACTACTTCTTTTCTGGGTATTTTAACATATGGGAAAGCACCCCAGTTGGAAGGGCACTTACTCCTTCCTTGGAGATGGAAGTTCAAGTTTACAAATGCTGTGCTGTAAGAGGCTGCATGAGCAGCTCACCCCCCCCTTCCACTGCTGAGGAGCACCCTAACCCTCAGGTAGAGTGCAGCATCTGGAGCTCAGAGAAAAATAAAAGCAAAGTGACTGTGAGCCTTTTGGTGGACAAATGCGCACCGACTTTCACTCCAAATAGGAAAACACAACTGAAACCAACGGGAACAAAGCCCCAGCCACAAGAGTTCCTGCTAAGGGAGTGGTGTTTTCCTGAAGCCATTCCAAGCAGCAGTCAGTGCAGAGCAGGGGCAGCCCAAGCCTTCAGTACTGGATGTTTATTTAAACAGACTCCTAATTGCCCTTCCTCACACTGCAGTTTTAAGCCATGGAATCACTTGTGCTCTAAGAAGAGGTGAACACGTACCACTGGGATCACAATTACAGCGTAGTTACTTGTGTCACTCTTTCAATTTTGGAAATAAGAGCTTTGAGAAGCTAATAATAAAGTAAAGCATGAAAAAGCAGTGAGACTACACCTTTCATTTAGCAACAGCGAGGGAAGTGATAAACAGCCTGCTCTCGACTGCTCACTGAGCGCCTGAAATGACGCAGGCTGTTACTTCTACCAGGCACCTCGGATGTTAGCCTGGAGATTTACACAGGAGGCAAACCCATGCTGACAGAGCCATGGGAATCCAACTGCACAGCGCACGCCAGTTCTATTCACAACACTGTTCTCCTCTCAGGAACTGCAGGCATTTGGGTGTGGGAGAGAGAAAAAACCTTGGATCTGGCCAAACATCTGTAGGACAAACGGGGAGAACTTACACCAAACAGAAAGTAAACCTCTGCCTCCCAACTTCTGTTCAGGTGCAGCCCAGGGGAGCTATTAAAAAAGCAGCCCTCATATGCAGACACAGCCCTAGGCAGGCCTCAGAGCCAGCAGAGCCAACCCAACCAGGGTCCCACCTTCAGCACTGAGTGAAATTCACCTACAGCATAACTCCACCCAGGGAACGTGACCTCACTGAAGTCAAGAGCCACGTCAGGCTCGTGCAGCCAGTGCACAATTAAATGACAAGAGGGCAGAAAGTCAGAAGGATAACAACGTTTTGGATTCAACGTTATAAACTAGGACAAACAACCTCAGTGACAAAGGGCATCTCTGAACTACCACCACAGAAGCCGTCTGTGCTCGGCCATTTCACAGAACTGAGGAGCCAGACAGCCGCTTCCATCCTGCAGACATCCTGCTGCACACCCAGCCCAGCTCACTCCCATACCCCACACACCTTTTCCCCATTCCAAAAAACTAAACTTTCAGGTAGCCACGGGATTTACATTCAATGTGTTTCTGAGCACTTCTACTTAAAAAGATCCTTTAGCAACCTCAAACAACCCAACGAAGGCCAATACCACCGCAGTCCTGCAATGAAAAGCCTGAGCAGAAAGCAGTGTTCAACAGGAAGCCTCATTCAGCACTTACATACACCAGGCTGCAAAAGGCACAGCTCTGCTAAATCCATCCCATCACAACAGTACTGCTGCAGGAACACGTTGTTTCAGCTGGGATAAAAGCCGTTAGAAGGAAATTAGAACTGGGAAGAAAACCCACAACAAATCTAACTGGATGCTTTTATAATTTTTTTCCTTTAGTGTTGCACTTCTTTCTGATCCCAGAATGGTTCAGAAACTCCAGCTTGGTTCAGGAACTCACACAAACACACTGAAAAACATATTTGAAAAGACAGAAGCATGTAACAGTTTGTCCTGGAGGCACAAAACAGAACTGGGTCAGAAAATTGGGTAACATTTGACTTGCTCGGGCCAACACAATCAGGCAAAAAAAAAATGAAGTTTTGATTGGATTATGTCCACGCTGGCTTGAAGCAGTTATCTCCTCTGCCTTCAGTACTAACTGCCTTCAGCAATGACACTATCGCGTTCCACACCGTGCAGGGGATGTGCTTGGTTTCATCCCTTCGCGTTCGCACATGCACAGCATCCTTGACTCACCCACCAGCAAGGAGAAGAAATCTTTCATAACCTTTCCTGAGCCTTACTAGAGATCACCTGGTAGCTGTCAAAGAGGAGCAAGAGCAGAACAGAGCAATGCCACCTCCGAGCAAGCACGTGCCTGGTCTGACTCCTACCTCCTCTCCTGCACCGCAAGAGAGTCCTATAAGAAGAAAGGAGACTTACTGCCCCCCCAAACTTCTTAAGACACCTGAAGAGAGGAAAAAATCCAGAAAGCAGTGGGAGGGCAGTAAAAGTGGATAAACATGGAGGTGAAAGCAGGAGGGCGCGACCCTGCTGGCAGGCAGCATAAGAGCTATTAACGCCACGCAGCGAAAACCATGTTTAGACAAACCCTGAGGATACACATCTGGATGGTATTGACAGAAGTGACCTTGCTACAAAGCAGGGACAGCAACAGCTCTCCAGTACTGCGGGAGACATCCCAGGCAAACAAAGGCCTTGTTTTTATTCATATTGTGTAACCCATACTAATTCAACAACTTGCCAGCGTTTTGCAGTTCGCAATCACCACCTTCTCTGCATTTTCAATTTCAAAATTTCAAAAAGTATTCTTTTCAAAGGCTACATACTTCACAGAAAGGAAGCTGAGGCACCTCCTGGTGATGGATTCCCCTCAATTACAGGGAGCTCACATGACACATAGCTCTGCAGCAGGGGAGCAGGGCTCACATGCAGCGCTGCCCAGCTGGAGCCACCTCTGCCCTCTCCTGTCTTCCAAATCAAGACTCCAGTCCTTCAGCGTCTCAGGTCCCTGAAGAGTTAGGTTGGTTAACATTCTTTCTGTACAGCAGATTTTGCAAAATACCCCACAAATGGAAGGTTGTCTCTGGAACTCATTTACTAGGAATTTCAGCAATGCTGTACACAGATGTTGCATATCACTTTAGGCTGCTGCTATAATGCAAAACGTTGCTGGACTAAAATACAAAGGATTAACAAGGCAGGGCTTTAAACTGCAGAACTCCCGTGAACTTGGATCACAGTTCCCTCTCACAGCAATGAGAACGTAACAGCACACAACAGAAACACCCAAAGCACAGAACTGTACCATCCCCTCAAGTTCGCTGTCAGGATGTGCATTCCTAGGGCCCTCAAGCCTTTTGATATCTTGTCCTCTTCCCTCATACCATTCCTCTTTCTTATTAGCACCAATTCAGTCAGTTCTGCTACTTCTCCTAAGTATTCTCCATGCCAAAGCACTTACTGTCCTTAATATTGAGCTGATTTTCTTAAATTCTCAATACACTAGCCTTTCTATAGAACAGCACTTTTAATCTCCTTTCATGCTTTCAAGCACCATTCTCCCTTTGCTTCTTTATTGCCCATCCTACCTTAGCAACTGATGCTCAGCATCCGTCTCCTTCAGAACGTGCCTGAAGCACTCAGCTTCCCATTTAGTATCTCTGGAAAGCCAGCTGCTCGACTACACATCAGCACAAGCCATTCCTTCTTCCCCTTTCACAACAACCTTTTACAAACATCAAACACAACTCAAAAGGAGCTCTGCTGCACAGTTATTATTACAGTCCTATTCAATCCAAGGACCAGGCCAAAGTAAGCCATGCCACTTACTCCTACAGAACTGCTGTCCATCACAACCATTCTTAACGAACCCAGGTCTTCTTTCCAGCGCATTGCAGCTACTGCTCATTTTAAGAGTCACATGGAACAGGATGCCAAAGCAGGACACCAGTCTCAGCCAGTAGCAAAAAGGAGAGCCGGGGGAAAAGGGTTGTCATCCATTTATAAAGGAAACCGAACGTGCCTATCTTCTTTTCAAGTTTAAGTTCAGGTTATCTGCAGAGTTTTACTTCCACAAAGCCCAACCTCAATTTTGCTAAAACTCATTTCTATTAATAACAACTTCTTTCCTCCTGGGAAGCATCAACACAATCATATCTGAAGATGCCTTAATGTGATCTAACAACAAAGCAAGGCAAATAAACAACAAAGGAAACAACAGCATAATTCAGAGAAGTTTTAGAGAAGTTCTCAACTTTTAGCTGGCAGACAAATGAAAACAGCTTCTACAAAGGTAGATGCAGCATTTTGGAAACACTCCCTGCCCCCATTTCCTTATCCCCATGTACTAAGAGAAACCTTCTCCACTGGATCAAAATCCCACAGTTCAATCTCCGCACTTCTATGAACTTCAGAAGTATTTTCTCCTCTTGCAAATCCAGCCATGTGCATTTACAAAAATCTTTTCCTCCAAGACCACAAACAGTTCTTGTCTCCAAACTGCAGCCAGCGCTACACTCCCATAGGTCACATCTCAAACGCAATTTCTTCACACTGACATGAAGAAAAGTGGGGCTGTCATAACAAATACCAAGCCTGGGTAATTCCTCCAGTCACACGAACTCAAACCCTGCTCAGACAAACAGCTGAAAAACACAGCAGTACTCAAGGTTCTTCTTGCCTCAGAGTCAAATTTGCCTGCAAGTTGTACACAGCACTCATGCACTGCTCCTAGGAAGGCTCTTGTAGCTAATTTTGTAGCTCAGCAGCTCGCTGTTGCCTCACCTTTACAGTAATCCTCCTGGGGGAAGCTGTTTTTTCCACCTTGCATCCTCACTGCTGATTTCTGTATTCATTAATCAATAGACGGGGCTCACCAGGAGCAATTGCTCTTATTAAGCATCTCACCACAGTGCTGGTCTTGCCATCTGCTGTGCTGGTGGGGCTGGCTCATGCATGGGCCCTGCTGGCAGGCTGCAGGGTGGTCAGCCAAGGAGCTGCTGGCCCATCACCAGCCCTCCATTAAAGACACCACCTCCTTCTCCCACAAAAACAGGGCAGCTGTTGCTAACTGAGCCATTCAAACCACTCCGCTACTTTAGCACAAAGATATGAACATGCACACACAAAACTCCTCTGATTTGCTGCTAATGTGGTGCAGATGTAACAGTCACCAGGTAGCTCTGGTTTTACCGGCTGGTCTTTTAAAGCTTATCATTTTTCTGACCTGTCAGGCAGCATTTTTAAAGGCACCTGAAGTTCTGCTGATGCCCAGTGTTTCTCCCACTAGCGCTGGAGATGCACACATTCCTTACAATACAAAAGGGTTAATCTCCTCGCAACAAGCAACCGAAGAAACCTTATAGGAACAAGAGATTTTGTCTCCTACATACAGGATACAGGGCATGAACAGGGCAACCATGGTCTAAGGAAGTAGTAAGAGATGGAGCGGAGTTTTGGAACCAGCCTTCACAGCAGCAGCCCGCAGTGACTTACATACGTGCACAAACAAATGCAGCTGGCACCTGGGAGCAGCAGCGTAAGGATGGCTTGTGCTTTGGGCAGCTTGTGTGAGCACATCCAACAGCAAAGCACTTACTAAACATAATCATCTTTTGTTGCAGTCAGCTCTGCAGAGGCCAGATTCCTCAATATGATTATGCAAAAACAGTAGAGAGGGCAATGACTTCAACATGGTTGCACGACGATGACACAGCATGAAAATCACATCCCCTGGCCACTTCGTTCTACAGTGACACAAAGTCCTTCCTCCACATCGGGACAGGACGGCCTTTCAGCAGCACAGCCAGATTTCAAAGGAAAACACAAGTCAGTTTATAAACAGGAAAAAACTCCACACTTTTACATCTGTACTTATGAAGACAGTTTAGAGCAATTCCACTGTCTACTTCAGAGACCTTACAAGAGCATTTTGTGATTTCAAGTCAAACCACATTATGGGGAGGGAAGAAAGGAAAAACAGTTTAATTTCCTCTGCTCATCTGAGTGTGCATCAAATGAGCCCTTCCATAACCTCATAAAAATGTGCAAGACAGGAAATAATTGAGGAGTCATTTAGAATTTATTGACTTGGCCTGGGCATACAGGTAGATAAGAGATCTTGCTGCTAGCACAGCAAGTGGGAAAAATTAAATTAAAGCTGATCAGTAAAAACTGGCAGGCTTACCTTTAAATGGAGCTTAAAAACAAACTAAATCCCTGATCTCTCTTTGAAAAGCACACTCTGTAAGCCCTCCAAATCAGCTATGCTTACTTCAAAAGAATTTCTTAAACAAGACTTGGACTCTAAACCACGACTGATGGCAGGCTCAAGAAGGCACACTGAACAGTTGGGCCTTTGCTCTTTTCTCCGACATTTCAAGGTGACCAGCAAAAGCCTCATTTATAGAAGGACTCAAAATCACCCACTGACAGAAGTGTTCTGCAACTGGAAGGTTATATATTCACTTGCATTATCTGAAACCCTGTTGCTTTAACGGAAGAGCTTAAAAAACAAAAGCAATGTATCAGCTCTCAAAGGCTTCAGCAGGTAACACTTATGGTGTACTCCTCCTCTGGACCTGGGGCATTTCTGAACTCTCAAGGGACACGAACCCACACACACCGAGAGATCCCAGGGTGGAGGGGAGGGATGGCACAGGAAAACCCAGACATGCTGCTCTCCAGCTTATGTCTGGAATACATCCTCTGAAACTGGTTGCATGTCAAGAGAAACAAATGAGAACAGCCAGAGTTTTTTATTTTTATTTAATTGTGAATAAACTTGATAGAAGGAGGTGGGGAAGAGGCCTGTGTTGCAATAGGAAGCTCTCTGCCCTGCAGCTAGAGAGAAAGCAATCAAATCACTTACAAAAAATATACACAGCAGAGTACAAAAATAGCCCAAAGCTCTTGAAAACTACCAGGCATGACATTTCCTCGCTCTCTCTTGATTAAGGAAGAGGTTTGGGATGCTTCATATGGCACAGAACGTTATTGCAGAAGGCACCACCTCAGCACTCACAGCAAAGCCTGCCCTGGGCTCAGCACTGAGGCACCGACCCCAGCGACCCAACCCAGGCCAGGGGCTCATTGCAGCCTCCCATTCAGTGCTGTTTAACACAGCACAGCATGCACTGTAGTTGGTAATTCAAGTCTTTGGTCAAAAGAAGCAAAGGAAACAAGCGGATCATTTATCCCTAGACTTTGATTTCAGACCCACAGTCATTTATTTGCACACATCAGTGTTCATACACTCGTTCCTAGCAGCCTCTGAAGCGCAGTGCTCAGAAATCCAACATGGCCAGCGCGAGCCCAGATGCAGACTGAAGAAGAGGCCACTAAAATAAGGAAAAAAGCAATAAACTACAAGGCATGATGTTTCAAGGCACGTAGCAAGGCTCTAAGCAAACACTTTGCTAGTGTTTCAACCAAGTCACAACTGAGAAGCCCATTTATCAACTGGGATGGGATCCCAGAGCGCCCCACGAAACGTTGCACCCCAGCAGAAAAATAATGCTGTGATGGCTGGGTGACTACGGCTGTGGGACTGGTTAACAATTACAGTAACAATGAAAAGAGCAATTTATACCGCAACACAATGATGTACAGCCAAGCCCCTGTCTAAAGAGATTAAAAGAACAGGCTGACACAGGCAACCGACAAAAATGTCTCCTGCAGAAGGTTTACTAACTAGCTACTCATATTTCTGTGCAATTCCCTTAAAGACAGCACTCCGCATCTCAACCTGTTTCAGATAACAGATCTCCAGTGCACAAATAAGAAGCAACAAGCACTCAGGAAGTTCTCTGATCTGAAGGAAAAAGAAAGGATACTCCCCATTGCTTAGAAGGCAAAAAGCAGCCCAAAAGATTGCTTTATTTTGTGGGTAAGAGCAGACAAGGAGCCCCCAGGTGACATCTGGAGGATTTCCTGCTGCAGCAGTGGCTTCAGTACAAGGAGACCTCATAGGACCTTAAAGGAAGCACCACGCAGCAATGATGGGAGAGGACAGCTCAACAGAAGCACTGTGTGGCTGGAGAGGAGGGGTCATGGAATCCCACATTGCTGAAGCTACAGCCCCTGGTGCTCTCTGAAATCAATCTGCCGAACAGAAACAAGTTGTATGGAGAGACCATGGGTGGCTCAGGTGAGAAGGCACCCTTCTGGAACAGGCAAAACCCACGTAAGGGATGGGAAAAAAAGGAGCTTCTGAAGAGAAACTCAGATAGTTCACAGGCAGGGCAGATGAACATTTTTACAAACCACAGAGCTTTTAGCTCTGGTTGATTTATTAAATGGGTCGTCCTCTTTTTACTATCACTTCAGGCAACAGTTGAATTATTCAATGAACTCCAGTTGACTATGTTGTTTCTAAAACACTTGGGCCACCTCTGGGAGAGGAAGACAGAAAGCAAAAGGGAATAAAAACACGTTTAAAAGTTAAAGAGTTGAACAGAAGTGGGTCCTACCCCCTTATGGAGTCTCAGAAGCAGAGGGCAGTATTTCTACAAGCTGTCTGCTGAAGGAAGCTGTATCACACAGCAATGAGCTGCAGATGTGGAGCTCAGCTACAACATCAGAAAATGAAGACGGGCTTGTCTCCCTGTTGCCAGGGCACAGAGATGGCAGCCCTTGTGCTGCTCCAGCAGAGTAGGACACATGGCTTCAGCCCTGGAGATATCAATATGTTTTTGGGAAGAAACCCATGCTTTCCCCTGGGAAGCTCCGCACCCCTAACCAAACAGTCAGAATTCCTCCTGCAGTCCCATGGAGTGGAGAGTCAGAGTCCAGAACTGTCTTCTGGAGCTCACAAGAAAGCAGAACTTCCTCACCAGCCCAGTTCTCACTTGACCTGTGAGAACAAGAACAGAGCCAGGCCTCCAAGTGAGGCAAATACCAAGCCATCAAGCCAATGAAAACATCAATACCCAGAATACATAATTTCTGATGGGTCACCAATTCCAGGGCTCAGCTTCACTGTTCCTTGAATTGTGAAATTCATAGTGGCATCTGAATTCATGAAAACACTGTGTGATGCTCATGTGATCAGTGGCTGGCTTCCAGATTTCAGCAGTGCAAGCACTTGGGCAAAGTAGCAGAAGAGTCTTGCAGAGCTTTCCCTGACCTAGCAAAGAAGATGCATCTGCTCCAGAAAAAAAGCAGCTTGCTGGAAGAAAGCCTGTTGGCAGCAGGGAATCCTGTTGTCCTTCGTGCCTACTCAGTAATGAGAGCTAGTTGCAGGAAAACATGAGAATCAATCAGCATTGTCAAGAGAATGGGAAATAAACCAAATTAAAACACACATACAGAAATTGACGTCATCAAAAATGTGGAGGGCCTGGAAACAGCTCACTGAGGCCCCAAACAAATACAGTTCTTCATTATGCTAAGAAACAAAAACCAAACAAAAAAAGCCTCAACACACAAACCATAAACTGTTGATAGTTTACATTCTTATGGCACAGCACACTACAATGCTCCCCAAGGACAGCCTTGCAAACCATGCATGTATATTTCAAAACCCAAGTTATTTATGGCCTCTTTCCTCTCCAAAGATCACAAGCAGCTTACATGCCTATATATAAGAATGTGAGCAGAACACTCCAACCTGAGCAAGTTATATGATTTTAATACGATTTAATATGATTTTAAACCCATGTTTAAGTGTAAGGGTTAAAACCCGAATGCACTGTCAGCTAACAAGCCCTACATGAGGATTTAGTGTTTTACCACCTGTGAGAGACTACCATACATAAGGACTTCCAGACTTTTCCCAATTCTCAACATCACTGTCCCCAAAAGCATAGTTTATATTTACTCAAAATGAGGAATAAATGAGGAACCAAATCACCTAAATTTCGATACTCACCCTTCCTGAGATTGAGACAGATGCAAGGCAACAGCCAAGCCTGCTGAAAGAGACTGGGTTCAGATGTTTTCCCCTTTCCATTTAGGCTTGATGTAGCAGAGCTGCCCAACAAAGCAGCAAGGACCGACATCTTCAGCCCATCTCACGGAACAAGCCAGGAATTCAAGGCCCCATGTAGGACGACCTCTCAAATAGAAGGATTGTTTTATTTCCCCACATAAAAACTACAGCTGTATGCAACTGATGGGACAAAAGAATGCTGAATTTTCAAAACTGCTGATTATTCTGATGAAAGAAAAGCTTCCTATTAAAGTCATCCAATCTTTTTGGGAATCAGGACTGCCTTTAGTCTTAAACTAAATGCTTGAGTTATTTAAAGCCTGCAAACAACTGCAATGCCAAAGGCAGATATCTCAAAGACAACACAGGAAGCATTTCTCAAGAACATGAAAAAATGCTAAGTGATGCTTAACAGAACTGGGAGACATTTAAGACAGGGAAGGGCCCAGACCCCATAACCCGACAGCCAATTGAGTTCCACAGACCTTACCCAACGAACAGCCACAGTGAGGCACACAAACTGCACACACGGTCCCATTACACCAGCACACAATGTAGACAACAGCAGTTTTAATGTTGTGATTAAACACACAATACCAGTGCTTCCAAAACAAAGCCCGACAGATGTAAAGGTAGGTGGATTCCTGTGAAACAAGGCCATATCCAGTGGGTTACTATGTTTAAGCTGTTTCAACAACTATGTACATATACACAGACATGTCTATAAAACTGGGGAGGCACCATGTATGTCATATTCTCTCAGACACAGAACATGCACACAGCCATGGACTCTTCCACATCAAACACACCCAACTCAGCAGGACTTGCTTTGTATAGCAGCACACAGAGCCACAGAGAGTGGCTACTGAATCACATCTCTTTGCCCTGAGGTTAGATGGAGATGTAATGGTTTGTATGTGCTGGCATTACTTCCCATGAAATATTCCCATTTCTTTCCACTTTTTTTTTTTTTTTTATAATTAAATCTTGCACCAACTTTATCCCTTCATCCCAATTACTGCACTGTGCTGGGATCCTGATTTGCTTCTTCCCTCTATATCCTACATAGTTTTAAACACAAAAAAATGAAGAATCCCTTCCAGATATCTTTCCATCTTTTCTTCCTGTGTCTCAACCATCTTACTAAAGGCTCTTCCAAGCCTTTCCTCTGGCAGCCATTTACGTGTTGTACAGATTAAGCCTTCCATTTCCAGCAAACCTAGGCTCTCTCATTACTGCAAAAATAGCACTGATGCAGACATTTCAAAATGCTTTTTAGTTTGTGTGCACTCACTGGGATGACTGTGAACAGCACAAGAATCACACACTACAAAGATTTCAGAAAGATGCTTTAATGGCCTCTGTGTGAAAGAATAGTTGGAGTTTCTGAATCACTTAACGAAAACAGGCAATTCTACTTCTTATTTTTCACTAAGAATCATAGAATGGTTTGAACTGGAAGGGACTTTTTGTTATGTTCCAGTAAAGCTGCTTCACTGTAACCATGCATATTGCACAATGCCAATGTCAGGCTCTGGTGTCATCAGGAAATTCCCATTCGGGTAACTTCCATTCAGTCCCAGCCAAGAGCACTGCAGTGCACTTTGTGCTCACACCCCACTGCCCAGAGAGCAGTGCCCTAAGCAGCCCAACAGCCAACAAAGTTTATTACAAACACCAAAAATACAACATTAAGGACGCATCTTCGAAATAATCTGGAATAACACCACAGGGAGAAAATTACTGACCAAATCCACTTGTTTTCCCTCAAATTAAGTACACAAAAAAATGACAGATTATGCAACAGGAAGAAAACAGCTCATGTAAAATAAATAATGCCTTCTGTTTCCAACAAGCTGAGAGCATTTGCTAAGAATTTCCCACTCTCCCTCCCTTCTCTTACTTTTAAAATACAGCTCTACTTAGCTAAGACTTTCAGAAACGTGACCCCTCCCACAGCTCCAGAGCATCCCCCAATAATTAAACTGCACAGCACCACACAAGCCTCCTGTTTCATATGGGTTGCCATCAGGTTTTTGGTAGCAAAGAGCACAGGGGGCAAGAATCTACCCAAGCTGCATAACCTCTCTGATGGTTCCCCCTCTACCGAGCAGTTCCCTCAGTAAGTCACATACGGTCATATTTTCCCCATGCATCAGCAGAGAAAGAAAGCTGAGACCCACACAAGACCCTGACAGCAGAAGCACTGTGTTCAAAGCAGAAGTTGTCTCCTATCAGCCTAGCTAGAGAAGCTGCACACAAAGGCTCCTTAACAACCACGGAGGAACTGCCAGACTCTGCTCGCCAGGTTCACTTCTGTCCCCTCCATTTCTGCAGTTTTCCCGTTCCTGCCTGCTCTTTCCAACTTCACCTTTGTGGTAACAGGACTCCAAGCTGCCCAGGGACATAATGTGGAGACATCCGTCCGTGCAGACAAAGCTACATGTGTCAGTACTCTCACGTACGGCTACTGCAAAACAAACCAGGAAAAGGGAGAGGAAGGCTGCATGATAGAAAGAGCAGCTGCCATCAGTGAAAAGCCATCGCCGCCCATAACCTCTAGTGATGTCTGTTGTGGCTCAGGTACTTAAGATGTACATGCAAAAGACAAATGCACCTGCAACTTGAAAAACTTGGGAAGAATCCCAAGTCTGGAGGAAGAACAGTCAGGAGCAGCAGAACAAATTGTGGAAGAAAGAGAAACAACTTTTAATTTATTTTTTCACACCAGCCATCAGACCCAGGTCAGACTCCAGACTGCAGCTGTAGGAGCTGCAGAAGCTCCTCCGTCAGTACTTTGTGGGCAATGTTTACTACACACGTTCTACTTGCCGCATCTCTCACCGCCTTCTGATCGCACAGGGATAAGCATCTGGAAGGGCCTGATCTTCAGCCCTACAGCCATGCTTCCTGGCACATCACCCCTCACACATCACCTTCATCTCAACCCACAAGGGAAGGCATGCTGCACTGTGCCCAACCATTCAGAGATATTTAAGTGGCCCAGTGACTGCCTTCTATTTGCCTCTTTGAGGGGAGGGGCAGCAATGAGCTGAACCTCAGGCTTCCAAACTGCTATACAAAGAGAAGAAGCAGCTCCAAAATCTGCTTTTCCTCTCAGCTCACTGAAGAACCGCCTGGCCGAGGAGTCCCAACAGAAGCCAATGTGCTGAGCCTTCAGAGGAGACATGAATGAGAGGTGACCAGGGGACAACCCAGCTTGTGGGACTTATGGGATGCCCAAATATACCCTCTCTCTTCATAGTTCTCTATGTTATCTAAGGATTCTAGAATGTTATCTGGAACTCAAGCCAGCACATTTAGCAGTCAGATCATTTTAGTATTCAGCTCATTTTGGTCTTTGCCAATGTTTTAAAATCCACATCGCTCAGGGAGAGAGAGTGCAATTTTTTCTTAAATTATCCCAAACTCTAGAAGGTAACATCTTCCTGATATTCTCTTTGCATAAAAGATGGTCAACAAATATACACAACGCTGAATTTGTTCCCCACTGCCATCTTACAAGACTCTGCTGCAAGCAGCACACCGGAGCAGGGTTCCACAAGATGAGAGCCAGGACAAAACCCTTCTGCAGCCCAGCTCTCAGCAGCAAAAGTGATCTAAAGAAAAAAAAAGAAGGAAGACACGCAACATAGAAGGTGGAAAGAGAGAGAGAGAATAAACCAGACAGCCCTGGAAAAATTTCTCATTATTTCTGTAGAACAATAAATAAAACTGGGAAGTTCTATGGCACAGAAAGTTCTGAATGTGCTTTGTAGACCTTCCAAGTACAGCAAAGATAACCAAGGACATGAACCTGGGTGGTAACAATGTCAATGACCGCATTCCAAAATCAGGGAGCACTTAGGTTAGCTCACTGATACATCAACATCACACTGCACCCTCGTCACGTCAGATGGGAAACGTGGAGCTGGAATTATTCACTGCTGCTGGAAGGGAAATCTCACCTCAATTCCAGGAGCGAGCAAAAGAAGTCCAACAGCTCCACACCTGATCAACACCTGTCACTTTTGTAAGGCAGACAAAGCACCTGCCGTTCTCTTTCCCCAGGAGCCTTCCCCCAGCAATGATCCTCCTGCACTTGGCTAACTTACCTTCTGCCGTTCCAAATGCCTATGGAAACAGCAGCAGGATCCACACACGATTAAATGCTAGCCTGCACTCAGCCACACTGCTCAGCTACCAAATGTTTGTTCTATAGTTACTGTTCAACATTTCCCTCTCTTTCACTGCTGCACTGACCGGATGCAAGGGTGGAAGCTTGCAAGAGCTGTAACTCAGTGGATCACTTTGTGAACCAAAACAGTTATTCCAAATGTTGTAAGTTTGCCTCTGTAAACCTACAGCAATTCTGGTTCAATTCCAGCATCAATTCATTTACAAAGACACTTCTGAACACGGATCTAAATCAAACCCTGAAGTCAATAACACTGTTTAAGAGCTGAAACTCGAGACCGTCTCCTCTCAGTTCCTGCTGCCACTAAAAACAGATGCAGAATTCAGCTGGGATTTCTGCCTTTGCTTCCAACTACACATCACAACTCTGATTTAAAATTCTTTTTATCATCCTCTAAAAGAGCACGTAAACATTCAAGCCTAATGTGGGAGGGCGGGAATCCTGATACACAAGCTGGTGATCCATAATCAAGGTGAGAAAAATATTCCACATGAAATTTTAAAGCACTGATGACATCACCTTGATGGAAGGGACATCAACCATAAAACTAGCCAACAAAGAAGGAAGCTTGTGCCCTATCCAGTATGCAGCTTTACGTGCCATCTAAGTGAATGGAGGTGACACACGACAAGGATTTCTGCATTTCGCATTTCCACTCGCTGGCACCTTTTTCATGGAAGTCTACAACAGCAGTGTTCAAAGTACTTATTTTGTATTCTGCTCAACAATAAGGAATATTCAGCATCCCACAAGAAGTAAGAATTACAACAAACCACCTGCAGTTCTCAGTTCAGCTTCCTATCTCACTGCTCTTCCACACGAAGTTACGGAGGTGGCACTGAATGAGTTATACTGGAAACTAATGACACTCTGCAGAAATCAGTACTGTTTGCTCCCAATGACATGTAGAATAATGGCATGAGATAAACAAGCATCCTTCTAAAAAAACAGCTGATTGCTCCCAACAATGTCAGCTGAGCTTAAAAAATAATGCTCTGCATATTTATTTTTTTTAAATAGGCCACGTCTGAAATTTTTCAGCTTTTTTGGCATGCTCAGGGCATTGTTTTTAAATTGTTTCAAACTGAAGAGTACTGTTTCCAAACAGCGTGCTGAAGAACTTTCACTTGAAGCCCAGCAAGCTTCCCAGCCAGCTGCAGCGGAGTTGGCAGCACACACTGCTCTGCAGCAGCAGCCTTGCAGCTGAGGCTGCTTGGCTTGGAGAAGCCTCACCGAGGAGCTCATCAGTGTGCAGAACTACCTGATGGGTGATGTGAGGAGCAGGGGACAAAGCCAGGCTCTTTTCAGAGGAGCCCGGGACACAACAAGGGGCACCAAGTGGGTCACAGGAAGCTGCCAGAGCACTTTGTGACCACGTGGCCGACTGCACTGGCACAGGGTGCCCCGAGAGGCTGCAGGGCCTCGTGCTCACAGACATCCACAGCCATGTGGGCACGGCGCCGAGCCACCTGCTTGGGGTGCCCTGCCTGGGCTGGGCACAGAACCACCAACCCAGAGGTTCCTTCCTGCGCCTCTCCTTACCAGCAATCCTGTTTTAGCCACCAAAATATATCCCACTATTTTTGAAAGTGCAAATCTGCATTTCAGTTCCTCTTGAGACGCTCTCCACCCTAAGGCAAAGCAACAGGAAAAAAACACAACCTCAAAGGCTTTCTGAATTGCCTCCCCCACATTCAAACCCGCAGCAGCTATAAACGCTCACACAGTAATTAGGATCTCTACTGGGGGCTAAATAAGGCAAATGCAGCTTGCTGACTGAGACAGAAAAAGACCATGAGCGTCCTTCTGCCCATCAGATAGACAGGTACAGATTTAAAAATAAGGCTGGAACACTTTGTAAAGGTTTGTCTTCTGGATATCTACTCAATCCACAGCACATCTGTCCAAATAACTTCATTACTATGCCAACCTGAAGCGTTTCGGACTAAAACACAGAATTCACCTGAATACATTTCACATTAAAGCATATCCCTATTCCTTCTATACACTCCCACATATGGTCTGAAAATTCAAGTTCTCAAATGCCAAAAGCATCCAATTTTCCCTCAGGTAATCCAAAGTTACACTCCTTGCTTTTTGCACAGCACAGCACCCAGGATCTGCAACACTGTCAGTAACCAAGCGCAGGCAACCCCTGCAGAGTGCATTCCCCTGGTGAACCAGCAGTTCTCCTCAGTTACCTTTAGTGGGTGAGCAGGGAAGCAGAGGTTTCCCCCCCCCACGTTGCTGCTCTCCTCCCCACTCTCCCAGCTGTCTCGGGTGGCCCAGCAGAAGCTGCTCCAGCACGCCTTCACACCGCCGCCATCCGGCTAACACGACTGCTTTAAGAAGCCAAAGCATGCAAACAGACGCTCTGCAATCTCTCTTTCAAAAAGCTCCTTAAAATCCATTTCTTCATCCATCATCATTTCAAACCCTCTTCATTCTCCACCAACGTGACCTGACTTACTGCTGGCACGTGCTGCTTATATAGGCACCTTTCAGTACTTGAGGGGAACTTAAAAGATGGAGACTGGCTTTTTACATAGTGGATGGTGACAGGTCCAGGGGAATGATTTTAAAACTAAAAGAGGGAAGATTTAGATCAAATATGAGGAAGAAGTTCTTTACTCAGAGGGCGGTGAGGCCCCAGCGCTGCCCAGAGCTGTGGTGCCCCATCCCTGGAGGAGCCCACGGCCGTGGCTGTGCCCTGGGCAGCCTGAGCTGGGGGGCACACAGCCCATGGCACAGGGGTGGAAGGGACCTTAAAGTCCAACCCAAACCGTGCTGTGATTCTGAGAAGTTTCAGATGCCCCAGTCCTACCAATCAAATCCTTAAATCAGGTACCTTGAATCACACTGTCCCACCTGTAGGCTAGGAGGTTGTTCTCACCTACGTTATTTTAAGTCTGCAACACATTCTTGAGAATGTAACAAAAATGCCTGCTCCAACACAATGCTTCACGTGTTTAATCATCACATCATTGTTTTCTACAATCATTTCCAGTAGGCTCTCTCCACGGCATTGACACATTGCCCCATATTATTACATCTCATAAGTTGACATTCACAACCACTTCGCAAGGAAAAAGGTCCCCAATTACATTTTAAATCAGAAGTCACTGTATGCCCCAATGTGCTTCTCACGAAACTGATCCTTGACATCATCAGACACAAAAATGCAATTGATACATTGCACACAACCTTCATTCATCACATTTAAATTCAGTTTCGCTAATAAGGAAGGACTGAATTTGGGATGGTTGAAAGTTCAACTCAGCACCAGCAAAAATAACTTGCTATCAACAACCTTCTTCTCAACAGTCTCCAGGTATTGTTTTGGTAGCAACTCACCACACCCCTGAGATAGCATAGAGATCTACTCTAACACTGCAGCATTCCAGCTGCCTCCAGGACCTTTTGGACTGTCAAAATGATGCAACATAAATCAAAAAGTGTTTTGAAGCCATTTCATTCCTCAAAAAGCCTCACGCAGCACTACCACAGCTCTGCCATTCAGCAGCGGCTGCAAAGCACCCCAAGTGGGGTTTAGCACCAGGCATCCACTTCAAAGTCCAGAATAACACTAAGCAAACTTCTTCAAATGATTCCCCATTATATTCTATCCCTTAAGAGTGAGCCCAGAAACACCTTGCCTCTGCTGCCAATTCTTTTGCTTCCCAAAGACAACACAGAGGGAGATCTCTGACTTTCCTGAAGGGTCACACTACTTCAGGTCATTCCTCAACACCAATGCTGAGGAAAGCAGAACCCCCAGCCCCACAGCTCCCAAGTACTGGGGCACTCAGGTGGATAACTTCAGTGCTGGAAAGTTACAAAGAGAAATGACATTTTAAACAGCATGCTAGAAGGCAGGCATCCAACAGCTCTCACATGTTAGTGATAGCCAACAGCTAACTGACTGCTCTTATGAAAATCCAGTGAGTTAAAAGTAGAAATGTTTGGCTGTTTGTGTTGTGCTGCCCTTCCAGAATATGGAGTACCAGACTAAGAGGTTTATCTTCTCTAAATCTTAATAGACAGCTAAATATAGTAAAATGGTGATTATTTAGCACATCTTTAAAGCAACAATTTCCCTCTCAATTAATTTCCCATTCCTTGGATTAATTATCTACTCAAATTTACTTGATGCACCCACTGCAAGAAGCTGAATGCATTTCCTGTAAATTAAATTGCCCTCAGAGATAATGGCATTCCTAGAAGAACTTTGACTATGCCAAGAAACAATCCATTCTATTGAATGTGCCTGGATGGGTAGAAAGGAGAAAAGTGACAAGCACTGCCTCCAGAGACTTGTGGAAGTCTGGAGTTCGAACCTGAACAATGAGCTGCTTTCACTTACCCTCAGAGTGACCCTAACATAGTAGCACGTAGTAGTTCTTCATTAGCCCAAATAAGAATGAAGTGCAATGCAGACAACAAATCCAGAGATAATCACTACCAGCAGCAACTTTGGCCACTGTGAGCTTGTACTCAAGGGTCTTAAGGTCTACTGAGCCACAAATGGTCCAGATACACATTTCTATCATGATTAGTAACAAAGCTCCTACAAATTTCTGTAATGCTCGATTGGGAACTTCATCAGAGAAGTGGCAAGCAGAGCTTCAGCAGAGATGTCAAATAACTCCCACTCTGTCAGACCAGAATATGACACCTCACAACTGCATGCTGCCGCACACAGGAGCAGAAAGCACAGGCCTCTGTCCTTCCTGAGACTGGAAGAGATTCAAACAGTTCCTCGTCTTTCCTTGGAATCTCTGCTCTACTGTGAGGGCTGGTCCTAGAGGGGCAGTGATCCTAACTCCCAGGAACATAGCATGAAAGTGGACCAACCTCTGCACCTATTAAAAACCCAAACCAGCAGTTGTACTGAAAGCACATGAAGTGGAACAGCAGCCACCGGTTTTACTGGAAGGTGAATGGCACTGGAGGTGCTTCTCCTTTCCTGCACAGAGCGAGGTGCCTGCAGCTCCCCAGCACCCAGAGCCTGTCTGTCCCCACAGCACACTACAGAGGTGACAGCATCCCGCTGCCAACTCTGTGCTACTCGAGGAGCAGGTGCACCTGGTTCCCTTACCTAATCTCTTACTGCGTTTCTTCCAGGTTGCTTTGTTATCACTGAGTGCCAGAGTCCTGAGTTCTGGAGCCACATCCCCAGAACATTACTACTGCACCAATCGCCAGGGCTGAGGCACAGCATGCTCCCACCCAATTCTAACAGAACTCACACAGAAGCAGTGTTTCAGATGTCCCCTCATCTTTTATCCTAGCGGCACGAACCAGCATTGCTTCTGCATCACGCTGGAGGTGTGAGGGCCAAGGAGGCTGTCCCACGGGTAGAAGATGACTTCAGCAGGCAGAACACAAGGAAAGAAGAGGTTCTTATTACTCAGAGCTCTGTCATTTGAGCACAGCAAAAGAACAAAGAATGGCTTAAATCAAGTATCTGCTAAAAGCTTTCATGTTTCAAGCCCACCCTCCTTACAAACAGCATTGTGGAAACAGACAGGACTGCAGAAGGAAGGCAGGGAGAGCCTGCTATGGACTGGGCTTATAAAATATTTAAGCAAAGCATGTGACCACTGACAACATGCACCTTGATTGAACAATAGGCTCCATGAAAACAAAGGGTTTTTTTCCCAAACCTTTAGTGTATTAATATCTGCAGGGGAGGAAGGAAAGCAGAAGTTCTAAAAAAACCCCAAAAGCCATATACAGGGGAACACATTCCAAGTTTTAATAGCACAGCTCCTGAAAAGCACACTTGGTAATACTATCCATGCTCTAGTTCAGAAATAGACACGGGTACACTAACAGA